>NC_136072.1:378102696-378702696 GCF_964261635.1 Lissotriton helveticus | reverse complement strand
ACGACATCCGGACCCTGCTCGACAAGGGGGAAACAGTGGCCCTCATCCTCCTGGACCTCTCCGCTGCGTTCGACGCGGTCTGCCACCGCACCCTAGTCCAGCGCCTCAGCAACATCGGTATCCAAGAGAAGGCACTGGAGTGGATCATCTCGTTCCTCGCCGGAAGAACACAAAGAGTCCGCCTCCCCCCGTTTCGCTCCGAGGCCACCGAAGTCATCTGCGGCTTCCCGCAAGGATCTTCACTCAGCCCCACCCTCTTCAACATCTACATGAAACCTCTCGCAGCCATCGCACGCCAGCACAACCTCAACATCATCTCTTACGCCGACGACACCCAGCTGATCCTCTCCCTCACCAGAGACCCCGACACCGCCAGAACCTGCCTACACGAAGGGATGAAAGACGTCGCCGAGTGGATGAAGGACAGCCGCCTGAAACTGAACTCGGACAAGACGGAAGTCCTCATCCTGGGATCTTCGCCCTCCGCCTGGGACGACTCCTGGTGGCCCCCAGCCCTGGGCACCGCACCCAAGCCAACCGACCACGCACGCAACCTGGGCTTCATCCTGGACCCCTCCCTCTCGATGACCAGACAAGTCAACGCCGTGTCCTCATCGTGCTTCAACACCCTGCGTATGCTTCACAAGATCTTCCGCTGGATCCCGACCGAGACCAGGAAGACTGTCACCCAGGCACTCGTCACCAGCCGACTGGACTACAGAAACGCCCTCTACGCCGGAACCACAGCCAAGCTACAGAAAAGACTCCAGCGCATCCAGAACGCCTCCGCCCGACTCATCCTGGATGTCCCCCGACGCAGCCACATCTCCAGCCACCTGAGGAACCTGCACTGGCTCCCCGTCGACAAGAGGAACACGTTCCGGCTCCTCACCCACGCACACAAGTCTCTCCACGACCTGGGCCCCAAGTACCTCAACGACCGCCTGACCTTCTACACGCCCACCCGCCAGCTACGGTCCACCAGCCTCGCCCTCGCAGCCGTACCACGCATCCGAAGAGCCACTGCCGGAGGAAGATCCTTCTCTTACCTGGCTGCCAAGACTTGGAACTCCCTCCCCATCCACCTTCGGCTGACCCAGGACCATCTCACCTTCGGGAAACAACTCAAGACCTGGCTGTTCGAGCAGTAGCATACCCCTCCCCCCAAGCGCCTTGAGACCCTCCCGGGTGAGTAGTGCGCTATACAAATGGCTTGATTGATTGATTGATTGATTGATCAAGGATGAAGTCCCCTAATGGTAAACATGCAAGCAAGGCCCTCAGCAAGGCGAACTTCCCTGTGGGTGCTTGATTAGGCAGACAAAACAAGATAAAACTAGAATGACATCCCTCAAGAAGGCCCTCCACTACCATGTAATGCCTCTGAGGGTCGTTATGTGATTTAGAAACTGTCAATGGAACCCCCCTATGTAGCAGGATGGTCAAACCCCCTGATCCCCGATTGAACTCTGCATGGAACACTGTGTTGTACCCATCCAATGAAAAAAGCGACAAAAAGGAACCTAGCAGATGAGTCTCTTGAAGAATGAGCACTGTTGTTCAGAACGTTTGGCAAAACGTAAGATTGACGTGTGTTTAATGCGACCCCGCAGACCGTTCACATTCCGAGACGTCAATTCAAAGGAGGGCAGGGTGTATTACTGTGGATTGCAATAGGACCTATTCTTGTGGGTGGGGCACGGGGCTAGAAGTGTTACATGTGAAGCGAAATGCAAGTGTGAATATAAACTGTGGTAAATGAAACAGAACCCAACAAAACTCACCAAACAACAATCCATTCACCTAATACCCCTACTTCCACCCCTGAAGCATCTGTCACTCTAACTGGACCTCAATAGAGGTGAAGAAAACAACACAAAGAGAAATTAAAAAAAACACAGAGAGCCATAAAATTAGCACAGTACGCCACACTGCCCCCTTTCTAGAGGAACATTGTGAGGAGAAAGACAAAATGAGAGTAACATGCAGTTCTTAATATGCAGACCCGGCTTCCATAGGAAACATCCATCAGCTCGTACAGTATCAGGACCACTGGGGCAAGTTCATACAGGTCTGTTCAAGGGACCTCTTTCTCGGGGGTCCGTGTTGGCGAGGTCCCACTCAGTCAGCCCTCAGTTCCCTTCGGCTTGGATGTAGATGGCTCGGATTCTGAGCCCGAGGAATCTAGTCAGTCAACAGGAATGAGTCCTCGGCCTCCTCTGAGTTCTCTGAGGATGGCTGGCAGCACCCTGGTAGGTTCCTCCATTAGGACCCAGTCTATCTGATGTGGCACACAGGTCTCTTCTTTCCTCAACCCACTCCCAAGCCTGCTCAGGAGCCTTAACGAAAAAGGATTTGGAGTAAAAGATGACTTTAGGCTTTGCTGGGAAGAGGAGCATATACTGAAGGTTTAACACTCTGATTTTTTGATTGACCTTTGTAAAGGAGCAGCGGGGATTTTTAACTCCTTGACCACGGCGCAAATTCCGCTGCAGTGCAGGAGTTCTAATCAGTGGGTGGGGCTGTGTCAGCCAACGGGCGTGCGCAGCACCAACGAGGTAGTGCTCGCGACGGCCGTTGTTCGACGCAAGCACAGAACGGGTTACACAGCCTTAGTATAGTCCGAAAGTAGCATGATACGGGCATTTTGGGAACAGAGCTCAGACTGCCTCCGGAACTCCCTAAGGATCGCATTTCTATCTCGAAAGTTAAGGATTCTAGCAATCAGAGGCCATGCCAGTTCCCTGAGAGGAACCCGCATCCCCAAGCACCTTTTGCACTGAAGCTCAGAGGCCCTCACTCCACGAGTGTCCCATGGGCCTGCTTTGTGCATTTCAGCTTAGTGCATCTTTGCGGTTCCTAGTCCATTGGCTAGTGAGCCCCCAAGAAGACCAATCCTTGATTTAACTTGCTTTCCTGGTTGCTCCAGGCTTTCTCCAACTTCTCTGCAAAGGAGAAGTTCCTCAGTCCTTGCTGGTTTGCACCGAAGCCAATCTCAATGTCCTGCGTGGATTGCGTTTGCCAAGGCTTGTTGGGTCCAATCCGGATACCGACACTGCTGTCAACTAGATCCTTTGTGGGACATTGTGAATACAGCTCCTGGTTGTCGTCAACACCTCCTGGTCCCCGTGGCTGAAGAGACAAGCTTCACCTTTTCACCTGAAATCACCTGACATCCGGTGGCATCTTCCTATCGCCATCCTGGTCACTGGCTAGTGGCCCAGACTCTGTCTCTTCTTCTTTCAGGTTCTTCACATCTCTGATCCACCCTTGGATCCACCCGGACATTTTTCCTCTGGTCGCCTGCAGCACTTCTTTGCAGCTCTCCATTGGAATCAACGACGAAACCCGACACCAAAATGCACCTATGCACCTGGCTTCCCTGGGTGAGGTAACACAAGTACTCCAGTGCTCCCGTGGGTCTTGACTCTCAAAGTGTCCTAGTCTAAAAGGGTTTCATCGTAGTTCACTCAGAAGTGTCCTTAAATTGTAAATTTGTAACTTGTTTGTTTCCTATAGAAAGTCAATGGTAACCCGCGGCTGGGTTTAGACACTGCATGCGTCTCCCGTGGGCCTCCTACATCCTAGCCTTTCGTTGTTCCGAGAAGCCCCAGCGATTCCACAGGCCCCAAGCCTGCTTTCCAACTCTCACGTGGTTCTTATACCGCTATTTTAGTATAAGGGGAGGGGAGGGGTGGGGAGGGAAGGGGCGGGGAAAGGAGGGGAGAGAGGGAGGTCTTTAAATTAATTCACAGTGGTTGTATATCCTTCATTATGGTGTAAACAGAGACATAGGGGAAAAAGCAATTAGCAGTAACTTTACTCCTGAACTAATACCCATTGAATTCCGATAAAGGTTGTTTGACTCAAGATTCATCACTGGTTCGTCTGGAATGTGGACTTAGCACATGTTCAACAAATGCCCCCATTTCCGCACGCCCCACCTAGTATTGCCTCATATCTTCCCCCCACCCCAGCATCCACCTCAAGCAGCAAACACCCCCCACCGCGCAAGCCCAGTAGTGATTAATAGTCAATGTGATCCGGTGTTCGATGCAGAAAGTATGCTGCTCTTTTCAGTACACTCTGATATAAAAGAAAAAAACGCAATTCAGAATGAAAAAATAGCAGCCTTGGGTGGATTGGAAACCTTTGACCTGGGATGAAGCAGAAGGCTTCTCACACAGGGAAAACCTGGTCTTAACATGGCAAAACGAGGAGAAAAGCAGCGTTCCCTATTTGGGGTTTGTCCCCTTTTTCACAGCCAATGTCCCTATTATAAGGGACAAACCATCTTCATTGTTGTAAATCAAACATTCACCAAAGCTCAATTGCAATGTTTTATTTTTCAATGGTGGTATTCAATATTCTTTATCCCTCTTAATTTAAAGGCATACTTTACTTCTTCCTCTCCTGTTCATCCACAATAGAAGTGCTGTTTATATCATCACATCCCAATGTATTTAAACAACATTGGGAAAGGAAGGAAGAGGATGGGAGGAGAAGGGAAGGAAGGGAAGGAAGGGAGGAAGGAAGGGAAGGGGAGGGGAGAGTGTGAGGTCTTTAAATTAATTCACAGTGGTTGTATATCCTTCATTATGGTGTAAACAGAGAGACATTGGGGGAAAAGCAATTAGCAGTAACTTTACTCCTGAACTAATTAACCATTGTATTCCGAGAAAGGATGTTTGACTCAAGATTCATCACTGGTTCGTCTGGAATGTGGACTTAGCACATGTTCAAAAAATGCCCCCATTTCCGCACGCCCCACCTAGTATTTCCTCATATCCCCCCCTCCCCCCCTCCCCCCCCACCGCAGCATCCGCCTCAAGCAGCAAACACCCCCCACCGGGCAAGCCCAGTAGTAATTAATAGTTAATGTGATCCGGTGTTCGATGCAGAAAGTATGCTGCTCTTTTCAGTACACTTCTGATATAAAAGAAAAAAACGCAATTCAGAATGAAAAAATAGCAGCCTTGGGTGGATTGGAAACCTCTGACCTGGGATGAAGCAGAAGGCTTGAGAAAATACCGGATAACGTCTTTTTATTTGGTCGGATGAACAGACATCGGATTGAGGTGTATGCTTATGCGGATTGGATCGTACGAGGCTTTGAATACACGTACTAAACTAACAAGAATACGGCGGGAAAAGCACGCTTTTCGTACTGGAGGGTCTTAGAGGATAATAAGTTGTTTTTAGATAGCAATAGAAGTTTGATGATAGATTTAAGCGCGAAATAAAAACAACTAAATCATGAGCAGAGAAAACAAAAATTCGTGCGGGAAATGTGGAGGCGGGAGATGGTAGAATGGACTCAAGTTGCTGCTGGCCATGGTACTGAAACCTGCGGGTAACCTTTACCTTTACGCATGAAAAGCCGCATGGTTCTCATGAGGTGAAAACAGCGATTTATGTAAATTATTATGCAAAAACCTATCGATAGATAATATGCCTTCTGTCACTGAGAAACTGCCGTTATAAGTGCCTCATACTCCCGAAGTCCTTTTGTACTGTGAATAAGATGCTGTACGAAAGACACACTGATCGTGCCCTGAAACCTTTTGAGAAAATGTCCCGTCGTCGATGCAGCTCCCTAGCACAGAGACAGTGCTGGTTTCACCCTCCAAGGCGCTGTGGAAGGTAGAGGCTGTGTACATCCAGCTTGTGGCGCAGTCCTTCGGGTATTTGTTACTACTGGGCGCTCGGGTGCTTTTGTTGATTTCTGTCCCACCCGCAGACTACAGTGCAGAGCGATAGCCTGCTGTAATTGCTGCACTGGGTGGGCTAAGGGGTTCTCTTTCAGTGTCGACCTGTCCCATAGGGCAATCACGCAGTTCCTGATGGACTGGGCTAGTCTGACCGATCAGTCTGTTGCCGGGTTTTAGCTGTTTGTCGGCAGTTGTGGCTTTCAGGGAATGGGGGTGGTGGGGGACACAACAAAACAAAAAAACACTTACCTCTTTGGCCAGCTGGGTCTCTCCTCTGCTTCTCTGCTGACCTCCCAGAAAGGAAGTAGGAACTGGGAGAACACACAGGCTCCCTCCCCTAAGCCAATCACAACGCTGCAATGTGCTTGGTCCGAGCGCCGTGGTTTGGGGCTCAGACCGGGAATGGGAGCCTGGGCATGTTCTTCACCAGGCTATGTAATGTAGCCTGGAGGGTAACATGCAAAGTGTGCATGACTGTTTGGCCGGCCCAGGAAGGCTGGCTAAACAGTCATGCACATTTAGAGTGTGCCAACCACTCCTCCCCTTGTGACCCCAGCCCTGCCTAACCTAGCTCCGCAGCTACCAAAAATGAAATGATAACAATGAAATTATCATTTCCTTTTTTTACTGCTTTGAAAGAGGTGGGGTGACACTCTTCCACCCCTAGCGGAGAAGCCACCCCTGTTTGTGGAGTTGTTTTATGGTCTGGTGGCCATTTTCTTTTACTGTTCATTTCTGTGATATTACTACAAGCATGCCTGCAGTGAGCACAAATGCATGCAGTCTCCCATGCCTTGCAAAATACCCATTTCGGTCTTTATAAATTCGACACTGGCCTGATTTCCTAATGTTGGCAACTTTTTTAATTAACTACTTTCGAATAGGGGCTACTTTAATTTTGATGGCCAAACCTATTTTATGTCCAATTACGACCATAGACTCTCTTGATTCAGATTGTCTGAGGTTTGGTAGTGCTGTGACCAGGGATGGCTCCTCCTTGGGAGCAGAGGAACGTCACCCCAACTGCTACGAGTGCACCAAGCAAACACAAATAAATAAAATGACATGTCAATGCCTTTTTATTTGCCACAGCACCGGCTTGTGCTGCGTACAGCGCAAGGGTGGGGGCAGGGCTGAATCCTAAAAATGCAGATGGCAGCACTAGTTTACAGTGCACATATTGGATTAGCCAGCTGTCTTACGATGATCAGCCCGACATGTGCACTGTAGACCTAGAAAATCAAAGGCTGTGAAGCATCCTGCGGATTGCTGGCACAGGCCCCCAGGACCAAGATGAGAGGTTGGTGAGCCTGCTCCCACCAATCCTGGAGCTTCTTTCACAGCATGAAAGTAGGTCCAGGATTGGTTGGAGATGGTTCCACAGACAGGAAGGAAGTCCTTCCTTTTCCTTCTTTGTTGTGGAAAGCTAAGGTGAGTTGCATGCCTTTGCAGCCACCATTTTTATTTGCGGTAGCCGCCGCTGGTTGTGACCAGTCTTGTAGTCACACTTGTTTCTGACCTGGATCGCTTGCATACCAGACTTCCAGGGAAGCCCTAGATCAGGGCAAGCAGATGCCGGTGGCGGGCAAGAGTAAAGTAACTGAGATCTTGACCATCTCCCTTTGTCTGGGCTGACTTAGCTGCTGCTGCACTGTGAATCAGGCGGAACTCTGCACCAAGCACATGCCTGGGTCTCAGCATTTCTGCCTGAGCCTGTGTGACGAGTGATGTGGTACAGACTGTCAAGATTTGTGCCTCTGCTACTGTCACCTCCCCCCGTAGTGAGCGGTCATAGTTCAACCTGTTTCTATAGATACAGAGGACAACGGAAAATTCTGCAGGATAACTCTCATCAATAGCCCTGAGTAATTAATAAAACATTGCGGAAACTGGGAAAAGAGAGTGATAAATCAAAAAAAGGAAACTTCCTTTCTGAGTATTACAACATTACAGTTGACTTGAATGTTCATTTAGGTTTCTCCACAACAACAGTTACCCCAGAAATTCTAGTTCAACCAAAACTAACAAATGTATGTATCAAAATATAATTTTTATTTTGATTTTATCAAGGCAAAGAAAATACATTCATAAAATTGCTAAATGTATAAAAGGACCACTTTTAAATGTAAGAAATATTAGGGCACGGTCAACAGTGATGTGGCACAACTCCCCAGATAGTTTAACTTCTAACATATTGTTATGTATCTATTTTTAGATTAAGAAGATCCTTTAGAAAGTCCTGAAGAAGGTGTTCTAAAGAATATACCACCGAAACGCGTCGACAAACTTTTATTGAACATGTATTATTAATTGGTCTTTTCTGTACACTTGAAAATTATGGTTCTTTTTTATAAACTGAATGTGTCTGTATAAAATGTGTTTTTGTGTACAAAAGGATTTTTATGATTCTATGTAACTATGATCATTACATTAGGATTTTAATGTGTTTAGCAATTTTATGAATGTATTTTCTTTGCCTTGATAAAATCAAAATAAAAATTATATTTTGATACATACATTTGTTAGTTTTGGTTGAACTAGAATTTCTGGGGTAACTGTTGTTGTGGAGAAACCTAAATGAACATTCAAGTCAACTGTAATGTTGTAATACTCAGAAAGGAAGTTTCCTTTTTTTGATTGATTTATTTCCCGGTCCTTTCTGGGTTTGATAGGGAAATCTCTCCCCTTTTTCAGTTAAAAGAGAGTGATAACACACAAGTTGAAAAATAATCTGTAAAATAGGGGCAGCTATGTTAGAGCTTTAGCGATATGAGTTATTCCCTGTTAAAAATTCTTCTTTAACGGGGGAATCTCGCCTTTCTTCAGAGGGATGGCAATAGAGAGAGGCAGCTCGCAGGTCTAACTTGTAGTGCTCATCACGAGTAGTCCCGCCCAGTGGGCGTGCACTTGCGCTGAATTCTGGTAATGGAAGTCTGCTGAGAAAAGAAAACAGCATCGCAGCAGTATTGGTGATAGTGCAACCCACTGTGGCTGTTTTTAACATTGTGAGGAGACTGGTGGCTGGCCCTACTACAGGTTTTACTGCCAAGAGACTTCCATTACCAGAATGCAGCGCAATTGCACGCCCACTGGGCGGGACTACTCGTGATGAGCACTACAAGTTACACCTGCGAGCTGCCTCTCCCTATTGCCATCCCTCAGAAGAAAGGCGAGATGAGCCTGAAACGCGTCGGGAACTTTGGCTAAGATATTGCTGTACTCACCGTACTTCTGTGAATGCTGCCTTGCTGAAATAAAGAATCACACTATGTGAGAGGGCCTCCAAGTGTCGGGTGCTTTCGTTTAAAAAAAATATATATGTATATATATTGTCATCATTTGAAAAATGCTGACCTTACATTTAAAAAGCAAATTAGACTTTTATTAAACACTACAAATAATTTTATTTAGTTGAATAAATACATTTTACCAAAACCTAATACATATCAAATGAAAATAGGAATATTAATGAGGGTGATCACAGTCAGTACTGCCTTTCATCCCTGGTCCACTTTCATTATTCTCCCGCTTTCCCACTCTACTCTGAATTTCTTCTTTTGGGCTCATCAGGAGAGCTGTGGAATTCTGATTGGTATTTTTTGTCCAGGAAATAACTGTTACCAAACGTCTCAGTATTTCCATAAACAGAAATCACCCTCGTTCGGAGAAGCCATTTGTGGAATGGGGAATAACAGAGGTGCTATTTTACTGCATATAAAAATAAGTTTTCCCCATTCCTCCAAAGCAAAACTCGGGGTTGGTCCGTTCTTTATCCGAATTGTTTGACCGATTTTCACGTTGGGTGTGGAAATGCCCTTCGCACAACCTGTAATCTAGATTTGGGTGGAAAACCCCATATCTGCACGAACGGATATTTCAATGGGACTTGTAATAGGCCCTGAATGTGAGTTTCTCTACAGTTAGCTCCCAGTGTCTTACCAACATCCAGTTATTCCCCAATCCTTACTTATCCTGTTTTTCCGTGTCTTTCATGCATATGTTCCTCCTCCCCATATTCATGTTTGATCTCTCTTGGTTTCTTCATCTTTCTTTACCACTCCATCTTTCTTTTGTTCTTTTAGCTAAACAGCTAACATTTCCTCAGTTCAACACACGCTCCTCTGCTTGGGTTCTTCACCCCTTTCCCTATAACAATCTCAATTCTTCCCCAGTTCCAACATAGCTTCCCAACTTTTACATTTCCTTCCGCTCCTGTTCACTGGAAACAATTGTAATTTATCTTTCAAGAATTATACTTCTAAGCGGGAAGTAGCTTGTGATTTATCATAAATTCATTTAATTACACAACCTTGCACTGTTAGAGACGTGACTGCATTGCATTGAAAGTAAAACATCCATTGATTGCAATGCACACTGATCCTTGTTATGGGATTGGTTAATTAACCACCCAATGGTACCTGCCTGACGATCAAGTAATATGGCAAATACATCAAGCGGTGTAGCTGGATATGAGGTTGCCAGTGTCCCTAGTGTGGCACAGACACCAGCACTGTGCAGATTGCATATAAGTACTGGATAAATATCCCCACTCTTGTCACCTTGCCTACATATATTGCCACTTATTACCTGGCTCGCCTCCCTTGTCATGTCGTACTCCTCTCTTTCGCCTCACTGAGTCCATCCCTTCTGACCCTCGACGGGTGTCTCTTCTGATCATGTGTCCTCCTTCCCCTGTGCTAGAGAAGGACTGTGTCCTTGCTCCCTCCAGTCAGCCCAGAGTAAGTTCCTTGGTTGTCACTCAGCCAGTCCTCCACTACAGCACCACTGATGCTGGTACCTGTAATGTTCGTGACCGCGGTTAGCGGTCTAGTTAGCAGCGCCCGCAAGGGTGCGTATGCGCGGGCGTGTTACGTCACGCGCTGCAAGTATAAAATAAAGGTAGGCGTGGCCGGCATTGAATCCGGGACCACGCGGTAACACAAACTGGTGTCACGAGTCTGTTTAACGCCACAGCGCTAATTGTTGACGCGCATGCGGCCCCCAAGACTCCACAGTACCGTGACACAGAAGAAGAGTGGTAGCCGGTAGAGACGTTTATAGTGGTAAGGATAGAGAGAATATGGGGCAGAAGATGGACTCCCAAAGGCAGTGTAAGGAAAGGTTTGCTTGTTAGTGAGAAAGCATGCCCTGCTGCTTTCTGTGATGCACCTGGTGCATGTATAAAGTTGGGAAATGTTCACTGCTGCTATCATCACCTGTGCTTTGGGTAGCTAACATTGCGGGTTCCATGGCGTGCTTGTTATGCAAGAGAGTGTTGCTTGCTCTGCTGAAGCCCAAACTGCACATTTTCTAAGGATCGTGGAGGCTTTCAAAGCTGAGCACAATGCTGTACCTTATCTGTGAGGAAGGATCCATGGTTGGTTGATGCTTTATTTTTCTTTTGTATGAGACACTGGCAATTGTCATTGTTGACACCCAAGTGTACCTGTTCCATGTGCAAGGTAAGCTTGCCCTGCTGAAGGCCATGCTGTACCTTTCTACAGGGGACACTAGCTTGCTTGCTGCAGGCCATGGTGCATCTTTCGTTTGAGACAGGGGAACTTTCATTGATGATAGAAATTTGTGTGTGAGGCACTTGCACTGCTGATGCCCTCAGAAATAGTTTATCGTTGTATAGCTGGAGCTTCAAAACACGTATTTCATAAATCACTGACATCTCCACACTATCATGGAATTACATAGCATTATACAGTCTCCTGGAGAAGAACAATTGAGAAAGAGGCACAGTGGATATTGTCTCATGGCTAGTTATACAGCTGGGTTTATAATGCACAAGAGCACTATAGATATCTAGAAGACAAAGGAGATCCTCAGTAAAAATATAGTGTAAACACCGAAGATTTTGCTTGAATTATCATCTAAGATGTAACTCCTTCCACTTTCTATTATAATTTGAACCTCAACCTTTCTTCTGAGGTGAAACACAAATAAATGTCCATATAGTAACTGAGTAGCAATCTGGATTATAACAAATGTCCTTGCTAAGAGCTACTTTCAATATAGGGTTGTAGCATTTCGTACTTAGTATGCCTACAAGGTAACGAGTGGAACACTGTAACATGAAAACATTATTTGATATTCAATATGTGGTTTTTAGCCCAGTTATATATGTCAGAGTACTATATGCTGGGGTGTCTGGGGTTAAAAATGTCCATTCAAGTTTGCAAATAGTTCAAGACCCATACAGGCAATTCGTTGTGACCATGCAAGAGAGCTCGCAATCCTAAAGATGACTCTTGTGAAACAATCAAGTGCTCTAGAGTTGTATTCCCAATGGATAACTCTGTAAAACAATGAGTGTAAATATATTCCTAGCAAAAGATTTCTCTGGTTTCAAGATGTTTATTTTATTTATTTTAAAAGTTTTATATAGCGCTGGCTAGACCCGGAGATATCAGTGCGCTTTACATGAGCATCAGATCATAGTTACAGGTTACATCGTTACAAAGGTTACATGGTTCTTAGAGCATGGCAACATAGTTACTTGTAAGGTTGAGATAAACAATAAGCACAAATACGTAAGGGGAAAAGAAGGCAAGGTGAGAGATTCAGGGGGGGTTGGAGTAGGGGAAATAGACATATAATGTAGATGGGAAAGAGGAAGGACACCATGAACCACGAAGAAGTAATACTCTGTGCTTTCAAGCTAGCCCCAAATTCACAAAGTCTTCTTGTGTGTTCAGTGAGGGTCATGGAACATGTAGTCCTTCTTGGCTTTACTCTAATGTTTCAGAAAACACTTTCTCATATATCAGACCCTCTGGTCTGCTCTTCACATCAATAATTATCATAAATGAGTATAATACAGAAATTGATTTTAGGCCATTGCACACTGCTTTGGAACACGAAGGATCTTACTTGGTCAGCCCTCATTTGGCCTAACGGCTAAGGCGCTCGACCTCGGACCTGGGGAACTTGGTTGGAGTCTCGGTAACGACGCCAAAAACCCCCTGTGATTCTGGGCAAATGACTTAATCTCCTCGTGCCTAAAAGATGAAAGTCTGTCCTCATGTAACGTAACTGGTGCTATGTAAAGCGCTCTGATAACTGATTCGGTTCGGTTCAAGTTCGCGCTATATAAAACTCTAAAAAAAAAAATGATAACACATTTATTCCTTGTGTATAAGTGTAAAAAATGCGATGTTGTGATGGCAGCACAACTCCTCAAAAGGCTCTCTTAAGAGGAAACATATGGCATTCAATCATTACCACTAGCTGTACAATCTCAATGATTGCAAAATATGAATATTCTACTGACCTGAAGAAGTCCTACAAAGCATTTTCTATGCACAGACTTAAACTAACTTGTCAGCCCTTTGTTTGATAAGATAGTTACTGATGCACTCAGTGAATTTTATGAAAGAGGATCAAGCTTGCTGTTTTACTATTGCGTTACAAACGTTGAACTCTTTATCTCGCATTTGCCAATAACATTTGTATTTAAACCTTCATTTCTTCCGTGGCCTAGCCCCCCTTGTGATTTATTTCAACATATGTATTTATCAAAGCAATAAATCATCTTTTTGTTTTGCTTTTCACCACGATCATCCACACACAAAAGACACGATTGTAACCCCTAAAAATCAACTTTTTGAATATCTAGTTACTGTCATTATTTGCAGCATAATATTATTAATACACCTGAAAAAACAATAGAAATTCCCGATCTTGACACAGAGATCTAAGAAGATATATTACTAGCATAGCAAACGAGTAGCAAAGGTCGCTCACTTTGGGTATTCAGAGCAGCAGAGCTCCTACATAGAAACTCAATCAGATTCTGTGATACCTAATATTGGGCAGTACGACTGGTCTTCACACAAATTCAATGACCTTCAAGTGAAAATTCCTTTTTACTCTCTTAAAAGTGAGTTTCAAATTTCTCTCTGAGGTTTGTGTACAGAGTACAAGGGCATAGAAAGCACATGTCATTTTAAATTTCACTATGACTACAATGGCAGCACATTTTACCTGCTGTTCGACTCTTGCAAGTACTATCAACGAGAAATACCAAGTTCATTTTTGCTCGAGTTTATGTTGTGTTGAGGCTAGCAGATTTAATTTCTTTTAGATTGTGCCCTATCAAGATGGTATCTTTAAACAGAAGCGTGCACTGGAATAGAGGAATATTTTGTGGAGGGCTTCCTAACCTTTCCATGGCTGTACGGGAATTATTTCCAGTGGTGGCTCCTCCACTAAGGCAGAGGAGCGTTGCCCCACTGCTTTTTTGCAGTGAAAGACAGAGGAAAAAAATTTATAATAACTCGTGTTATTATCATTTTATTTTCACCTACATCCGCCCACAGCTTTTTTTAAAGGGGGCAGGGGCAGGGGCAGGAGAGGAGTGGTTGCACCCTCCTAAAATGCTCAATGACAGTCAGGAGCAATTTGTATGTTCTCCATGCAGGCTGCATCTCAGCCTATGTAGAGAACATGCCCAGGCCTCCAGTCAGCGTCTGAGCAACGAAAAACGATGCTCAGACCAATCACAGCGCTGCTAAGGCAGTGTTGTGGTTGGCTGACTGGGAGCCTGGGAGTGCTCCCTGTGGTTGACAATGAGCGAGGGAGGACTACGGAGCGGAGACGGGCAAGGATGAGGCAAACGGGTACGTTTAAAAAAAAATCTTAGCCACTTCCCTGCGTTCTCCTCCTCCCTCATTCTCCCCTCTAACTCACATGTCCTTAATACCCCCTACTTCCGATCGGTGCCTGATTATTTCTCTTATTTCCCATCCTCTTGGAGAACGTAGTACCATCATTTAAGTTACCAAAAGCCATTCTTTTTTTCAATTTGCCAACTTAAGTCCTCATTAAGAGTATGACAAGGGTTCAATATTTCTTGGAAGAAAAATTACCTGGAAATAAACCCATTGAGTGAGAGGGTCTCTATGCAGAGGCACAGACACCTTTTGCTCCCATTTCAGCACCATGAAGGACCAGACAATGCTGCCCCCAGTTAGGCGACAGCCTCCTCCACACTAGACGCCCTCCATATACTCCTACCCTACAACTAGCACGGTCTCCAATGACATTCACCACCTGCTCAGTAAAGTTGGTATATGTCAGCAAATCTGTCTTTACAATCTGGGAAAACCAGCCAAAAAGGGGTACCGCAATTTCAGACCCAAGTGGTAATTCACAATTTAGATGCTGGGATATCGGCCTGAATCAGGGATTCCAGGCATCCTGCACCCCCTCACTTAAATTTTGGCACTGATAACGATGGCCTAAGTATTTATGCCAATTTTGAAGGCGTCAAGTGTAAGGGTATTAATCAATCCACTTAATTGTGGTGAGCAGTATTATTTCTTTCAGCAGACACCCTGATTATGGTGAAGATGCTTTTTTGGGGGGAGGGGATTATATAGCACGTACTTGACCAGAAGGTATCAGAGCGCTAATTGCTTCGCTATCAGAAGCAGCTCTCTAACTCAGGCCTACATGGCATGGTGGTTGGCAGCTCAAGCCCCTTGCTTGTCATTGAATGCAGCTCCCTCACTTGGGCCAAGGTGGCATTGTGGCTGGACAGCTGAATGTCACTTGAGGACTTTTGCAATATTTTCACAGATAAGGGCAAAGGTCTGTTAAAGGCACCCAGTGACACTAGCTCATTAGGGCGATGAGAAAAGCTGGAGAAAACAGGAAAGTAGTAGAACTTTCCAGGGCTAAATTGAATGGACTTTGGGTTAGGAGAAGCAATTATACTTGTATAAACCACAGTAGTCTGGTGTTACCATCGTCGAAGGAGTATATAAGGTGGAAAGAGCATAAACTTGGGGAGGCAAATCTCAGTCAGTAGGAACCACTTGAAATGATTTCTCTCATCCCAACCTAGCACTCCGAGCAGAGATAGGCAAGGCCTTGCTGAAGAGAGCAGTGGATGGTATGTGTGGTGCATACATGAATATATATTTTTTTATTTACTATATATGGATATATATATATATATATATATATATATATATATATATATATATATATATATATATATATATATATATATATATATATATATATATATATATATATATATTCACAGAAAAAACCATAGGTTATAGACCATATATAGTTAGGAATTAGCATTTACAAAACCTTGAAAATTCACTGAAAAAACCATAGGTTATAGACCATATATAGTTAGGAATTAGCATTTAGAAAACCTTATTTCACTCACACAAAACCATTGAAATTCCATATATAGTTAGTTGCACTAACTATATATCGCGCACCCGCAATCCACTGCTGATGATGTCACATATTACATCATTCATGACATGGTCAGTGACATCACTGATGACATCACTGATGACATCTCAAATGACATCACTGATGATATCTCTTTTGACATCAATGGTCACATCAATGATGATATCATTAATGTGACAATACAATGCATCTCCTCAACTTTAATATAACCTCTGTTACACCCAGTGTTAAATACAGAGTATAATTTTTGAAACCATTGACACACCAATACTAGTTACTACATACGCATTCACTGATTCCTACGTCTACACACACATTCACTCATTCACCCATACAATCATTCATACATACAATCACTCATCTTTACAACACTATCATATGCACTCATACACCTATACAGACACTCACACTCTGCCACTCATCCATGGAGTTACTCACACACCTAGTCAGTCCTGTAAAGAATCAATCACACTTCCATTTTCTAATCTACACAGTTAAACATAGAGTACCTTACATTTTCAAACATATACTAACACATACTTACTCTCTTATAGAATCACTGATACAAGTACACATTGATCTGCACAGAGTCACACACCTCCCAGCCAGCCATACACACACTCAGTCTCCCATACAAATACTTGTGCAACCAATCAATAACCCATATAGCTACTTATATAGCTACTGATCAACACATGCAGCAGCTTGCACAACAACAGACATACTGATGCACACTTTCAGACAGTTTAGTCACTAACCCGTGCATTTAGTAAGACGCATTTAATCACTCACTCATACAGTCAATCACGCACCTACTAAAACCTTCATTCAGACACTTATACATCCACTCATTCTTCAATATGTAAAACATATTTAAACTTTACAGAAACACATAATCACTGGATGTTGTCATCAGTGATGTCATCAGTGATGTCACTGACCATGTCATGAATGATGTAATATGTGACATCATCAGCAGTGGATTGCGGGTGCGCGATATATAGTTAGTGCAACTAACTATATATGGAATTTCAATGGTTTTGTGTGAGTGAAATAAGGTTTTCTAAATGCTAATTCCTAACTATATATGGTCTATAACCTATGGTTTTTTCAGTGAATTTTCAAGGTTTTGTAAATGCTAATTCCTAACTATATATGGTCTATAACCTATGGTTTTTTCTGTGAATTTCATTGTTTTTTTAACAGCTAATATCTGTAGCTGTAAAATGTATTCTTCTTTAAATCCAAAAATATATTTTATATGTTTATGAATAATTTTTTTTTTAAATATTTTTTTTTCTTCGTTCCCGCTTCGCGAATCGGGAAGCTTCCCGTTAGCTGACCTTGATGCCGCGAAATAGACCGCGAGCCGGTAAACGTTTCTTTACCGCAAGTGCCGCGTTAGAAAACAACATCGTGACGCCTCCCGTCCGCATGACGTTCCACGTTGTCGCGTGATACGTCATATGACGTGCTACGTTAGCGAACTGGTACGCGAAGCGAGTGCCAAAGCGCAGGTTTCTGGAAGCAAACCGGGAGGCCCTGCAAAGCGCTTAACGTAAACACAGCAAGTCATGTGACTTGGTAATAACACTTTTCATTGGTTCATTTCACTTTTGGTTTCCTAATGATGTAAGACTAGGTCATATAATCTAAAATGAACACTTTTGATTGGTTGAGAACTCTTGTTTTTCCCAAATGATGAAAATCCCTCCTTCTTTCCTCACTCTGACTTTCATCATTGTGAGAGAAAGACCCTTTGTGATCACTGAGCAATGGCTTCTTTAGTAGCTTCAGCTGGTGCTTCCCCACCACCTCCACCACATCCAAGGAAGAGTGGACCACCTGCTCAAGTTGTAATTCAACAAGAAGAAGAAGAAGAGGAACAGGAGGACGAGCACGAAGAGAGGCAGTTTTTGCCTGAGCAGCCCAAGACGTCTCACCGGAAAGAAAACTTCATTTGGCAATTTTTTAAAATTCCCAAAGGTCAGAAAAAAGTAAATGCAAGATACGTAACTTGCCTTATATGTCAAGATAGACTGTCCAGAGGGACCGACAAAAAATACAGTTTCGGAAACTACACAATGCATCGCCATATGACTAGGTGGCATCCTAACAACTACAGTGCTGCACAGTTTCGGAACGACCTAGATAATCTCCCTATTATGGCCAGAAGATCTGTTGTACCGGAAGTAACGGGACCAGAGGGCAGGGAGATGGTGCCAAATATACAAATGAGATTTGGTGAAGTAAAACACACCTGCGTATTTTGCGATGGATTCATTTCCTACGGAGAAAGAAGCATCACTCTGATCAACAGAGCTATTGACTATCATATGCAAGTTTGTCCGAAACGCCCAAAATAATAAATACTTCTTTTTTTTGTTTTGTTGCTCCTGTTGAGCCCTTTACAATGAATCGTTTTCATTGCCCCCTCCAAGAAAAACCCAAAAAAATATAAAACTGTTCCGAAAAATTCAAAAACATTAAAAAAATGTTCAGAAAAATAAAAAAAAAAGTTCTTTTCAGAACTACCTCCCCGTTATTAAAAAATTGGTACAATATTTGGAACTGTGCCAACCTCTATTTCTCTTAGTTCGCTTCCTAGTTCGCTCGCTGGTACGCGAACTGGAAGCGAACCAAAAACAGTAAGTATAAGGGAAGGAAACACACACTTATGTTAAAAGAAAGACAGCTATAGGGGAGTAAACTAGAGATACTATTACCCATAATCCACTACTGATGATGTCACATATTACATCATTCATGACATGCTCAGTGACATCATCAGCAGAGGATTGCGGGTTTTTTGGCAACATGCCTTATCCACGGTTTAATAACGCTGCCTTTTGCTTTATATAAGTTTTCAAATTGTATGAAATATATACCAATAGGTCTTTATGAACCTTTAGGTAGTGCTTTTGTTCATGAGGTCTGGTCGCTTCCATACACATACAGATGTTTCAAAGATGATCAAGAAGTTTATCTGAATGGAGAGGAATGCACTGAGACGCCAGATCATTCACTAATGTGTAGGCACATACAGTTACACGATTCATGCAACAAACACCGACCAAATATGGCTTGCGTGTTGCAAGGCACGCCAGTTCCTGCTATCATCCCCACGTTCAAGTTGTTGGAAAATGGTAGTTATTTGATGCTCAATAATGAAGATTGTTCTGAGTTAATTAAAAGTATTCCTTTTATCGTAACAGTAAGTGAACGGGTTATTTGCTGCAGAAATGTTCTATTTCCTCCCACACATGAACATAGGGAGTTTTCAATCTGGCCACAAATACCAACCTTGGGACACGTTTCAACGGCATGACAAGAATAAGAGCTCTTTTGTCTCAGAGAGAGGTGGCCTTGAGTTCGGCCCGTGAAACTTTCGTACTTCACATAGCGAACACCCGTACACAGGTTTGCCTTTCAATTTCAGCAACATGTTTCCGACTATCTTTAACGCATCCTCCACAAAATCCCTGGCACACTTTTTTAAAGTTGTTACCAGTGGTCTCGTGACTTCATTTGAGAAAATCTTTGGAGTCATCCCTGCTCCCTTTCATTCCATTTTCTCCACTCTGGTTCGTGGATTGCATTTTTACTTGCATTACCAGCGGACGCTCTTGTGCTTTTTTACATTTTTAAATATGGATGTCCCTCCTATGCAACCTCCGACCCTGCAGCTGCTGACACTGTTCCGCAATCGCATGCTAGAATATTATGGCACAATGCCGTTGGCGATATTAAGCACGGCATATGGATTATCTTTTCGGTTCTCCTACTTCACCTGTGTCCAGCCTGTATTTCACTGCCTGACCTGTGATTTCGATTGGGCCATTGATTTGTGTCTCTGCGGACCGGTTTCTCCTGACGTCGACTTTAATCAGCTGATGACTCCTATCATTACTCACAAGTTGATTTGTCCTGGCGAAAGGATTATGGCTGTGGCATTGATGCATGGACTACTTGGTCCCTGGAATTTACTGGCGGCAGCACAGTCTTTCTTGGAACACAGCTTTCTTGAAAACCCACCGAGCTGTCCTCTGATGGTGATAGAGGATCCGGTGCTGGGAGAGCACGTATGTTCTTTTCCGCTTTTAAATTGGATGGCTGAACTGTTTTCGGATGAAGACGGTGACTTCCTGTTGGAGGCTGTTGCAGCTTATTTTGCATACACAGTTATGTCATAGACCTTTTTCATGTTTCATATGCTGAGTACTAGCATTTCATTGACAATTCATTGACTTAATTGTCAAGTTTTTATTATTTACCTTGCCTATTGGCTTAAGACTCGATAAAGTACTTGGCTGTTTTATTTTTCTTTAGCATTGAATTTTCCTAGTTTTTAATGCTTTACCTTGCGGACCGTCCACATATAAACTTGCAATCTGCTCTCATGAGATGGCACTTCTATTATCTTATTCAGTTCGTTTCCGGATCATGAGGAGGTGTCATCTAGGTCCTGGATATCTTTACACCGTGTTAAGTTAGCATGGGCTCATTACCGGTTTAAACGCCATTTTTCCTTTTTTGCAACTTCTGCACACGACATTTAGTTGTTGCTTTAGCTTTCCACCTAGTAGTTCATCGTGGTTTACATGAGAATAATATGTTATTGGTCTACTATCTGCTTTACTTGTTAAACTATATCTGTACAGCGAGTGCTAAAGTTTCAAGAACAACACGATACAGAATTGTTATGAGGTCTGATCTCCACGACTTCATACTCATAACATAAGTGCAACTTCTGCCAATTCTGGGCATGAGGCGGGTTTTATATTGCTTTGCCGAACACACATACACAACAGTTGATGCGGTTCACATGAAGAGAGAGCTGGTGTATGCTGATGTGATTCCTTCAAATCTAAGACACTAAAGTATGGGCACGCCCTAAACCAACACAAAGAGACCTTCTTAGCAAATAATATAATATGTGTATTAGGGAGGGTGAGATATAAGCAGCCGCGGGCCGTGGAGGGAGTTACGGTGAGGCAGGGAGGCGGGGAGGGGGAGAAGCAGGGTGGAGCCCTCTCTACCTTGCCCCTCCCCCTCCCCGCCTCCCTGCCCCACCGTAACTCCCTCCACGGCCCGCGGCTGCTTATAAGTGTTGCTAACTCTTATTCATTTACAGCATGTTAACATACTGTCACCATTCGCTTTTTATGTACTAGTAACTATGCTGGTAATTTTGCTACTGATAATATGTGTACTTGTATTCTCCACCCTGCTTCTCCCCCTCCCCGCCTCCCTGCCTCACCGTAACTCCCTCCACGGCCCGCGGCTGCTTATAAGTGTTGCTAACTCTTATTCATTTACAGCATGTTAACATACTATCACCATTCACTTTTTATGTACTAGTAACTATGCTGGTAATTTTGCTACTGATAATATGTGTACTTTTATTATCTAAGGTACTACGCCTGAGAAGACGGCATTAGTAAATAAACATTTCAAATACACATGTGTTCTTCTTAACTCCATGTTCTGGTTTCTAAGAAATATATAACGACCGACTGTTCATGAGTTCCACGTATCCTGAGGTACTATAAGTTCATATTATGGATTGTCTAAACATTGAGAGTTTGTTATATCCAATGTGACACTGTACCTAGCTTGCTAAATAGTTTTTGATTACTAACGTGAGTTTTGGGACACCCTAATTCGCCGAGGTTCCAATCCTCTGTCCACAGTTCTGTGTGAGAACAGAAACCCTGCGACAGGGGCACCCCCGACCCTTGCTGGACCTTCATCACACTTGCGATACAACTCCAGCAATGCGCCACCTTTACGGCACAGATACATCACGCATCTGTGCTGTTTTTGCCCCGTGATGCGCCGCATTGTAAATGCAGCACACCATAGGTGACGGAACAGCGGCACAGAATGACTAACACATCCCTGGTGATGCGCCAGTCATCATAAATCTATCCCTATGCTTCTTATCTTGTTAGAGATGAACCGCCATATGTATCATCAAAGTTATTTGCATTTCCTAAATAGCGAACTTTAAGGAATAAATAGCGATTCTTTACCATTCCTAGTTTGCGATGAGCTATTTGCTAATTAGCCGAATGTAGCCCAATGAAGCCCAATGTAGCCCAATGTAGCCCAAAGATGGCCGCCAGACACACAAAAAAACAAATGTAGCCCAAATATCAGCCAGATGTAGCCCAACTATAGCCCAGTGACAGAATGACCAATCAGCTTCGCAAACCTCCGTTACGCGAAGCGGAGCGCTGTTACAGATATATATCTTTTTTTGAACGTTAATTTCTCAAAATCCACTGGAGCACATATATTGAGACCTAGCAAAGGCACATCGGGCTACCAGTCCCTAATATTTTGCCAAGTTTCGTGCAAATCCATTCAGCCGTTCAATTATTATTTTTATTATTTTTTTTTGCCCCGCGGGGCCCTTTTAAAACCTCCACATCAAACCTAGGGGGTCAGCGAGGATCTACTATGCCCCCTTATAGTTATTTCCCCCTTTGTTTTGACCTCCTCTTGTCTCTCGATCCTACCGAGAGACAAGATGGCGGCCGCTACGGACTGTTTGGAATGTTGACAGACGCCGGAGAACCAATCAGCTTCGCTTCACAAAGCTCCGTTGCGCGAAAAGTCCGCGAACCAGAGCGCTAACCGGTCCGCTGTTACAGATATATATCTTTTTTTAAACGTTAATTTCTCAAAATCCACTGGAGCACATATATTGAGACCTACAAAAGGCACATCGGGCTACCAGTCCCTACAATTTTGCCAAGTTTCGTGCAAATCCATTCAGCCGTTCGGGCTAAAAGTGAGGCCAACCGCCCTATGGAAAACTCAATGTTAAAAACACGTTTTGGGACCCCCCTTTTTTCTCGGCCCCCACTGGACGAACCCCCCCCATATTTTCAAGGGCTGCTCAGAAACAAAATGTGCCATTTTCCTGAAAATTTCAGCCAATTCCGTCCACAAACGCCAAAGTTATTAGACATAGAATTTTCAAAAAACCCATAGAGAAAAAATCCTAACTATATATACCTACTGGCGACCGCCAGTAGGTAATATATATATATATATATATATATATATATATATATATATATATATATATATATATATATATATATATATATATATATGTTCACTGAAAAGACCATAGGTTATAGACCATATATAGTTAGGAATTAGCATTTACAAAACCTTGAAAATTCACTGAAAAAACCATAGGTTATAGACCATATATAGTTAGGAATTAGCATTTACAAAACCTTGAAAATTCACTGCAAAAACCATAGGTTAGAGACCATATATAGTTAGCTGGACATTTTATTGACATAAAACCAATGAAATTCCATATATAGTTAGTTGCACTAACTATATATCGCGCACCCGCAATCCACTGCTGATGATGTCACATATTACATCATTCATGACATGGTCAGTGACATCACTGATGACATCTCAAATGACATCACTGATGACATCATCCAGTGACTGTGTGTTTCTGAAAAGTTTAAATATGTTTTACATATTGAAGAATGAGTAGATGTAGAAGTGTCTGGATGAAGGATTTAGTAGGTGCGTGACTGACTGTATGAGTGAGTGATTAAATGTGTCTCACTGAGTGCATGGGTTAGTGACTAAACTGTCTTAATTTGTGCATCATTATGTCTGTTGTTCTGTAAACTGCAGCATGTGTTGATCAGTAGCTATATGAGTAACTATATGGGTTATTGATTGATTGCCCAAGTATTTGTATGGGAGACTGAGTGTGTGTGTGGCTAGCTGGGAGGTGTGTGACTCTGTGCAGATCAATCTGTACTTGTATCAATGATTGTATAAGAAGGTAAGTATGTGTTAGTATATGTTTGAAAATGTAAGGTGCTCTATGTTTAACTGTATAGACAAGAACATGGAAGTGTCATTGATTCTTTACAGGACTGACTAGGTGTGTGAGTAACTCCATGGATGAGTGGCAGACTGTGAGTGTCTGTATAGGTGTATGAGTGCATATGATAGTGTTGTAAAGATGAGTGATTGTATGTATGAATGATTTTATGGGTGAATGAGTGAAGGTGTGTGTAGACGTAGCAATCAGTGAGTGCGTATGTAGTAACTAGTATTGGTGTGTCAATGGTTTCAAAAATTATACTCTCTTTTTAACACTGGGTGAAACAGAGGTTATATTAAAATGTGAGGAGATGCATTGTATTGTCACATGAATGATATCATCAGTGATGTGGTCATTGATGTCAAATGAGATGTCATCAGTGATGTCATCAGTGATGTCATTTGAGATGTCATCAGTGGTGTCATCAGTGATGTCACTGACCATGTCATGAATGATGTAATATGTGACATCATCAGCAGTGGATTGCGGGTGCGCGATATATAGTTAGTGCAACTAACTATATATGGAATTTCATTGGTTTTATGTCAATAAAATGTCCAGCTAACTATATATGGTCTCTAACCTATGGTTTTTGCAGTGAATTTTCAAGGTTTTGTAAATGCTAATTCCTAACTATATATGGTCTATAACCTATGGTTTTTTCAGTGAATTTTCAAGGTTTTGTAAATGCTAATTCCTAACTATATATGGTCTATAACCTATGGTTTTTTCAGTGAATTTCAATGGTTTTTTAATAGCAAATATCATAAGCTGTCGAATGTCAAGTACGTGGTAAGTAAAAACATTTTCGTGTTTATGCACACTGATCTGCTTTGAATGCTGCCCCCCACCCCTCATTTCTATTAGGAGTACTCTCTCTTTGCAGATAGTGAAGGGTAGTTAACGCAGCCCTTTGCCCCCTTTGTAATCCGTCGTGCCTGCTTCTCTCTCCATTTGATTGATTGTTCTCTTTGGTTCATTCTCTATTTACAAACAAGCACAGAGTCGCAATACTCTGTTTAGTCTTTGCAGATAGCGAAAAATCGTGTAAAAAAACAAAAGGAATCGAGCAAAATCAGTAGGCCACTAATGGGATCTCTTTTTGACCTCGCTAAAATAGAAACATTAGGAACAACCTGTTGAAAATAGCAATGCGTATGTACATAAGCGGCGTTCATTTGTGTTCACAGTACCCCTTGTTGATTGTTTGAATCGAGCATTGAATTGTTCGAAGTTGGTTCTCTTAAGGATCTTCTCTGCCTGCAAACGAGGAAGAATAGGAATATTCTCTCTCCCTTTGCAGATAGTGAAGGGTAGGTAACGCAAGCCTTTAACACGTTGTACCTATTTCATTCCTCATTGATTGATTGATTGTCTGAACATTGACTGTTTGGGAATTAGTTCTTTTTGGAGGTATTCCCTGTTTGCAAATAAACGTAGGAAAATCTTTGCAAGTAGTGAAAGGGTACGTAATGCGGACCTTTCTCCCCCGTTGTAATCTGTCATGCCTATCTACTCCCCACTGATTGATGCACCTGTTTCACCCGGACCATTTACTAGAGATACGTCATCTGGCCCGACCAGAGAGCACCCCTAGTGAAAAGGACATATGCAATAATAACGAAGTGATCACTGTATCCTGTTAACAGAAACTTTAGCATGAAACAACCTGGAAAGAAAAGAATAGGAAAACGAAAATCAGTAGGCCACTGATGAACATGAACTTTTATTAAACAACGAACAAAGAAACAATAACATAACGTAATGATAAAACCTATTAATGTCCTAGAAACAAGAAAACGTTAAAATATGCCAGTGGTGAGAGACCAGAAAAACAGTAAAAGAAACCAAATCACCCCTCGCTGTCCCACCGCCTGCCACGCCAAAAAAATCGATAGACTAGGGAAAATGCAAGTCAGTAGAACATCCGCCCCCACTCTGGAAACTTCCAAGGTGGGGCAGGGTTGCGGCTACGCCCAGCCGGGAGCAGCCCATATAAGGCAGGTCCTGCTGCCACGCCTCGGCCAGGAGATCCTAACGTAGGGTGTAGCCGGAGGAGAGGCCGAGGCCAGCGGGACCCGGCCAGGGGATTGCCTTTACAACGCTGAACAGTTGCAGGGGGGGAAATGTCTCCTCGACCCTCCCCTCTCTCTCCCAGTCCGGCCGCGGTGGCCCTTGAGAGTTGCAGGTACTCCCGCCACATGCTCTTCCGGTCCGGCCACCAACGGTCAGGGGGCCGAGGCCGACGGGATCCAGCTGCAGCCGATAAACCAAGAAACCCGTTCATGGGGCCAGAGCCAGGGGCGTCCGGCCGACATCTACCGGAAGCCCGGCCCGAAGACGGACGGGACACTTCTTCTTTCTTGAATAATGGCTGCGACAACACTGGGGGGGGATGTCTTGCACATGCCTCCGACCCCCCCCCCCCTCGTCCTCATCGCCTGGTCCGGCCATAACAAATCTCAAGCGAGACGCCGTGGGGTGCACTGGGAGGGAGAGACGGTGCGAACAGGCCTCTCCCGCCTTCCCAGGTGGAGGCTTCCCAGCTGCACCCTCAGCGCTCCAGGCGCCCGGAAAAGGGTTCTTCCACTGTGGCCATGCTGCAACGTCTCGCCCGGCAGGGTGGAGCCCGTCCGCTCATTTGACCCCGCGATCGCCAGTAGCTACCGAACTCTCAAAATGGCGGTCGACCTGGCAAGAGCGGGCCCAGCATAAAGAAATGGCCCGGTCACTGGTTGACTCCACCACCGTACTCCTCCACGACCTTGAAGATTCTAGAGGAGCCACGGGAGTCTCCGAACCCCGATGGGGAATGACTGCCATGATCGCCCGTGGAGTGACGAAACTGTATCCGCGGGACGTTGGCGCTCCCATGCTGGCGCCAGCCTCACTTTGAATTACTAGAATCCTGCAGACCTCAGTTCCGGTGAAAGCACAGTGTGACCCGGTAGGAAAAATTGTTGCACCCCTCCCCTTTTTGACTGATAGTTCAAACCACCGATCCTTTCCTTTGCCCTTTTAACGGAACTTTGGACTGCCTCCCCCTCTTTTACATTTTCTAGAGAAAACAAAACATTAACCACTACATTAGCATAGCAGTTGACACCAGAACTGTTTTCAAATTTAAAACCAACAACATCTTCAACAGAATCCTTTTTGTTTCTGCTGTGACCCTGCTACAGCACAGGCATTGTCCCCAGCAGTAATTCTGCAATGCCGGTAAGAATAGCTGTGGTGCCTACTGGACTCACTCACCCCCGCGGCGCCCCACGCCGTTATTTGCTGGGCGGCAACTTACTAGACATCACTTTCGTGCCATCTAGATTTCAGCGCGTTCTGCTGCCTTGGAACTATTCTCACAACAGACCGCTACTGACAAGAATATTTCATTATTGGTGCTGTCAATTTCAATAAATCTATTGGATAATTCAAAAGAAATTGCCACGGTCTCTTCGTTGTTTAAATGTTTTTACTGTTTTTGTTTTGTTGTATATATTTATATGTTATTAAAGTTTTATATTCCTACTACTTTGTTGGAGTGCTATATATTTTTAATGTGACACATAATTGTAAAAACTTTGATGTACAAAGAGTCATTCCTGGAATCTTCCGCTTCAGGCTCGGTCCCCTCCCCAATCACAATACAGGATGGTTTTCAGATAGTAGGAACACGTGTGGTGTGACGGATCTCATCGGGTGTGGGCCTTGATCTACTATAACTCCTTTGAAGAGGGGTGATTCTTTACAGCTGGGGCCATAAACTACATCTGCAGGGCTAGGTGATAGCCTGGACAATCGGACACAGAGGAAGAGGAGTGTCAGAGGGTGCGGTAGTGAATAGGGCGAAAGGGAGGTGTCGGGCGGGCACAGAGTGTGATTCTCAGGGAAGAGCAGCGCAGATGGGGGGAGGTTTATTGCCCATGCATAAGACAGAGAGCGGGGGTGACCAGTGCCTGGGGAAGATGCTTGCGAGGGTGAGGAGCCATGCTACGAATCGACAGCGTGCAGAGAGTGGGTCTGGTCAAGGCATCTAAAATGGCTGCCGTGCACGACAAAAGTGTGGCATTTCAAAAAAGGCAAGATGGCGCAGACAATGTTTTTCAACACTTCCTCATTTCCTTCGAATCGAACGTTAACAGACGTTGGGGCATATTACCAAAGTTAAGCGATATTTATCGCTAACGATGCTTACCAACGAATTTTTTACCGCTAAGCATCGTCAGAAATTATCGAAGATAAACCTTGCTATTGTCAAGGTTTATCGCAAATGCAATAATAAACGGCCGCAATGCATGAATTCATGCATTACCGAGCTAATGCTCTTAGCCATGTTATCCACCTCCCATTGGATAACATGGCTAAGAACTGCTCAGGGCAGGTGTTACTTTTTGGAGATATTCGCGCTTAGCGCGAATATCTCCAAAAGTTGGTAATAGGAGATAGATATCTTGCATGTTGTAATGCAAGTTATTGTGGTATATGGAACTCATACCATAATCTCTCAGGAAAGCAGAAACTGATCCTTTTGGGACCGCCTAAAAAGGCCTAGGGGGTGAGGAGTACTCTACTTTGCCCCCTTTTCACGTTCTGAACTATTTTATTTTACTCTCTTCTGTAATTACACAAAATGGCAGCGATAGGATGCATCAGAGACAGACAGTGAGAGAAAGGAGGCCGGAGATGAAGAAGAGATGTCAAATACACATTGGAGATAATATAGTGGCAGAAGGGAAGTAAATATGAGTAAACTTACCATGTAACATAAAAATGTGGCACTCTATACTATAAGTCTCATTTTATACTACAATCACTTCGCTACAACCTCATAAATTAAAAATAAAAATGAATAATGTCTCAAACAATTTTTGATTTCTAAATATAAATTTATTCTTCAGAATTTTCTAAATTTGAAAGAACTAGTAACATGTCCTCATCAGCAATTTCCTCATGAAAAGTCTGCAATGATGATTCTTCTAACTCTATGGTCTCCAAACATTCGATAAATTCGCCATCAACAGATTGATCAAAAAAATCATTCAAGTCATCTCCTCCTTGTGACAATATTTCATTATTGGTGCTGTCAATTTCAATCAATGTAGTGGAATTATTCAAGTCATCTCCTCGTGACAATATTTCATTATTGGTGCTCTCAATTTTAATCAATGTAGTGGAATCATTCAAGTCATCTCCTCCTTGTGACAATATTTCATTATTGGTGCTGTCCATTTCAATCAATCTAATGGAATCATACAAGTCATCTCCTCCTTGTGACAATATTTCATTATTGGTGCTCTCAATTTCAATCAATGTAGTGGAATCATTCAAGTCATCTCCTTGTGACAATATTTCATTATTGGTGCTGTCCATTTCAATCAATCTAATGGAATCATACAAGTCATCTCCTCCTTGTGACAATATTTCATTATTGGTGCTCTCAATTTCAATCAATGTAGTGGACAATTCAAAAGAAATTGCCACGGTCTCTTCATTGTGAGCCATTTTATTTTGAAATTGCTTGCTGTAAATTGCAGAAAAAAATAATCACTTTCATTTATCGTTTTTAGTAATACATAATATAAAACTAACTTTATCAAGTATTTAGTATAACAGAAGGACTGCAAATAAATAACAGAAAACATTTTTCAAATTATCTTCAAGTGTACAACATAGTTCCCCTTACAAATTAACAACTCACCTTTTTAAAAGTAGGAGAAGTGTTAGTACTGTGTAAATCAAACACCAGAAATTCACCACCAAAAATTCCTCACAAATGTACCTCAGACAGTAGTATCACAAAATGGCTGTGGTTTCCTCTCATTTGACATATATACATAACCAATTAACTTTCATCACACACAAATACAAAACCAAACTAACATTTTAATTGGTTCTAAATTTCAACACTTTCAAATGTGTTTTCCCCATGCAATTTTCCATAGGACATTTACATACGTCTACAGCCTGAATGGCTGAACGGAATTACACCAAACTTGGCAAAATGGTACATCAAACCTAAGAGGTCAGGAAGGATCTACTATGCCCCCTTATGGTCATTTCCCCCTTCGCTTTGGCCTCCTCTTGTCTCTCAATCCTACCGAGAGACAAGATGGCGGCCGCTACGGACTGTTTGGAATGTTGACAGACGCCGGAGAACCAATCAGCTTCGCAAAGCTCCGTAACGCGAAAAGTACGCGAAGCGGAGCGCTGTTACAGATATATATCTTTTTTTGAACGTTAATTTCTCAAAATCCACTGGAGCACATATATTGAGACCTAGCAAAGGCACATCGGGCTACCAGTCCCTAATATTTTGCCAAGTTTCGTGCAAATCCATTCAGCCGTCCGATTATTATTATTATTTTTTTTTTTTGCCCCGCGGGGCCCTTTTAAAACCTCCACATCAAACGTAGGAGGTCAGCGAGGATCTACTATTCCCCCTTATGGTCATTTGCCCCTTCGCTTTGGCCTCCTCTTGTCTCTCGATCCTACCGAGAGACAAGATGGCGGCCACTATGGACTGTTTGGAATGTTTACAGACGCCGGAGAACCAATCAGCTTCGCTTCACAAAGCTCCGTTGCGCGAAAAGTACGCGTACTGGAGCGCTGCCCGGTCCGCTGTTACAGATATATATCTTTTTTTAAACGTTAATTTCTCAAAATCCACTGGAGCACATATATTGAGACCTACAAAAGGCACATTGGGCTACCAGTCCCTACAATTTTGCCAAGTTTCGTGCAAATCCATTCAGCCGTTCGGGCTAAAAGTGAGGCCAACCGCCCTATGGAAAACTCAATGTTAAAAACACGTTTTGGGACCCCCCTTTTTTCTCGGCCCCCCCTTGACAAACCCCCCCCAAATTTTCAAGGGCTGCTCAGAAACAAAATGTGCCATTTTCCTGGAAATTTCAGCCAATTCCGTCCACAAACGCCAAAGTTATTAGACATAGAATTTTCAAAAATCCCATAGAGAAAAAATCCTAACTATATATACCTACTGGCGACCGCCAGTAGGTAATATATATATTTTTTTGTAAAGCCTGTCAAGTTGGACGCAATCTCACCAAACTAAAGGATCCAAAAGGAAAGACCTTCAAAATAGAAAGCATAATCACTTGTAAAACAACTCATGTGGTCTATCTGCTGCAGTGCTTTTGTGGACAAAGATACATTGGGAGTACCATCTGCCCTCTCCAGAAAAGGATACTGGAACACATCCGAGCTATAGAGAATCGTGATTTAAGTTATGCTATGGCAAAACATATGTTGACTCACGAAAAAGAAAAAAAGACCTGGAAAGACATGACATACAGTGGCTTGGTTACAGTTACAGTTAAGGAAAGAGGGGGAAACAGATTGATGACTCTACGTCGTATGGAATCAAGGTTAATCATCCGTTTTAAAACTAAGACACCTGGGGGTCTCAATGGAGACGAGGAACTACATGTGCACCTGTGAAAGACTGGAAATTGATGTATATATGTGAATAGTGCGCAGAGTGAGGGCAATTATAGGGCACTGAGTCCCTAATACATATGTCAAACAACACAGTGAGGAGTAATTGTATACCCATTAGCAAACATTGACATGTAAATGAAAAAAGGGCACTAAGTCCCTATACAAAATTTACATTATGGTCAATCAGTGTTAAAGAAACACTAAGCTGCAAAGAACATGGGGTTTCAATAATAATATGTTTCATGGGAATGACCCCCGCATGACCGCACATAAATCAATGCCAGCAACCCATAACAATTGCATGTAAATATAGGCAAGTAAAGTACGTCATTTATTTGTTAAAATTGTAAATAATCACTACAAGTACCACAATGCCTCATAATAAGGCAATTGTGAATTACTAGTACAAAAGCAGAAATAGAAAATGGACCATTGTTTGTAACCGTGATCAAGCAGCGGATGCTGTGAAACGCGTTGGTGGAGCTGTTGCTGTAAAAGGCATCAAAATAAACCTGCATTAAGAATATTCCTGGTGGAGTGCGAGTAATCTTTTTGGTGATAAATTGAAAATACAGGGAAAGCCCGTCCCTGGGACTTGCACCGGCTGTTCAATGGTGTGCCTTTGGTAACGGAGCAACTTGGTGGTTAATTGGAATTATACCGAGGAGCACCCGACTCGCCTTTCGTCTATCTACGGCTAGGTTACTTTGAAGGACTTCAGGAGTATCGGAAAACGCCCAGGCGCGAGTACAGAAACCGCGAGTACGATCCGAATAGGAAAACATCCGAGCCTGAAAGAGAGATTTTGGACGATAAGAAAGTGTTTGAATACGTTCTTCAGAACGACTTCGGAGGCACGGAGGACATTGCGGAGCTCATATCTGAGTACGAGGTAAGAGCATTACGCGCAAACGTGCACCGAATTGAACTGTTCTACACTAGAGTCGCAGCAAGCGTTTGGGGGCATCGTGTAGCGATAGTGTTAATAATTATACTTTCGCATCTCTGCCTCAAAAGTTGAACTCACCAGGAACAAGCGGGACAGTCTGTAAAGATTGATTCACAGACAAATAAAACAGCGCATTATTGGTAAATCCAGTTACTCTGTTTAGAAGTGACGGAAAAAACTTGCACTTTAACATGGAAGAAAGAGCACTGAAATGGGTGCAAAGAGCGGAAGCAATGTTTTTGAAAGTGGTATCTAATGAACCAGATAAACCTAATGAGGAAACTTCGAGTACTAAAGGAGAAACAACTTTAAAACAATTATTCCTACAGTTGGAGAGACTTCTTAAAAAAGACATTACCAAAAGCTGGGAAATTATAACAATGGAGAAATATCTGGAACAAAAAATGGTTCCAAGAGGATTGAGAATCTTTACTCTCCTGAATCACCCAGATACAAGACCGGACATGCTAATTGATTGGGGGAATAACAATATGCAGTGCTCTTATAACAGTATGATGATTATAACGAAATACGCAAAAATAGATATTGATGAAATTAAGATAAAAGTGGAAGAAATTGAAGCAAAAATACAGGAAATGAGTAAAGATGAAGAGGCAAAAAAATTACGTAAAACAATGGAAGGAAATTTGGATAAACATGAAAAGGAAGTAGAGGAAAGAAAAGAAAGGAAATATAGAAGAGACCAACATGATTACGCATCAGGAACCATCTTAACTTTTGCAAAACGCTTCACAAACTTGAGACAACAATTTAAAACTAACAAAATGCCTTTGAATCCACTGGTCAATACAACCCCAAGCGAATCTGATACAGATTATAGTGACACCGAAGACCTATTAGCACAAGGAAAAACAAGCATTTACAATGCAACGGTTTCGCCTTTGGAGAAGTTAGAGCTATTGGCATTGTAAATGACAAAATTTATATTTATGTGCTGGTTTTGAAAACAGATAAATAAATGGCATTGTCATTTACATTGCCAATAGCTCAATATCTCGCAAATGTGAGAACTATTGTACCCTACGGACGGAGCGGAGAGCAAGCACAACCAGGGGGGGCAGGAAAGCAAGCACAACCAGGGGGGCAGGAAAGCAAGCACAACCAGGGGGGGCAGGAAAGCAAGCACAACGAGGGGGGGCAGGAAGGCAAGCACAACGAGGGGGAGTATCAAACACTACAAACAGTTTCAGTGTAAGAGCCCAGGCAAATTTACATTTTGCTGTTTGGGTGCTGCGTGTCCATCAGCGAGAGGTACATTTTTAAGACCATTTACAGCACTCTATGGATATTTGCGGAGGGACCATAAGGCAGCCGTCTCCAATTGCTTAAAAGTAGCACCAGCCTTGAGTACAAATGAATAAGTAGTCAATACTTAAAGACAAAAATTACACAGTACAAAATAAACACCATAACCTTCCAAACATCCTCAAACCTAAAAATGCACGACCAACTGATCTCACCTGTTTGGCATTTAAGGGAAATGCTAATTGTCTCTCAGGAAACGCACTAAAATGTTGATTAGTCCTACCATTACACACATTGGAAGAACTAATAAATCAACATACAAACACGAATCACCAACGTCATGCTGAATAATATGGGCTTTTTATATAGCGCTTCAAACTACACCTCTGCCTTCTCTTAGCACGGTAAATAACAGATGCTGTTAACAGCTCATTTAACAGTACTCCGTTTATCGACCTCAGAAGAAAGGAACAGCGAGCTGCCTTTTATTGAGACCTCTACATTACAGCGATGAGGTCATGGTACAAACCATCTTGCCAGAGTGACAACCACTTTAATGGCAGAAAGGATGAAAACCTGTTGGTGCTCTCTCTCTCCTTGTGCCATGTATATACTTGTAAGGTTCACCAGCAGCAATGTGTTCAGTTTTCTAGCAGACACCCTTCTTCTCCTTTATATTCTACTCCCAGGGTCCAGGTACATGATTTTTCCTCGTCATTTGTCTAGTGGGCATATAGTGCTTAGAAGCAATGGGGAGCTGCTCGAGCAGTGTTTAGGGAGAGCCTGACCCGGCGGTCTTGGAAGCTTGGTCTCAGGGCAGGCTTCTGGGGGCCAGGGTGACGGGATCTCGGGGTCAGTTATCCCTCCCCCTACAGATGCCACTCAACCCCTCCACCCCCCAGCCAGAGGCTCCACCCCATCTCACCTAAAGCTTGTCCCCTCCTGGTTTTCCACTGTGCCGCTGGCTGCAGTCCCAGCAGGCAGGGGGGCTCCGGTTCTCCCCGGTCCTGGGGTCTCAGCTCCCGGTTTCTCCCCCCGTCGTGAGGCCGCTGTAGGTCTGGGTCCTCCCCGCACTGGTTAAGACCCTGCCCCTTCTCTCCCGGCCCCCTTCACGCTTGTTATTCCTGGCGCACCCTAGATTCGAGTCAGCACCCCGATACCGCCGGACCCACAGATCATATGGCCACTGTGTCTGCCCCCTCCCCTGGCGGGGGAGAAAAGTGCAAGGCGTAAGCACCCGACCTCGGTAAGCATTCTGTGTGGCACGAGGAGGCGTTCAGTCAGATGAGAAGGGCCCTCGGCTGCAGGCCGTTTGTTTACCTAGTGCAAAATCTTCTGTTGCGCAACAAACTGAGACTCGCCGTGTCATCGCGTGCACCTTTTTATGGTCACCTACTTTTACCTTCACCACTTTGCATGTTCGGACTTAAAAAATCACGTTGGCACAGGAACTTCCAAACTACGAGTCCCGGCATGCAAAGTGCCGGATAAACAACCATTTACTTGTAATAGACGTTGCTGCTGATAATGAGGTAGATGGCAACTCTGCAAACTTTCGCAAAGAGCAACAGCACGCTCAAAAAAACAAAAATATCAATGACTAATGTTGTTATAATCCATATGGATAGAATATTTTCCGTTATGACGTTCACTTTCGCCTTTAAGCAAGATATTTTACACCCGCAATGAAGGCCTGTCTGTGAGCTGTTAATAGGATGTTGTAACAAGGGTCACATCTTACCTTCCACCCAGAGCTCCTCCACGTTGGCGGCCCGTAATCCGACGGCGAAAGCGCCAAAGATGAGAAGACCCACCGCCAGGAATTTGCCGCAGTTCCTCTGAATGTAGCAGCCCAGTCGGAAGAGCAGTCCCTGGAACTTTGCTCGCAGCCATAGGGGCGCTTTCCGGCCCGAAGCTTTGCCCTGGAGGGCGGGGGAGGACACGGACGGCGGGAGGAGGGCGGGAGAGGACACGGACGGCGGGAGGGGGCGGGAGAGGACACGGACGGCGGGAGGGGGCGGGAGAGGACACGAACGGCGGGAGGGGGGCGGGAGAGGACACGGACGGCGGGAGGGGGCGGGAGAGGACACGGACGGCGGGAAACGTGCACAGGACAGCAAGGGGGGCGGAAAGGCACACGGAGGGGGCGGGAATGGACAGCGCATCTGAATTCACTTTCAGTGAAAGGGGAGGGAACGGGAAAAAACGTAACTCCGCCCTGGGAAAAAATCTCCGGAACGCCCCCGAATCTGGTCCAGCCTTGATGGACAGATCCGGCACTCAATGGCTAGCCTCCATTTATGGAGCTAACCAATGAGAGCCGGGGGACGTTCCAGGAGTCCTTATTGACGACATAGGATTTCACCTGCGCTGAAGAGCTGCGCAGAGCGCAGCCTTCGGCAGGCGAAACCCAAAAACGTCTTTTTTAGAGGAGATGCAACTGGTGTACTACGACCAACAACAACCAAAAGGAAGAGGCAGGGCCCGAGGCAGGGGCTTCTCGAGAGGGCGGGGGAGAGGAAGTGGAGCATCCATATCAGGAGGACAAAACGCAAAACAAGACGAGGCAAAAGGAGGAAACAAGGGATACAATCTGAGGAACAGAGTAACAACCACTTAGAAGAGCTTGATGAGGAAAAAGGAGAAAAGGAGCCTTATTTGATAATTAATCTTTCCAAACATACGCTAACACGAGCTGAGGAAACACTTCTAAATAAAGGGCTGATCTTTTGCCCTGAAAAACATTGGGATCTAGTGGAAACCAAAATTGATCTCTATAAATATGTCAGGAAGATAAAACTATCAAAATACTTAAGAAACAAGGAAAACGAAAAAAAGAACTAATCCCTGATAATGTGGAAAATCAAGCTCTGAATATCCAAGATATACCAGCTTTAAGGACAGCACATGAGTTGTTACATGACACAAATAACGATACAACCACAGATACTCAAATCCTGAGAGAAATGGGACAAGAAACGTCTAAACATCTAAATACAGACTTTAAAAAACAATCTAGATTTTGTCCGATATTATATCCTGGCAATAAAATCGATTTAGTTTATGATTTGGTGAATGAAGAACTGGATAAATTAAGTAACATCAAAACTAAGAATAAAGAAAATCTGACAATTGAGGAACGCAATGCTTTGGAATCTTTAATGGCCAATAACAACTTGGAAATTAAACCCGCGGATAAAGGCGGCAATATAGTACTGCAAAATAAGGAAGACTATATTAAGGAAGCAATGCGACAGCTGAGTGATACCAAAAGTTATAAGAAACTGGATAAAAATCCAATTAATAACATGATATTGGATTTGGAAATACGCATAAAAAAATGGCAAGATCTGAATCTACTCAGCGAAAATGAAGCACAATTTCTGAATAACCAGACTCCAATCACCCCCACACTTTACTTTCTCCCGAAAGTGCACAAAACACTACACCGACCCCCAGGAAGACCTATAATCTCCAGTTGTGGTTCACTGTATGAGAACGTGGCAAACTACGTGGACCATTTCTTAGCCCCCATAGTATCTTCCTTACACTCATACATAAGGGATACTGGGGACTTTTTGAGACATTTAATGAACATAGAATGGATGGAAGGATACCGGCTGGTAACCATCGATGTAGTCTCTCTCTACACCTCAATTAATCACAAACTTGGACTGAAGGCAGTAGAATACTTCCTGAAACAAAAACCAATAGAACAGTTGAAACATTGTAAAATGATCGTGGAAATGGTGGAAATGTGCCTGAATAACAACGTCTTTCTTTTTGACAAGGTATATTACACCCAATCATGTGGAACAGCAATGGGAGTTTCCTTCTCTCCAAGCTACGCCAACCTGGTCATGGGTTGGTGGGAGAAAATGGTAGCTTGGAGAGAAGAACACGACCAACACACAGCCAGAGTGATTCTCTGGCTGCGTTTTATAGACGATCTTTTCATAATCTGGAATGGTTCCAATGAAGAATTTTTGGAGTATTTTAAAATCTTAAATGAAAATGAAGAAGGATTAAGATTTACTCACAACATCAGCAAGAAAGAAATAATATTCCTGGACACCAGAATATATATTGAGAATGGTCATCTAGAGACAACAGTCCACAGGAAAGCAACTGCCACGAATAGCGTTCTACATGGTCAAAGTTTTCATCCGGCAACTTTGAAAAAGAATATACCCTATGGGGAATTCATAAGAATGAGGAGAAACTGCTCTAATCAAGAAGAAATGAATAAATAATTCAAAGAAACTGCCATCAGATTCAAGAAAAGAGGATACAAACAGCGTGATATTGAACAAGGTGAAAGAAGAGCAAGAGAAAAAAGTAGACTTGAAACATTAATTCCGAAAAAAGAACAAGACAAAGAAAAAGAAAGACATGAGACGACTGGGGAACCAATCAGAATGATATTAACCTATACCAAAGAAAGTCACAAAATACGCAAAGTCTTACAGAAATATTGGCATGTCCTAGAAAAGGATCCAGATATAGGAAAGGAGATTGGCAAGTTCCCACAAATAACATACAGGAAAGCTCCATCTCTATCTGACAAACTAGTCAATAGCCACTTTGAAAGAACAAAAAAATCTAAAAATTGGCTAGAGAAAAAACGAAATGGCTTTACCAAATGCAGCCAATGTAAAGCCTGTCAAGTTGGACGCAATCTCACCAAACTAAAGGATCCAAAAGGAAAGACCTTCAAAATAGAAAGCATAATCACTTGTAAAACAACTCATGTGGTCTATCTGCTGCAGTGCTTTTGTGGACAAAGATACATTGGGAGTACCATCTGCCCTCTCCAGAAAAGGATACTGGAACACATCCGAGCTATAGAGAATCGTGATTTAAGTTATGCTATGGCAAAACATATGTTGACTCACGAAAAAGAAAAAAAGACCTGGAAAGACATGACATACAGTGGCTTGGTTACAGTTACAGTTAAGGAAAGAGGGGGAAACAGATTGATGACTCTACGTCGTATGGAATCAAGGTTAATCATCCGTTTTAAAACTAAGACACCTGGGGGTCTCAATGGAGACGAGGAACTACATGTGCACCTGTGAAAGACTGGAAATTGATGTATATATGTGAATAGTGCGCAGAGTGAGGGCAATTATAGGGCACTGAGTCCCTAATACATATGTGAAACAACACAGTGAGGAGTAATTGTATACCCATTAGCAAACATTGACATGTAAATGAAAAAAGGGCACTAAGTCCCTATACAAAATTTACATTATGGTCAATCAGTGTTAAAGAAACACTAAGCTGCAAAGAACATGGGGTTTCAATAATAATATGTTTCATGGGAATGACCCCCGCATGACCGCACATAAATCAATGCCAGCAACCCATAACAATTGCATGTAAATATAGGCAAGTAAAGTACGTCATTTATTTGTTAAAATTGTAAATAATCACTACAAGTACCACAATGCCTCATAATAAGGCAATTGTGAATTACTAGTACAAAAGCAGAAATAGAAAATGGACCATTGTTTGTAACCGTGATCAAGCAGCGGATGCTGTGAAACGCGTTGGTGGAGCTGTTGCTGTAAAAGGCATCAAAATAAACCTGCATTAAGAATATTCCTGGGGGAGTGCGAGTAATCTTTTTGGTGATAAAAAAAAAAAAATATATATATATATATATATATATATATATATATTTTTTTTTTTTTAACAAAGGCTCAGCATTTGGAAAAGCACACGACAGCAGGTGAAGTTTTCTTCATTTTATTTGCATTTGAAAGTTACTTCCATCCGTCAATATTCCTGTAGCCAACGCGTTTCGGAGCTGTCTGCTCCTTCTTCCTGGGCAATGGACTCGTGGCTAATGAGGCTTGTCCCATGCTTATATATATGAGTCTATTACTGTTAGATCTGGGGGTCTCTAGTTGGCAGAGGTAGATACTAATGTCCAAATAGGGACCCTTGCTTCTAGTCAGGGTAAGGGGGATACACTCTTTGGATAACCCCTGCTCACCCCCTTGGTAGCTTGGCACAAGCAGACAGGCTTATCAAAGGCAATGTGTAAAGTATTTGTACCAACACTCACAGTAAAACAGTGAAAACACCACAAATGGACTCCACACCAGTTTAGAAAAATAAAGTATCTTTATCTAAACTACTACAAGACCAAAACGCAAAAAATCCAAGATACACAGTTCAAGAATATGATTTTAAAAGAGTTCTAGGGTTTGCGTCAAAATAATCCACAGTTGTGTCACTTTTAGCCCAAAGTACCTGTAGATGCGACAAAAGTTCCAAGTGAAAGCTGCAGCCTTGGATAACAAGCGTTGGGCCACTCCTGAGACCCTGGGGAGGCGATGCGACAACCCCACTGCATGCAGTGGGCGGGTTGCATCGAATCTGAACTGCATGGGGAGCGATGCAATACCTTGTATGGATTCCAGGTTGCAGGTTCGATAGGAAGCGTCTCGCACACGCACGATCTCCAGGACAGCGACGATCTTCGGTGCGGCGGCGATGCGCGGTGCAGCGTTGATCTCCTTCTGTCGCGGCCCATCGATGTGTTGACAGCGACGATGTTCGCAGTGAAGGGATGCAGTCCGCAAGCAAGCGGTGCAACGGTTCTCACTGCGACGGCAGGCTCTGCAATGATACTCACAGCTACAGGAATCTTCCCGCACCGGGGCGATGCGCTCCGCAAGCGAATAATGCGTTGGTTACTGCAGCGGCAACAGGCGCTGCAATGATCTTCATGGCAACGGGAAATCTCTTGCACTGTCAACGATGTGCTCCGCAAGCGAGCGATGCATGCAAAGTTGTAGATCTTCTTTTTTTCTTCTTTTCCAGCTCCCCAAACAGCAGGAAACAACCTCCAGAGGCCCCACAAATGGATCAAGCATTCTAGGCAGGTCAGAACTCACACAGCAGAGTTCAGGGGTGAAGCTGGGGGTGAAGTCCTTTTGTGCTTGGGACTTCTTAACAGGAGGCCAGCTCTTTTCAGGCCCTTGGATATCTCTTCAAGCAAGGGGACACAGTAACAGCAAAGTCCTTCCACTCTCCTTGGCAGAATAGCAACTGCAGGTCAGCCCACAAACACACAGGAGGACAGTCTTTCCTCTTCAGGCTTCCAGCTTTTGTCCTTGGCAGAGGTTCCTTCTTGATTCCAGGATGATATCAAGTCTTGGGGTCTGGGTAACCCTTTTTATACCAATATTTTCTTTGTTCTCTGAAGGCAGAGAGGCCTTTGCCTAGTCCATACGAGTTCTGGCGAGTCCTGGAGCACTCTGTTTACATGACTCCTTCTTTCCTTTGAGAGAGAGGAGCAGGGGCGTCAGCCGCCCAGCAGAAGGTGGAGCCAGCATTGTGGAAGGCAGGCACAGCCCTATTCAGGCCCAGGTGCTATCCCCTCCCACCACTCAAGATGCAGATGAATCTATTCAGCCTAGTGCTGACTCACCCAGCCTCCTGGTGCCACCCCTGCCCCCGTCACTCACAAACCAGACAGTCAATTCACAAGCAGGCAAAGGCACACAGAAAGGTCAGACAAGAAAATATCTTTGGCGCAGTTTGCCAATTCTTCATGAAATTTTCAAAGCTATGGATTTGCTCAGGTCAGCTCCTGTCTTAAAAGATTTGGGTGATTCGACAAGTGGGGGCAGAGGGGGGTCCCGAAATGTGTTTTCTCCAAGTTCATTTCCATAGGAACTTTAGACAAAGCTACAGCCTGAACTGCTGAACGGAATTACCCACAATTTGGCAAAAAGGTAGGTCTTGGTTCCGAAAGCATTCTTTTTTCAAATGGTGTAAATCCTTTCAGTAGTTGCTGAGAAATTCCAAAAAAAATATCAATATCTGAGGGCCGAAGAGGATTTGTGAACCTTTCCGAGCACAAGCTTCATTCTGATTGACTGCCAGCACTCCAAACCAGGAAGTCTTGGCAGCCATCTTGTGACTCGGTAAAAAACGAGTCACAAGAAATCAGTTAAACAAAATGATACAAAACAAGAAAAGGGGGTAGGGTAGAAACCCCCTGACCCCCTAGGCCTGCTCAGGGGTCTCACAAGGTCCCCCAGGGCCAAAAAAAGGCTTCTTTATGTTTAAATCGGACAAATTTGCACTGGGTGCACAAATCTGTCCGAAAAAAAGGAAGTACGGCTCCCGGCCTTCCTTTTCTATAAGGCCCGGGTGGGCCAGGTCCCGGGGGCAATACCTAATTATGTAGCGGGCCCCATGTGGGCCCCGCAGCCCCAGAGACCGCTACCTCCCCGGGGCTTAGTTTATGATATGCGGGGACACGCACCCTCCCCCGCAGCCCTGAAGACCGCCACCTTTCCAGAGCTTTTTTAAAAAAGTACGTGGGGGGTCCTGTCCCTCCCATGCTGCCCCAGGACTGCCACCCCCCTCTAATAATTACACACGACCCTCCCGCTGCCCTGGGGATGGCTGGGGTATACATAATGAAGTACAGGTGTCCGTTGCAGACCCCCGGACCTGGGGACCACCACCTCCCTGGGGCTGTGCAAATGATGGGAGGGGGGCTGCACGTCCCCCCTCCTGGAGCACTCCATGGCACGGGGGACCCCCACCCCCCAGGGCCGGCTCCTGCAATGTCCAGGGTGCCAACCCCCGGGACATTGCCGTTTGCTGCAGCAGGGTGGAAGCACAACCCCACCCTGTCATAGCAAACTTCTGCTTTGCATTGTGGAAGCAGATTGCTTTTGGACAAGTGGAGCTGCATGTTAGCAGCTCCCCTTGTCCTAAAGCAATGCTGGCTCCCGCAGGAGGTGGGGAGCCAGCAAGGACTGCAGGACATTGGGGATCGCCCCGTGGTCCCCTAAGTAAGGCCAGGCCCAGGGGATGGAGTCCCGGGGGCCAAAAATGACCCAGGAGGGGGGCCACTCTGCCCCCTCAATTTATTATTTAAAAAAAAATAATGGCCAAGCCCTGGGGGATGGGGTCCATGGGGTAAACAATGGGCTGGGGGCCCTCTCTTTTTTAATTTAATTAAAAATAAAAGAAGAAGGCCGGGCCCTGGAGGATGGGGTCCCCGAGGCCCAAATTGGCCTCAGGAGGGGGGCCACGTGGGTTCCCTCCAAAATAAAAAAAGGCTGGGTATGCCCCATGAGATGTGGTCCTGGGTCAAAAGTGGCCCAGGGAAGGGGGGCCGCACGGTCCCCCTTTAGTAATAAAAAATAAAAATATATAAGAAACCGGCAACTCGCTGGAGGCCCCAACTCTCCTGCACAACTTTGCAAACGTGTCTCCTGGCGCACTCTGGGTTGGGGTATACAGTCCTCATCGCTACTGAGGGTCCCTAGGGGCCAACTAGGCCACCAGGGACCTCCAGTAAGCCCCACACAGTGGGACTGCTGATAAGTGGTACAAGGCCACGCTCCTTTTTACACCACTCTGCAAACGTACCTCTTGGTGCACTGTTGGTGGGGCCATGAGGTCCTCTTGTGTCCTGAGGACATCAGGACTAAAGTGGACTTCATCCCCCAAGCAGAAGTGCACCAGAAGGGGTATGGTGTAAAAAGGGGGCATGGCCTCAGACCACTCTCAGCAATCCAGCTGTGTGGGACTTACTAGAGATAACAGGAAGGCTAGTTGGCCCCCAGGGACCCTCAGGGGGAAAGGCTTCATCCCCCAACCAAGAGCATGCCAGGAGGAGTGTTTGCAGAGGGATGCAGAAAGAGGGCATGGTCTCTGTCCACCTCTCAGCAATCCCACTGTGTGGGGCTTACTGGAGGTGTCAGGTAAGCTAGTTGGCCCCTAAGGACCCCCAGCATCCAAAAGCACGCCAAGGAGTGCGTTTACAGAGTGGTGGGCAAAGGGGGCATGGCCTGCTCTGAGTACTTACCAATGCTGCCGTGTGGGACTTACTGGAGGTAATAGGAGGGGTAGTTGGCTCCCAATGACATCCTTGAGGGCCAACTACCCCTCCTGTTACCTCCAGTAAGTCCCACACAGTGGGATTGCTAAGAGGTCTTCGGAGGCCATGCCCCCCTTTCTCCACCACTCTGCAAACGCGCCTCCTGGCACACTACAGATTGGGGCATGGAGTCCGCTTTAATCCTGATGGACTTTGGGGGCCAAGAAGCCCTCCTGGTACCACCTGTAAGTCCTACACAGCAGAATTCCTGAGTGCTGGTTGGAGGCCCAGCCCCCTTTCTCCACCACTCTGCAAATGTGACTACTAGTTAAAGAAGCATTTGCAATGTAATAGGTCTTTCATTTGCAAGAGTAAGAGCTATTGCTGTTGTAAATATAAACATTTTTTACTAATGTTTTTTGGAGTGAAGTGGATGTACGTTGTGTGTAGTGGAATTATGTGGTATTTTGTGCAGTGAAATTCTGTGGATAAGAAGAATGTGGTATTCAGTTATAGGAATTATGTATAGTGGCATTATGTGTTATGGAGCGTAATTATGTGGTATGGTAGTTCGTGTTGTGGAGTGGTAACCTCAAATTTAGTCATCCTCATTTCCATAGAAGCTAAACTATGAACTCAATGGGACAATAAAATAGAAGGAACCACTGAGGAGCACTTCTGGACCAAGTCAGAGGTATGACCAGGGCCACTGGAATTATGCAACTGTTTGGCTGTACCGACTTTCACATAATTATACATTTTCCGCATTAGCCACATAATCCATCATCTGCTGCCTAATCTGCTGATGTGAACAAAACAGCCTTGTTTCTAGCTCAAATGGCTCAAAGGTTAACAAAAAAGCAGCGGCAAGTGTTACAGTTTGGTGGAAAGTTCCTTTGCAAACCTAGAATGGTCACCTGCTACTTTTTCTAAATGTGGGTCTTAAATTGATACTAATGGTGTGCAAGCCACGCTTGCTTCTTTCTGTGCCTCTCTTGCCTCTTTCTGCATTTTTGTTGCTTCTTTCTGCATCTTTCTTTCTTTTTCTACACTTCTCTTGCCTCTTTCTGCAAATCTTTTCTCATTTCTGCACCTCTTTTGCCTCTTTCTGCACCTCACTTTCTTCTTTATGCACCCCTGTTGCCTCTTTCTGCACCCTTCTTGCCTCTTTTTGCACCCCTCTTCCTTCTTTCTGGACACCTCCTGCCTCTTTCTGCACATCTGTTCTTTGTTTCCGCACCCCTTTTGTCTCTTTCTCCACCCCTCTTCCCCTTTCTGCATCTCTGCTGCTTTTTTCTGTGCTTCTCTTGTCTCTTTCTCCATCCCTCTTCCCTCTTTCTGCTCCTTTATTGATTCTTCCTGCATCTCTCTTGCTTCTTTCTGTACCCCTTGTGCCTTTCTTCACCTCTGTTCCTTCTTTCTTCAATTATTTTGTTTCTTTTTGCACCTCTCACTTCTTGTTGCACCCCTTTTGCCTCATTCTGCACCCCTGTTCCCTCTTTCTGTACCTGTCTGTAGCTCTCTTGCTTCTTTCTGCACCCCTTGCCTCTTTCTCCACCCATCCACCCTCTTTCTGCACCCCTGTTGCTTCTTTCTGCACCTCTATTTTTTCTTTCTGCACTTCTTTTGTTTCATTCTGCATATCTCTTGCTTCTTTCTGTGCCTCTCTTACCTCTTTCTGCATTTCTGTTGCTTCTTTCTGCACCTTTCTTTCTTTTGTTACACTTCTCTTGCCACTTTCTACAACTCTCTTCTACTTTCTGCATCTCTTTTGCCTCTTTCTGTACCTCACTTGCTTCTTTGTGCACCCCTGTTGCCTCTTTCTGCACCCTTCTTGCCTCTTTCTGCACCCCTCTTCCCTCTTTCTGGACTCCTCCTGCCTCTTTCTACACCTCTGTTCTTTGTTTCTGCACTTCTTTTGTTTCTTTCTGCAATTGTCTTAGCTTCTTTCCGCACCCCTTTTGTCTCTTTCTCCACCCCTCTTCCCCTTTCTGCATCTCTGCTACTTTTTTCTGTGCTTCTCTTGTCTCTTTCTCCACCCCTCTTCCCTCTTTCTGCACCTCTATTGATTCTTCCTGCACCTCTCTTGCTTCTTTCTGTACCCCTCGTGCCTCTTTCTTCACCTCTGTTCCTTCTTTCTTCAATTCTTTTGTTTCTTTTTGCACCTCTCACTTCTTTCTGCACCCCTTTTACCTCATTCTGCACCCCTGTTCCCTCTTTCTGTACCCGTCTGCAGCTCTCTTGCTTCTTTCTGCACCCGTGCCTCTTTCTACACCCATCCACCCTTTTTCTGCACCCCTGTTGCTTCTTTCTGCACCTCTATTTTTTCTTTCTGTACTTCTTTTGTTTCATTCTCCACATCTCTTGCTTCTTTCTGCACCCCACAAGCTTCTTTCTGTACCCCTCTTCTCTCTTTTTGCATCCCTCTTCCCTCTTTCTGTACCTTTGTTGCTTCTTTCTGTACTACTCTTGCTTCTTGCTGCACTCTTCGTGCCTTTTTCACACCCCTCTTCCCTCTATGTGCACCCCTCTTGCCTCTTTCTGCACCTCTGTTTGACGTTACATTGCATATATTTAGAATGCATGCCTTTACAATGCAGTTTTTACATCACAACATCCTTTACAACGCATTATTTTACATAGCATGCCATTATGTCGCATTTTCAGAAACTATCTTTACAACGCATTCCATTACATTGCCTTATACCTTTACAACGCATACCATTACAATGCATACCATTACATTGTATTTAAGGTAAGTGTTGGATAGTGTAGGGGTAAAAATTACTATTATAACTCCAGTGAGTGCAACAATAGGTAAGTGTTGGATAGTGTAAGGGTACTATGCCTTGTAATGGCATGCATTGTAATGACTTGCAATGTAATGGCTGTGTTGTAGTGACATGCATTGCAATGACATGCGTTGTAGTGACATGCATTGCAATGACATGCGTTGTAATGACATGCGATGTAAAGGATGTTGCGATGTAATGACTGCTATGTAAAGGTAGCGCGATGTAATGACTGCGTTGTAAAGGTTGTTTCCCGCTCTTTCTGCACTCTTTTTGTTTCTTTCTGCACCCCATTTGCCTCTTTCATCACCCCTTTTGCCTCTTTCTGCTCCCTTCTTGCCTTTTTCTGCACCTCTGTTCCTTCTTTCTGCACTTTTGTTTCTTTCTGTAGCTTTCATGCTTCCTTCTGCACCCCCTTGCTTCTTTCTTCACCCCTCTTCCCTCTTTCTGCACTCCTTTAGCCCCTTTCTGTACCTCTGTTCCTTCTTTCTACACTTATTTTGTTTCTTTCTGCACGTCTCTTATTTCTCTCGGTACCCCTCGTGCATCTTTCTGCACCCCTGCCCTCTTTTTGCATCCCTCTTGCCTCTTTCTACACATCTGTCGCTTCTTTCTGCACTCTTCTTGCTTCTTTCTATACCTCTCTTGCTTCTTTCTGCACCACTCGTGCTTCTTGCTGCACCCCCTCATCACTTTTTCTGTACCTCTCTTGCCTCTTTCTGAACCTCTATTCCTTCTTTCTGCACTTCTTTTGTTTCTTTTTGCAACTCTCTTGCTTCTTTCTGCACTTTTCTTGCTTCATTCTGCACCTCTGTCCCTTCATTCAGCAACTCTTGTGCCTCTTTCTGCACCTCCTTCCCTCTTTCTGCACCATTCTTGCCTCTTTTTGCACCTCTGATCCTTCTTGCTGTACTTCTTTTGTTTCTTTCTGCAACTGTCTTGCTTCTTTCTGCACCTGTCTTGCTTCTTTCTGCACCCCTCTTGCCTCTTTCTCTACCTTTCTTCCCTCTTTCTGCATCTCTGTTGCTTCTTTCTGCACTTCTGTTGCCTCTTTCTCCACACCACTTTGCTCGTTCTGAACCTCTGTTGCTTCTTTCTGCACTTTTCATACTTCTTTCTGCACCCCTTCTGCCTCTTTCTGCACCACATGTGCCTCTTTCTGCAACCCTCTTCTCTTTTTCTGCACTCCTCTTGCCGCTTTGTGCACATCTTTTTCTTCTTTCTGCACTTCTTTTGTTTCTCTCTGCTCCCCTCTTGCCTCTTTCTCTACTCCTCTTCTCTCTTTCTGCATCTCTGTTAATTCTTTCTGCACTTCTCTTGCCCTTTGCTGCACCCCTCTTCCCTCTTTCTGCACCCCTGTTGCTTCTTTCTGCACTTCTCTTGATTGTTCTGCTTCCCTTGTGCATCTTTCTGCACGATTTTTCCCTTTTTCCGCACCTTTCTTGCCTCTCTCTGCACCTCTGTTCCCTTTTTCTATAGGCCTCTTGCTCCTTTCTATACCCCTTGCCTCTTTTTCTACCCCTCTTCTTCTTTCTGCTCCCCCGTTGCCTCTTTCTGCAGCCCTGTTGCCTCTTTCTTCATCCCTACTGCCTCTTTTTGTATCCCTCTTGCCTCTTTGTGCACCTCTCCTACCCCTTTCTGCACCACTCTTGCCTCGTTTTGCACATCTTTTGGTTCTTTCTGCACCTCTTTTGCTTCATTCTGCACTTCACTTGCCTCTTTCTGTAGCCCCTTGCCTCTTTCTGTACCTCTCCTACCCCTTTCTGCACCACTCTTGCCTCTTTTTGCACCTCTATTGGATCTTTCTGCATCTCTTTTGCTTCATTTTGCACTTCACTTGCCTCTTTCTGTATCCCTCTTGCCTCTTTCTGCACCCTTGTTGGTTCTTTCTGCACTGCTCTTGCTTCTTTCTGTACCTGTGTTCCAAATTTCTGCAACCCTCTTGCCTTTTCCTACACCCCTCTTCCCTCATCTCTCTTGACTCAGTTTGCCTACCTGTTCCCTCTTTCTGTACCCCTTTTGCCTGTTTGTGCAACTCTCTTGCCTTTTTCTGCAGTTCTGTTGTCTCCTTCTGCACCTCACTTGCCTCTTTTTGGACCTCTGTTGGTTCTTTTGCACTGTTCTTACTTCTTTCTGTACCTTTCTTGCAAATGTCTGCACCCCTCTTTCCTCTTTCTACATCTCTCTTACCGGTTTCTACACCTCTCTTGTCTCTGTCTACACACCTTTTCCCTATTTCTGTACCTCTTCTGTCTGTTTTTGCAACACTCTTGCCTCTTTCTTCAGTTTTCTTGCCTCCTTCTACACCTCTGTTGCTTCTTTCTGCAGTTCTCTTGTCTCTTGCACCTCTGTTGCTTCATTATGCACTTCTGTTGCTTCATACTGCACTTCTCATGTTTTTTTCTGCACATGTCTTGTTTCTTTCTGCGTCCCTGTTGTCTCTTACTGCACTTGTATTCCCTCTTTTTGTACCTCGCTTGCCTCTTGCTCCATCTCTCTTGCCTATTGCTGCTCTTGTCTTGTTTTTTCTACACATCTGTTGCTTCTTTCAGCAATTCTCTTGCCTCTTTCTGCACTTCCCTTGCCTGTTTCTACACCTCTCTTGCCTGTTTCTGCACCCCTTTTCCCTATTTATGTACCTCTTTTGCCTATTTTTGTAACTTTCTTGCCTCTTTCTGCAGTTCTCTTGCCTCCTTCTACACCTTTGTTGCTTCTTTTTGCACTTCTCTTGCCTTTTCCACCCCTGTTGCTTCATTCTGCACTTTCGTTGCATCATTCTGCACCTGTCTTGTTTCTTTTTGTATCCCTGTTTACTCTTTCTGCACTTGTCTTCCCTCTTTCTGCACCTCTCTTGCCTCTTTCTACATCTCTCTTGCCTATTTCTGCACTTACCTTTGCATCTTTCTACACCTCTGTTGCTTCTTACAGCAATTCTCTTACCTCTTTCTACACTTCTCTTGCCTGTTTCTGCACCTCTCTTGCCACCTTCTGTACCTCTCTTGCCTCTTTCTGCACCTCAAGTGCTCCTTTCTGCACCCATCTCGCCTCTTTCTGCACTGCTTTTCCCTCTTTGGACAATTCTCTTGCCTCTTTCTGCACTTCCTTTGCCTGATTCTGCACCTCTCATGCCTGTTTATGCACCTCTCTTGCTTCTTTCTGTACCTCACTTGCTTCTTTCTGCACCCCTCTTGCGTCTTTCTGCATCCCCCTTCCCTCTTTGGGCAACTCTCTTGCCTCTTTCTACACCTCTCTTTCCTCTTTCTGCACCACTCTTGCCTCTTTCTGTATATCTGTTGCTTCTTTCTGTACTTTTCTTGCCTCTTTCTGCACCCGTCATGCCTCTTTCAGCACCTCTGTTGCTTCTTTCTGCACTTCTATTCCTTCTGCACCCCTGTGCCTCTTTCTACACCCTTCTTCAGTTTTCCTGTACTTCTTGTGCTTCTTTCTGCACCTCTCTTGTCAATTTATGTACCCCTCTTGCCTGTTTCTGTACCTCTCTTGCCTCCTTCTGAACCTCTGTTGGTTCTTTCTGCACTGCTCTTGCTTCTTTCTGCACCTCTTTTACCTGTTTCTGCAACTCTCTTGCCTCTTTCTGCACTTCTGTTGCCTCCTTCTGCACTGCTCTTGCTTCTATCTGCACCTTTCTTGCAAATGTCTGCACCCCTCTTTCCTTATTCTGCATCCCTCTTATTTGTTTCTTATTTGTTTCTACACCTCTCTTGCCTCTGTCTGCCCCCCTTTTCCCTATTTCTGTACCTCTTTTGCCTATTTCTGCAACTCTCTTGCCTCTTTATGCAGTTCTCTTGCCTCCTTCTGGACATCTGTTGCTTCTTTCTGCACTTCTCTTGCCTCTTGAACCCCTGCTGCTTCATTCTGCACTTCTGTTGCTTCATTCTGCACTTCCCATGCTTCTTTCTGCACCTGTCTTGTTTCTTTTTGCATCCCTGTTGACCCTGCACTCGTCTTCCCTCTTTCTGTACCTCTCTTGCCTCTTTCTGCATCTCTCTTGCCTATTTCTGCACTTATCTTGCATCTTTCTACACCTCTGTTGCTTCTTTCAGCAACTTTCTTGCCTCTTTCTACACTTCCCCCGCCTGTTTCTGCACCTCTCTTGACTCCCTCTGTACCTCTCTTGCCTATTTCTGCACCTCACTTGCTTCTTTCTGCACCCATCTTGCCTCTTTCTGCACCGCTTTTCCCTCTTTGGGCAACTTTCTTGCCTCTTTCTACACCTCTCTTCCCTCTTTCTGCACCACTCTTGCCTCCTTGCCTCTTTCTGTACCTATGTTGCTTCTTTCTGCACTTCTCTTGCCTCTTTCTGCACCCTTAATGCCTCATCCAGCACCTCTGTTGCTTCTTTCTGCATTTTTCTTCCTTCTGCACCACTAGTGCCTCTTTCTGTACCCTTCTTCCCTTTTCCTGCACATCTCTTGGTTCTTTCTGCAACCCTCTTGCCTCCTTCTGTACCTCTGTTCTTTCTTACTGCACTGCTCTTGCTTCTTTCTGCACCTCTCCTGTATATTTCTGCACCCCTCTTGCTTCTTTCTGTACCCCTCTTGCCTCCTTCTGTACCTCTGTTGGTTCTTTCTGCACTGCTCGTGTTTCCTTCTGCACATCTTTTGCCTGTTTCTGCAACTCTCTTGCCTGTTTCTGCAACTCTCTTGCCTCTTTCTGCACTTCTCTTGCCTCCTTCTGTACTACTCTTGCTTCGATCTGATACTCTCTTGCACATTTCTACACTCCTTTTGCTTCTTTCTGCACCTCTGTTGGTTCATTCTGTACGATTGCCTCTGTGTGAGCCCCTGTTCCCTTTGTGTGCACCTCTTTTGCCTGTTTCTTCAACTCTCTTGCCTCTTTCTGTACTTTTGTGACCTCTGTCTGCACCTCTGTTGCTTCCTTCTGTACTTCTCTTGCCTCTTTCTGCATCTTTGTTGCTTCTTTCTGCGCCCCTTGAGCCTCGGTCTGCAACCTTTTACCTTTTCCTGCAGGCCTCCTGTTTCTTTCTGCACTGCTCATGCCTTTTTCTGTATCCCTCTTGCCGCTTTGTGCACATCTTTTTCTTCTTTCTGCACTTCTTTTGTTTCTCTCTGCTCCCCTCTTGCCTCTTTCTCTACTCCTCTTCTCTCTTTCTGCATCTCTGTTAATTCTTTCTGTACTTCTCTTGCCCTTTGCTGCACCCCTCTTCCCTCTTTCTGCACCCCTGTTGCTTCTTTCTGCACTTCTCTTGATTTTTCTGCTTCCCTTGTGCATCTTTCTGCACCCCTTTTCCCTTTTTCCACACCTTTCTTGCCTCTCTCTGCACCTCTGTTCCTTCTTTCTATAGGCCTCTTGCTCCTTTCTATACCCCTTGCCTCTTTTTCCACCCCTCTTCTTCTTTCTGCTCCCCCGTTGCCTCTTTCTGCAGCCCTGTTGCCTCTTTCTTCACCCCTACTGCCTCTTTCTGTATCCCTCTTGCCTCTTTGTGCACCTCTCCTACCCCTTTCTGCACCACTCTTGCCTCGTTTTGCACATCTTTTGGTTCTTTCTGCACCTCTTTTGCTTCCTTCTGCACTACACTTGCCTCTTTCTGTAGCCCCTTGCCTCCTTCTGCACCTCTCCTACCCCTTTCTGCGCCACTCTTGCCTCTTTTTGCACCTCTGTTGGATCTTTCTGCATCTCTTTTGCTTCATTTTGCACTTCACTTGCCTCTTTCTGTATCCCTCTTGCCTCTTTCTGCACCCTTGTTGGTTCTTTCTGCACTGCTCTTGCTTCTTTCTGTACCTGTGTTCCAAATTTCTGCAACCCTCTTGCCTTTTCCTACACCCCTCTTCCCTCACCTCTCTTGACTCAGTTTGCCTACCTGTTGACTCTTTCTATACCCCTTTTGCCTGTTTGTGCAACTCTCTTGCCTTTTTCTGCAGTTCTGTTGTCTCCTTCTGCACCTCACTTGCCTCTTTTTGGACCTCTGTTGGTTCTTTTGCACTGTTCTTACTTCTTTCTGTACCTTTCTTGCAAATGTCTGCACCCCTCTTTCCTCTTTCTACATCTCTCTTACCCGTTTCTACACCTCTCTTGTCTCTGTCTGCACACCTTTTCCCTATTTCTGTACCTCTTCTGTCTGTTTTTGCAACACTCTTGCCTCTTTCTTCAGTTTTCTTGCCTCCTTCTACACCTCTGTTGCTTCTTTCTGCAGTTCTCTTGTCTCTTGCACCTCTGTTGCTTCATTATGCACTTCTGTTGCTTCATACTGCACTTCTCATGTTTTTTTCTGCACATGTCTTGTTTCTTTCTGCGTCCCTGTTGTCTCTTACTGCACTTGTATTCCCTCTTTTTGTACCTCGCTTGCCTCTTGCTCCATCTCTCTTGCCTATTGCTGCTCTTGTCTTGTTTTTTCTACACATCTGTTGCTTCTTTCAGCAATTCTCTTGCCTCTTTATGCACTTCCCTTGCTTGTTTCTACACCTCTCTTGCCTGTTTCTGCACCCCTTTTCCCTATTTATGTACCTCTTTTGCCTATTTCTGTAACTCTCTTGCCTCTTTCTGCAGTTCTCTTGCCTCCTTCTACACCTTTGTTGCTTCTTTTTGCACTTCTCTTGCCTTTTCCACCCCTGTTGCTTCATTCTGCACTTTCGTTGCATCATTCTGCACCTGTCTTGTTTCTTTTTGTATCCCTGTTTACTCTTTATGCACTTGTCTTTCCTCTTTCTGCACCTCTCTTGCCTCTTTCTACATCTGTCTTGCCTATTTCTGCACTTACCTTTGCATCTTTCTACACCTTTGTTGCTTCTTACAGCAATTCTCTTACCTCTTTCTACACTTCTCTTGCCTGTTTCTGCACCTCTCTTGCCTCCTTCTGTACCTCTCTTGCCTCTTTCTGCACCTCAAGTGCTCCTTTCTGCACCCATCTTGCCTCTTTTTGCACTGCTTTTCCCTCTTTGGGCAATTCTCTTGCCTCTTTCTGCACTTCCTTTGCCTGTTTCTGCACCTCTCATGCCTGTTTCTGCACCTCTCTTGCTTCTTTCTGTACCTCAATTGCTTCTTTCTGCACCTCTCTTGCCTCTTTCTGCATCCCCCTTTCCCTCTTTGGGCAACTCTCTTGCCTCTTTCTACACCTCTCTTTCCTCTTTCTGCACCACTCTTGCCTCTTTCTGTATATCTGTTGCTTCTTTCTGTACTTTTCTTGCCTCTTTCTGCACCCGTCATGCCTCTTTCAGCACCTCTGTTGCTTCTTTATGCACTTCTATTCCTTCTGCACCCCTGTGCCTCTTTCTACACCCTTCTTCCGTTTTCCTGTACTTCTTGTGCTTCTTTCTGCACCTCTCTTGTCAATTTATGTACCCCTCTTGCCTGTTTCTGTACCTCTCTTGCCTCCTTCTGCACCTCTGTTGGTTCTTTCTGCACTGCTCTTGCTTCTTTCTGCACCTCTTTTACCTGTTTCTGCAACTCTCTTGCCTCTTTCTGCACTTCTGTTGCCTCCTTCTGCACTGCTCTTGCTTCTATCTGCACCTTTCTTGCAAATGTCTGCACCCCTCTTTCCTTATTCTGCATCCCTCTTATTTGTTTCTTATTTGTTTCTACACCTCTCTTGCCTCTGTCTGCCCCCCTTTTCCCTATTTCTGTACCCCTTTTGCCTATTTCTGCAACTCTCTTGCCTCTTTATGCAGTTATCTTGCCTCCTTCTGCACCTCTGTTGCTTCTTTCTGCACTTCTCTTGCCTCTTGAACCCCTGCTGCTTCATTCTGCCCTTCCGTTGCTTCATTCTGCACTTCCCATGCTTCTTTCTGCACCTGTCTTGTTTCTTTTTGCATCCCTGTTGACTCTGTATGTATGTATTGCGATTTATATAGCGCACGTATCACCCGAAGGCATCAAGGCGCTTGCCTTGGGAACCCGTCCTGGTATTCCCCTGTGAGATAACCCCAGCAGGGTATCCACAGGGTGAGAGCCAGGCATCCCGCCGCGAGGGGCCGTAGTGGAGATTAAGCAAGCTATTGCCCAGAGTCGCAGAGTGTGAACCCGTGAGTCGAGTAGGCACCGGAACGAGAATTATCGAGTCCGTGGAATTTTTGAGCCCAAGACCCGCCGTGGCGGGGAATTGAACCCTGGTCCAGGACCGATCTCAGCTTCCAGGTCTGCCGCCTCTAACCCCTGAGCCACACTTCTCCACTCTGCACTCGTCTTCCCTCTTTCTGTACTTCTCTTGCCTCTTTCTGCATCTCTCTTGCCTATTTCTGCACTTATCTTGCATCTTTCTACACCTCTGTTGCTTCTTTCAGCAACTTTCTTGCCTCTTTCTACACTTCCCCTGCCTGTTTCTGCACCTCTCTTGACTCCCTCTGTACCTCTCTTGCCTATTTCTGCACCTCACTTGCTTCTTTCTGCACCCATCTTGCCTCTTTCTGCACCGCTTTTCCCTCTTTGGGCAACTTTCTTGCCTCTTTCTACACCTCTCTTCCCTCTTTCTGCACCACTCTTGCCTCCTTGCCTCTTTCTGTACCTATGTTGCTTCTTTCTGCACTTCTCTTGCCTCTTTCTGCACCCTTAATGCCTCATCCAGCACCTCTGTTGCTTCTTTCTGCATTTTTCTTCCTTCTGCACCACTAGTGCCTCTTTCTGTACCCTTCTTCCCTTTTCCTGCACATCTCTTGGTTCTTTCTGCACCCCTCTTGCCTCCTTCTGTACCTCTGTTGTTTCTTACTGCACTGCTCTTGCTTCTTTCTGCACCTCTCCTGTACATTTCTGCACCCCTCTTGCCTCTTTCTGTACCCCTCTTGCCTCCTTCTGTACCTCTGTTGGTTCTTTCTGCACTGCTCTTGCTTCCTTCTGCACATCTTTTGCCTGTTTCTGCAACTCTCTTGCCTGTTTCTGCAACTCTCTTGCCTCTTTCTGTACTTCTCTTGCCTCCTTCTGTACTACTCTTGCTTCGATCTGATACTCTCTTGCTCATTTCTACACTCCTTTTGCTTCTTTCTGCGCCTCTGTTGGTTCTTTCTGTACGATTGCCTCTGTGTGAGCCCCTGTTCCCTTTGTGTGCACCACTTTTGCCTGTTTCTTCAACTCTCTTGCCTCTTTCTGTACTTTTGTGGCCTCTGTCTGCACCTCTGTTGCTTCCTTCTGTACTTCTCTTGCCTCTTTCTGCATCTTTGTTGCTTCTTTCTGCGACCCTTGAGCCTCGTTCTGCACCCTTTTACCTTTTCCTGCAGGTCTCCTGTTTCTTTCTGCACTGCTCATGCCTTTTTCTGTATCCCTCTTGCATCTTTCTGCACCTCTTTTGCTTCTTCCTGCACTTCTCTTGCCTCTTTCTGCACCCCTCTTGCCTGTTTCTGTACCCCTCTTGCCTCCTTCTGCACCTCTGTTGGTTCTTTCTGCACTGCTCTTTCTTCTTTCTGTTGAGGAAAATTGAATTTTGCCTTGTCATGTGTGCATACGTGTTCCACATCCTATGTAATATGTGCATGATCGATATGCATATATCCCCCTATGATCGATTAAAGACGCAATTCTAGTTGTGTCCAACTTTAGTATGCCGGTTTCCAGTCCCCGTGAAAGCAACGAGTATTAGGCCTATGTTGCCAACGTTTTACATTATGCACGTTTATTCATTGAATTGTCCCCGTTTCCAGGCCTCAAAAAGGGCCCGGACACCAGATTCAAGCTCCAGTCTCCTGAAACCATTCCGAGGAGCGATGCAGCCCCCACCTGCATCCCTGACCCTTCGCTTACTTCCTGCCGCGCAGCGCAGTGCCCGGCCTGGCTCTGCCTGCCTGTCTGCCAAGAATATGTTATGCCTCTAGTTATCAGTTCAGCTCTCCGTCTTCACATTCCTAAGCTAACGAACCGCATAAACATCTTCAATTATAGTCTAGTCTTTCTGTCTCCATGCAAGTGAATTACTGTATTAATATTCATAGAAGATTCATAGCACACGCAATACATGTAGAATATATGCCTACACTAGCCTTAGTGTCCAGTAGCCTTTGCTCTAATAACTTTTATTCTGTCAACATGTACTCCAAACACAAGATACCAGATATGCTATAGGTACATGTCGTCCTGACATCGCAGACTTTAGTCTCCTCTTCTAGCACAGAAGTCAGAGCCCCCAGCTCTCCCCAGTTACACGTCATGGCCCGTTTGCGCGCACCACTAGGTTAAAGGTTCCAGCTGCCCAGGTAGCCCCCTCCATGTATCCACCCATTTTATGACACTTCTGTGACGTTCTCATCACATGTCTTCGTGCACGCCCTGTGCACGCCTTCTTTTTACGCCCATGTGTTCTTATCTTACGTTTGTCACTTGTTACGCCTACTGTATTCAATGCAATTGTAATGTTTTCCTATATATACTATGTACTGTTAATGAAGCAGGGCAGCTGCCAGTCCATGCCATTCTATTTCAGGCTGTTCCGATCCTGTCCCTTCCCTTGTGCCTGATTAAAGCCTGTTCAACTCAGATACCCCGGATCCTGCCTCTTATTTATTGAGCTATCTGTTTTCATTAATGTATTCAAAAATAGTACCGGTAATTAATTATTTATTTACCACATAATGGCGCCCGAATAGGGACGAGCCCCTTCCCCATGCGCCGGCGATGTAACGCAGGCCCCCTGACCCTTCTACAGCCGTGACGGAACTCTACCGTGCACGTGCAGATATTTCTGCTTCATCAAGTCTCCCTCAGGCCCACGGAGTAGACGGAGACTGCGGTCCGGCATCCAGACGAGGCGGTGAGGAATGCGGTTCGTCCCGACCAGAGCCCAAGCCGAGAGAGCAAGGTCCGAGGTATCCGGAGGCCCACCTGTAACCGAAGCCCGAGGTCCGAAGCGCATGCGTAGTAACCAGACGTCGTAGCAGTCCAGTCCGAGGCCTTCAGTTTCTGCTTCCCGGTGAGTACCGTTGCGGGGGAAGTATCTAGACAGGTTCATTAGTTTGTTCCTGGTCCGATGGGTTTGGGTACGCAGATCCAGTCCGACGTGTCTACCTGGGTGGATACGGTATGACGTGTCTCTTTACGAGACCGGTATGTTCTGTACTGTTTTAGCAGTGCATCCAGTAATTCTAGTAAGTCCGTTCTCGAGAAATTCAAGTGTTATGTTTTCAGTGTATCAGGTAGTATTCTGTTCGAACTGTTATTAATGTATTTCTATGTCGTGGTATGAGTGATTTGTTTGCCATTCCATTACTGTGATTATTGTGTATTGTGTTTAGTTTAAGTACGACCCGATTATGCCTCTATTTTCGAAATTACGTCAGATCAAAACCAGAAAAGGGTTACTCGAAGAATCAGTTCCTGTCCCTCCTAGGGACAGTCCTGGACATTTTATGTATCACAAGCATGGCTTAAATGCCATATTATATCTAGACTTATGGGTGGATTACACCAAGGATCTTGAAGAGAAATATAGATGGCCTGTATCAGGTACATGGGATGCCGAGTGCATCATGCGAGTAGAAGAAGCATTATGGAAAAAGAAAGCCAGACAGTCCCAGAAAGATGCCATCGAGTTATGGCGCAAAGAATCTCATAGAAGAACCGAAAAAGAATTCAGAAAGAGTTAAGTAGGGAATCCGCAGAAAAAGCCCAAGAAAGGGAACTCCTAGAAGAAGGTGAACGAGTTAGAGCAGAACAGTCAGACAGACAGAGAAATGCCCTTATTAAAGGTATGTATCCTCTTCTTGCCGAGGGCTTGCCGAAGGCAACCCCGGAAGCACCCTGTAATTTACCGCCACCATTGGTCCCGATTAAGCTACGTCATAAACCGACTGCAGCTGAAATTTTTCTTTCGTCCTACTTGGATGATACAGTCCCAGAATATACAAATCCTATTCCGCCCGCTCACCCGCAGCACCCTGTCAATAATGTAATTCCTGCTCCTCCAGCCACTGGTCCCGGGGACCAAGTTAATGTGCCAGTGCCCCCGGACCAGCCCACATTAGGTGTGCCCGTTTTGCCAGCCACTCTACCAGCACGTACAGTATTAACTGACGATTCCAGTTCAGGAGGTGCGGGGGGAGGTGCTCCTATCACCCCGCCTCAAGTAAGACGACTGACGCCGCGAGAAGCAGCGTTACAGCGTACGCCAAAAGTGGCTACATACGCAGACCTCAAGCGACTTCTTACTGACTGCATATATGATCCAGTTCCAGGCGAAGATCACATGATATTATATTCAGTACGTTTAAGACGGGTTGCCAACTTTTTGGCCACCCTGCCCAACATGAAAGAACATCTAGACAGAATATATCATTTTGTCCGTACAGGGGAGAATCCAGGAAGTATTCACGAAGCTATGGCACACAGGAAAGCCGAGATTCAAAATATGATTTTACAGTTCTTGATTAACTGTTTAATAAGAGAACAAGATTATCCTGATAAAGACCAAGACGAGATGAAAGGCCTGACTAGGTGGAGTGACAATATAGCCGAGGGAAAACACAAGTCACAAGGTAGTATAGAAAATATGTACAGGAAAATTCGTAAGGAAATTATAAGTATACACCAAAAGGAGGAAGCAAAAAGAGCAACCGAGAAAGAGAATGACTCTTCAAGTGAAGAGGTAGATAGCGAGAATCCCTCCAGAATAGCGTATGTAGGTAGAACTAGACTTTCTGACAGACATTCACGCCTAGATTACAAGAAAGTTTTTCCTCCTCCCGTACCAGAACAGTGTTCTCTTGAACAAGTATTCCAGGCCACCGATAAAATTCTGAAATTACGAATAGGTTATAGTGAGCTTAGTACCATGCATGAACAAGAACTAGCCCGATCAGCAGTCCGATGGACTAGTGATTCTACCACGTTTCCAGATGAAATAGTGGCCCAAACGTTTCTGAAACTGCCCCCAGCCGAGCAGCGTCTGGTGGGTATGTATATGATCCAGCACCTCATTACCCTGTATGAGGATCAGCATTCTGATCCAGGTCCTTCACATGATGTACTGAACGAGTTACTCCTAAACAGATGGAAAGGTCTAGGTACCGATTTAATTAGTGTCATTTTAGAACAGCGCCACAAATACAGAACGTTCCTGAATCCACATTTTGTTCCTGTTCCACCCCCAGTAAGGAAATCATTCTACATAGATAGACAGAATCCGTTGAGAGAAGTACATCCAGTTAAGGGAGAGGGGGGTGATCTAGAACGAGTATTTGTTTACACCCCTATCACGAAAATAGAACTTCTAGAAATGAAAAAGTTAATACCCTGTCACGATAAAGATCCAGCAGGGTTCCACCGTGAACTAAAGGACATGCTCCGTATGGGAGAATACACGTATCCTGATATCATTAAAATGTTAAAGGTCCTGTTGCCTGCGGGCATATATGAAAAACTTAAAGAACAAGAATGGGAGGTGGGAGAGAAAAAGATAGATTGGACCGCATTAGAGACTGAAGATAACACACGAGTTCCAGGTACCGGTCTTGGGGAAAAAGCTAAAGCATTACCCGAGTTGTTAATACAAGTCTTGCCAAGATTACTAGCCACGAAAAAGGAAGACTGGGATGCCATCTCAGCCTGTAAACAGAAACAAGACGAAGACACTAGTGATTTTTATTCTAGATTTGAGAAATGTTTCATTATAAATAGTGGTCTGAAAACAAGTAGTGAATCGTATCCACATCTTTTTGTTACCAAACTAGTTGAGAATTCTTTACCACAAGTTAAAAATCGAGTACTGAAAGTCGAAAGTACCTGGCAAGCTAATACTCCGTCACAAATGCTCCAGATGCTCCAGTATCACCAGAACAGAATTAGGGAGGAGCAGGAACATGAAAGGAGACGTATGAAAGACACGAAAATGAAAGTACTAGTGGCACAGTCTGTTCCACAAGACAGTCAGAAGAGGGGTCCGAATCAAGCTAGTCATCCTGCAGCTCCCGTTAAAGGGACCTGCAATTACTGTAAACAGCCAGGTCATTATATAAACGAATGTGCAGTTCTGAAACACAACATAGCTACTGGTAAAACGAAAGAGAGACCACGTCCGCCTAGACAAGAACAGGTTCCGCAGAATTCTCAGCTACCACAGAACGCACAACAGACAGTTACAGTACCGCAGCCTATAGCTGCCACACAGCACGTTACACAGCAGATGTACCAGTATGCACAGTCAGAATATCCAGATTACCAGCAGTATTCATGAAACAGCCTAGAGAGGGAGGTTGGCTTGCCTCTCATCGAGATACCTGTAGATCAAGAGGGTCCCTATGTACACAGTCAAGTATTAGGGAAAGACAGAAAGTTTCTGATTGATACAGGGGCAAGTAGGACTACCATCAGTCATGACGAGGTTCCAGGGGCTCCACTCTCAGGCTCTAGAAATGTTTCCCTTGGATTTTCAGGAAAGCCTATTGTTAATGAAATATCGAAACCAGTTTCCCTAGAAGTTGGTCCATTGTCCCGAACTACAGACTTGTTACTCACGAAATCATGTCCAGAGAATTTACTAGGCATTAAGACTCTGAAAGAATTAGGAGCAGTTATATGCTGTTCCCCAGAAGGAGTACGATTGTTTTTGCGCGATTTTAAAGGTCATTATGTATTACGTGATTTTGATCCAAGATTATTGAATGTACCTCAGCATTTATGGGCGCAAGGTCCAACTGATGTAGGTTGTATGCACATTACACCCTATCGTGTCACTCTAAAGCAAGGGGTTGTATTACCACGAATCCGACAGTACAAATTGCCACCTGAGGCTGTAGCAGCCTTATCCAAAATTATTGACGAACTCATTGCTCAAGGAGTAGTTGTAGAAACTGACTCCAATGTATGTAATTCTCCTATCATTCCGATTCTAAAACGTACAGATCCCAATGCACCTCCAGTTTATCGATTAGTGATTGACCTTCGAGAACTTAATAAATGTATCATACCCCAGTACCCAGTGGTTCCAGATATTTCTTCCCTATTGACTGCCATTGATTCCGAAGCTACGTTCTTTACTGTTATTGATCTCAAGAACGCATTCTTTAGTGTCCCCATTCATCCGGACAGCCAGTTTCTTTTCGGATTCTGTTTAAATGGAAGGAGCTATAAATTTACACGAGCTCCTCAAGGTTTCACAGAAAGTCCTAGCATTTACAGTCAAGCACTTAAAAGACAACTAGACAATATTCACATGCCAACTGACACTGCCCTGCTCCAGTATGTCGATGATCTCTTGATCACAGCCCGTTCTGAACGTGACTGCGAACGTGCGTCACTTACAGTCTTGTATTTCCTGGCCGAGATGGGGCACAAGGTGTCCCCTTCGAAATTGCAATTCTGTGTCCAGCAAGTGGTCTACCTAGAACACTTACTGTCCAAGAGGGGTAGGCAGTTGACACCAGACCGTATCCAGTTAATAGCACATCTTCCACAGCCCAAGACTCAAAAGGAGGTGCGAGTTTTTATCGGCCTCACTTCATACTGCAGACAATGGATTCCTCAGTACGCATATCTAGCCAAGCCACTGATACAGTTAACGACACAGGAGGCAGCCACATCGACTGTCCTCCCTTGGACCCAAGAACATACACTTGTTTTCAATGAGTTAAAGAAAGCTTTATGCCAAGCACCTGTTCTAGCGACACCAAACTACAGTAAGCCTTTTACACTTTTTGTTACTGAACGTGATGGTACTGCATTATCTGTTCTCACACAAGATCAAGCAGGACAATACAAGCCCTGTGCTTATTTCTCTAGCACATTAGATCCGGTGGCCCAGGCTCTGCCTGCGTGCCTCAAGTCAGTTGCAGCCACAGCTCTAGCTATCAGACAAAGTGATTCCATAGTGTTAGGACACTCCCTGACAGTACAGGTTCCACACTCCGTGGAAGTTCTTTTAAACCGAACACAGACTCAGCACTTGACAATTGCACGTTTAACAGGATATGAACTGACATTGTTTCAGCCACACATAGAAATCAGACGCTGCAACATTTTAAATCCAGCTACATTGTTACCCTCAGTTACTTCAAATCCTGCCACACATGACTGTGTGGAAGTTGTTAACACCATGACAAAGCCAAGACAAGACTTGACCGACATCGCATTACCTGATCCCGACCTGACACTTTATGTGGATGGTTCATGTATGAGGACAAGTACAGGAGAACTAGTAGCCGCGTATGCAGTGACTACTGAAACTGAAGTTATAGGAACACATCGTATTGACACCCTGTCTGCTCAAGCAGCAGAGCTCGTCGCTCTGACCCAAGCCTGCATACGAGCCAAGAACCTGAAAGTAAACATATACACAGATTCACGTTATGCATTCGGAGTCGTACACGACTTTGGAGTACTCTGGCAAGAAAGAGGTTTCATGACTTCTCATGGAACCAAGATTCAGCATGGCCCCCTCATTCAAGCTCTGTTAGATGCAATACATTTATCGACAGCTATCGCTATCATGAAGTGCAAGGCACATACGAAAGTCACTGATATCATTTCCCAGGGTAACGACCTGGCAGATCGAACAGCCAAGCTTACAGCTCAGACTCCAGACATTCCAGTTAACACGACACAGACAGACATTCCCGATCAGACTACTTGTATGACAGTTAAGGACCCTACACAAGACGTACTAGATATACAATCACATGCTACTCCCGATGAAATCAAGAAATGGTCTGAACAAGGAGGGGTCCAGACAGATCAAGGATGGTTGACGAAGGGAAAAGCCACATGGTTTCTCCCCGACTCTATGGTTCAAGTCATTATTAACACCGCACATAGTCCAGCACACTTGGGAGAAAAAGCCATGATAGACAGTATTCAGAACCTTTGGTTTAACAAGCATTTACGAGCAGCAGCCAAGCAGAAAGCGCGTACCTGTATGATATGTTGTCAGTTCAATCCAGGTAAAGGTGTCCCGGTGGAACAAGGTGGATTCCATCCTCCTGACCACCCTTTTGAAGTCCTCCAGATGGATTATATTCAGATGGATCGATGTCGAGGTTTCAAGTATGTCCTCGTAGTTGTATGCGCTTTGTCCAGATGGACAGAAGCATATCCAGTCCCAGATTACACTGCCGCGACCACTGCCAGGCAGTTGGTTCGTGAGTATTTCCCCCGCTATGGATTACCTAGGGTCGTGTATTCAGATAACGGCCAGCCATTCTCATCCGAACTCATGAAACAAGTATCCCTTCTGTTAGGGTACCAGTGGAAGTTCCACTGTGTACGACATCCTGAAGCAGCTGGTCTTGTAGAGAGACATAATCAGACTCTGAAAATCCGCATTGCCAAAGTATGCGCAGAAAAAGGCGTAGATTGGATGGTAGCCCTGCCAGTCGCCCTTTTTTACATGAGAATGGTCGCTCACTCCCGTTCAGGTCTCTCACCTTTCGAGGTAGTTTTCGGTCATCCCCCGAACATGTGGGGTACACCTAGGCCACGTACAATTACAGATGTTGACAGTAATATGCTGACAGATTACCTGGCTTCCTTGATGTCTGCACTACTCTCTTGTCGTTCACAGGTCGCCGCTGCTTTTCCCGACAACACTCAAGTGAAACCGCACGAGGTCATACCAGGCGACCTCGTTTTGATTCGTAATTTTGATCGTTCCAGTCCGCTGGAGCCCCGCTGGAAAGAGCCAAAACTCATCCTGCTAACAACAAGGACTGCAATCAAGGTCGAAGGTCGCAAGGGGTGGTTGCACTCCAGTCACGTGAAGCGATTCCATGGACTCTCTCCAAAAACAGTTTTCAAAGACTGCCCCGTTTTCAAGGACTGCCCAGATACTGACTCTAAACTTCCTCTGTTAGAGAAAACTCCGCAGCAGGAGTATAAAGAAAGGTTAAGGTCTAGTAAGTCAGCCAGTTTAATTGTCTAAGTCCCTCTCGGGTGAAACGGTTAGACAGGTTCCTGACATGTATGAGATAGACCAACCCAGTGAGAGAGTTAGTCAAAACTCTAAGAGAATACGTTATTGTAAAAAATCTTCGAAGTCGATGTATTATTACTCTATTATTAATGTTATTTCTGAGTCTTATGGTTACCTGCATAAGTTATGCCTTACATCTATGTTTTCCTATTAATTCACATGTACATATGTTCTCTAATGTTACAGTAGAGCACACATTTAGTGAACTGCCTCCTCACGAGTTATCCTATCGTCTTGCCATGCACAATAATACTTTTATCCGAATGTTACACTATTCACACCAGACCAGCAATACCACAAATTGTTGGGTGTGTGGTCGACTCCCCCCTTTCCAGACACCGAAGGGAGTTCTGCCACTCTTTCCCTACCCGTTTTCACACAATGGTTCGTGTGGAGCATGGTCCACGTTAACGTCATGTTCGGCTGATATGTCCCTTCTGAATAGAACATGTTTCCCAGACAAGGAAGGTCTTTCCCACAGAACAGGGTTAGATCTAGAGAAATGAAGTATATGATCTAGGTAATTATTCCTCGAATTTCATGGTTTTGAATGTTCAGTCCGAGACTACTCCAGATTTGCCTGCTATTACAGTTCTACCAGTGAAAGGCGAATTATGTGTCAGAAAGAATGGTTCAGTACATCTAGGACACAGTGATTGTACTACTGTGGTCAAGTATAGTGACAGTGGGAAATCTACTTTCAAAGCCTCACGTCATTCATATTTTGTGTGTGGTCAGACCGCATATGTACGTCTGCCCCTCGATTGGGATGGAACATGTTACATTGCCTTCCTACTGCCACCAGTTTTTCTAGCCCCATCCGATTATCACAGAAACACACATCTAGTACACGTAAGACATAGAAGGGAGATCGAGTCCACAAATTGTCGATCAGACTGAAACTGCTTTAGAACAGTATCAAGACTTCAATAAAGGTTTCTTTTTCTTCATAGGTCCTGTCCAGAATAGTAAGCTAATACGTAGGCTAACCAGAACCCTTGAAGTAGTAGTGAATGAGACTACTTCCGCTCTAGGTAACTTAACTGAAGAGCAATCTGCTATGAGATTTGTTGTGCTCCAAAATCGTCTCGTCCTTGACGTCATACTGGCCGATAGGGGCGGAGCTTGTAGAGTCATCGGATCTAGTTGTTGCATTTTCATTCCTAATAACGCACCGTCTGTTTATTCAGCTATAACCAGACTTCATAAAATTGCCCATCAGTTACACCAGAATCCAGGCACCTGGACATGGTCCGGTTGGCTCTGGAATATAATATCTGCCTGGGGATGGAAAGTATTGTCATTCCTGGGTATAACAGTAATGATCATATTCAGTTGCTGTCTCTGTTTACAATGTGGCCCTGCGATTTGCGGCTTGTGTGCTACCTCTTGTAGTCCTAGTCCTAAGTCCCGTTCCAAGAAAATTCGAGACGAGCAAATGATGCTATATGAACAGATAGATGGTATCATGAATATTGATGTTTCCTGATGGAAACGTAGGGCACAAGGAGGGAATAAGGAAAATTGAATTTTGCCTTGTCATGTGTGCCTACGTGTTCCACATCCTATGTAATATGTGCATGATCGATATGCATATATCCCCCTATGATCGATTAAAGACGCAATTCTAGTTGTGTCCAACTTTAGTATGCCGGTTTCCAGTCCCCGTGAAAGCAACGAGTATTAGGCCTATGTTGCCAACGTTTTACATTATGCACGTTTATTCATTGAATTGTCCCCGTTTCCAGGCCTCAAAAAGGGCCCGGACACCAGATTCAAGCTCCAGTCTCCTGAAACCATTCCGAGGAGCGATGCAGCCCCCACCTGCATCCCTGACCCTTCGCTTACTTCCTGCCGCGCAGCGCAGTGCCCGGCCTGGCTCTGCCTGCCTGTCTGCCAAGAATATGTTATGCCTCTAGTTATCAGTTCAGCTCTCCGTCTTCACATTCCTAAGCTAACGAACCGCATAAACATCTTCAATTATAGTCTAGTCTTTCTGTCTCCATGCAAGTGAATTACTGTATTAATATTCATAGAAGATTCATAGCACACGCAATACATGTAGAATATATGCCTACACTAGCCTTAGTGTCCAGTAGCCTTTGCTCTAATAACTTTTATTCTGTCAACATGTACTCCAAACACAAGATACCAGATATGCTATAGGTACATGTCGTCCTGACATCGCAGACTTTAGTCTCCTCTTCTAGCACAGAAGTCAGAGCCCCCAGCTCTCCCCAGTTACACGTCATGGCCCGTTTGCGCGCACCACTAGGTTAAAGGTTCCAGCTGCCCAGGTAGCCCCCTCCATGTATCCACCCATTTTATGACACTTCTGTGACGTTCTCATCACATGTCTTCGTGCACGCCCTGTGCACGCCTTCTTTTTACGCCCATGTGTTCTTATCTTACGTTTGTCACTTGTTACGCCTACTGTATTCAATGCAATTGTAATGTTTTCCTATATATACTATGTACTGTTAATGAAGCAGGGCAGCTGCCAGTCCATGCCATTCTATTTCAGGCTGTTCCGATCCTGTCCCTTCCCTTGTGCCTGATTAAAGCCTGTTCAACTCAGATACCCCGGATCCTGCCTCTTATTTATTGAGCTATCTGTTTTCATTAATGTATTCAAAAATAGTACCGGTAATTAATTATTTATTTACCACACTGTACCTCTGTTGTTTCTTTCTGTACTTCTCCTGCTTCTTTCTACACCTCTCTTGCTTTTTTCAGTACCCCACTTGCTTATTTATTTATTTATTTATTTATTTATTGTGACTTATATAGCGCACTATAACCCAGGGGTCTCTAAGCGCTTTGTTAGGATCAGCTAGACTATAAAAGATGCATCAGATTACAATTAGCGGCCACCCCACGCTTGCTGGAAAAGCACAGTTTTTAATTTCTTGCGAAAGGGCATTAGTTTCTTTTCATTGCGGAGTTCCAGCGGTAGTTTATTCCACATAGCTGGCAGAGTATGTGAAAAAGCACGCCCACCCACCGTGGTCAGTCTACAGCGTGGCTGGACCAGATAGATGGAATCAGCAGATCTAAGCACCCTCCCTGGTTTATAAAGGGACAGGCGAGATTTCAAATAGGTGGGTGCCCTGCCATGAAGCGCTTTGTGTACAATGCAGAGCCCTTTGAACATTAGCCTCTGCCTAACTGGCAACCAGTGGAGTTCCCGCAGGAGGGGGGATGCCTGGGTACTCCTCGGTTTCTTAAAAATGAGCCTAGCAGCATCATTCAGGACCGTCTGCATTCTGTTAAGAAGGCCCTGTGGAAGTCCTATATACAATGAATTGCCATAGTCCAGCCTGGCTAAAATCATTGCAGAGACCGCACTCCTTAGAGTGGAGAAAGAGAACAGCAGGGAAACTTTCCTGAGTTGGCGAAGGAGGCCGACACAGCAGCCCACCACAGCTGTGACTTGCTTTTTCATGGACAGCTTACTGTCCACCTGGATGCCCAGGCTCTTAACCACCTCCGCCGGTTCTGGAGGCGTGCCCAACTCCCCAGGCCAGAAACGATCACACCAAGGGTTGCCAGCGATGGTAATTGGCAACACCTCGGTTTTGTCCGGGTTGATTTTTAGGGAGTTGCCGGACATCCAGTTAGCTGTGCTTCTCAGGATGTTTTGCAGTCTGGTAAAGGCATTCTGGCTATCCTCCAACTGGATGATAATCTGGGTGTCGTCTGCGTAGTTATATACCTGACAGTCCATTTGATTGAGCATTCGAATCAAAGGCTGTAGGTATATGTTGAACAATAGGGGTGACAGAGCAGACCCTTGAGGGACTCCGCAAGTGATCGAAGTTGCGGTAGAAAGCATGTCACCTAATTGCACTTTCTGCGTCCTCCCTTGAAGGAAGGATGTGAACCATGCCAATGCTATGCCCTGAATGCCAAAGTCCCTCATCCGCGACAATAGTTGTTCATGACACACGGTATCAAATGCCGCGGAGAGGTCCAACAGCACCAGGGCCCCCGGAATTTTCTTGTCTGCTCTGTTCCTAAGCTCATCTACGATTGACAACATAACCAGCTCCGTGCTGTGATTCGCACGGAAGCCTGCTTGATTCGGCTCTAACAGCGTGTTGCTTTCCAGATGTGTTGAAAGGGTGGTGAGGACATGCTGCTCCAGAACCTTCGCCAAGAATGGTAACTGGGAGATTGGTCTGAAATTTTTCAGACATTTTGCGTCTGCCCCCGGTTTTTTTAACAAGGGAATCAGACGGGCTTCCTTGAAGGCAGAAGGCACCTGACCAGTATGTAGAGAAAGGTTCAGGAGACTCAGCACATCTTCCTCTATGCCCGGGAGTGCAAGTTTAAACACTTCAGGTGGGCATGGATCCGACCTTGAGCCAGACTTGACCCGTCCCATGAGGGAAACTAACCTATCCTTTGTAATCAAGGGTAGATTAGAAAGCGGAATTGTAATGGGCAATATAGCTGGGATATCCACCGGTGGACAGTCAATTTGCGAGGTTGCCGTAATTTCAGTAACCAAATCAATGATTTGCTTCTTTCTACACTCTTCTTCCTTCTTTGTGCACCCCTCTTGCCTCTTTCTGCACCTCTCTTTCCTCTTTCTGCACCTCTCTAGTCTCTTCTTGTATCTCGTTTGCTTGTTTCGGCTATTCTTTTTCCTCTTTCTATACCCCTCTTGCCTCCTTCTGCACCTCTTTTGTTTCTTACTGCACTGCTCTAGCTTCTTTTTGCACCTTTCTTGCAAATTTCTACACCCCTCCTGCCTCGTTCGGCACCCCTCTTCTTGCTTTCTGCACCCTGTTCCCTCTTTCTGCATCTCTTCTGCCCGTTTCTGCACCTCTGCTGCCTCCTTCTGAACTTCTCTTGCCTCCTTCAGCACCTCTGTTGCTTTTTTCTGCACTTCTGTTGCCTCTTTATGTACCCCTTTCCCTCTTTCTGCACCTCTGTTGCTTCTTTATATACTTCTCTTGCTTCTTTCTGCACCTCTCTTGCTTCTTTCTGTACCTCTCTTGCATCTTTCTGAACCATTCTTCCCTCTTTCTGCACCACCTCGTTCCTCTTTCTGCACACAAAGGGCTAATTTTAAACTGACCTCAGGCTCAGCAGTACACACATGCAAGTGTAGAAAAGGGCTAAAGGCCTCTAAACTATAATAGGGAATTAGAGGTAGTTTTAATCCCCCTTCCCTATTATGTACTAGGGCGGCCTTACAGGGGAGGTTATGCCAGTCACAGGGGTACTCCAACCCATAGTGTACCCTAGTGTATGTAGGTGTTTTCACTGTATTCTAAGTGTCTTTCAGCATAGCACTATCTCCGGGCCTCGTTAGGCAGAGCCCAGGGTCAGTCAGAGTCAGTTATAACCAGTACCAGTCAGCAAAATGTTGGGAGTTTCCCAGGGCACAGGATGACTTTGCAACAAGGCCTTCTCAGCACCTCTGTTGTTTTTTTTTGCATATCTCTTGCTTGTTTCGGAACCTTTCTTCCTCTTTCTGGACTTCTGTTGCCTCTTTCTGCATTTCTCTTGCTTATTTTGTGCCTTTCTTTCTCTTTCTGTGCATGTTCTACCTCTGTCAGCATAGTTAGAAATTAGAATTAAAATAAACTTAGAAATTCACTGAAAAAAACATAGGTTTCAGGGACGTTATAGTTAGAAATTAACACTTAAAAAAACCTATGAAATGCACTGAAAAAACATGGTTTCAGGGACGTTATAGTAAGAAATTAGCATTTAAAAAACCTTAAACATTCACTGAAAAACCATAGGTTTCAGGGACATTATAGTTAGAAATAAACATTTTAAAAAACCTTAGAAATTCACTGAAAAAACCACAGGTTTCAGGGATGTTATAGTTAGTTGGACATTTCACTCATACAAAACCATAGAAATTCAGCCGTTATAGTTAGTTGAGCTAACTCTAAATCATGCTCCGCAATGCACTGCTGATGACATCACATATTACATCATTCGTGACATGGTTAGTGACATCACTGATGACATCTCAAATGACATCTCAGAAGACATCTTCCACATGATAATCTGATGCACCTCCTCAAACCCTAATATAACCTTTGATACACCCACTTTAAAATACAGACTTCCATTTTTGAAACCATAGGCACACTAATACCAGTTACTACATACCCGCTCTCTGATTCCTAGGTCTACACACACACTCACTCATTCATCCATACAGTCACTCATACATGCAGTCACTCATCAATCCAGGACTATCATATGCACTCATATATCTATACAGACACTCACACACCACCACTCATCCATAGCGTTACTCACACACCTAGTCAGTCATGCAAAGAATCAATCACACTCCCATTTACTCACCTATACAGTTATACACACACCACCTTACTTATTCATACAGATACTAACACATACTTACTCTCTTATACAATTGCTTATACAAGCACACACTCACCCATACAGCTACTTTCACAATCACTCACCCTCACATGTAGTCCTTTACTATACTCCAACACTCACATATACTGCCTTTCACATATGTACCACTGAGACATCCTTTCACTCACCAACACACCCATACACACACTCACCCACCCATACAGCCCTTCACAGATTCACCCTTGAACCCATACACCCAGTAAATAACCCACTCACACATCTATGCACAGAGTCACACTCCACCACTCACCCTCACAGACAGACACTCAGGCACTCATACAGATACTCAGACAACCAATCAATAACCGATATAGATACTCATGTAGCTACTTACCAACCCACACAGCCACTTACATACCAATTGACACACTGATACAGACATTTACACAGTATAGTCACTAACACTTGCATTCAGTAAGGCACATTGAATCACTCACGTATACAGTCAGTCACGCACCTACTAAATCATCCATTCAGACACTAATACACCCACTCATTCTTCAATACACCTTAGCATATACATATATAAACTTTACAGAAATACACAGTCACTGGATGATATCATCAGTGATGTCATTTGAGGTGCCATCAGTGATGTCACTGACCATGTCATGAATGATATAATATGTGACGTAATCAGCAGTGCATTGCGGGGGGCTCAAGTTATAATTAGCTCCAATAACTATAATGGCAGAATTTCTCTGGTTTTGTACAAGTGAAATGTTCAACTAACTATAACGTCTAAGCCTGGGCAAAGCACTACCCTACGCTCGCGAAGTTTGCAAAGTTTGCGCTACTTCGCACTACACGAATTGCACGTAGCACAATGCAAACATGCATAGCATAGTGCAGCGGTCATTTTCTGCTTGCTCGCTGTCCTCAATGTCAAGTTGGCAACCACGAGCAAGCAAAATGACATCCCAGCAAGACTTTTTCCTTGTTCGCGATCAGCAACATCAAGTTGCCGATTGCGAGCGTGGAAAATAAACCTCCCGGCGAGCTTCTCAACCCAAGGAGGTCAGGTTTCTCATTGCGAGTGGTCGCGTATGCTCGCGGCCACTTGCGATGAGAAACTACCAGTCCGCGTTGAGAAAGCTGCCTCTTGAGTAGAAATCTTCTTGAGCAGCAGAAAACGACTGCTTGCACTGTGCAAGATGCATTTTGCACTGATTGCACAGTGTGGACAAGCATCCGGCACTGTGCAATCAGTGCGAACAGCATTTTGCACAGTGCAATACGCAGTTCGCATAGCTTGCGTAGTGCGAAGTGCACTTCGTTTAGATATGGTAGTGCTACTTCGCAAACTACGCGCAGGGTTAATAACGTCCCTGAAACTGTGTTTTTTTTTGTGAATATATATATATTGTTTTTACAACAGCAAATGTGTTCCTTAAAGAAACCCATGCTTATATATATATATAAAAAAATAGTCCAGGTATTGTAACACTTGTAATTGCCCAATCTTACCCTCTGCAACATGTTTTGTTAAGCTGTAGGAAAGGACTGTAAATTGTAAATCGCTAGCTATTCCCACAAGGCATACTAGTTGTGGTCAACAGAGGTATACGTCTGGACGCCAAAATTGGTGGCCACAAACTAAAATAGCTTTATGCCACCTGCATTAAAATCCTGTATCATCCTTCCTCAATGTCACCATTTACCACTGATCCGGAGGTGGAGTGCGGCGGATGGTTGTTCTGGGGTCCATTGCGGGCCAGGGGGGACCAGCAGGACAGTGGGATGCTGCTACTGAAGGTTCTGCAGCCCAACAGGTGAGGGTCTCCCTGAAGCAGCAAGCAAAGCCAACAGCAGACCCAGCAATCAGCAATCAGCTCCAGCAAAAGAGGACCTGAGTGGATTGCATGCCCTGTGGAGAAGCGGGCTGTGGCCACTCTGGCATCAGTGCCGAGGGACTCCACCGCTGCGCACAGTGGGATGGGGGTACAGCGCAGGACCGTGGGGGAAGCAGTGTTGCTTGCGAGACATTATGGATTGGCACAGGACTCAGTGATATCTTGCAAAGTTCGGGCTCAGGTGGCCTGCAAGGGATGCTCAGGAGCTGTGAATTTGACAAGGTGAGAGGAGAGACTCTGTGGCTACACCTTGCAAAGCCTTACTGATATAGCAGAGGCTCCACTGGCATGGATGGCAGCTGGGCCACCCAACTTGCATTCGTCTGCTCCCTCCCGCCTCCCAGCTGCTCCTCCCTCCCACCTCCCCTTTTTATGGCGGCCGCTGCGCGGTGAAGGGAGCAACCCGTGACCGTGTTTTAGGCAGGTTACTACCCATGCCGCACAGCACCACCAGTGTGTTGCACCCTTGAGCCCTTCTGCCGCTCTGCCGTGAGTTCGAGGCCCTCCCCCATCTGCAGGCTACCACCTGCGCCTCATCCCTGGTGGCCAGTGGTAGGCCGTAGGTTTGCTTGCTTGCTTGCTTTTTTGCCTGTATTGTAATTGTTTTTATTGTTTTCTGTACTCCTTTTTTACCCCTTCATTTTCCCTGTTTCTGCTGTGCCCCTCTTTTTCCTTTTGTACCCTTTGCCGATCCCGCTTTTCTGCCGCTGAGTCGACTGTGGCCCCACCCCCGCTCCCATTCATCCGCTCCCTCCCGCCTCCCAGATGCTCCTCCCTCCCACCTCCCCTTCTTATGGCGGCCGCTGCGTGGCCACACCACTGGCACGCCAAAGGCGCATCTAAGGCAAGCCTGTCTGCTCCCCTTCAGACAGCTTGTGACAATTCCCACCCACCTCGCCGGCCACACGCTCAACCCCATCTTCTCCATGAGCTCCCACGTCTCCTTCAGCCACACCACCAAACTCCACTGGACCGACCATTGCTGTGTCCACTTCCCCTTCGAGAAGCCGACCACGCACCACCGCACCCAACAGACCCCCTCCACCTGTGGAGCAAAATCACCGAAGACCAGCTACACATCTCCCTCACCCAAAGCCCACCTACAGACCCCACTGACCCCGCCACCGCCACCACCAACCTTAGACGCTGGATCGACGACTGCACCAACACCCTCGCCCAAATCAAGAACCCCACCAATAAGACTGCCAGCTGGTTCACCGCAGATCTCCAGACCTCCAAGCAAAACTGCCGAAAGCTGGAGAAGAAATGGCGCCACGAACAGACACCGGAGAACCAAGCAGCCCACAAGAATGCCATGCGCCAACACCATCACCTCATCAGATCCGCCAAAAAGACCTCCTTCAAGGACCGCCTCGACAACAACGCACACAACAGCAAAGAGCTCTTCAACATTGTGAAGGAACTCTTCAACCCCAGCTCCAACATCAATGACATCCCACCTTCGCAAGACCTGTGCATCTCCTTGGCCTCCTTCTTCCACCGCAAGATCACGGACATCCACGACAGCTTCGACAACCAGTTCACCATGGCAACCAATGACACCTCAGACCCCACGGCCACCACACACGGCGACCCCCAACACACCTGGACCAACATCAATGACACCATCAAAATCATGAGCACCATCCACTCCGGCTCCCCATCAGATCCGAGCCCTGACCACATCTTCAACAAAGCCAGCACCACCATCATACCCCACCTTCGCAAGGCCATCAACATCTCCTTCGAGACTGTGACCTTCCCGGAGAGCTGGAAGCATGCCGAGATCAACACCCTGCTCAAAAAACCCAAGGCAGACCCGAGGGACCTCAAGAACTTCCGGCCCATGTCCCTGCTCCCCTTTTCCTGGCAAAGGTCACTCCGAAAACTGTCAACAAACAACTGACCGGCTACCTCGAGGAGAACAACATCCAGGACCCATCCCAGTCCGGGTTCCACAGCAACTACAGCACCGAAACGGCCCTCATCGCTGCCACCAATGACATCAGGGCCTTGCTGAACAACGGCGAGACGCCAGCCCTCATCCTCCTGGACCTATCAGCCGCGTTCGACACAGTCTGCCACCACCCTCGCCTCCAGGACGCAGGAATCCGAGGCAAAGCACTGGACTGGACCACCTCCTTCCTCTCCGGCAGAACACAGAGCGTCCGCCTCCCTCCCTTCGTTTCCGAAGCCACCAAGATCATCTGCGACGTACCCCAAGGATTTTCCCTCAGCCCGACATTGTTCAACATCTACATGGCCTCGCTCACCCACGTCGCCAGACTGCATGACCTCAACATCATCTCCTACACCGACGACACACAGCTGATCCTCTCCCCCACCAAGGACCCTCTCGCCGCCAAAACCAACCTCCATGAAGGCATGAAAGCCGTCGCCGAATGGATGAGGAACAGCCGCCTGAAGCTGAACTCGGACAAGACGGAGGTCCTCATCCTCGGCTCCTCCCCATCTGCCTGGGATGACTCCTGGTGTCAGACCGCCCTGTGAGCAGCACTGACACCCACCGACCACGCACGCAACCTAGGATTCATCCTTGATTCAACACTCTCCTTGTCCAAGCAAGTCAGCACCATCTCATCCTCCTGTTTCAACACCCTCCGCATGCTCCGAAAGATCTACAGGTGGATCCCCACCGACACTAGAAGAACGGTCACCCAGAACCTCGTCAGCAGCAGACTAGACTACGGAAACACCCTCTACGCTGGCGCCCTGGCCAAACTGCTGAAATGACTGCAACGCATACACAACGCCTCTGCACGCCTGATCCTCGACATCCCTCGCCACAGCCACATTATACCCCACCCGAGAGACCTGCACTGGCTCCCAGTCAACAAGAAAATCACCTTCAATCTCCTCACCCATGCACACAAGGCCCTCCACAACACCGGACCACCATACCTCAACAAACGACTCACCTTCTACACCCCGAACCGCCAGCTCCGCTCCGCCGACCTCGCCTTCGCCACCGTTCCCCTCATCCAGAGAGCGACGACCGGTGGCAGAACATTCTCCTACCTCGCCGCCAAGTCTTGGAATACCCTCCCCATCCTCCTACGGCAGACTGAAGACCTACTAACCTTCAGGAGGCCTCTCAAGACCTGGCTGTTCAAGCAGTAGTAGCACCCCCCCCCAGTGCCTTGAGACCCTCACGGGTGAGTAGGCACTTTACAAGTGTCTTGATTGATTGATTGATTGATTGATTGAAATGGGCCCTGCACATTGAGGGTGCAGTACAGCAGGGGCCAGCCCACCTTTGCCTGCCCCTCTATGGATGCCTCGTTTGCAGATCGCTTGATTGAGGGAACTACACACACCTGTGATCATGGTCATCAAACAAGTCTGAGAACACAGACACCTGCACCACAGACATCCTGGGCAATGGTCAATATCAGCCTGACGGGACTTGAGGCCTCTGCTGCTCGGACTTCAGATGATTCCCTGTGGGACTGCTCGTGCTGCCTTGGGGTGCACCCTGGCTGAGTACGGGTGCTGGCTTGTGTTATCGGCTGGGTATAGACAGAAACTCAGTGATGCTCTTTCCTGTGAGTGGCAGCCATGGACAACAATATCATTCCCCCATAGAGCAGGCAGGGGATTCCAGAGAAGTTTGCCTAACCCTCTATGAAGCTCGCAGAGCGTTCACTAAGCCTCAGTGACATGGAGCTGTAGCCGACAGTACCTTGATTATTACTTATCTCATTAAGTCATAAGACATGGTTGAGGCCAAGATTGGCATTCTGAGGATGGATATCATGCTGTTGCACCAGGACCTTTACCAAGAGTTGGACAGGCTTGCCGGATCAGAAGTCAGAGTATTTGGCTGGAGGACATAGCATCCACGATGCAACAAATGATAACTATACTCTCCTCTGTCACTAAAAAACTGGCCGCAAGGCTTGAGGATGTGGTGAGGAGATCCTGGAGGAAAAACCTCTGCCTAATAGGATTTCCAGAGGGTTGTGAAGAGTCATCCTCCAGGCATTTGTACACAAGGGCTATGCTCCATTATGCAAATTGATGCACTGTTTGTTGTTGAGCGGGTACACTAGGCCCTGACCCTGAGACCATCCCAGATAGACCTTTTATTATCTTTATTCGGAACATTCATGAAAGAGATGCCATATTATGCCATGCACGCACCCATGACTCTATAATGTTGTGGAATGTTTTATTTGCTGTATACTTTTTATGCCTTCATTGTGTTGGCAAAATAAAGTTATTCTGACTGACTGACTGACTCTCTGATGTAGCAATCCAACAAGATATAACTGTTCTGGAATTATACTAAAATGGTCCAACAGCAATGTAAATCCTTCACGGAGACAAAGAAGAAACTGCAAAACCTTGATATCAATTAGATGCTGCTCTACCCTGCTAAACGTAAGGTCCTTTATCAAAAGCAAACCCTCTATTTTTACATTCTCGAAGGCAATCTTTCAATTGATAGAAGAAAAGATCTGTGAAACCACACACACCGCCTCCAGTTGAGGCTGGTGGAGTCTCATCTGTGGGTACCATGCCTCCTCGCTGTGATCTCACAACGGAGGACGGATTAGAAATCGCGTACATTTATCCTGGGGAATCCGACCCCATAAAGTCGAGCTGTCACAGGAAATCCACAACGGAGAGGAGCGAGTGTCAGTGAAACTATTGGGAGAGGCCACCAACTGACCCGTGGACCTTGAACCAACAAAGACCTGATTAGCATCGCTCCCAGAGAGAGAGTGAATTGGGTGCAGTTGGACGATGGAATGTACAACAGAATACTGAGGCAATGGAACAAATTAATGAGAGACATAATGGTGCAGGGGCCACAAGACAGCATTTGAGGCCCCACTGAGTGCTTGCAGCCTACTGTGGCTGAAGGGAAAGGCACCAGCTTTGAAACGTTAGGAAGGGCTCCAGTTGTGGCATGTCGAACCCGGTGTTCAGATGGCACTGGGAGCTGCAGTGACCCGTGAGAGATACTTCATGCTACTGAGGTATAGGGAGGAGGAGGGAGTTTGTGTTTAATGTGCAAATGGTGCCCCTAAAGCATGACCCCATGATTTGCATGCTTGGAATCACTAAGGGCACAAAAAACACCAACCATTCCCTAAAACTTGCAGATCTGGCAATGGCCCTCTTTAGGCGCCTGATAGCCATGTCCAGGAAAGCAGCGCAACCATCAGTCATCAGCAGGTGGCTCCTGGTTGTGCTTAGGTCAGCAACTGCTAAGGCGAACGCTATGACACATGATCTCATAGCACGGGGGAGGAGTAGCCACATTGTGGGACACTTATCTGCTCAAACTACAGGACAAATGTGATGCCCCTGCTTGATCCATTATTACTGCTGTAGCCCCAGGTGCATCTGAATAATGCTGCTGTGGGGGAGGAGGGCACTGACTTATTGATTTGAAAATCCTCCTAAAACAGGAGTTGAATGCCCACCCCCTCATCGAGCAGAGAGGATCCATAGCCCTCAGACTCCCTATTGATAGTAAGAGCAGGAAGCACTACCACAGCACTTCACACAGGGTTAGACACGGATGCTCCCTCGTACTCTCCCCCACATACACATGGACTGCTTACTTACATTTGGAAAATTCCACTGAGCTTTTAAGAATACCCCCATTCTCCCGGATTTAGTACACGTATTCTAGAATGTATAATTGCAGGTCATTGTGGTAGCATAGATTTATGTTATTGGCACTGTATTGGGGATTGTATTGACATCGACCCCAGGTAGGAGCTTACACCGACTGACAGCTGTCTGGCCTACATAAGCTCCTTGCAATTTCCCACATAGCCCCACACTCCTGAGTTACACTATTGTGATTGTTTATTGCTTGCTGTTCTATGTATCGCTATTACTGTCGTAATGACTTGAAAAAGGCAGCAAAGAAATATTCCACACTTTTTTTTTATTGTTTAAGGTGTTTGCAAAACCGTTACTACTACCAAATGGCTGACTGTGGGGAGGGGACCAGACATGATCAAATTTGCATAGTGACTTGGAATGTCAATGATCTGCTAGACAAAATCAAGCAGTTGGCAATCCTCAGCGCAGCCAAAAGACTGCTGGCTGACGTCCTCTTCCTCCAAGAAAGTTACCTGGTGGGTATGAAGATGCCCTTCCTGACCTGATATGGCTATGAGACAGTCTACCACTCGGGGTCCACCGGGGTTCCTGGGGTGTGGCCATTTTCATTAAGGGAAGCCTCCTTATCACAGTCACCAAAACATGGACAGATCAATGGAGCAGATACCTGGTGGTAATGGATCTCATGAATGGGGAACCCCTGATGCTTGATAATGTCTATGCCCCACCAGCCCTGAGCATGGCTTTAAAGACTCTGATGAGACTTGTGGGAGACTCCCTGAGGGGCTTGTAGTGCTGGAGGTGACTGGAATAGGGTTGTAGATGAATGCATAGCGAGAATCAGGGCGAGGACAGAGCTTGCACAAATCATACATTGATGATGCCATTTATGGAGGCGCTAGGTCTGGTTGATGTATTGTGACTCCACAACTTAAGGGAGTTGGGCTACACATTTTATTCTAGTGCACACAATATTTTCACAGGTAGATTATTTCCTGCTGCCCAAAATAGAAATACACAGGGCAATGACAGCAAAAATCCTAGCCCAAGTTCTTTCAGACCATTCCCTAGCGGATCTCTGTGTCACTACTGGCTGGCAAAGACCTCTGATGGGATGGAGAATTGCCCCATGTTCCTCCAGGACAAAGCATGCAGAGCACATATGGGTGAAGCAGTGGACACATACTTCACAGATAATTGGGAATCTGTGACCTGTTTGGGCATGGTTTGGGAGGCCTTCAAGGACACCATCCAAGGTACTATTATTAGTTACTCGACTTGGAAGAAACAAGACAAGCGGCAAATGGTTACAGATTTAGAGTCTTGGATACTGGACCTCGAGGTGTGCTTCCTGGAGAGCCTAAATCAGAAGTTTCATAGATACCTGGGCCCGTTAAAATATATTGTGCCCCAGGTCTTAACGAGTGTGTGCACCCGCTTTGAGCAACCCCGTGGGGCAAAATGGTATTACAGAAGGGGCCGTAGGCGCTTGTGAATCCCCTTCTGTAATACAGATAGTGCTGGTGCACGTTGCAAACGCGCTATCATGAGAAGAGGTTCCCTGATTTGTATAGGGGCATGGCCCCATGAAAGTGAAGGAATCACTTTACCTCCACACCCGCACCGTATTACCGACATGGATGCAGAGGGAAACATGCCTTTAAGAGGTGCACTGAAAGTACGCCACAAAAAGGTGGCAGACTTTCAGTGTGCTTCCTAAAGGCAGCCCCTTGTGGGGGAGAATGGAGGTTTCATGGACCCCCCAGACATCCCCCTGAAGGTGGGTGCAGTGAGGGACTGCACCTGCCTGTAAGTAAAAGTAGCAGGTTGCCGCCTGCTCAGTGACACACGGAGCAGCTTTTAAGCAGCTGCTCCGTATTTCACTTGAATGCACTGCCCCCTGGGCAGCGCAAGTTTACGTTTGCCCTGGGGACAGCTCTTTCATTCTAATACGGCACACTTTCCTTATTTGCACCCGGTGCCATGGCACAAAAAAGAAGGCAGAAGCACCAAAGGGCCTTGACTCTACTCAGTAAGGCTGAGTCACTATAACAACAAAACAGTTCTCCCAGAATTCGTTGCGGGATTTCGCGTCACAAGCCGGAATCGAGGACGTGGACGGACTTTGAGCAAAAACGGAAGACGGTGTTCAAGAGTGAGCTTTAAGTTGGACACAATGATTGAAGAGCGTTTGGTTTACTTGGAATTCAAGCCTCACTAAGGTGTCTCTGGAAACTCAGCTCAACTGATTGGGGACACATATATGAGACACCTCTCTATACTCTCTGTCGCTTCAGCTTTGACTTAGCAGATTTGGTCTGCCTATTGAATAAGAACTATATGGTCCTGATGAGAACCCTGTGACCTGTTGGGTTCGAAACGCGTCGACCTTTTTGTTTGTTGTTTTGTCAAACAAACCTATGTTTTTTTCCACTGGTGCACTGTAAATAATTGCTGTACTTTGTTGACTGTGGTAGCCTTGATTTAGTTGTGCGCCGTTGTGAGATTGTTGTGGAACTGTCTCGTTGTTTGACCCCTGGTGTTAGAGTTTGCCCTCCTGGTTGGTGGCCACTAAACATTTTTTTTCTGTGTGGCTAGATTAGGCCCGACCGGGTGTGGCGTGTGGATGTTGTGAGGGTTGAGTGCAAATGTTTGCTGAGTATGTTTGAAGGAATGATTGAAGGTTTGCATTGAGTGTGTGTTGGTGTCTCGGTGATCTGTTGATTATTATGAAGTCTGTCTTTTTGTAAATATTGATTCTGTATATATATATATAGAGCGTTGTTCATAAGCAATTTATAAGCTTCTTGCCAAATAAAATGATTAATGGCACTTTAAAGAGTGTGGACCTATATGTTTAGTTTCTTGGGTCTAGATACTTAATAATTTAAGGAGTTGTGCTCAGTATTGGCAATTGTTTTGTTTTGTTGTTTTTACAAATAAAAAGACGGCACCGTATCTGTAATACGCCCCCTGGTCAATACTCAAATTGTCTTGAAACACACATTATTAAATGAGGCAAGAACCATTTGGTTAGCCTTCCACTCACGCTTTTACCAGTGGGGAGCTAAAGCTAGCAAATTCATCCACCAGCTGTGCTCCAGAATATGACAACACACCCTTATCCTATGCCTTACGGACCCATATGGGTCAGAATCACTGGCGATGGGCCTATGGCCCAACGCTCTGCAGAGTATTATTGCTGACTATAAGCCCAGCATGACAGACTACCTGAGACACTGGCAGGCAAATTTGTCACAGACCTGCCCCTACGAACTCTTACTCGCGTAGAACGGTAGGCACCGGAGGCTGACCTCACAGTGGAGGAACTATGGGCGGCCATGAACTGGTTAAACCAAAGAAAATTGCCCAGATGCAACCACTTATCAGGAAAATATTTCAACAGTTCATGCAAAAACTGGGGACCCAGCAAGGGGACGTCATACGTGAAGCAGTGAAAATCACACAACTCCCCCTGCGTTTGGCAGAACTGAGATTGCGGTAATCCCAAAACTGGGACGAGCCCTGGACACCTGCTCCTCATACTGTCTTCTTCCCTTGCTCAATACAGAGGTCAAAATCATTGTCAGGGCACTGAGAGACTGCCTTCTTATGGTGATGCCTTCACTGTTTCACCACGGCCAAGGGAGATTCATGTTGAGTGCTCCATCTGACTCAATATCAGGTGACTATACAATGCCATACGTTTCTCCAGCTGACTGGGGCGACCCCCAGCTGTACTCCTGGTGGACATAGAGAAGGCATTCAATAAGTGGGATGATCTTACTTACTCATCCTCCTCTACCGCCTCAACTTTGGGCCTCGATTCTTAGCTTATATGCAACTCCTATATAATGATTTCACCACTTGGGTCCGAGTGGGCAGTGCACTATCTGCACATTATGCCATCCAGAGGATGCAGGGATGCCCGCAGTCTCCTCTCCTTTTTGGCAGCACCATAGAACTCTTGGCCGAATTGTTCCGCATTGATGCACAAATACGTGGTTTTGTAGGGAGAGAGTGGGTGTCAAACAGAATAGTCCTTCATGCAGAGATCATGTCCCAAAGCTCTATGAAGCACGAATCTTTGGAAAGATGTCCACACTATTCATTAATCTAGCTAACTCCTCAGCGTTCCCAAACCCCGGCCATCCCCAGAACATGAGGTGGGCATCTGAACTAGCAGTTGTTACCAAAGGATGTCAATACCTAGGAGTGTTCATCAGCCCCCTCAGATACATTGGATGGTGCCCCTCCCCCAATTCCTGTACCAACTACAAAACTAGCTCCATGACATACCCCACTCCTTATTTGATAAAATACACTCCATGCTTCGTAGTTTCCTGTTGAACAAAGGTCTCTCAAATATTGCCCTCCCAAATCCACATGCAAGGGTGGTATCACAGCTGCTGATATTGAATCCTACCACAGGGCCTCACATTTACTGATCATAAATGAATGGTGGCATGACACACAAGGGGACCCAGCATATACTGCAGAGAAATGGGCCCTTCAGAGGACGAGGTGTGGTGCCGCGGCCAGGGCGACTGACGCTGGAATCTGGGGACCACGGTTCGATCCCCGGCTCCGGCGGCAGGTCAGCCCAGCACCATGTGACTCTGGGCAATAGCTCGCTTAATCTTCCCGACGGCCCCCCAGCGCCTAGAGACCCTTACGGGTGATTGTGCGCTTTACAAATGTGGACTTTACCTCTATTTGCCACATCCTCTATGGAGGCAATCCGCAATCCCTGTTTTCCCCTGTGATGAAAATAGTGATCCGACTATGGATGATCACCTAGAAGCTCATGGGTGGGTTGGAAAATGTATGGAGCAAACATCACTATGGCAGTGCTCTGTGCTACCACAGTTGGTGGCACTAGAAGGACTCCACAAAATAGGAATCTCCAGGCTTGGGGGCATAATAGAATCACTGATACTTAAATCCTACCACAAGATAAAGAATGAGTGCTCCCTGCACCATAGCCAATTTTTCAGTTATTTACAAGTGTGACATGAATTAACGCCCTACATATTGGGAATGGAGAACCTACCGCAATACAATCCCCTCAAGGCGAAACAACCCATGGAGGAACACAAAGTGACACAGATATACTTTGGAAAGCTGTGCTATGAGAGGGAGCATAAAATGGGCTCTCTAATAGATTAGGAATGGATGAAGGCAATAGCTTCACCATGTCACTCAGCAAGAGCAACTTGTCTCTGCCTGATACAGCTTAAATATCTCCCATGGACATTCCTCACAAGGCAAAGATTCTGGAGGATGGGCATTGTATCCTCCTCCTCCTACCTCCGGAGCACGGTACAGCAAGGTGACCTCATGCATACTACATGGTCATACGGGGATATAGAACCATACTTGAGAGGGTGACTCTCCTTCTTTTGTAGAGTGTTAGGGTGGACTATACCCGTATAGCCAAAATGTGCCTTCTTGCACATCACCACAGATCTCTATGTAGACCAACATAGCCTATCACTGCTAAAACTGGGATTGACCATGGCCAAGAGACATAACCTGCAAATGGAAGGATGGCGACCCACCCGGCCATTGAGGAATGGAGCCAGGGACCCCACTGGTGCATGTGTAGGGAAGATTACCCTGGCTGCAGATTTCCTTGGATGCACCCCAGACATCTTCCTTTCCCTCCACCTTGGAAGCACCCCACACATCATCTTTTCTGTCCACCTTGTACATCATTCATTTCTTTGTTGGTGCAGCTCTCGCCCTTATGCAGACCTGTGCCCCCCATCTTCTTCTGGCTCATAGCTTTCACTGGTGGCTTTGTGTCCACCATCCTGTCGCCCAATGCTGCTTGCCAGAGGAAACTACCAGAGCCTTGTTGCCTTAAATACATGATGTTCTCAAGCACTGGTATGGCATTGGCTTTTCCTTTGCGCCCTAACGTTGAGTAGTGACGTTCCGACCCTCATTCATAAAAACCCTCCAATGAACAGTAAGGGGGAATGCATGACATTCCCTCCTCATACATCCAGACTCAGAGAGGCAGTCAGTGCATTCTTATCATCGTATCAATAGTGGGCCTCTCCCAGCATCATTCATCTTTGTCCTCATCCCACATTTCCTACTACTGTGGCCTTCAAGTAGGGAGTTTCCAGAACATAAACATTCAGTGGTGATCGCACTCTTTTAGGATCCTGGGTCATTCATTTGACCACTTTCAAATACATTGTTTTCAGTGTAGTGTTTGACGACACACATCCCTCCAACTACTGCTTTTTCTGTTTAGTTGACATGAAGTTGTGACCATCTTACTGAACCCATGTTATCTCTTCAACCACCAGACTGTGGCAACTTCTGAACTTCTATCTGGAGCTACAAAACCTGATTTAATAACCTCTTTCCCGCTACAATGGCTGGTAGTTCATATACTAGTAACTCCTGTCTACATGTATGTACGCTTCATGTTCCACAACTCACCATCTACCTTCCAACTGGGAGCAACACGAGCACAGCTGGGCACCCTTCAACACTTCAACGGAAAATATGGCAACAGAAAGCTTGTGTTAGGAATTTTGTACAGTCAATCCCTGAATTCCCAACACGAGAAGCCCTGAATTTTTACATCGTGTCTATTTACCACACAATGTTACCTTAGATAACATGACTTGATAAAGGCACTGCATGAGGAGATACCACTTTTGTAACACGCACCATGATCAAGGATTATAGTGCTGAAAATAAGTCCCTCCATAACTCACTCCATAAACAGACACTAACCCTGTTTGGATCAGGTGCCATGTTTGTGGCACAGAACAACTACTTGTCTTTTCCAAAAGAATAATTAATGGGCAAATCCACATAGAATTTTAATTAGTGATGCAAGATACAGCCTCAAAGACCAATTTAATTCACTTAAACGTCTCCTATGGGCAGACCTATAATCGTGTAAGGAATCTTGGCAAAACTCATGGTTAGCCCACCCTAATTATGCTTTTTAAAACCTAAACGTACATGAAGCTTGGAAGGTTTTCAGCCGCATTATCCACACATACAGGGGCAGATTTACAAGCCCCTTGCGCCTCTTTTGCGCCGCAGTTGCGTCACTTTTGTGACGCAGCGGTGGCGCAAAAGATGCGCCATGGTGCGGGGTATTAACAACGTGACGCATCTGGGAGATGCGTCACTTTGTAAAGCCCTGCGCCATAAGGAGGCGTTCCTGCGCAGGGGGGGGCGTTCCTGCGCAGGAACGCCTCCTAAAAGTGGCTGAGTGAAATCTACAAGATTTCACTCAGTCACTTTTTGGCCAATGCTGCGTCAAAACCCTGCGCCTGCTTGAAGCAGGCGTAAGAATTGACACAGCATTAACAAGATAGGGCCCCCAGAGCATTGCTGGAGCTGCGTCGCGCTTGCGACGAAACTCCAGCAATGCGTCACTTTTCTGGCACAGATGCGCGACGCATCTGAGCCGTTTTTGCCCCATGGTGGCGGAGGTATGGCGAACAATAAGTGGCGCATCCCTGCTGACATGCAGGGATGCGCCACTTATTGCAAATATGCCCCCTTGTGTCTAAGCAATCGGCTCACTCTTCTCGTGAGGTCTATTTAGATGATCTTTAGAGCCAATTTGCTTGGCTGAGTTTCGGGATATATAAATAATTCTCAAAGCAAAAATGTTTAACTGACTAACATCCTTTCCATGTGATGTACGTATTTTTCAGATTCTACCTCGGTGTGGAACCGTAAGGAAATTTGAGACAGTGATAAAAAAATACAGTGACTTTAGAAGAATGTAGGATATGTATGTTAATCTTTGTTACATTTTAGTTTACATTTCCCAATGCTATATCATAAGCGGAAACGCCTTTGAAATTTTTGTTTTTAAAATGTGCTCTCCAAAACAGACTATGGGCCAGATGTAGGTAGGCATTTACCGGTCGGTAACGGCCGAATTCGGCCGTTACCGACCGGTAAATGGAATTTGAGATGTAGGGGGCATATTTTTACAGAATCTGTAAATTTACCGATCGGTAAATTTACCGATTCTGTAAAATACCGAATCGGTATTTTTACCGATTCGGTAAATTTGATATGTAGGTGGGACTCTTCTGAGTCCCACAAGCCTTACCGAATCTTTTTTTTTACCATCAAATTCAATTTGATGGTAAAATACCAATTACGGTGTGCATGCACATGTGTGCATGCACACCTGTGCCATATGACAGGCAAACCTGCCCTTAGGGCAGGTATGCCTGCCACATGGCACCCGAACCTGTTTTGGGGGTGCTAGAGGGTGTCAAAGTGACACCCCCTGCACCCTTGTGAAAATCGGTATTTACCGATTCGGTAAATACCGAATCGGTAATGCCCATTCATTCCTATGGGCTTCAAAGCCCATAGGAATGAATGGGCATTACCGGTCGGTATTTACCGAATCGATAAATACCGAATTTTACAGATTCGGTAAAAAAAGATCTGGATTGTCCTACATGTCCCCCCTTCATATTTACCGACTCTTAAATACCGACTCAGTAAAATTCGGTATTTAAGAGTTGGTAAATATGCTTTACCTACATCTAGCCCTAAATCAGCTGCTACACTATGCGTTTTATGAGGCACCGCTGGACAATCAGTGAGTAGATTTGCCAAGAATATTGCAACAAAGTGACTAACATCCTCACGCCACTTTTAACTGACAACATATATTTTTAGAATACATGAAACAACAGGGAGGGACCAGGTGGTGGGATAGTTGATTGGCTTCTGCCTTTATCCGTCATTTCTTTTACTTTATCCAACTGTGGTTGCTTTTGTAAAGTTTTAACTAGCCAAAAAAGAAAGAATATTCAGACTGTATGCAGGCATATGTAATGTATATTGAACTGAGCTACTGTGTCAAATAGCAAGGTCATGCTGAACTTCTCAGCTCCTTAATGAGGGAACAAACTAGTATTGGAAAAAAAAAAATTATTATTCCTGCCACCCCCACTGACACTCAGCTACTTAGCAGCAGCACTTCTTTGCCCTCCGCCCCTTTGCGTAATTCACCTAGCAGCAATTTGTACTTCCCAATGGTGAACCTCTGGCACCTCTGCCCTCAACAGCAACCGACCTCCTGAGGCTGCCTATCAACTCACCCTCAAAGCGTGACATTTTGCTCACACATCTGTATGCGACTGCTGAGATCGAGGGGAGGGGGGAGGGGGGAGGGGGGAGCGGGAGCTGCAAGTTACATCGCTCAACTCCCCACCTGCTGGTCTCGAGGGAGGTCTGTACATCATGTTGGGCGTTGCCTCTTCAAATAAAAGACCCCAGGTGCATCGACTTCTCAAGTGAGTCACCTCCACAGGTGGTACAGGCCCACCCTGGTGGCCTCCTGCCCCTGAGCTCCGCCAATGACTGCTCTCTCGAGCAGCAGGGAGGAGATAATGCTTTGCTGCTATGTGCAATGATAATGTCACCCACTGTCCAATGGGCTGGTGTGTTTTTTGTGACGCCTCACCAATACTATTAATCTACATCCTCCACTATCCAAAGGTAGCAAGGGAGACCTGTCCCTTTTCTCAGGGCGCCCCTCATTATCACAATCTGTGCACTCCCTACCCTAGCTCTTCTTGCTGCCCTTAGCTGCCACTCTCCCAGTTCCACTCATCTTCCCCATGTCGCTCTAATTTCTTTGTTACTTTGTATACTGTCCTTCCCTAGTTTCATCTATATCACCCCTTTTCCTGCTATGGCTTTCACTCCTCTCCCCTCGCATTTTCTTCTTCGCAGTGTACCACCTTCCCTGTACATAGGAGTGCATGTGAGAACATGAGGACTGCAATGTGTCTTTTTGCAGAGCACAAGACATGATCTATGTTTGGAAGCCTGTGAAGAAGCTTACAATGTATCTCCTTCCCACTCGACACCAGGTCCCGGCCCCTCCTCACATGGTGACATTTACTTGTAATATGGAAGGTATGCCTCTCCATTGAAGAGTAATGCAAGAGCTGTGAACACAATGGGTTAGAGTCATTATTCAAAAGCTAGCCTGTGGAGAGAGCAGTGCTTGCAGGTAGAAGCAAGGTAACAGTCTACCTCACAAAGCCAGACAGTGGCAGAGACCTACCATAGTCCATGAATAGAGGAATGGCCATGTTGGCCTTTGCACTCTCCCTCCCATCAACCCTAAGTGAATGAACCATACTCAAAGAAACACAAGAGCTGGTGAGGACCTATGGAACATCATCAGGGTGGGAGGTGGGATTGGAAAATTAACAACCAATGGGTAACCAGGGGAACTCAGGGCTGAAGCAAGAGGTGCAGACAGGTCTACGGTGACTTCAGCCCCTCTGGCCACCACTTACAGGGGTCCCTTTACTGGCTTTGGCTCTCAGCCTTTGTATTTCCCTGGAAGAGATCATTGGCAGTGTCTGATACTGTAGTTAGACCCCAAATGTCTGCACACAAGATGTGCATCACTACTTAACATGCAGTGCCAAAAGAAGTTATAATACACTCTGGGGGAGATTACTACATCACATAGAGCGCCCGGTGGGCATAGTGGAGATAGGGGGTAGGGAGGGATGGCAGTTCAAGTAAGGCACTGGGGTCATGTGAGTAAGATACAGAATTAATTCATGTGTATACTGTAAGTGAATGTATGTAGCTTTCTAAAGAGCCGTATTTGTTCTCTTTTTATTAAGGTTTTCCCTATTGACACTGGGTCTATAATTTTACTTCTGAGCATGGCAGCCAGCCCATGAGTGTGTTTTTCTTGCGGGCAGGCACGAAGGGGCGCTTCCTGGCCTACAATTCAGAATAAAGGCATTTGCATGTACACCATGTCCCTATAGTATCCTTAACATACATAAAGAACGGTTCCCACCCACTCTTGTACAGGTATGTGCCAACAATTTGCACATAGTGGAATGCCACCCAAGTGGCATCAGTACTGGAATACAAGGCTACATCTGCTTTCTCCCACCTTTTCTTACTCTTATCCCCAGATATCCTATTTTTTCTTTATTTCACTAACTTTCCGCTTTCTCTCATCTATCTACATTCTTCCCATCGTCACATTCTACTAGCTTTATCCTTCTGTCCCTGATTTCTATATTTTTTACTCTTACCTTCCCTCCCTAAATCGACATACATCTTTCACTCACACTCCTCCCCAACTCTCTTCCTTCTCCCAACTCTCCAGACTTATTTTCATCATGATTTTCCTCCTGCCTACCCACCTCTCCCCCCTGCTCCGTTCTCACACTCGCTCCCAATCCTCGCTGCCTCCAACCGATCCGAGGGCCCCGTACACCCCAAGGACGTCCTTGGAATCCCGCCGCTGCTTCCTCGGCTCGCCGGCCGCGTGCAGCGAGCGATAAAAACCGCCCCCGAACGCGCTCCGTAAATTAATCTCCACTCCTGGGCCGTGGACTCGGTCCCCGCAGCACCATAATGAGATGTAATTCCAACAGAAGGGGGAGGGAGAGGTTACGCTTAATGTATGCAAATTAGGCAGTATGCAAATTAGGCAACAAACAAATTGGCGGGGATGCTGATTGACACTTAGTTAAAAAGAAATAAGCGATTCCCTTGAATAGTGGCATATTGTTTACAGCGCATGTTTACTCTGAGCTTGGGTGACTTTGTTTTTGTTCTTGTAATGCCTTTCTGGTTTCACTTCCGCTAATTGTTGCTTTTTTCCCTCGTTTTCATCACACGTCCTGATGTGTGTTTAAAAATCCTACAGCTATACGCTAACAGGAACAGATGTGCAGCGCCCAGTCGCAATGATTTCACAGACTGTCCCCGAGGGGCCTTTCTGAGGAAGTGATGAGGAGAGTGAGTGCCCAGGTGATCGGTTCCACCTGTAAAGTTGTGTCCCTCAATGGGGAAGCATCCTCGTCCTAGCATGGTGCGAATAGGGTTGTTACCTTTGCAATGATCTCCATGGTACAGTTAACTACAAATGAGAAGAACAACAGTTGTTATTAATGCTTCACAGGGGCATGAAAATCAGTAGTGCAGCAGGTGCAGTGTAAGGGTTAGCTTGGGAATGAGGGGCACTCCAAACCAGGCAAGGCACAAGTCCTATAAAGAAGAAGTCGGGGGACTAGCCAAGTTAGGCATTATGCAAGTGACATCACCGCACATTACATCACTGAGCGTGACATCGCAAGTGGCATCACAGGAAGTGGCATCACAACCCATGACCTCACAGGAAGTAACATCAGAAGAAATCACATCAAATCTTAAGACCTTAACCATATGTGTAGATAGTCTATCATGAGTACATTTGAGCGCATTACAATATTTAGCAAATGCGATTTTGCATCAGAGTTGTGCCAAAATAGTGACAGCAACCCCGACGCAAAATCTGGTCTTCAATTTATACATTTAGTTTTTTAAACTTTTCACAAAGAAATTAGCAACAAGAAGAAAGGTGGCAGTACATGTTCTGCTTAATTGGTTGCCAGGTCTGCATTTTAAAATATCTTATGGGGTTACGGCACCTGCTGAATAGGGCTTTGTGTGATCAGTAAGTGTCAGGGGATAATAATAATGGGAAGATAATTCTGGAGCCTTTGCTGGACAGATCTGTATTGTGTATGCTCCCAGTTTGGAATCAAAGTAGTACAAAGAGATAATATGTCTCCAGCAAAGCACATCATGTGAGACTCAGAGGATTTATTTTTATTTTATGTAGCTGGGTAAGAGGGTTACTGCTTTCAACACAGCTATCCTTTTGTTACTTGAGGTTCATAAATTGCAATCCTTTTAATAAAGCACAGTGAGCTAGTAAGGACATGGGACTCCTACACCTTTTAACCCTCACTCTTATGTAACACATCCTGTGCAATGATTTACTACACATATGATTTATTGTCAATGTATACTGTGTATGTGTGATGTAAAGTGCCACGACACCCTGCATTGGGATGAGTAGCACTATAAAAGAAATAAACAAAATCGGAATGGGGAATAGACAGCAAAATGGGGAATAGACATTCAACCCCCCTGCCTGGAGAAATATCCGCATGTCCTTTATCCTCCCACACAGGGGAAGGAGGTCCACTCGGTCCTGTGCGGCACAAACCGGACCATCCATAGTTGGAAAAACCCAATACTTTTCCCAAGACCTCAAAGAATCTCAGGATAACCTGCAGCAACACCCAACAGGCTGTGCACCTTCAGTCCCCAGTCAGTGGAGGATGGAAGCTACCACAGGTGTGATTCCTAGCAACGAGCTTAGACAGGCAGATTTGAAATGTCCCATGGAAAATGGCTGCTCCCAAAAATTAACTATAATCTCATGGAACGTAGCAGGGGTGAAAAAACTCTTTGAAGAAAAAGCCGCTCTTGGTTCCGTTTTTTATGGTGACATTTTGCGTCTCCAGGAGACATGTGCCTCAGCAACAAAGACGCTTGGAGGTTATTATTAATTTCACTGTGCTGCCACAAGACATAATATATTCGCGCGACCATCAGGCAGCCTTTCTATCTTTAGTAAACACACCCTTAAAAAGGTGGCCACAGAAATACCTACCAAGTCGCAAGCGCTTTAAGCTCTGCTAATAAAAGGTACAAAGCTCAACTCTCAGCCCCAACGTCTGCTGTTGGTAAAGTTCTATCTTAATCCCTCACCACTACAGAAGACACAGGCTTTGGTCTTCTTAGCAAACAAGGTTGATGAGCTGCTGACCAAAGACAAGTCGCACCAGGCAATCATAGCCGGGGACTTTAATCTCAGGGACAGGGGCAAGCCTCAAAACTCACTCAAACCGTCAGGTGTGGCTGCACACCTACATGCTCTTCTTCCCAACTACAACCTTAGCTCGTCTCAAGTCATTAAGGATGCCCGCTCCCCCCTTTGGCGGCCCACCCAGCGTTTAGGAATATCTCTTCAATAGACTACACCTTCGTCAGTGAACGGCTAACCACCACCCTCCAAGACTATAAAATAGACAACAGGGAAGAGAGTGACCACCAGTGGTATAACATTCCAACTAGTCTCTGACGACTCCCCATCAATACATTTGCTTGACGAACCAACAGGAGATGAGCGCCATGAAGACATTCATAGATTTAAATGTACTACCAAACTAGGGGTGAATCACCAAGAATGCATAGAGAGAAGGAAACTGGCCATTATATGAACCAGATCAAAGACACCTTCAGAGCTCTGGGAGGACCTCGTATTGGACTGTCATCAGGCATTAGAGAACGGGCAACAGGAACAGCCTAGTCGTTTAATCTCAACACAGATCCATCGCACTCCAAGGAGCTCATTGCCTACAAACACATCCTCTATAGGGCTCTGGCTGTCAGAAGAGGAGTCACTAAACCAGGTAATGGCCATATTATCACCCACCTTAAGGCAATTTACAAGCATAAAATATTGCAGCATAAAAAGGAACAAAACAAAGTGGAGTGTCTCAGAATTGTTATGTTACTAAAAGATAAAAGCAATGCTAGACTGTGGAGGAATATAAATTACAGGGGCAACCCAGGGCACATCAAGGAAAACAATGTGGTGGAAAATGACTGGATTAGTCATGTGGAACTGTTATACACAACCGGTCAAACAAAGCAGCAGACCCTTCTCTGCCCCCCCACTATCCCGGATTCAGGGGCCAACATAGGTTGATAATTACAGTGGGCACAGTAACCGCCATAATCAAGAAAATGAGGAAGGATGGGGCCCCAGGGCAGAATGGGATTCTTGCTTCCATGTTTAAAACAGCGCAAAACATCTGGAAGTCTATTTTAACACCACTCTTAAACCAAGCTTTCGCCACTGCAACACTCCCTGCCTCCTGGAGGGGCTCCATCCTTTTCCCCATCACAAAAAGGGAAACTGCCCTAACCCGGCCAATTACATACTTATAGCTCTACTCAAGTTGGAAGCAAAGGCCTATGCTTGCATTCTTCTAAAAGAGCTGGAAACATAGGTAGCAGAAAAAGGTATTCTCCCACTTTACCAATTCAGGTTTAGGGTCAAGAGCTCAACAATGGATAACATCTTAACTCTGGTTCTCTCATCAAAACAAGCAGCCCGGAGAAAGCAACCAACTCTTGTTCTGCTGTTTCATTGAGTACAGGACTGCCGTCGACAGGGTGGACCAGGGCAAGCTATGAGGGTTGTTAGTTTCCTGGGGGATCCCGCTACCACTTTTTAGGGCAATCGCATCATTATACCAGGGAACATGGGTCCGGGTTAAAACAAGTCCCACCACTGCCACCGTCAGTGTGCCTACCAACGGGCCTAAACAGGGCTACGTGCAGGCTCCCCTCCCTTTCATCCTTTATAATGCACATATGGGAGCAGCCCTGGAAGGAGCCAGATTACACCATGTGGGGGAAGGTCGTGTCTCCCCATTCTGCAGTATGCTGATGTACTGCCATCTTGCATCACACCAGAGTCGGGCTGCATACAGCCCTCAATGCACTTCACAGCTACAACGAAGCAAACAATCTTCTGCAGAACCAGGGCAAAATCAAGGTTGTCATATTTGGAAAATTCCTGCACAACTGGCAGCTGGGAGACCTCCAAACTACGACAACTCCAGCCTACAACTATCATGGAGTGTGGCTTTTTGAAAGTGCCAAACCGGCCTTCTACCTAAAGCTCCTTAGAACTAAGGACATCACTGTCATCCACTTACTGAAGCTCCTTAGTAACTGTCTGCAAAGCCAAACTTCAGAGCCCTTGTTGACTGTGTTGAAAGCAAAACTCATCCTGGCCCTCAACTATGGTCACTTGGCATCTTTGACACATTTAAAAAAAAAATCCCAGATCATGGGGCCTCATTTATGAGGCTGTGTTTCACTTTTACGCCGCCAGTGCGGCACTTTTTGTGACGCACCAGTGGCGTAAAAAATGCGCCTTGTTGCGCCATATTTACAAAGTGACGCATCTAGGTAGATGCGTCACTTTGCAAACCCCTGCGCCACATTATACCTGCGCCAGGTATAATGTATGCAAGGGAGGCGTATTGATGCAAGGAAGGGTCGTAAAAGTGACGCAGGGAAATCTATGAGATTTCACTGCGTCACTTTTAGGACGCCGTTGCGTCAAAATCTTGCGCCTGCCTCACAGCAGGCGTAAGACTGACGCAGGCCCTTCAAGCCCCATGTGAAAGGACGCATTGCAGGAGTTGCGTCACTTTTGTGACACACTCCAGCAAAGCGTCACTTTTGCGCTTACAGATACGTCAAAAATACTGACGTATCTGTAACTCCTTGCGACATGATGCGTCATACATTAAATATGACGCATCAGGAATGTCGCAAGGAGTGCGCACTGAGAAGTGACGCATCGCTGCTTTCACGCAGCGATGTGTCATTTCTCATAAATGAGGCCCAAGGAGTTTAAGAAAACCTTAGTCTCCCACGATTAGCCAGACAAACAAGGCTGAGGCTTGAGCTAGGCCTTGGGTGCAAAAACCTCATGGGCCTGGGGGATCTAATAAAGTTCCATCCCAGGGTCTTGCAAGTCCCAAGCCCTCAGTCAAATACCATTTGAAACCTATTTTCGACACATCATGACCTCCGTGGCAACTACAGCTAGTAACTACAACCAGCTCTCTAAAAGTCAGGACAGATAGCCTGCATCTTCAAGAAATTCTTTACTCTGCTTAGAAAAAAGTTGTGAACAATCAAGTGCTAGTTACGTCTTTTGAACGGGATATCAGTAGTCTTTGACTCAGTACATACTTTAAACAAGTGCTCTCAACCCGGGCCCGCATGAAAATCATCCATATGGGCATATTTGCACTGCCAATTTTAGATTTCAATCCTGGCTGGGCCCACCAAGATGAGGTAATTTCATGCAGGTTATGCAACTACCCCAAACAAATGGTTCCATCTGTTGTGCATGCTGCTGCCTCAAACTGATTGAGGAAGGACATCACCTACTCCTCCTGCTGTGTAGTTCAAAAGAGGTTAAGTGCTCCAACAAGGCATTGGCAGGGCTGGACTGGGAACCCAAACCTGCCCCGGCAAAGTGCTTGGCTGGCCCCCCTGGGGGAGGTTGGGGGTGCAAACGAGCTCTTTGCCGGGCCGGTTTTCGGACAACTTTGTTACAGGGCCGATTTTGCAGCTATGCTGCATAATCGGCCCTGTAACAAAAACGGCCCCCAGGGGCCCAAAACCGTCCCCCACCCTTGCCGCACACCGGGGGATTCCCCGGTGCCGGCAACGGCCAGTCCGGCCCTGGGCATTGGATATGTGCTTCAGTGAAAAAACACGAAGCACACTAGCTAGACTGGGGAAATTAACCAGCCATATTCGCCTTTCACTAATTGGATCGATGACAACAGCAACTGGCCACAGAAGCCAGCACCAGCACTGAGCAGCTAGCTCTTAGGAGAGCCACCAACTGGATGTGATAATCTCAAGGGTCATGTGCAGCATTCATGGGGGCCTCGTGACATGGGGACTACTAACTAAGAAGAAAAAACTTCTGCTGTTCATTATTTACAGAGGTTAGGGACGCCCCATCAGCCATGACATAAACACCCTGGGGTACTGAGTCGTTAGTAATCCAAGCCCTAACAGCAGAAAGATTTATTAGTTTGCACACATAACATTGTACTTTACCTCTTTATCTGTAAAACCTTGGATACTGTTTTTATCTCTATTATGCACAGCTGGTTTTACATCTTTTACACCTATGAAACAATATATTTGACATTGTTTTGAATTCCCTGCAATTCTATTCCAGTTGCACTATTCATTGTTTTATCTCAAGTGAAAATGCATTGTACAGCTCTTAGTCAAAATAGTGTTATTTTAATTGCTATTTGTGTAAATACTGGGACAGACCAACACATCTGACATTCTTAAATTGCATGCATACATGTTATATACATTGACTGGCCATAATCAAAGCATGCCATTCTTGTGTCATCATTTTTTATTGGAGTTCAAAGATAGGCAATTTCATAGGTTACAAAACAATATAGTAAATATAAATCAGTATGCGACAAATAATTTACACCTGTAATATATTAAGGAAGAGGAAAAAAGGAGGGAAAGGGAAAAAGGAGAAGGGAAAAAGCTATATATGCCATTCTTAAGTACATGTGAAGTAATAACAAGCTGTGAGCCTTTGTTTTCCCTCCAATGCATTTGCATCTAGGTGTAAGGTTCCAGATAGCTCCTAATCAGGATACTTAATCAAAAGGATGCTTGAAGGCCCCTTAACTTCGGCGTTAGTGTTGGGCTCAGCTGGAATTTAAAATAACATAATCTCTCAACTGCACGTTACTACTCTAAATGAAAGCAGACAGAGTGCAGGTGCTGCTGAATGTGTCCTGGTGTCTGAAAATTACACTTGGATGAGCTCATCATATTTCTATGAGGCACAACTTCTTGGCAGGAGAGACGGCGTCCACCCGATGAAAAGAGTGGGTAAACACCGTCTACCTGCTTGTACCCTCGACTTGTGCCCTGAAACCAGGGAATGGGAAACATTCTCTTTGCTTGCATTAGGACCCATGGAGTTCTTGCTATGCCAGTGGTTAGCCAGAATAATCCCATAAGGTGAATCAAGAGTAGTACCTCTGTCACACCTTGTGAGCCCTGTGTGCCGCACCCATAGCAACTCGATGTAGTGTGCCTGGAGTGACTACAAGCTACGTATCCAAAATGGCATCCTGACCAGGGCCAGGGTAGCAACATGTGCCGAACCATGAGCGGCCTAAAATGTTGCAGGCCCCAGGCCCGCCTCAAGGATGACCTAGAGTGCTGGCAGTAACTGCAGAGAGTTACTGAAGAGAGTGTCTCTCCAAGGATTCATTCTAAGAGGTTTCTAAGAAATTAGTTTGTGGCAGCACTCAGGGATAAAAGCGGTAAATGCACTAAATAGGTTGCTCACCCATTGGGCTGGAGGTCACACATGCAGAGGGAAAATAGTGACAAACACTGTAAACAGATTACTTGTGGCAGAACAGCTATCACTGTCCATAGACAATACCAAGTGGCATTCCACTGCATACCACTTGAAGTGGTCTTTGGACAGGGACCATCTAAAGGGGAAAATAAAACAGAACACCACTGTCAGTCTAACATTATCAGAGTCATTCAACAGGACAGCAGTGGATAACTGTAGCACCGATGGCATTTGCAACAGGATGTAGTCACTGAAGTTCATTACGTATTTGATGTGGGTCAGGTCATGAACTTTGACACTGACAGACCCAGGATGTTATGAATACCTTTAGATGTTCAACAGCATACAGGGCTAGAAGAGGTGTAGAAGTATGGGTTCAGTTTGTCTGCTAATGCCTTAGCTAGTTCATATTTATCGCTCTAAAGTTCAAAGCATTGTATAATGGAATGAGCTTTACTGATGTCACGTGGAGTCCACTGAGGATCTTGTTCTCCATTGGTTGAGATGTTTGACTCTGAAGGCAGTTCTTGATGGAATTCAAGACTTCGTGGAGAATCTATGGTTTTCATCTGGATTGCATCTGACTTCAGTATCCTGAAGTGCAGCAGTACCAAACCCATCTATCGCAGATGGTTGTGCCTTGGAAGTGTCACCAAAGGGCTGCTTGTGGGCTATGTTGAGGTTGCCTGGGCTGCTGAAAGATCATTGAATAGGCACTGCTTAGTTACTCTGGGAACACTTTTTGCCAAGTGAGTCATGGTCAAGGCTAGACCTAGGCAAAATGTATATCTTGGTGACGTAATTCTTGTAATTTCTGGACTTTTGTGTAATGCTTATTTTACAAAAGTCTTCAAATGATGCCACGGTTCACAGCAAACTTATAGTGCCAGAGCACAGGAATGATGTGAACAAAATCAGAACACATTGTTAAATAGAAACCATGGTTTGAATGGTAGCCAGCGATGGTGTCTGTGCGAAACCACAACGTTTTACAGTGTCCCTCCACTTTTTGCCCCCATTTTGACCATGAGAGGATGGTTTTCGGACTGTGCCCTGGGCCCTGCTAACCAGGCCCTTGGCCTGTGCTCTGATTAAAAGTATATGGTAATCAGGAGTAAATAAAATTGGTATGACAACCTACCTGTAGGCACCCCAGTATATTGTTGGGCATATAGGTTTAGAGTCCCAGCAGATTGAATGCACTGCTTTTAAATTAAAATGATATGCAAATTTGACTTTAGAATTAAATGTACCTCCAAAGTCTTAAGCTACCTTATCTTTACATATAACATATAAGTCACCCCCAAGGTCTCCCCTAGGTGCTCCACGTGTAGAGTGCAATGCAGTGGAGGCCTGTACAGATATTTTATCTTACCTATTCTTCTTTTGTCACATTCAACCCCTAAAACCCACCCCCGGACTGCCCGCCACGCCCCACCACCCCACAGAGCTTACCTGCATGGGCCACAACAGGTGCCATGTTAAAATAAGCAGGGGCATTTTAAAAGGTGTTTTATATGCTTTGCAAGGGGAAACAATCTATTTTGTTTTTCCACATTGTAGCACATTGGCTTCACTGGCTAACATGGGAATACTTTCCTAAAGTAAAACTATTGACAGGAGCAAGTTAAAATATGCTTCAAAAGGATAAGAGAGGGATTTCCTGAAAGAAACAGGTACACAAGAGCTACACTAGTCCCCTGCCTTGTAACTAAAAGAAGAAGAAGGAATGCTGCTGGAGCCTTGAACTGCACAAGAGAGGACTGCACTCATAAGGACTGCACCTGCAGCACACTTTGGTCTTCAGCCCAAAAAGGGCTTTGCAATGCTCTGAAAGTTAAAGGAGGAGACTTCCTGAAAACCACAGGTTATAATAGCTCCACCTGCATCATCTCTAGCAAGAAGAACCCAGCTGGACAGCATTCAGTGGACTTTTGAGGCTTTGGCCAAGTGCATTGTGAGTCTGCAGTCTCAACTTCCCAAGGAGACACTCAGATATTTTGGAACCTTGGATTGGTGTTGCGGAACCTCATAGATCCAAAATAAATGCTTGGAGAAGAAGGACTGCCCTGCTGGACCCTTGGACTGCCCAAGTGGGGACTGCATTAATAAGGACTGCATCTGCTGCACTCATAAGGCTTCTCAACAAAAGGATTTTGCCTGTCTTAAAGGATAAGGAGTGGATAGAAAAAAAGAAAGGTCCTGCAACATCAACAATGAGGACAACGTCAGCTGACAAGCTTCACCTGGATCATATTGGGATTGACAAGGTGCATTGTGAGAGTTGCAGTCCCAAACCCCAAGAGGCAAACCAGAGCTTCTAAACCTTTGGCTGGTGCTGTGGACCACTTTTCTGCATCAAGAAACACTTCTGGAAGTAAGTGTAAAAGTGTTACATCGGGGGCGTGGCCAAGCAAGAAGGCTGAACAGACGTGAGCCGTTTCTTCTCCGGACCCTCGTGGCTGCCTCGAGCTGATTCCAGTGCAACTAGAGGACATGTGACGGATTGGCCCACTCGGTAATAATTTGTGCTGACAGGGGTTGCAGCAGCGAGGCACAGCATCAGCCCTACGGACCGCAAATCCACTAGAAGCGTGGAGAGATGGGAGGCCGAGCCAGGACTTCAAGATGGTGTGAGGGTCGGCCCGCCGAGCGGAGTTGCCGTGCTGCGCTGAACGCCCACCGCTGTTGTGCAGCTCTGGCAGTGGCCTGGTTGGCCCACCACACACCCCGGACCTGGCTACACTACAGGGGGGGCCTGGAGGAAGGAGGCTCTCCGCAGCCGGGAAAAATGACTCGCGCCCTGTGATACGGCGGTAAGGAGATGCAAAGGCCTGTGGAGAAGACTGCGGCATCGGTAAGGCAGGCGCCTGGAGCACTTACTGTGTGAATGCAGCGAGCGGCGGCAGGGGGGCGTACATGCCAGGCCGGTCCCCTGCTTTCCTGACTCGAATGCAGAGTGCAGCAGGCCCAGAGGAGACCCAAGTTGTGATGCCTGCCTGACCCTAAGATGACGCCCATACAGAGAGCCGATGGCCTGACTCGGCAGTGGCAGTGAGAGGGCAAAGACACGTCAAGCACCTTCCTCCATGCGCTCTTCCTCTCCTTGCTTCCTTAAATGCTGTGCTTAAGGACATTAGAAGCCTACCACTACTGAGCTGCAGCCTGAAACCCTCGCACATCGGCTGACCCTAAGATGGCCCCCAGGCTCTGTTTAGAAGCAACAGGTCTGCACCCACGTCTGGGAGCTGCACAAGTAAAGGGACATACTCTTGACAACACTCCTCAAAGGAGATGCTCAGTGCTTATCCCAGCACCGTACACCGCGCCGCACTATGCCATCAAAGAAGGCGACAAATAAAGTCTCCCGTTACTTTGCAGCAACAGATAAAAACACCCCACCCATTGTGACAGACCAGGTGAAGACAATGGCCCTCACCAAGGAGGGTCCGATCGCTTCCCTCCAGGACTTTAAAACCAACTATGCCAAGAACTTAAACAAGACCTGCACGCTTCTATGGATCAACTCAAGGCCGACCTGACGGAGAAGATGGCGACACTCAGACATAATGTGGATGCAGTGGGCACTAGGGTGATGGAGATGGAGGAACATACTCAGGTCCTCGAAGCCGGCTCTACTACACTACTCGAAGCCCAACGAAGTCTCCAGTCCCAGCTGCAGCAGTTGATTCTGAAGGTGGAGGAGATAGAGAACAGAACCGGAAGGGAGAATATACGCATCCGTGATTTGGAGGAAGGCGCGGAGGGGCCAGACCTGGAGGCGTTAATGGTCGGCCTCGTCTCGGATCTCCTGGCACCCAAACAAATGAAGCTTATGATAGACCGAATTCATCGGGTGGGGACCATGCAGACCGGGGAACATAGACGGACATGGGACGTCCTGGTAAAGCTGCATTCCTTCAAAACAAAAGAAGCTATCTTGAGTCCTGCGAGGAAGTAAGACGAGACCGCCTGCCAAGGATATAAATGTGTGCTTTTTCAAGTCCTGGCCCACTCTACTTTGGCACGCAGACAGTTGTTTTGGCCCATCACCTCCAAACTACGCGAAGCCAACATGCGTTACTGCTGGACTTTCCCTTTTGATCTTGCTTTCGAGTACAAAAACAAGTTGCACCACATAACTGAATTTAGTGAAGGTTGGCGTATCCTGGGCCTACCTGTGCCGGAGGAAGACATCAGCACAGGTCCTTCAACAGACTCAGGACAGCCACGGAGGAAAACTCGGTCCTGGCAAACAGTTTCAAAATGCAGACAGCTCCCTAGATGAACGCTATCCGGGTGAGGATGGGGACAGTCTCTCTGTTGCCCACGATGTGCAACTCTAAAGCTGCGCTGGTGCGCCTCAGACAGCCGTGGGCCCTGTGCAGAAGAATACCTAAGATTCCTCTCCAGAACATTGGGTATCAGCAACCATTCGTCTATGTCGAAACAGGACTTCTTCTGATGTCTTCTATGTACTTTTCACATGGCAGTCGGGGGTACTGGCCTTGGCCGTACCGCCCAGAATTCTTCTTAATGAAGGAAGGAGCTGAAGGCCCTTTGGCCTTTCGGCAATATTTCTTTAGGAAATGTTGGGGACTTGTTTTTTGGGGAGGAGCGTTCCTGGTGTTGGTGATGGGGTAGCAATAGCAAGCAGCATGTGGAGTGGATGCAATGTGAGGCGCAGGGCTTCTGGGGGGAGACGGCCCGCATTGACAACAGTAGTTACCGCGACATGCTTGGGGGAGCTGGGTGTGCAGAGGGGAGGAGTACAATCTTTCCAATGATCACAATAGCATCCTGGAACGTTAAGGGCCTTAACTCGCCCCAAAAGCGACAAACAATTTGGAAATACATAAACGAACGCCAGTTTGAGGTTGTGGCCCTACAGGAAACAGACCTTAAAAAATCTGATGAATTGCGGTTACGCCACAAGGCTTACCCCCTGATCTATAGGTCTTCGGCCAGCTCTAAACACAATGGGGTGGCTCTTCTCTTCCGTAGCATGGCTAAATTTCAACCCGATGCAATCAAAGCCGACCAGGTAGGGAGGGTCATCATGGTAAAGGGGAGGCTCCGGGGCACCTTTTGCACGTTTATCACCCTCTATGCATCCAACACGGGACGGGACAACAGACATTCCTGAACACCACACTGGATCTGATTGGTGGGTTTGCGCAGGGTCCAATGGTTTTACTGGGGGATTTTTATTTGACATGGCATGAGACACTTGACAGTTCTCATTCCCAGAGATCAACCCTCAACTGCTTCACAAAAGTGGTTAAACAAAAAATGTCCACTCTGGACCTCTGCGATGCCTGGCGCACGCTTCATCCCACCACCAAAGGCTACACCTACTTCTCCCAGGTCCATCACTCCTAGTCAAGGATAGACTACATTTTTCTTAGTCAGGCTCTGGTAGGCTCCTTACAGGCAGCCCAGATCCTACCACTTTCCATATCAGATCATAGCCTTATTACCATTAGCCTGAAGTGGGGAAGTATTACACCAGACACAGCCAGATGGTACTTCCCGGCCTCGCTCACTCCGGACAAGCTGCTGCAAGATGAATTAAGGGCCTCCATTAATGACTACTTTGCACTTAACGATCCGCAAAACAAAACCCCCCAAAACAACTGGGTTGCATTCAAAGCAGTGCTCAGGGGTAAATGCATCCAGCTTAACGCAGTCCTGAATAAACAGAGGGTGAGAGAATGCAAATTCCTTGAGGAGGAATTAGAGGCTGTGGGGAAAGCCCATAAGGACACACCCACACGCCAGCTGCTGCGACATCTCACAGCGTTATGGGGTAAGCTACACGCCATATATAATAATAGGTACAAAAGGGGGTGGTGATGGACGGAGCATCTGAACCAATCAAACACTCACACCCAGTAAAAAGATATGGGTTTGACCCATCACCGTTCTTTAGCCCACTCTGCCACCCCAGTTCAGACATGGCTATATGCAGATCAGTCTGACCCTGTGCCTCATGGGAACAGTCCAGCCCGAACTGCCAAGCCATGCCTTCCCTGGGCCGGAAACAAGCCTCTGAGGACCGGTTTCTGGCATTACAGCCGTCTTCAGCCCGGCTTTCTTGAATCCAGTGGCAAAGTGAGCAATGGACTCACGTCTGAGCATACCCTGCCACACTTATGGCGGCCAAAAGCGGTACAAAAGGGGCTGGTGAGGATCGGAGCATCTGAATCAATCAAACACTCACACCCAGTCAAAAGATATGTGTTTGACCCATCACCGTTCTTTACCCCACTCTGCCACCCCAGTTCAGACATGGCTATATGCAGATCAGTCTGACCCTGTGCCTCATGGGAACAGTCCAGCCCGAAGTGCCAAGCCATGCCTTCCCTTGACCGGAAACAAGCCTCCGAGGACTGGTTTCTGGCATTACAGCCGTCTTCAGTCCGGCTTGCTTGAATCCAGTGGCAAAGTGAGCAAGGGACTCACGTCTGAGCATACCCTGCCACACTTATGGTGGCCATAAGCGGTACAAAAGGGGGTGGTGATGGACGGAGCATCTGAACCAATCAAACACTCACACCCAGTCAAAAGATATGGGTTTGACCCATCACCGTTCTTTAGCCCACTCTGCCACCCCAGTTCAGACATGGCTATATGCAGATCAGTCTGACCCTGTGCCTCATGGGAACAGTCCAGCCCGAACTGCCAAGCAATGCCTTCCTTGGACCGGAAAAAAGCCTCCGAGGACCGGTTTCTGGCATTACAGCCGTCTTCAGCCCGGCTTGCTTGAATCCAGTGGCAAAGTGAGCAAGGGACTCACGTCTGAGCATACCCTGCCACACTTATGGCGGCCAAAAGCGGTACAAAAGGGGGTGGTGATGGACGGAGCATCTGAACCAATAAATGCCGAAGCATGGCTAAATTTCAACCCGATGCAATCAAAGCCGACCAGGTAGGGTGGGTCATCATGGTAAAGGGGAGGCTCCGGGGCACCCGTTGCACGTTTATCACCCTCTATGCATCCAACACGGGACGGGACAACAGACATTCTTGAACACCACACTGGATCTGATTGGCGGGTTTGCGCAGGGTCCAATGGTTTTACTGGGGGATTTTAATTTGACATGGCATGAGACACTTGACAGTTCTCATTCCCAGAGATCAACCCTCAACTGCTTCACAAAAGTGGTTAAACAAAAAATGTCCACTCTGGACCTCTGCGATGCCTGGCGCACGCTTCATCCCACCACCAAAGGCTACACCTACTTCTCCCAGGTCCATCACTCCTAGTCAAGGATAGACTACATTTTTCTTAGTCAGGCTCTGGTAGGCTCCTTACAGGCAGCCCAGATCCTACCACTTTCCATATCAGATCATAGCCTTATTACCATTAGCCTGAAGTGGGGAAGTATTACACCAGACACAGCCAGATGGTACTTCCCGGCCTCGCTCACTCCGGACAAGCTGCTGCAAGATGAATTAAGGGCCTCCATTAATGACTACTTTGCACTTAACGATCCGCAAAACAAAACCCCCCAAAACAACTGGGTTGCATTCAAAGCAGTGCTCAGGGGTAAATGCATCCAGCTTAACGCAGTCCTGAATAAACAGAGGGTGAGAGAATGCAAATTCCTTGAGGAGGAATTAGAGGCTGTGGGGAAAGCCCATAAGGACACACCCACACGCCAGCTGCTGCGATATCTCACAGCGTTATGGGGTAAGCTACACGCCATATATAATAATAGGTACAAAAGGGGGTGGTGATGGACGGAGCATCTGAACCAATCAAACACTCACACCCAGTCAAAAGATATGGGTTTGACCCATCACCGTTCTTTAGCCCACTCTGCCACCCCAGTTCAGACATGGCTATATGCAGATCAGTCTGACCCTGTGCCTCATGGGAACAGTCCAGCCCGAACTGCCAAGCCATGCCTTCCCTGGGCCGGAAACAAGCCTCTGAGGACCGGTTTCTGGCATTACAGCCGTCTTCAGCCCGGCTTTCTTGAATCCAGTGGCAAAGTGAGCAATGGACTCACGTCTGAGCATACCCTGCCACACTTATGGCGGCCAAAAGCGGTACAAAAGGGGCTGGTGATGATCGGAGCATCTGAATCAATCAAACACTCACACCCAGTCAAAAGATATGTGTTTGACCCATCACCGTTCTTTACCCCACTCTGCCACCCCAGTTCAGACATGGCTATATGCAGATCAGTCTGACCCTGTGCCTCATGGGAACAGTCCAGCCCGAAGTGCCAAGCCATGCCTTCCCTTCCCTTGACCGGAAACAAGCCTCCGAGGACTGGTTTCTGGCATTACAGCCGTCTTCAGTCCGGCTTGCTTGAATCCAGTGGCAAAGTGAGCAAGGGACTCACGTCTGAGCATACCCTGCCACACTTATGGTGGCCATAAGCGGTACAAAAGGGGGTGGTGATGGACGGAGCATCTGAACCAATCAAACACTCACACCCAGTCAAAAGATATGGGTTTGACCCATCACCGTTCTTTAGCCCACTCTGCCACCCCAGTTCAGACATGGCTATATGCAGATCAGTCTGACCCTGTGCCTCATGGGAACAGTCCAGCCCGAACTGCCAAGCAATGCCTTCCTTGGACCGGAAAAAAGCCTCCGAGGACCGGTTTCTGGCATTACAGCCGTCTTCAGCCCGGCTTGCTTGAATCCAGTGGCAAAGTGAGCAAGGGACTCACGTCTGAGCATACCCTGCCACACTTATGGCGGCCAAAAGCGGTACAAAAGGGGGTGGTGATGGACGGAGCATCTGAACCAATAAATGCCGAAGCATGGCTAAATTTCAACCCGATGCAATCAAAGCCGACCAGGTAGGGTGGGTCATCATGGTAAAGGGGAGGCTCCGGGGCACCCGTTGCACGTTTATCACCCTCTATGCATCCAACACGGGACGGGACAACAGACATTCTTGAACACCACACTGGATCTGATTGGCGGGTTTGCGCAGGGTCCAATGGTTTTACTGGGGGATTTTAATTTGACATGGCATGAGACACTTGACAGTTCTCATTCCCAGAGATCAACCCTCAACTGCTTCACAAAAGTGGTTAAACAAAAAATGTCCACTCTGGACCTCTGCGATGCCTGGCGCACGCTTCATCCCACCACCAAAGGCTACACCTACTTCTCCCAGGTCCATCACTCCTAGTCAAGGATAGACTACATTTTTCTTAGTCAGGCTCTGGTAGGCTCCTTACAGGCAACCCAGATCTTACCACTTTCCATATCAGATCATAGCCTTATTACCATTAGCCTGAAGTGGGGAAGTATTACACCAGACACAGCCAGATGGTACTTCCCGGCCTCGCTCACTCCGGACAAGCTGCTGCAAGATGAATTAAGGGCCTCCATTAATGACTACTTTGCACTTAACGATCCGCAAAACAAAACCCCCCAAAACAACTGGGTTGCATTCAAAGCAGTGCTCAGGGGTAAATGCATCCAGCTTAACGCAGTCCTGAATAAACAGAGGGTGAGAGAATGCAAATTCCTTGAGGAGGAATTAGAGGCTGTGGGGAAAGCCCATAAGGACACACCCACACGCCAGCTGCTGCGACATCTCACAGCGTTATGGGGTAAGCTACACGCCATATATAATAATAGGTACAAAAGGGGGTGGTGATGGACGGAGCATCTGAACCAATCAAACACTCACACCCAGTCAAAAGATATGGGTTTGACCCATCACCGTTCTTTAGCCCACTCTGCCACCCCAGTTCAGACATGGCTATATGCAGATCAGTCTGACCCTGTGCCTCATGGGAACAGTCCAGCCCGAACTGCCAAGCCATGCCTTCCCTGGGCCGGAAACAAGCCTCTGAGGACCGGTTTCTGGCATTACAGCCGTCTTCAGCCCGGCTTTCTTGAATCCAGTGGCAAAGTGAGCAATGGACTCACGTCTGAGCATACCCTGCCACACTTATGGCGGCCAAAAGCGGTACAAAAGGGGCTGGTGATGATCGGAGCATCTGAATCAATCAAACACTCACACCCAGTCAAAAGATATGTGTTTGACCCATCACCGTTCTTTACCCCACTCTGCCACCCCAGTTCAGACATGGCTATATGCAGATCAGTCTGACCCTGTGCCTCATGGGAACAGTCCAGCCCGAAGTGCCAAGCCATGCCTTCCCTTGACCGGAAACAAGCCTCCGAGGACTGGTTTCTGGCATTACAGCCGTCTTCAGTCCGGCTTGCTTGAATCCAGTGGCAAAGTGAGCAAGGGACTCACGTCTGAGCATACCCTGCCACACTTATGGTGGCCATAAGCGGTACAAAAGGGGGTGGTGATGGACGGAGCATCTGAACCAATCAAACACTCACACCCAGTCAAAAGATATGGGTTTGACCCATCACCGTTCTTTAGCCCACTCTGCCACCCCAGTTCAGACATGGCTATATGCAGATCAGTCTGACCCTGTGCCTCATGGGAACAGTCCAGCCCGAACTGCCAAGCAATGCCTTCCTTGGACCGGAAAAAAGCCTCCGAGGACTGGTTTCTGGCATTACAGCCGTCTTCAGCCCGGCTTGCTTGAATCCAGTGGCAAAGTGAGCAAGGGACTCACGTCTGAGCATACCCTGCCACACTTATGGCGGCCAAAAGCGGTACAAAAGGGGGTGGTGATGGACGGAGCATCTGAACCAATAAATGCCGAAGCATGGCTAAATTTCAACCCGATGCAATCAAAGCCGACCAGGTAGGGTGGGTCATCATGGTAAAGGGGAGGCTCCGGGGCACCCGTTGCACGTTTATCACCCTCTATGCATCCAACACGGGACGGGACAACAGACATTCTTGAACACCACACTGGATCTGATTGGCGGGTTTGCGCAGGGTCCAATGGTTTTACTGGGGGATTTTAATTTGACATGGCATGAGACACTTGACAGTTCTCATTCCCAGAGATCAACCCTCAACTGCTTCACAAAAGTGGTTAAACAAAAAATGTCCACTCTGGACCTCTGTGATGCCTGGCGCACGCTTCATCCCACCACCAAAGGCTACACCTACTTCTCCCCGGTCCATCACTCCTAGTCAAGGATAGACTAAATTTTTCTTAGTCAGGCTCTGGTAGGCTCCTTACAGGCAGCCCAGATCCTACCACTTTCCATATCAGATCATAGCCTTATTACCATTAGCCTGAAGTGGGGAAGTATTACACCAGACACAGCCAGATGGTACTTCCCGGCCTCGCTCACTCCGGACAAGCTGCTGCAAGATGAATTAAGGGCCTCCATTAATGACTACTTTGCACTTAACGATCCGCAAAACAAAACCCCCCAAAACAACTGGGTTGCATTCAAAGCAGTGCTCAGGGGTAAATGCATCCAGCTTAACGCAGTCCTGAATAAACAGAGGGTGAGAGAATGCAAATTCCTTGAGGAGGAATTAGAGGCTGTGGGGAAAGCCCATAAGGACACACCCACACGCCAGCTGCTGCGACATCTCACAGCGTTATGGGGTAAGCTACACGCCATATATAATAATAGGTACAAAAGGGGGTGGTGATGGACGGAGCATCTGAACCAATCAAACACTCACACCCAGTCAAAAGATATGGGTTTGACCCATCACCGTTCTTTAGCCCACTCTGCCACCCCAGTTCAGACATGGCTATATGCAGATCAGTCTGACCCTGTGCCTCATGGGAACAGTCCAGCCCGAACTGCCAAGCCATGCCTTCCCTGGGCCGGAAACAAGCCTCTGAGGACCGGTTTCTGGCATTACAGCCGTCTTCAGCCCGGCTTTCTTGAATCCAGTGGCAAAGTGAGCAATGGACTCACGTCTGAGCATACCCTGCCACACTTATGGCGGCCAAAAGCGGTACAAAAGGGGCTGGTGATGATCGGAGCATCTGAATCAATCAAACACTCACACCCAGTCAAAAGATATGTGTTTGACCCATCACCGTTCTTTACCCCACTCTGCCACCCCAGTTCAGACATGGCTATATGCAGATCAGTCTGACCCTGTGCCTCATGGGAACAGTCCAGCCCGAAGTGCCAAGCCATGCCTTCCCTTGACCGGAAACAAGCCTCCGAGGACTGGTTTCTGGCATTACAGCCGTCTTCAGTCCGGCTTGCTTGAATCCAGTGGCAAAGTGAGCAAGGGACTCACGTCTGAGCATACCCTGCCACACTTATGGTGGCCATAAGCGGTACAAAAGGGGGTGGTGATGGACGGAGCATCTGAACCAATCAAACACTCACACCCAGTCAAAAGATATGGGTTTGACCCATCACCATTCTTTAGCCCACTCTGCCACCCCAGTTCAGACATGGCTATATGCAGATCAGTCTGACCCTGTGCCTCATGGGAACAGTCCAGCCCGAACTGCCAAGCAATGCCTTCCTTGGACCGGAAAAAAGCCTCCGAGGACCGGTTTCTGGCATTACAGCCGTCTTCAGCCCGGCTTGCTTGAATCCAGTGGAAAAGTGAGCAAGGGACTCACGTCTGAGCATACCCTGCCACACTTATGGCGGCCAAAAGCGGTACAAAAGGGGGTGGTGATGGACGGAGCATCTGAACCAATAAATGCCGAAGCATGGCTAAATTTCAACCCGATGCAATCAAAGCCGACCAGGTAGGGTGGGTCATCATGGTAAAGGGGAGGCTCCGGGGCACCCGTTGCACGTTTATCACCCTCTATGCATCCAACACGGGACGGGACAACAGACATTCTTGAACACCACACTGGATCTGATTGGCGGGTTTGCGCAGGGTCCAATGGTTTTACTGGGGGATTTTAATTTGACATGGCATGAGACACTTGACAGTTCTCATTCCCAGAGATCAACCCTCAACTGCTTCACAAAAGTGGTTAAACAAAAAATGTCCACTCTGGACCTCTGTGATGCCTGGCGCACGCTTCATCCCACCACCAAAGGCTACACCTACTTCTCCCCGGTCCATCACTCCTAGTCAAGGATAGACTAAATTTTTCTTAGTCAGGCTCTGGTAGGCTCCTTACAGGCAGCCCAGATCCTACCACTTTCCATATCAGATCATAGCCTTATTACCATTAGCCTGAAGTGGGGAAGTATTACACCAGATACAGCCAGATGGTACTTCCCGGCCTCGCTCACTCCGGACAAGCTGCTGCGAGATGAATTAAGGGCCTCCATTAATGACTACTTTGCACTTAACGATCTGCAAGACAAAACCCCCCAAAACAACTGGGATGCATTCAATGCAGTGCTCAGGGGTAAATGCATCCAGCTTAACGCAGTCCTGAATAAACAGAGGGTGAGAGAATGCAAATTTCTTGAGGAGGAATTAGAGGCTTTGGAGAAAGCCCATAAGGACACACCCACACGCCAGCTGCTGCGACATCTCACAGCGTTATGGGGTAAGCTACACGCCATATATAATAATAGAGCAGGGTACATTTTGTTGAAGCTGCAGCAGACATCATACGCTTTTGGGGAGAAAGTGGAGACACATTTAGCATGCCAACTACAAGAAAAAAGGGAGCGCAAATAAATTGGAAGCATTCTAGATGGAGAGGGTAACCTTACTCACTCGGACGACACTAAAGCTACCATCTTTGGCAGATTTTATGGGGACCTCTATTCGGGTACCAACCCTGACAGGACCCTAAGGCAGCACTATCTCGATACGCTAGACCTCCCTCATCTCTCCCCAATGACGGCGGAGCCTCTGGAGGCGCCCATCACATCAGAGGTCATTCGGGCCATTACCAACCTTAAATTCCACTAAGGCCCGGTCCCTGACTGCCTGCCGGATACAGTTTTATAAGTGTTTTGCATCTGAATTAGTCCCTCACCTCATTGAGCTGTTCAACGCGATAGCGACAGATGCTAAGGTCTCTACATCGATGGCTGAAGCAGTCATATTGGTTATTCCAAAACCCGGAAAAATTTCCCAGAGGTGCGCTTCTTACAGGCCCAAAGCTCTCCTCAATCTCGAGGCAAAACTCTACTCTTCGATCCTGGCCACAAGACTGGAGGACCTGATGCCCACGCTAATCCACCCTGATCAATCTGGCTTCATGAAGGGACGACAGACCCACAATAATATCCGGCGCACTTTACATCTCATCGAGAAAGCATCCAAATAAAAAATTCCCACAATTCTAGTGGGTCTCGACGCCGAAAAGGCCTTTGGCAGGGTGGATTGGTCATTCCTTTTTCTCACTATGCGGAAATATGGCTTCGGAGACAAATTTCTCAACATGGTTAGGGCCAATTACCCCCTCCCACAGTCCCGAGTATTAGTGTTGGTAACACTTCTCGCCCCTTTGCACTTAGTAGCAGGGTTGCCCACTTTCCCCCCTTTTATTCGCCCTTAGTATCGAGCCCCTGTCTATTAAATACAGAGCGAATGAGGAGATCCGGGGCATACGCTTTGCGGGTTGAGATCATAAAGCATCCCTCTTCGCAGATGATGTCCTGCTCACACCTACAGAACCGGCCTCCTCACTTTGGGCGGTGCAGGAGGAATTGAGGAACTTTGAAATGGTAGGTGGATTCAAGATTAATCTATCCAAATCCTTCATACTCAATCTCACGCACGCTGATGCCATAGCTACGAGGCTGAGGGATCAGACATCCCTACATTGGGACAAACACTCCCTTCTATACCTCGGGGTCCACCTCACTCCTAGAATTGTAGACCTATACAAGGCCAACTACCCCTCATTGGTGACACAGCTCCAGCAAGACATTAAGAGATGGCGGACTCTATACATATCCTGGCTCGGACGGATTAACGCCTTCAAAATGACGGTCCTTCCAAAGTTACTATATTTATTCCGGGCACTCTCAATTGATCTAGATCACGGGCTCTTGCCGCGCCTGCGTTAGCTCGTCACTAATTTCATCTGGCAAGGAGGTAGGGTGCGTCTTCCCTTCCATGTGCTGTAGCAGCCTAAGAACGCAGGGGGAATGGCACTGCCAGATTTTGCACTATATTACCAAGCGGCCCAACTGCGGGTGGTGGAGGAATGGTCCACGAGATAATCTGACAAGCACTGACTACATATGGACAGGGCGATCAATTTGGGACCTTCTGGAAGCCGAGGAAAGACAGGCCAGCAAACTCATATTTTAGCACTCCCACACGCAACACCATCACCGCCTGAGATCACGTCACAAGAAGGGAGGGATTGTCCTCTTTTCCCTCTCCCTCTACCCCGATACACTTCAACCCAGCCTTTCCGCCTGCACTTCGCGAGGGTCCCTTTGATTGCTGGAGGGAAGGGGATTGTCTACAACTAGTGGACCTATTTCACAATTTCCTACCCTTTGAAAACTGCAAAAGAGGTTTCCAGGTCGCACACACCGAGCATTACCACTACCTCCAGCTTAAACACTGGCCCTCCCTGCCTGAAATATGGGAAGCCGCCACAAGGGATCTTACGAGCATGGAAAAAATGGTACAGAGAACAGGCACGATGAAAGGGGCAATCTCCTCATCATACACCATGCCATTAACCACTTTACATGCTCCCCGGGTGCGTTACATGTCCTTTGGTAAAAGGTGCTAGGGAGAGACATTACAGACGAGGAATGGAAACACGTTTGGAGAGATATTCCTAAGCACAACCACTCGGTGGCTGTACGAGAGGCACATTACAAGACACTATTAGATTGGTACCTGTACCCCACTAAACTCACACTGATCTTCCCTGACACCCCAGATCTCTGCTGGCAGGGCTGTGGCCTACGGGGGGAATTCCGACACATTTGGTAGGACTGCCTGGTATCTGGACATTTTGGGAGTCAGTCCTTTCACACATTAAAGACATGCTGGGATACCCTATCCCTACCAACATAGAGGGAGTTCTCCTAGGCATCAGGGATCCTGATCTTGAAAACCAATCGAAAGCCGACAAGGCCATAATGGGCGCCTGTCTGGGGGCAGCGAAGTTCACGGTGGCGGGCGCATGGAAAAAGAGGGACTCACCAGCGATATTGCGATGGCATGCTCGCTTGTGGAGAATTCCCAGTATGGAACGACTGGCCGATATCGTCAGGGCCAAGTATAAAAACTTTGAACTCAAATGGAGCCCATTGGTAACATATCTGTCCCATGGTCTGCCCTTTGCGGTGTGTCCTCCCTATCTCCAGACTATGCACCTCTTTCAGTTCTGATCGCTCCCATTGTTGCGGGCTTCCTGCTATGTGAGGGACTGGGACCTTTCCCTTGCTAATAAACCTCTTAGATAACTTCACAATACCACTTTTTTAGATTGGCGATACCACCACCACCAGGGAAGGGAAAGGGGGAGGGTTGGGGGGAGGGTGGTTTGTTTCCTGTTTTTAGTTTAAGGAACCACACTTATGGCAAGTTATCACAAAATGGGCATCTCCTCTTTGTTGAAGGCGTGGGCATGTAAGGACATTCTAATATGTGAATGTGGACTACAATTAGCTGACTATTTTGAACCAAAGTCTTGTGCTTCCTTCTGTATCCATGGTGCCATATTTGCTTTTGATGCTAAATAAAAAGAACTTTGACCAAAAAAAATGTTACATCATGGGTGGCCTGAACTCTACAGTTTGTCCTGGTCCAGCGCAACCTTTTTTTACTCTTTGAGTGCTATTTGCTTCTACGCACTTATTTTACATTTAATCTTTAAAAAATCATATCTCTGGTTCCCTATATTGGATGTTTGTCATTTTGGGGTCATTTTAATCATAGAAATATTTTATATCTATATAAATTTGTGTTGGATTTGTATTGTGTGTTGTGTCTTACTTATTTAATGTAGTGGTGTTTTTAAAATGCTTTACACACCTGACTACTCAGTTAAGCTTGCCTGCTCACAGTCATATACCAAGGGTTGAGCAAGAGAATCAGTTCAGTTTATAAACTTTATTTCGAGTTTAAAAAAATCAAAAAAGTTATCACAAACAAACATCAAGTCCAGGTTAAACATACCAAGTTGTCACTTTGTAACCATACTTATTTAGTGCAAGGACATATAACAGTCATCATTAAGACAATAAATAATTTAATAAAAACTCTAAAACAGTCCGCATTTGATGGGCAGGAACTTACATAATGAAGATTTACCTGTAAAGGAGCATCTAATCACAAAATGAATTCATCATATGTAATAATACAATTTTTAAAAAACATCTCAGTTGATAGACATGGGAGTAACTTTATCTATATCTCCCTTCAGTCCACCGGATCACCCACAACCGACCCAGAAATTTAGCTGTCGCTATTATAATGGGTCCATCTACTGATGTTTTGAGTAATCTAAAAACCTCAATATATGACCTGATACCCAGGGCTAGACAAATAGGTTTCAGCCAGCGTCGCCTCGGGTTACTGTAAGCAGGGCCTGCAAAAAAAATGTGAGGCATTGATTCTTCCTTATCTAGGCAGAAAGGGCAATTACTACTACTTACATCTAAGTTAGACCATTTAGAGGTAAAGGCCTTGATGGGTAGAGTTCCCATTCTGAACTGATGGAATAGATTCCTATCACGTGTACAGGTGATTAGGTCCCAATACAGCTCCAGTTTTGGTTCGTGTTTGATCTCCAGAAAAGTGCTAGACAGGGTAGATGTGGAGAAAACTATAAAACGACTGAGATTTATCATGTGCCAATAGGCAGCCTTTAGCTCTGCTTTACTTGGGAATGCGCTTGCTGCTGGGGAAGTCCACAAACGACTTAACCCCAGCTCATAAAGAATATTTCTAACACAACTAAACCATGCAATGTTCTTATTTACATCCAGCTCCCTGACTTTCAGCAAGACCAGGGCATAGTTGGCCAGCTCTGGAGGCACCCAGAGTCTCCTCCAATATACTAATAACCAATAATGTGCAACATCCCTGATGGACTGGCAACCCAGATCTAAATATAAGGGGACCAGTGGGGTCGATTGCGGAAAGCCAGCATTTTCTACCTCTTTCTTTGTAATATTGAGAGCAGGGGGAGGAGACGGCATTACAAAAGTGACCTGCGGCCCGAATCCTTTGCAAACTGACATTTAAAGTGGCTGACCCACTGGTCCGGTTCCACATGGTTTGTTGGCATATTTCTCGGATTCCTACTCCCCCACTTCACCAGGTGCCAAAATCTCATCATATCTCTCCCATTACATGCACTAAGCAAATCTGCCCAATGGGCTTCATCCCACTCCCCTTTGGCCTGTAATTTTACTGCCTTGTAAGCCTGCCTCTTCTCTTTAATGATTGCCTGTTCTTTGTTCCTGATAGCCGCTGCCAGAGACCTGTAGGCCACGTGACAATTCGTGTTATACCAGGCCGCAGCCTTATGGTTAGATGAAGTGGGGCCTTTTTTATTCTTTATTATGAAAAAAGTTTTAAGTTGATTAAAAAGATGCTCATGTGCCTGGCCAACTCTGTCTAAATGGACCCCCTGTACAGCATCATCCTGGAGAACAGCTAAGGTGTTAGCTACCAGATTGCTCATGTCTAGCAGTTTCTCAGGGTTGAGTGCAATCTTGGCCCAGTTAAGGCATCTTGTGTCGTTAGACAAGTGGCCTTCTACAAAATCGACACAAGATGGCAATGCATCAACATGCTTAAACTCCAAAGCCCGTAAAGTAACTAGGAGTGGATTAAGGTCACTTTGTATCCGAGCTTCTACCACCCTGTCTAACAATTTTGACCAAAACTCCTTGTTTATGATAAAATAATCAATTCGACTAGAACGATGCCCACTGGTAAAAGTTAGCATCTCCAATTTATCAGAAGCTGTACGACCATTTGCCGCCCTCAACCCATGCTCCACGCAAAATACTTTCAATTGGATTGCAGCACTGGTCCATTTTTTATGGGAGGAAGTTCCAGGGGTGGAATCGACCACTGATCATCCTCCTCTATGGAAAAATTCATGTCCTTGCAGTCAAGAGATTCATAAGTGCAATTAAAATCCCGGGCTATTAAAATGTTGCTGTGACCTCTGTGATTCATTAAAAATACATTAAGTTGGGCTACAATATTCAAGGCCTTGCCCCCTTGGAGACCCCTCAAATAAATATTTATAAACAAGACATCCAGGGAGCTACCCTGAGATATCTTAACAATGAGAATATCCTGTGAATCAATGGCAATCTCCTCTGTCTTGAATTCCTGAGTCTGCCTAATCCCCAGTGTCAAACTCCCCTTCGGTCTGCCACGTTCACCCTGTATAGCCGGTTTGGAGAAATTGATATATCCCTCGCAAAAAAACCCAATCAACTGCCCATGTCTCTTGGAAGCATATTATATCTAGTTTCTCAATAAATGAGATCCATTCGGTGTATGCCATTTTCCTACTAAGCCCCGCAGTGTTGCAGGAGACTATTTTTAGGACAGTACAAGGCTCAGTGAGACCTCCACTTTTGTTTTGTGCTCCTTGAAAGGGATATAACATGCAAGACACTGAAGCTTTATCAATGATGTTGGGCATACAAGCCTTACCAATCTCCCGTACACTATCAGGCACAGAAAGACTCAGATTAGCAGATGACATCCTACATTGGGATACGCTTGGGGCTTCCTCACCACTACCACAAAGATGCAAACGCCTAGGGTCCCCACAGTATACACCCAAGCCAGATATGGTGTTATAATATATAATTGCAGGTTCGAGTCAATCAATATCCTCTAGGTTCATAAAGGATTCAAATCTATTGTGGGTTGGTACCGAATACTCATACATTCCCTGAGCATGTGTCAATATATTGCTGTACAGCCCATTCTTTCTCAAAATTGGAGAGTTTTGGTAAAAAAAAACAATGGGTAAGATGTTGATGCCTTCCCTACTTAGGTGCCTTGATCCTGCTCTATCTAAAATGATCTTTACTATCTGAGGGGTCCCAAAGTTCACCACCACACAATCGCCACAACTTAATTTCCTTGATTTACCTATCCAGGGAACTCTACGTACCATTTTGAAACCCCTAAATAGCTGATCACCCAGCCCAGTCTTGGCATTTATTAGGTGAAGAGCCTTATTTCTAAGTGACACCCAATTTTCCTCTAGGCCGGGTTGCAGTGGGGGTACATTCATAAGTACAATAGTATAAGGCGTAGCCTCTGGGGGCAAGTTAAGATTGTCATTGGTGGTGTAACCACCACCCAAAACACCCTGTGGCATCCTTCTACCAGTATTCCCTGATGGTTCCTTCCCACATGGGACTGTTTCAGCAGAAGCTTCAATGCTACCCAAGTTTAGTGGGGAGGCTTGAGTGACAGTAATTGCAGCCATATGTATATCTGAGGGGGCGGGTTTGGCGGGATTGACACTTGAATAAACGCACCTACACGATTGACAGAGCCACTTGTCCTGCCGTCAGATAAATTACATGTTAACACCGATAATTGACATTCAATATTACTCAATCTTTGTACAATGTCATCAAGCTTTGATACTAAGGGTTCCAAGGCAACCAATAGCTTGGCTTTGAGTTTACTCAAAAGCCTATCCTCCAAATCACTGGACAACAAATTATGACAGACCTGAGAACTACTAGCTATTGGGTTAGAAACCTTTGAGGTATTAATCTTGTGAGCACAACCTTTCTTCCCACTTACCCCCCTCTGGTTTTAGCCACTTTGCTAGCCTGATGCATAGTAGGCAGCACACCCCCCGCCTTCCTTTTCTTAGATGAAACTATGGCCTCAGACTCCCCCTTATTTGTCTGGGTTTGTCGCTGTTGACGAGTAAGTACTCTCTCTGGAGACAAAGTAGTTTCAGATGAGTAGCTGGCTAGGGCGGAAAGAACTATTGGTTTTGTAGTGGTCCCAGAAACTGATTGGATCATTGATTCAGCAGATATCTCCTTATTTGACAAAGGACATGTTGAGGGGACATCAATGGAGGCCTGCAAGGGACGCTGGGAGGCGTTGTCCTCCTGCCTCCGGCGTCCCCGACCGAAAACAATGGCCATCAGTGACTCTCAGCGGTGGCGGCTCCCTCCTGCACAATGCCCCCACAAGACTCTCGGCGGTGGCGGCTCAGGGCAGGTCCAGAGGTAAGTGTTGGAGTTGGCCTTACATTGGGATTGTGGCCTTATTACTAGTGGTGGGTACCTTCTTACCCCTACTAATAAACCACATTCCAACAGTGCCAGAATGGTGACTGGGGAAGGTATGGGAAGATACTTTGTTGCATTTGCGTGGAACATATTCCGGGCTCTTCCACTAGTCATTTGCCAAGTTGTAGGTGCATTAGCCACCTGCCTGTAGTAGGATGATCAATGCACACACAGTCAATAGTATTAATCAGTTAATGGTGGTGAACCTTTGAGGTCATCTAGCCTGTTCAGAGATTGAACAGGATTCTTTTTCTTTCTCTGCTAAGAAGCAGTCTTCAGGTTTGCCAGCGTGGACCTGCGGATCAGTCTCATCTCTTCTTTCTTTATGGTGGTACGGTGTATCATTACCTTTTTTTGCAGTCAAGCCAGCAGGGCCGCTGGGTGGTTGGGTGCCTTTACAGTAATGGATGCACCATGCTCTTCATTAGTGCCAAAAGAGTCTAATGTAGCACTTTTCCACATCTGTCCCTTAAAAGGATTTTTTTTCACATCTTCCAGTCAGTGCATTGGGATGTCAAACTGCGGCACTAGACCCTGCATTAAGGCATTAATCTTTCCTCAGGGTTTGTGGATTTCTGCTGCACTGATATCTAGTCTCATCAGTAAAGGCATAACCAGCTCTTAGGAGTAGACATGATTTGGCAAAAGTGATGTTTGTATGGGCTGTGGCACGTGCTGTGTAAATTTGGCAAACTGATGGAAGTGGGATTGCAAATCCTATATGTTTGGAGCAGGAGCTGGTCATCAAGTTCGAGCGTGCTTCCAACTGCTTATCTCAGGCCTGTTGGTTTGCAAAAAGGCAGCAGAGGCCATAATGTCCTGTGAGTGGCACGTCTGAGGACACATCATGCTGCGCAGCTAGAGGTCTGAAGCAGCTCTAAGGAAAAATCTCACCGGGAGGGGTATTTTCCTCACTTGTCAGTACAAGGTAAAGTTCACAGAGTATAAGATAAGTACCTCAGGTACTTCAGAGCTCATATTTGCAAAAACACATAAGTGGGCGCTGACAAACCTGCATTTCAGTCCTATCAGCCCCGCTGGAGCAGGACCACTCTCAAAACAGCTATCACATCTGTCAGCCCATGCTGCACTGAGGGCAATCATTGTAAGTGGAGTCATGAGATCATGCTGTTTAGCAGCTCTTGTATGTGGAGTAACTCTGTCTGTCACAGCTGGCGAACTCATTGCCAAGTCATTCTGCTTTAGTATGCAGCATCTCAGGTTCAGCTTGCACTAATCTCGGCCACCTCATCTTCATTTTCTTGACTTTGGGGCAAGTTGGGCCAGGCCAGTGGTTTAACTGTATTCACTTGATAGGTATGATGGTAGTGAATGCAGGTTGGCCACATTTGTGTCCTGTATGGAAGAGGGTAATGCCTCTGGGGGCAAGCTCATCCTTCCCCTACCAACATGGAGAAGATTGCTTAGGCTGTGGTGGCTATAGGACCATGGCATCATAAGTGGTCCAGAGCCACAGCCCCACTACTCATGAAGCCCAGAGTAACAGTCTTGTGTCCAGATACCTTTCACCATTTAAGTGTTGTTCGCTCTGGCGCAAAGGTTGAGTCAGAGACAGAGGGCCATCAGAAACTGAAGAGAGGGCATGGACACCCAAATCCCTTAGATTAGGAAGATAGAATGACTGGTGAAGGTTTTAGAGAAGTGTGTGTGTGTGCACAGTGTAAAGGACAGCCCTATGGGAGAGTGAGTTTCTGTGACATGTTTCCAGGACACAACAAGGTCCTGTGTGTTATAACCCAAAGAGGCTCCCTGCATCACACACAGAGAAGCTACATCTACTGTACCATTGGTGAACAGGAACTTTTCAACGGTTGATCAATAGCTAAGCAAGGCCAGTAGTTAAAGTGAGTGAGATCTATTGGGAATGGCATTTCCATTTTGTTTTTAATTTACAAAGGCAGAGCCCCTACTTTTTTATTAAGCCACTGTTTCTAGTTGGTTGATGGGATTCTGACCTTGTTACCTGGATTGTTGTGGCCGGACCTTGTTTGCTGCCTTTCTCACTCTTTTGCCACCGTCATTTCTACACCGCTCGCCGGACCCGCTGCGCGGGTCCCGCAGCGCACTGACACCAGCGGGAGTCGTCAAGGGGTTATCCACCCGAGGAGGACCTTTGTGGGCTGAGTTGCTGCGTGCAGGGCTGCGAGCGTTGAGGCAGGGACTCCATCTCCCAGGAGTCCCTGTGTGCCCAATTGCTTCCACCTGGGCCGCTCTCCCTGCTGGAAACGCCCCCCGCTCACTGAACTAATAGTGGCTGCCTGCATTCCCCCGTTGGGATTCTGACCTTGTTACCTGGATTGTTGTGGCCGGACCTTGTTTGCTGCCTTTCTCACTCTTTTGCCACCGTCATTTCTACACCGCTCGCCGGACCCGCTGCGCGGGTCCCGCATCGCACTGACACCAGCGGGAGTCGTCAAGGGGTTATCCACCCGAGGAGGACCTTTGTGGGCTGAGTTGCTGCGTGCAGGGCTGCGAGCGTCGAGGCAGGGACTCCATCTCCCAGGAGTCCCTGTGTGCCCAATTGCTTCCACCTGGGCGCTCTCCCTGCTGGACACGACCCCGCTCACTGAATTAATAGTGGCTGCCTGCATTCCCCCGTTGGGATTCTGACCTTGTTACCTGGATTGTTGTGGCCGGACCTTGTTTGCTGCCTTTCTCACTCTTTTGCCACCGTCATTTCTACCCCGCTCGTCGGACCCACTGCGCGGGTCCCGCAGAGCACTGACACCAGCGGGAGTCGTCAAGGGGTTATCCACCTGAGGAGGACCTTTGTGGGCTGAGTTGCTGCGTGCAGGGCTGCGAGCGTCGAGGCAGGGACTCCATCTCCCAGGAGACCCTGTGTGCCCAATTGCTTCCACCTGGGCCGCTCTCCCTGCTGGACACGCCCCCGGACATTCCTACTCCTATTTTAGTCAGATACCAACCCCGCTGCGCGGGAGCGCGCGGGAACGTCCCGGGAGAAGCCCGGGACAAGGGCGGGCCCGTTTAAGCCCGTTAAAGACCGGGTAAGACTGGACTGGGCCACTTTATTTAACATTTGCATTGTGAAAACTCTTATCGGATTATCACCATCCTACATCCGTTGATATAATGATCTGATTATGCTCTAATTTTATCATGACAACTAGAGGTAGCAGAAGCAAAACTGCACAAGGTGCTGCCCAGATTACTGGCCCAATCGATCAATTTATTACTAGGGCTAACGAGGCGATTGACCAGGGTATAATCCTGCTAGAACAAAGAGTCTCGCAGGATTTGGCCATGGCCAAACGGTCCTCGTTGGGCTCCCTTGCTGTTGCTAAGACCCCTTTACGCCCCCTGGAACCTGGGACAATATTGGAAGTGCATGTAGAAACACACTCTGTGCCATGTGCTGTTGATTTATCTGCATCTTTAGAGTTCTCAGACTCACAGACATCCTTGCAGTTGGATAAAACTCCTGTTCTTTTTGCTAGTCCGAACAGGGAGGACTCCTTCACAGCATCAACTAGGGGATTAAGGGAGGGAGCGATACCCAAACACAAACACAAGAAGAAGTCAAAAAAATCACAAAAAGCGATTTCATCTAAGAAACAATCTCATCATAAAGTCTTACCTACTACCCTTTCTTCAAGTCAAGCTGGTTCAATACAGCAAGAGTTAATCTCTTCACCAGCAGAAATAATTAATCTATCCACAAACATAGCAAACACCAGTGTAAACAGTAATGTGGGAGGAGGGTGCAAAATTTGCGGCATAAACAACTAACTGCTGACAAGATTGGGGGAACTAATTAAAAACTATGTGCAACCCATTGAGCAGACCCTCCTAAAGATAGAAAACAGTTAGCAGCTCTGACTGTAGCTTCTACAACCAAAAAGGGGACGGGTCCTGGTCAAATAGTGGTGCAAAAACCAAAATTAAATAACAAAACCACTAAGGAAGGGGTACAACCCTCAAAACCTGACACCGTACTCTCTTCCGTACAACAAAAGCCCCCTGCCACAGCGGTGAAGAAGGGTCCTGTTACTACTATAAAAACCACAGCTCCCCCTATAACTCAGGCATCTGCTCCTGCTAAGCCACCAGGGGAACAAAATACGAACTCTAGGCCCAGGGGGAGGGGTGGACACCCTATTCACCTACCACCAGAAGCAAGTCCATATGTGGTGATTATGACCGGGGTTCCTGAGGTGAAGACAAATACTGAAGAACGAGGCTGGTCTTTTTTATGTTTGAAAGCTTTATTGAAACAAAATTGTCAAAACAATAAAGTGACATCAGCAGAACAAAGCGAAAAAGGGACAATCCAGGAAAAGAGAGAACATAGGCCGCCGATGGCACAATGAATAGAAAAATCAAAGCATTTTAAAAGAGTTTTCATAAGGGGGGAGGGAGGAGAAGGGAAGGGGGGATAAAACCATGGTAATACAGTTTAAGACTAAAAATAAAATAAAATAAGCATGGTAAATGATGGCAACAAAGTACAGTAAATGCACAACTACCTAAACGATAAATGGAGGAAACACATTGTCAAAGCAAGCGTAAATAGAAGAAACTACATTAGTGAAACCTAAAAACATGAAACTACGAGCAGGAGTACAACTGTTCAAGGAGGTTTAAAATTATCAGAGGAGAGCGGAGTATATGACTTTTTAGTGGATTGATCTAAATATAGGGTAAGAGGCAACCAATATAGTTCAACATTGCGAGGAGGTTTGCAGGAGGAAGCAAAGGCAACGTCCAATCTATGAGAGTGACATAGTAGGTTCCACCAGCATAATAAAGAAAGTTTAGTCAAAGACTTCCAATTGGAGGCAATATGTTGGAGAGCAAGACCTAGCATAAGGTCAAAAAGACCAAGGGACTGTGAGGGGAGGTCCAAAGACTCTGAAAGGCTACCCAAAAATACCAAAGAAGTAGAGAAAGACATAGAAAAATTAAAAATACAGGAAATGCGAAACCATACCTGTTTCCAGAAAAGTCGGACTGAAGGACATAGGAAGAAAAGATGGAAACGATCAGCATTATGAGCATTACAAGTCCAGCAGTTAGCAGAAGAAGAGGAAAGAAAATGAGAAAGAGAAAGGGGAGAAAGGTAGAGTCTGTGATAGAAGAAAAATAAAGATTGAGTGAGAGAAGCTGTGCGGGAAACCTTCAAAGATCTGGCCCAGAGTTTATCCCAAAGGGAGATCGGCCACGAGCATCCGAAGTCCTTTTCCCAGGACAGTTCCAATTTGGATTTGGGACGAGCAGGATCAGGAGCAGAGAAGTATCGATAAATAAGAGAAGCTTTAGGAATAGTAGAGAGAACAGAAAGTAAAGAAGGAGGCGATTCGGGTAATACATCGGAAGGCAGTGAGTAATATCGATCGAGAACGATTTCCATAAGGACGCAGTATTTCTTTGCAAACGAAGAAGGGCAGTGAAATTGGGATTGAAATTGAGGAAAGGAACAAGGAGACGAACTGTCCTCTTTCCCCTCTTCTTTTTATTTTAGCACTAGAACCCTTCATATCCTCTATTCGTAACAACTCTTCCATTTCTGGTTTTCCGTACGGTGCCCATCAGCTCAAACTATCTACCTATGCGGATGACATACTTTTATTCATTTCAAATCCGGTTACCTCTGTTCCCGCCTTATTAGATGAATTTGAGAAATTTTCTCTGGTTTCAGGTTATAAAATAAATTCGGATAAGACGGAGATTCTTCCTATAACTAAGTTTTGCCTTCCACACTTCTTTGACTCCACCGGCTTTGCTTGGAATAGTACAACAATAAAATACCTTGGCGTTCTCTTTTCTAACTCTATTTCTTCCTCTATCCAACTTAACATGAATGCAGTCATTTCTAGAATTGAATCATTACTTTCGTCTTGGAATCCTCTGTACCTTTCCTGGTGGGGTCGTCTCGACTCGATCAAGATGATGATTGCTCCGGTCTTGATCTATTTACTTTCCATGCTCCCAATTCATATTCCTCCTATCTACTTCCGTCGTATTGACTCTGTTTTGTCTAAATTTCTCTGGAAGCAGAAGAGAGCTCGTATCTCTCTTTTGGCTCTTCGTAAGTCTAAATCAAATGGTGGGGTTAACTTCCCTGATTTCCGACTTTATCACAAGTCTTTCTCGCTTCGTCAAGCTTCCTGCTGGCTATCGCAGGACACAGCCCCTCTCTCTCCTCTTTGGATTTCTTTGAACGTGAATTATTGTTCCCATATTCTTTCCAGGATGCCATTCGCTTTACCGCTAAGGCTCCTTGTCTTAATCCCCCATTATTTAAACACACTTCTTGTCTGTTGAGGCCATTGCTCTCCACAGGCTCAGTCTCCCGCGACTCCTTCCTATTGTCACCCATTTGGTATAACTCGCTCATTTTACTACGGAATAGACCTCTTGCTTGGACTTCGTGAAGATCAAAGGGTATAATCTGGGTTCGCCACCTTTTTAACGAGGCTGGTCTTTAAAAAACAAAGTTCTGCACTGGTTGTCTATCAACAGACCTCTACCACCGTATTTAGTTAGTAGAGTTTCAACGGTCCGCAGGGTCCCCTGGATAGGCAATGAGCCAAAAAGAATCCGGGGAGACTGCGTCATTGTCAACTTTGACGACCCACTCACAGCTGAGCACATTTGCTCCTGGGGTATGCAAGCTACAAATGACGGGATAGATACCAAAAGACTTTCCTACTTCTACCCGCCCATATCTCGATATAATGAAGAACCAGAATGGAACTGGACCCAAGTAGGGAATTGGGACAGGAGAAGAGATTGGGTTAACTGGCCTGGTTACGGAGGGAGAGACGCTGCTCCACCTTCGGGTTGGAGAGGCATTCCGCTTGCAAACAGATTTGACTGCCTAGAAATGGTGGATTGACCACCAGTCTGTACTAAACAGGATAGTACAACTCCCTCGCTCTTGGAGTCTAATTCCTCACAACCAGCTTTATGCTCCCCGAGATCACTTTTTATGAATGGCCTCTCTGATATGACGATAGAACCTAGATTATTAACACCATCCTCTCCCCTAGAAGCATCCTCCGAACCATCATTGTTCCTAGACGTCATAAAAATTACTGAGCTACCTGGTAAAACAAGGAAGCTAGCTCCCGCAAGACCAATAGATCCAGACATACCGCCAGAGGACTCTACCTTCAGTGAGGACCTCCCTGAATTACATCCCGCCGTTCCAACATCACACTTACCTTCACGGTCAGGTACATTGGTTTCCAACACCCCTTTTAACATAAACAATCTGGTAAACCCTACTCAGACCCTCTCAGTTTTATTTTGGAACGTAGCTGGCCTCCGCTCCAAGATAAATCATAAACCATGGCTAGACACAGTAAATACACACCAAATAGTATGTTTACAGGAAACTTGGGCCACTGAGCTCATACACATTCAGGGCTACAAAACATACTACGTTCCAGCTAGTCTTAAAACCCATGGTAGACCTAAGGGAGGTCTAGTAGTATACATTTCAAATAATTTACCATCTATGAATTTGACTGTCCTTCTTACCAGTGAAAACTTCCAAATCATACTGGTCTCTTTTAACAAGTGCACAATGTATTTTTTCGTCAACTTCTATAACAACCTCCAGCCCGTCGAATGTGTCAAAACTTTAACCGAAATAACATCCTTTTTAAAGGAACAACGGAACAAGTACACTTCTCCTGCCTGCTATGTGATTGGGGGGGAGATTTTAATGTTGCACTGTGTAAAAATCATAAGAACGGTATCTGTGGCCTCCAAGACGAAAATGGGTGCTCCCTGACCCATTTTACACATACGAACCTGGGTAATATTTTGAATGAGTGCATTTTTGCATTGGAGTTGGAATATGCGAATGACCTGGTGGATCCACCTGCTGAATTTGTTCCAACATTTCATGGAAGGGGTCTATCAAGCCTTATCGATTATATTCTATGTTCCCAGATACTTCAGGGCCAACTGCAGTCTTTCAAAACAGGTTCAGATATTAGTGGCGATCACTTTCCTAACAGTGTCACTCTGTCAATTAATACTGCTCTACCTCAGCTTACCAGAGTTAGTTTATTAAACCAACAAACATTGTCCATGGATAAAGTAAATGGCTTCTCTGTAAAATGGTCCAAAGTTGACCCAGAAGTAATTACTGGCAAAGTAATAGCTAAAGCCCTTCCGTAGATAAATAATTGTTTGACAATAGATTCCCCCCCAGCTGATTATATCTAGTTTTCTTTAGTTTTATTACAATCATACGGGCAGAACTATTCCGACAACACAAATCCCGGAAACAGGAATCTAAAGGTTGGGTTGATTCGACCTGCCGTAAAGCATTAACTGACCTAAAAAGAGCCCTCCACAACCAAGACAGAGATCTTACTGAGATAGTTAAACTCAGAAAGGTTGATAAGCTGGCACATCACAATCGCAAAAAGGAAATAAAGAAAACTCTTTGGGCCCAACTACACGAGAGCTGCCTACGCAAAGACAGCTCCCTGTTTTGGCGTACGGTCAAATCACCCTTTTTGGTAAATGAAACATCTTCTCAACATCTAGATGTGGCAGTGACGGCTGACGAATGGGTGACTCACTTTTCAAAGATATTTGGTGGCCCCTCCTCCTATACAACCACCGAGGGGCAGAAGGAAAGCGAACGTACTGGGGTCCATTTATTTCCAATTGACCTCCATTTCGATCATAATGAGATCATAAACGCGCTGTCATCTTCCAAGACTGGTAAAGACCCCGGCCGGACGGGGTTCCACTAGATATCTTTGTAAGTAACATGGATCTCTGGTCTCCTCTCGTCCCACAGGTCATGGTAGCAGTCACAAAGATAGGCCTAATAGATTCTTGGTCTTCATCTACCCTGCTCCCAATCTTTAAGAAGGGCGATCGCAATAACCCAGCTTGCTACAGGCCCATCTCCCTCCTGGACTCCCTGGGGAAAGTCGCCGGTCGTCTGATCCTGGAACGCCTCCAGGATTGGGCGCCTGAGAACAACATACTGACAGATCTCCAGTATGGATTTCAGGAGGGACTTGGTACTGTTGAGCAGGCACTGAACTTAACCCTTCTGAAATATGTAGGGGCAAAAAGAGGTAACTTGTATCTAGTTTATGTCGACCTCAGCGCAGCATTTGACTGCGTGATACACTCAAGGCTGTGGTCCATCCTTAGTGAATTGGGGGTAGAACCTCCCCTTATCCAATTTCTCCGCGAACTTTACACCGATGCTTCTGCTTGCGTGAGATATGGGATTGGTGGCGAACTAACTCCATCCTTTCCAGTAAAAAAAGGAGTTAGACAAGGTTGCGTCCTGGCTCCCTTTTTATTCAATCTTTATACTAACGAGCTGGAATCGGCCATGTTAGTAGGGAGCCAGGACCTTCCATCTATTAATTATCGCCCCATCCCCACGCTGCTCTACGCGGACGACTCTGTAATCTTAGCAAGAACACTAATTCAGTTACAAAGACAGTTGGACAAATACTGCCAGTTCATGCTTTCCCTAGGTTTGAAAGTAAATAAAAATAAAACCTTTGTTATGCACATCGGTCCCAAGGCGAAAAATCCAAAACCTGTCTTCATTGAACAAGCTAGATTGGAACGCACCAGGGAATATCCTTATTTAGGAATCTTAATGCATGACCGTTTATCCTGGAAACAAGCCATGACAAGAAAAAAGTTACTCTTTCAGAGAGCAACTTCAGCTCTTGTTTCCTTCTCAAGAAAACTGGGCAAACCTGCCCCAGCCGAGTTGCTCAAAATTTATCACGCTAAATGCCATAGCGTAGCAACTTACGGTGCAGGGGTTTGGGGTTATGCTTCAGCAGATAACTTACAAAAGGTTCAAAACGGGTTTTTAAAATACATATTGGCACTTCCCCAAAGTGCCCCAATATACGGTTGCCACATCGAGCTGGGTATCGATTACCTGATAGATAACATCAGATGCCAGCCGATCCTTTTGTGGCACCGTATTTGGACTAAAACGCAATGCCACCTAACCCGCTCACTAATAACCGACTGTTTATCCATGGCAAACTGGAGCAAAATTCCCTGGCTCTTATACGTTTACAGTTTCTTTAAGGACTTGAACTGTACATCTTACTTCTCTGAGCCCACCTCAATGTCAGACATCACCAGGAAAGACTTGAAAAACCTCTGTCTAATCCATCATAGAGATTTGCGTCTTTCCCAAGAAGTAATTAAACCATCTAATGTGCAGATCCTAATGGTCCAGTCAGTTCCTGGTATTCAACCATATTTAACTTTATTTCTAACCACCTATGAAAAATATGTTTTGACCAGGTTCCGTTTTAATTCTTTCTTTCGCCTTGTTACTTTTCCCAATGAATTTGACTGGTCGCATGATCTAACGAAATGTCCATGTGACGGAATATCATCTCAGTGTACAATGCATGTAACTCTGTTCTCCAGATATTACGAGCACCCCTGCAAGCGCTGGATCATTCCCCTCCTTCGCGCAATGGGCCTGAGAACATGCCGGCCCGCTTATCTGGCCCTGCAGATACTTGATTCCCAATATGCTGCTAAGTGTGTAGCCTGCTTTTTAAAATCTTGTTTAAAAATTCGCTGTAAGCTTGAGCCCTTACCTATATGATTCTATGATCTTTCGTACAGCATTTTAACGAATAATTTTTAGTAAGATTTTTAGGTGCTTAACAGGTTTTTACTGCATCAAAATATTGTGATTCCAACATGTATTGTAACATTGTTATGTACTTTTTATGGTTCTCTTATGTGATAACCGAATAAAAGTTTTGTAAAGTAAAGTAAAGTAAAAAGTAAAGATGGTTGATGCTGACCTTGAGGTGATTCTGGCTGAAAGGGAAAGGAGGATTATTCTCTGATTTCCATTACTGTGAAGTCAAGAGAGAGGCAGACTGTGAATGAAGAAACAATTAAGCCTGGACGGAGTTCACAGAGTTCCACTACGCAGAACTCTGTGAAGTGCAAAAAGAAGTCTGCAGAGCTCCTTGGAGCCCCACAAGTGGCGGGGTGCCTTAGATAAATGCCGTTCACTGTGATTTTCAGCCCCGGGTGTTTGTCCGCACTGTGCAATCATCGCGAACGGCACCATGCACAGCGCAAGTGGGCCCTGCTTCCTCTCTGTCGCTAAAGTACATGTTTTACTCGAACAGCAGCTTTCTCACTGCAAACGCATGGTTTCTCAATGTGAGCAGTCGAGAGTCTATGCTACCACCCGCAATGAGAAATCTGACCGCCCGCGTTCTAGCCCGGCGAAATCTAGCCGGAAAGTTGATTTCCCACGCTCGCCAACTTGACATTGACGATCGCGATCAAGGAAAAATCTCACCGGGAGGTGGATTTTACTTACTTGCGCTCGCCAACTTTATGTTGACAAGCACAAGCGAGTAAAAAACTCTGTTCCATGAGTTTTTCTGAACTCCGCATAATGCGGAGTTCACCGCCCATGTTTAGAAACAATATATTTCATCAGGTTGGCTGGTATAGGAAATAAATGTGATTGTGAAATTGGTCAACCAGCAAATTTAAAGGCTGAGTGAGAGCTAGGATATGGTTTAAAATGATGGAGTCATTTGAGGCTCATGGTGACAAACATTTATTATTTTGGAGTTGTAATGTAAGGGTGTTACCAGCAGAGTTGTGGAGTTTGTTCTTTGATTGGAAACTTATTAGAAAAAGGAATGCTGTAGGGCTAGTCTGATTGCATATTACAAAAAATGTATTCTTTGTAACAATTGTTTCATTTTAAACAATTAAATCTCTAAAGTATAAAATAATGAATTGCATGTTCATAATGCTTACAGTGGCAGGCTGGGAATGTGTAGCACTACATATGCATGTGACTATTTTCTGACTGCTTAAGCCAGGAGACAGGGGTTGCGGCAGAGGAGAGAGGGGAGACCTTGGAAATTGGTCCAAGAGATAAACTTTCTCTAATATATCAATACTAACCAAACAGGTATATCCCGGTTTTGCTAGTATTCCCTGACTGTGCCAACGAGGATTCACTTATGTTACTGTTTGGTTACATACACAAACTTATGCAGTGATTGCATTAACCAGATACGCTTTTATAATACAAGAGTACATTTTACATGATTACTTTAACTTGCATTCAGGCTCCATTCTAGAGAGGGTAAGGAGGGCCAGGCCTCTCCCAAGTAACCCCATGGGCACCAACGCCCATTCATAAGCAGAAACCACCTTTTGTTCTTTTTCATAATGAACCAAATGGGCATGCTGCCACTCTCTCTTAGCCTAATTGTTTAACCTTCATGAAAATCACCAATAACTTGGGACTCTTAAAATACAGCAGAACAGGTGTGAATTCAGTGGAGAAGGTGGCTGTTATTATGCTAATATAAATAGCAGGGGTACCTGTGACCCAGCACTATACCAAAATAAGATTGTAAACGCCCAATCACATAGCACTTAAGACAGGAAAACAGTTATAGTGCAGAAACACTCTGATATCATGTTGCCATTCCATGGAAAGAATTTGCGAATCTGCATACAATCAATATATATATATATATATATATATCTAAACTGGGTTGTTTCATTTTCTTCCTGCTGTGACACTATTCCTAACTTGTGGTACTACACATTGCCAGTGGCACACCTTCTGACTTTACTGATTTGAAAATACTTTTGCCAAGGTTTGCTAATACAACGCAGATACCGGATGCTAAGGAGCAGTGCACGTTCCCATTATACAAGGAACTTCACTGATAACATATACTGACTACTCCCATTCGCATGAGATGCTCTCAGAGGCTTAGATTTGTATATTTGCAAAAACTTGACAGCTGTGGCCCATCCATATTGGCCCGAAAGGCCACGCCCCCCTCTTTTTTCCAGGCAAGATAAGTGTTTGTCAGGCTGAATAAAGGTCAGCCTGTCAGATACACTTCTTGTTCAGGTCAGTCAGCCAGGAGCTAGACATGCACTACAATTCACTAGATTCTGGAGACCATAAAGGCACACCAAACTCATTAATAACCCTCCGTTAAGTGTCAACTTGATTACTCTTAAGACCTACAGTGTCCAGAGAGCAATAAACAACTTAGATAAAACAGGTTAAATGGCTAAACCGTCTTCATTGAAATGGCACTTTGGTATAGTGTGAAAACCTTTTCAGTTTATCTAAGCTCTGTGATCCCAGGCACTTTATGGGCAAATGAAAAACACTGTGGTCCTACCTAGCATACTAACTAGTGTGTCCCTTTTGTAGTCATCTGATCAAAAGCTGAAGCCCATGTGATGCACATTAGCTTCATAAAGTGATCTGCAAGGTACCCTCCCACCCTTCAAGGAAATTGGAGCTAATAGTCTCTCAGAAACAAAGAGTCCCTGAGAATTTCACCAGATTAAAACCAAAAACACCTTCACACAATTGTAAGTCACAGTGGTGATTTAGTTAGGGCTTTCAACCACTACAAATTCAACTCAGAAGTACTGAAATGGGATACAGAAGTCATCAGGCTCAATGCTAAATCTAGCTCATTAGCCCCAGACCTCAACAAACATGTAATTCACAACTAGGCCCAGATTCTCAAAGGTTTTGCATGAGGTTAGCATTCATTTTTCAATGTAAATCCGATGCTAAACCTGTTTTAGGATTTACACACCAATGCTAATTGGTATTAGCATTGCTTTGTAGGGAAAAGTAACACAAAGCAGCGCAATACTTTGTTTTGAGTTACTTTGCGTCAAGGGGGTGTTACATGGTGGTAAATGGCATACCCATGCTACCACCCATGCTTTTTTACACTAAATCCCATTCACTAACATCGGTAGAAAGGGTTTAAAATTAACGCTGCCAAAAAGCAAGTGTTAAACGGAGAAATGTTTTTATTTATCGCGCTTTTCCGACTTGCATGAGTGCTGCACTGCACAGCACACATACAAAGTAGGATCAGCTTTTAAACTTTTAAACTTGTCTAGGCATAGTATTTTGTACTAGAAGGATATCCTTCCTGTACAAAACCTATGCTAGACTAAGGCACATACCCTAGCACTATGGGGCTAAGGTGTGTGCCTGGCGCAGAGCAGCTATAATCAGAACCACATGCGCTAGGGAGAGGGGAGTAGAGTATCATATCTCTGTGAATATGGCGCTCTCCTGCGCTCTCCTTGTCACGCACGGCAGCGCAGCCGCTTTGGAATCTGCGCTACGTTACGAGAATCTGTGCCCTAGTGTTTTCTTTCCTGGCAGACTGCCTTTAACATTTACTTGATTGAATTATTCTGTAGGAATGTACGTCTCCAGGCGGCTTGAGGTTTTTACATTTTCTTTTGTGAGGTAGTGATTTGTTTAGAATGTGAGTATAGTTGCCCCACGCAGATGGTGGTGGCCTCCTGCTAAACAGTTGTTGGATGTTTGAAAATTGATATTGTTTTTTTTTCCCTACAAAGCATCGAGAATTGAGTTTAATGTATTTTAATTCTGTTGGTTGGTTAGAACTAATTGCCATTTATAACAGGACACATTTTGCTCTCTTCCATACCGGTTTAGAAAAAATACTTACCCTAGAGTTACTGATTGTGCTGATTTCGAAGTGATAGCATACATTTTTAATGACATTTTTACACCATATTTTTATACGTTTTGGATTTGGAGCTTCACGAGTGATTTTAACGTTTAGTGGTCACAATTCCATGCACAACTTACACAAACTAGTTAATTAAAGCTGGGCACATACATTTTCACTGCCTCAAAACAAAACCCACCTATGGATAATCTCTAAAGTAGCACATAAGCAGCCAAATTCGATTCCATATTGTGTATTTATAAACAAGCGTTGGCAAAGTCAATAGGTCTGGCATGTATATGGTAACACAGGCACACACACGTGCTCAAGTGTGCATGCCTCTGTAAGTTGTTTAGGCACATATAGCATATTAACGGCCTATCTAAGTGGCGTTGCCAATGTGGACTGTACCTGATTTTAAATGGATTTTGTCCTAGTATGATCTTTGAAATTATTCATCGAGACAACAGAGAAGCCGGACCGAAAAGTGAACTTGGATACTGCTGCTTGAAAGTATTGATCTATGAAATGGTTTGACACTGTCTGGTCTCATGTCACGAAGTAGAGCTGGGAGGTTGTGTTTTAATATAAATGGCAGTGGTATGGGTTTGCTTCACTCTAGAACACCCAGAGAATGTCCTGTTTCAGGTGTGAGTATAGAAGAATTTGATGTATTCTTTACAAGAAAATAAAAGACAATAACAAACCACAACATCGCAGCAGAATGACATAATATTGAAGCATTGAAACAAACATGACTATAAATTAAATTAACACAGAAAAGTAAAATAAAAAAACACAAAATAACAGCTATAATACAACAAAAAATATTATGGCAACACAATGACAGAAACAGCACTACACGATAAAGCAGCTAACAAAAACAACAATCCAACACAATATTACAACCACAACACAAAAAGCTACATAAAAGAAACACTTAAATATTTTTTTGCTCTGCTATTCTGTTGTTTTTGCAGGGCTATAGTGTTCAGTTGGTACGTGGTATTGCTATCTTGTTATGTCATTATTTGTTTGTTGCGCTTTTGTTTTTGTTTTTGGTATGTGTTTGTTATTGCAGTGTGTTTCTGTGTAGTTATGCACTCGGGTGTGGATATATTGGGTTCTACCATATTAATAATGTATTATTATATTAATATTGTCTTATGATGTAATCTTATTCTAATGTAGTGTTGTTTTGCTAATGTGATGGGTTGTGTAATGATATTCCACCACCACCACCATGAACCTTAAACCAAAATTGTTTTTTCTCTCTTTTATCCTCTCTCATCCTTTTCCTTTCAGCCTCTCTCGATTTCACTCTCTGACACAGCTCTTTTTAATAGTCAATTCCATTATTGTTTTATTGTCTTTCCTTCCCATGAATAGCACAAGGCCCTTGCAGTTCCTGCTGTGCAAGGGGCACCTAAAACCTTCAGGGTGGCCTCATTCAGCCTATTGGCAATTAATATCAGTGAGATATGGGATACTCAGGGGCTCTTTGTCACCTTCTGCGAGGAAGGGGGGGCCTCATTTTGTGTTACGCCACTCCTTTCCTTCTATCTCTTTCTTCGATGCCCATCACAATCTACAGTCAGCTTATCTGCAGGCAATTTTAACTCCACTTCCCTTCCATTCGTTAATCAGTAATTATTTTGTTTAGATGTGTCTCTGCTTATCTCATAATTCAGTTTGCATCTTCCTCTCCTATATTTTCAGAACTGCTAATGGCCTCGTGCATTACCCTTCCCTCCACACAGCTCTCCCTCACTTAGGGGTATATTATCAACAACTAGCGATAATTTTTGTCTCTAACTTGTTTAGAGACAAAAATTATCGCCGCACATCGGCGATTTTTATCGCAGATAAACCTTGCTATTAGCAAGGTTTATCGCAAATGCGATAAAAAACGCCCGCAATGCATGAATATCGCTGAAAAGTCAGCGATATTCATGCATTATCGAGCAAATGCTCTTAGCCATGTTATCCACCTCCCATTGGATAACATGGCTAAGAACTGCTCAGGGCAGGTGTTAGCTTTTGGAGATATTCGCCCTTAGCGCAAATATCTCCAAAAGTTGGTAATAGGAGATAGCGATGTTAGCGACTGTTTCCAGTCGAAAACATCTTGGCACACCCACTTTGCATATCATTAGTGATAAATATCACTGACATGCAAAGTGGGGCCCATGATGGTCGCTATCTCCTATTAGCTGTCGCTAACTGGTGTTAGCGACAGCTTGGTAATAGGGAGATAATTTTATCTCCGCTTTCTTGGCTTTTAAAGCCAAAAAAGCGGAGATAAAACCCCTTGATAATATACCCCTCAGTTCCTGCCTCTCTCTCTCTCTCTACTTTAGTCCGACTGTCCCTCCCCTTCCCTTCATTAGTTCCTAGCCAGTGTGAAAGTGTCGGTAAAAACATATGGAGCCTGAAGTAGTCTAATTATAGCGATTAGCTTTACTAATTTTATGTCTTGAATCACAGCATAAACAGAGATATTAATTATAACAAACACTGTAATCCCTGCTCAACACAGAAATAGACAAAGAGGAATTGGTGTTACTATAGATTTTTTTCTTCAATAAATGGTTTTTGTAAAAACGTATTTTAATTATGTTAATGTTTTGAACAAGGAAACGAGCTGCTCCCAGTGGCTTTCTAGAACTATCTTGCATCTCTTGTTTACTAACGACTTAGCAAGGGAGCAATACGCCACTATGAAAGTAATGGAAAGGAGTCCTCCCAATGCTTAATTCGAGTTGATGATTTATTGTAAGGGTGGGTGGAACTTGCACAATTACCAGGCGCGCCTGGCACTGGTAACCACAGTGGGGTGGGGCGGGTGCCGTGGGGCAGAGTTCTGCATGAAAGGGGACCATATTTACAAGACGAAGCCATGCAGGGTGACGTTATGTGGCCTTGTAAATATGGGCTAGCACACTGTGCCACTGGAGCATCAAAAAAAGTGATGCCCCAATTGCCCAAGGGCCCACATAAATTAGGCCCAGTGAATGTTTGCCTGGACCATCTGTTGGTGTTGTGAACTGAAAGGTGGCCCAAGTTTCCAGCAGGAGGCCAGGGTAGAAGTGCTTAATGAGATCTTGGTGAATGTGTGTGCTTGTGTTACCACACACATGCCAGACCTATTGGCGTTGCCAACACTTGTTTAAAAAGACACAATGTGGAATCAAAGTTTTCTGCTTATGAGCTACTTTAGAGGATATCCCTAGGTGGGTTCTGCTTTGTGGCAGTGAACATTTATGTTCCCAGCTTTAATAAACTAGTTTGTGTGAGTTTTGCATGCAATTGTGACCACTGAACTTTCAAATCACTCGTAAAGCTCCAAATTTAAAACGTTTACCAATATGGTGTAAAAATGTCATTAAAAATGTATGCTATCACTTCAAAATCAGCACAATCAGCAACTCTGGAGTAAGTGTTTTTCAAAACCGTTATGGTAGAGAGGGAAATGTGCACTGTTATAAATGGCAATTAGTTCCACCAACCGACTGTAGTATTCTTGCGTTATGATTCATGCCTTATGTTACCTTGTCTTAGCTGCTCAGCCTGTGTGTGTGTGTGCTCTGTATGAAATGTTGGTGAATGGGCCATGAGTGGAATGTTTGGCTGACTGGATGAGTGATGACAATTGGTGGATGATCCTGGTGGGGCACCTGGTGGGGCTGCCCTATAGCACTTATGATTCTGCTGATGATGATTTATGCTACTTGTTTACTTACCTCACTTAAAACTACTTGGATTACATCATTCCAGCGTGGAGTTGATGACTACGTTTATTTTTTCGACTTTTAAGAGTCTACGAGGTGAGCCATTCTCAATCTTTTCTTTTTATTTGTTATTTGTCACTGGCAGCGCTTTACTTTTGCCAGTTCAACAGTTCCTCAGCAGTTTGAAAATAATGGCGTGTGCTGCCTTTACCCGTGCGCAGTCTTATTTGCTTTTTTTTGTCCTTTGATTGTCACCATGGATTCCTTTTGTCGCTCATCGCTGTTCGTAGTGGATGGCTGCTTTTGGCTGACTTCATGCACAAGCATGCCGTGAGCCATCCGGCACGACGTGCACAACATGCCGCCATCTTGTGTTTGGCTACAACTAACGAGGATCTGTGCCATGAACCATTATTCTTGTGATGCTTTTGCCATTCACATCATTCTCTTTAAAGTTTGTTGAAAACCTCATGAAGTTACGGGACATCGTGGTGGCTAAATCATCTCTTCGGGTTGAGATGTTCATTGGTTTTGACGTTCAGCAAGTTCCACAGGTACTTTTCATCCTTTTCTTCATTGGAACTCATCCTTTTCTTCATTGGAACTCAAAAGGGGCCATTTATGCTCTTCCTACAGAAGGGAGGTAGCTGTTGGACACTGCAGTGCACTCACAGATAAATGGTGTTGCAAATTTGTGTGAGACTTCGTTCACAGGTGTTGACTACCCAGTTATTGACTGTTGCTCATTTATATGTTTTATTGTTATTACACCAACTGTAGTTACCAGGTCTGCAGTTTGGCTCTTGTTACATTAAAGGTAACAGTTGGGGTGCATAAGTTGAGAGTGTGCCTTGTGTGCCGCCATTCACGCTATTCGGGTGAGAGATCGCTCATCAGCATGGTTATATATGTTTTGCAAATTATCTCAGAATTTTTGAAACAGTGAAATACGTTTTGTTAATTATTGCAGATTGTGTACAGTTTATTCATATAGCCTTCAAGTACAGTGAGATAAGTTTTGCTAATTATTGCAGATTCTGTACAGTTTATTTCTTACAGTGTTGCTACAGTCCACCCTATTTATGGAGGTAGTGATTACATGTTTTGAAGTTGATGGATACTTTTACCATATTTACATTGGGAGCATTTGTGCCCTCACATGAGGGTGGGTGCGTAGGAAACCTTGTGCCTCATGTACTATTTGGTTACAGGGTTTTGTTCCCTGTGTGCGTAAGACACCATGTTGAGGAACTAAAATCTGAATTAGGCCTTGTGAGCAAACTAAAGACACATAGTAGTAGTTAGAAATTAGCGTGATGTACCTACTTAGTTCAGTGAGAATGTTTGAGCATTAATACACTCGCACACGTAATAACTTAGGGATTGATATACACCTTATTCTACTTTTCGTCTTCTAATGGGCAATATAGATTAACCCGACCAGCGCCATTTTGTGGCCTAGACTGCTCGTAGCCTTAGTGGAAACCTACCATTACATCTAGCAAGAGCTGTTCTCTCTCGAGAAATAGTCTGACAAATGTAGCAAGCTGCTGCTTCTGCATTAGGCCTGTCAAGGTTGTAGGTGGGGGTAGGCTGGATAAGCACATTCCAGGAGGCGCTGGCAGAAGGGAGTCACCCACCTCGACCTTGCTTTAATGAGCTGAGCTAAACTGAGAATGCTTTGTGTCCCATATATGGTCTTTCCTTTGCAACAACCTGTACCAACTTGTATTTTTCCTTCTTAGGTAACGGTTTCGAAATGTAACAGTATATATGTGGACTCTTGATAATGTGCCAGCAGTCTTCTTTGCGGACCTCGAGGGGTTAGGTCGCGAGAGGCTCCTCTGGCAGAGTTGTTGTTTAATAAACGATTGAACCTTCTACACTGCCAACTGACTGATTATTGGTAATTGGTATTGGGGGCTATTAGTAAGTATAGCTCTATATGGTTTTATTTATTTTTTGGTACTTCAGTTGGCGACTCCGCCAGGACTCCACGTTGGGGTCGTTCCTCCGTAATCGGAAAAGAACGGGACATTGGGAAAGGTAAATCTTGGTCGAGGGGGAGGACTGACCAAAGGTTTGACGGTTACTCCGCTCTCCCAATCAAGAGACCCTAAGCTGCTAGTGACCTCACGCCGGAGTCCTACGGGTGTAACCCAGAAGCAGACCATGTTGGTCTTCAGGAGTTGGCAGTGGAAAAACTTGCAATCGAACCTGAGTGCACCAGGTGAGTGATTTGTCTTGTTTTGTGTTGGATATCCTCTTGCTTTTGGTTTGGAGTATTTGGTGGTCGGAGACCACGGAGAACTTGAAGGGGGTCTGACGGGGCAGTATTGAGACTGCACGGGCGGACGCTCCTGTTTTGAGTAAACTTGGTGAATAATAGAGATATGATCCAGACGCCTAGGTGTGACTTGTGAAAGAGTTCACATCCGGCCGGACAGCTCTCGGAAATGCTGATGGTCACGATTGGGTAGCCCTTGGACATATCTGGAGCAACGCTTGAAAAAGCGGGCTGAGCCAGAATAGTCCGGGAGGTGAACCAAGAAGGCTGCTGGATGGTCTGTAGGTCGGTCTGTGGTTCGAGAACCTGTGTGGCTCTCTCTAGGTAGTCTAAGGACAAGGCTACTTGATTTTGGGCTTTTTGTCGAAATTTTGGAAAGTATATGAGTTCTCCGTAGGCAGGAGTCGACGGGCTCTGCCTTTTGTTTAGTATGAAGCTGATTTGTCCTTTATGTTGTCTGAAGATTGTTGTATGTTCATTGTATGTGTATAGTTGATGTTATTTTTGAACATGGCCATGTGTTTGAGAGTGTTGTAAATAACCTGTTTTCTTTCAGCTGAGACAATTAGACTACAGAAAAATAATGCCGTGCTTCAGTAAGCTATGTTTCGGCTGTATTTGCCAGAAAGGTACTAGGCTGGATGAAAGCCAACCAGCCCCTCCAGAAGGGAGCCCCAGTCATGACATGTACTGTAAGCACGGGATTGCACCGCTTTTGTTTAACACCTTATGGCATAAATATACCAAAGATAATGTAGAATTACAGTGGCCGTTAATGGGGTCTTTTGATGAAAAGAAGATCTAATATTTACAAGACCGTCTGTTTGCTAAACGCAGAAGACAGGCCATGTTTGATTCACTCAACACATGGCAGAAAGAAGAAAAGCGAAGACGTATCAGAGCAGAGAAATTAATAAAGATAAAACAGGGACAGACTGTTACTCAGAAAGCCATCGCCTATGACAAAAATCAGACTGAGTCGAATATTGATTGTTTGGATAGACAGTTCAGGTTACAGGTAGACAAAAGGTATGTTACTCGAAAAGAAGCTGAGGATGAGATAGAGGATTTATTGGATGTTCGACCTCCTCCACCGTATGCACCACAACGTATATATCTCGCTGTACCCCTCCAGACGGCCACTGCTCCCTTAGCCTCAGCTCCAGAAGTAGCTGCGTCCTTAGCGCCCGCAGGTACATTTAGTGCCACACCTACCTCACTAAGAGGCATGGCTACACTAATTCCTGATGTACAGCAACCTCCGGGGAATTCTCATGTAATGCTGGCATCACTGAGTCCCATATGGACCTCACAATCAGCTGGTGCGACACCCGAAACCAGGGATCATACTCCGTTGGGGGATCCAAGTGGGCTGTATGCAAGGCGACTATTCACAAGAGCAGCTGTGGGATATGGTGAAAGGGAGGCAATAGCGGAATAGGCAGTTAAATGGATGCGAAAAGATGTGGATACTGTGACTGACTTATGGAGTACCATAAAGGATTTTGAACCTGTTATGCAGCAGCATGCTTTGCATCAAATGTCTTGTTACCTTATTGAAATTTGGGAGAAATGTTTTCACGATGGTTTGGCTCCTCAGATATTGTATGATATTCTGGATCGGACTCACAAGTTCGATTTAAGCCCGGAAGAAGTATATAAGAACGTGGAGACATTGGTAAAATATCGAGGAAGAATGTTTTTGAAATGTCCTAATTGTGATTATCAACATCCCATGAGGGAAGTGCATCCCATTTTTTATCCTGAAATACCAGAGCTACGCAATGATCTGAATGTAGTTACGAGAGACAGGGTAGAGGCTCGGTTTCAGGAGCAATGGGTGTACACTCCATGGAAAAGAAGTGAAGTCCGGGCTCTCAAGTCACAGCTCCCTGACCCCCGTAAGAATCCCACAGCTTACTATAAGGAATTAACTGAAGCTGCGGCCTCAGCCGTAATGACCTCAGCTGATGTCGAGTTGTTTTTCGGGTTGTTGGTTCCTGTAGATATAGGGCGACAGTTCATGACACCGATCATGCAGCGAAGTTAGGGGGGACCTGGAACCAGTTGAAAGACTGGGATCAGGATCGTAAACTGGAGGACAAGCCAAGAAAGGAAATCACTACCCTCGCAGCAAAAATAATCGCTTATATGCACACCTTGATTCCTCCGCGAAAAGTTGACTGGGATAAACTGACCGCATGTAAACAGAAGAAAGACGAAAGTGTTTCCGATTTCTTCACTAGATTTGAAGGTACTTTTATTGACTTTAGCGGACAGGACCTTGCTACAGAGGGGGGAATCCGGTTGTTTGTAAATCATTTTGTGACCAATTTATTACCAGAAGTCTCTACCCGGCTACAAGCCGCCGAGAGCACTTGGACTACATCCACCCCTTCTGTTATATTGAGCATGGCCCAGTACTACGAGCATAGGGAAAATGAGAGTAAGGATAAAATAGAAAAGAAGGCTAAGGACCTCAAGACTCGGGTGTTATTACAACAAGTTGTTAGAGGCGAGGAGGAGGAAGAGGCGTCCGAGGGCCCGTGTCCAGAGGGGTGGGGACAGGAAGGGGTGGAGGCCCAGCCCCGTCGTTGGGGATAAATCAGGGTGCGTACTGTACACAGGAAGGACATTGGAGAGCCCAGTGTCCGCTATTGTTAGCGCGGAAAGGAGCTGTTCGAGGGCGGGGACGTGATCGAGGTGGCCCAGACCGAAGTGATATGCGTAGAGAAGAAGTAGTGCAAGGAAAATCGGAACTAAATCATTTCGATAATCCTCAAGTTAGGCAATACTTTAACGAGGACTACGCATTCGGGGACCAAGATGGTTATGCTTATGCATAGGACAGCCAAGGACAGAGTGGGGGCCAAGTGTCGATACCAGTCAATCAACAAGGACCCTATGTGAAGGGGGAATTGATGGGGACTTCCGAGAATTTTCTAATTGACACAGGAGCAATGAATAGTTCTGTTGCTCGATCATTGGTCCCAGGGGCTGCTCTGTCCGGGCAAAATAATGTTTCAGTGGGATTTTCAGGAGTTCCGGTGGTAAGCCCCATCTCTAGACACTCCCATTCACTATCGGTCCAGTTACTGTTGACTTCGCATTGTGGTGAAAATCTATTGAGTTTAGATATGTTAAAGAAACTGAATGCCAAAATTCACTGCTCCCCGGATGGTGTTTACTTGACAATACAACCCCCTAATGTAGATATGAAACAATACTTTACTAAAAATGAACCTCTTCCACCTGAATTTGACACTGTCCCCTCTACGTTGTGGGCAACAGGGGATGCGGATGTCGGTAAGCTAGACATCCCTCCCGTCCATATCACACTGAAACCTGGCGTAAAGCTGCCACGGATACCTCAAAATAAGATTTCACCGGCTGGAGAGCAAGCTTTACTTTCCATTATAAAGGACTTAATTGATAAAGGTGTAGTCGAGGAAACAGCTGCAAATGTCTGTAACAGCCCTATTCTCCTGATTTTGAAAAAGGCTTCTGATTCTGGGAATTCAGAGAATGTCGATACATATTGTTTTGTGATCGACCTGCGGGAGGTTAATAAGATTTTAGTGCCTCAGTTTCCAGTGGTGTCTGACATAACTACCATACTTACCATGATCCCTCCAACTGCAAAATATTTTTCAGTTATCGATCTGAAGAATGCTTTCTTCAGTATCCCAATCCACCCCGATAGCCGTCAGATCTTCGGCTTCTCGTTACTGGCCGAAGCTTTAGATTTTGTCGCGCACCTCAAGGCTATACTGAAAGTCCCAGCATCTATAGCCAGGCCCTTAAGGCAGTACTGAAGGATTTGCTCCTGCCTGCAGGTAGTGTGCTCTTGCAGTATGTAGACGATTTGTTAATAGCGTCCGATACTGAGGAGGGTTGTAAGGATGTCACTGTTAAGTTATTGCACCACCTAGCAGCGAAAGGTAATAAGGTATCACTGTCTAAGTTTCAATATTGTCGACAGGAGGTGACCTACTCTACTATCGAAGGAGGGAAGGCGTTTGACTCCTGAACGAATTACAACTATCTCTAATATGTCTGTGCCTTGCACCCAGCGTGAAGTTCGTGCTTTTCTTGGCATTACCTCCTTCTGTCGCCAATGGATTCCTAATTTTTCTCTTCTTGCTAAACCTTTGCTACATTTAACCACTAAAGATGTGCATGAACCTCTCCCTTGGACTGATGAATGTCAGTCTTCTTTTGCCTCTCTGAAATCTGCACTTTGTTCTGCACCCGTCTTGGGTACTCCTGATTACCGTAAACCTTTTGTACTATATGTGCATGAGGTCGACGGTTGCTCGCTTTCGATGTTAACACAAGGATTTGGTGGTAAGCAAAGACCTTGCGCTTACTTCTCGGCCACATTGGATAATGTGGTCAGAGCACTTCCCAGCTGTCTGAGGGCCACTGCGCCTGTGGCGGTGGCCATCCGGCAGTCAGAGGGGCTTGTTCTAAATTCCAGTCTAACCGTGATGGTGCCGCATGCTGTGGACGCATTGCTAAATAAAACAAAAACACAGCATCTTACAAGTGCACGCCTCACGGGTTACAAATTGATCCTGTTTGCCCCGCATGTTACAATTAAGCGATGTGCCACTTTAAACCCTGCCACATTGCTACCCCTCCCTTCAGGGGAAACTCAAAATGATGTCCATGATTGTATTTTTCGGACAGAAGTAGAAACGAAGGGAAGAATTGACATCACAGACATTCCTCTATCTGACCCCCAAGGAGAATTGTATGTGGACGGTTCTTTTTTCAAGTTAACAGATGGTACAACAACAGCTGCATATGCAATCACAACACTAAAAACAGTAGTTGAGACTTCTCGAGTTCCCTATCGATCAGCACAAGCTGCTGAGCTGGTGGCATTATTACGAGCCTGTGAATTGAGCGAGGGGTTAGAGGTTAACATCTATACTGACAGCCAATACGCCTTCGGCGTGGCCCATAGCTTCGGGCGGCTGTGGAGAGAACGGGGTTTTCTCACCTCTCATGGTCAGAAGATACAGAATGGTCCCTTGGTGTTGCGACTGCTTACAGCCCTAACATTACCCAAGAAAGTAGCAATCATAAAATGCAGTGCGCATAATGCAGTAGTGGATGAAGTGGGCGAGGGTAATGCTTTTGCGGACCAAGTCGCTAAACAGACAGCTCAGTCCACATTTTCCTCTATGTTTGTAACCTCTTCTGCAAGATGGGTGGAGGAATCTGATTTGTTTAATAACACCATAGAAAGTGTGCAAGAGATACAGAAAGAGGCTACCCCAGTTGAGTTGGTTCGATGGGAACAGGAGGTGGGAAGGTTGGATGAAAATAACTGTTGGGTGGATTTTTATCTGAAAAACAACGATGGCTGTTGCCCAATGCTCTGGTACAGGCCGTCGTAACTATGGCTCATGGCCCAGCTCATATTGGGGTTAAAGGCATTTGTGCTTTATTGGACACAGTGTGGAATAATTCCAATATTCAGAAGACGGCTGTCCATTTAGTCCAATACTGTATGGTTTGTTTGCAATATAATCCAGGGAAAGGGGAAGCTGTCTTGAGTGGGAATTTCGCACCCCCGACCTTACCGTTTGAGGTGCTCCAAACTGATTATATCCACATGGAGCGCGTCAACAATTTGAAATATGTTTTGGAGGTGGTTTGTGCTTTTAGCAAATGGGTTGAGGCTTACCCCACTAAGGAGAACACTGCTTTGGCTACAGCGAAAGCTCTCATTAAGGAGTTTATCCCTAGATATGGATTGCCCCGTTTGATTTGGTCGGAAACGGGGGACATTTCCAAGGGGCCCTTGTCAAATATATCTGTAACGGGCTTCAAATACGTCAGAAATTTCATGCAGCCGACATCCCCAATCAGCAGGATTAGTTGAGAAATATAATGGAATATTGAAATTAAAGATGACAAAAATCCAAGAGAGTACTAGTCTGAAATGGCCTGACACCCTACCACTGGCCCTCATGTCTTTACGGGTCACCCCTCATTCACGTTCTGGCCTTTCACCCTATGAAGTAATTTTTGGGTGGCCTGCTAATGTATGGGGAGTACCTAGACCGAGATCATTTACCGATGTTGAATATCCTATGTTAATAGATTACCTGTACACTTTGACTAAAGATCTCCGTTCTATTCATCAGCAGGTAGCATCTGTGTTGCAGCCCCTGCCAGAGGGCTGCGGACATCGATTGGAACCTGGTCCTAGGATACTGGTGAAGAAATACGAGCGAAACACCAGCCTGGCTTCCGAGGTGGTCTAAGCCATACCAGATCCTCCTGGCTACGCGAACGGTAGTGAAGGTGGACGGGAAGAGACACTGGATACACGTGTCTCACCTGAAAAAGCTGCCCCTTCCGCTTCCATATGATCAGCGGCATCTCAATGGAATTCTTACATAGGAGAGTGAGAGAGCCACCAGATTTGTTCCTTTTTTCGACGCCTGTGAAATCGAACCAAGGCAAGAAGAAGGAGTGACGGGATCGGGCAAGGCAGCAACAGAGGAATCCACAATTGCCCCTGATCCTGTCCCTGTTACTCCTGTTAGCAGTGGCTCTGATGAAGGAAACGCACCTTCTCCTGTGGTATTTTCTGATCAGGAAGTCCCTGGTCATGTTCGTTACAACCTGCGGCCAAGAAAACATCACGGTACCTCAGACGACACAGTTAGGAGATAAGGAAAGACTTGAATAAATAGGGCTTGCTGGATTCTTGTCTGAGGTACTGAGCGAGACACTGGACTGAACCCGTTGAGAGCTGGAACTTTGATATTGTGCTCTGTTCAGAAAGAAAGTCTTTTGCATACTAAGGCCAGGTTTCCTTGAGGCATCATGACATGGAACATCACTTGATGATTTTGTTTTCTTGAGATGAACGATAGGAGTCTGCCTGTGAGACTCTAGACGGACACAGGGAAGAAGAACCCTCTGGCAGGAAGGTCTGCTTTGGCCCAGTGTAGTTTTTTTGGACTTTTAGCTAGGAATGTGCCCTTTTGGTCATATTGTACCTGAAGAAGAACGCCTTTTTGCTCCACGATATTTACCCTTTTATGAGCCAATGTTTTCTGCTTGGACCATGCGTGTAAAAATAGCTTTTGTGCTGGTGATAACAGTTATATTAGCAATTTTTATTAGTATATTCATATTTAGAATATAAAGATCCAATGCAAGCAATGCTGACATCTACTGTTGCCCCTCCAGAGCATTTGATGTTTTCCTTAGCCCCCCATAAGGAAAGACATCGCCAGACTTATGATAAAAATGTATTCGTAGAGATGCTTCATCAAACGCATAGCACTACTAATATGACAGATTGTTGGGTTTGCGGGCTTCTGCCATCAATCATGCATAAACATGATTTATTCCTCTCTCTGCCTTTATCATATTTAGGAAGTTGTGAAGCATGGTTCCAAATGTTATCAGCTATGTATAACCATTATGTGGAAAACCCCAAACAGTACTCGGAGAAAGTTTATAACACGATCTTAGCCTATATTGAGACACACCAGGGTTTTGATCCAGCAGGAAATGGAGGGGAAGGATCATTGGACCCAAATGCCTGTATGAATTTATACACTCGCAATGAAAACAGTACTTGGTTGACAAATGAACTTTATGATTTCGCTAACTTCAATCATTCACAGTATTTCCAGCAGTTTATCACTAGGAACGTCACCAGTGAATGCATTATGCCCATCCCTATTTTAAATACCTCCTCTGCTTTCTGTGTGCAAGGAATAGGGCATGTGCAGGTTGGGAAAAGTATCTGTAACTATACATATAGAATGAAAATCTTTAGCAGTCCCCCACTGTTAACTCCTCCAAATGTGTATTTTGTATGTGGGAAAAATGCTTATACCTGGTTACCACGAGAATGGGCAGGCCAATGTTATTTGTCTTTCTTGTACCCCCCTGTATATATAGATCCTTCAGACTATCACAAAACTCATCAGCTATATGGTACAAAAGTGGCTCCTCATAAACAACGGAGACAGCTCGGAATGACTGAAGTCGATCAGACTGATACCTCCTTACAACAGTTTACTGATTTTGCCAAAGGATTGGTCCCATTCTGGGGTCCGATATTCACAAGTCGAGAAGTTAGACGATTGTCCATGGTGATGGAAAATGTCATTAATATCACCACTGATATTATGACACACATAACGGAAGAACTTCAGGCCACGAGACTCGTTTCTCTCCAAAACAGAATGGTTTTAGACGTTATCTTAGCTGATCGAGGAGGAGCATGCCGGGTGATCGGCCGCTCCTGCTGTGTTTAAATCCCAGACTCCGCCTCCACAGTTCATTTAGCTATTCAGAAGCTACATCGCATTGCTGCGGAAATGCATACTGACAATGGGTCCTGGTCACTCTCTAGCTGGTTCTGGAGTCTTCTATCTACTTGGGGATGGAAACTATTGATGATAGTAGCTGGAGCTGCAGGCATTCTCTTCACCTGTTGCCTTTGTATGCAATGTGGTCCAGCCTGTTGCTCTTATTGTGCTACCAAAATGACAGCTATGATCGTCCCTTCTCCTACCCCTTCCAAGTCTCAGATGCTCCAACAGGAGATCCGTGAGTTAATGGCCATTAATGAGGAAGTCTTCCAGGATTAGTCCTTGATTAGTTAGCTACATCACGCTAAAAGGAGGGTTTGAGGAACTAAAATCTGAATTAGACCTTGTGAGCAAACTAAAGACACATAGTAGTAGTTAGAAAGTAGCGTGATGTACCTACTTAGTTCAGTGAGAATGTTTGAGCATTAATACACTCGCACACGTAATAACTTAGGGATTGATATACAACTTATTCTACTTTTTGTCTTCTAATGGGCAATATAGATTAACCTAACCAGCGCCATTTTGTGGCCTAGTCTGCTTGTAGCCTTAGTGGAAACCTACCAATACATCTAGCAAGAGCCGTTCTCTCGAGAAATAGTCTGACAAATGTAGCAAGCTGCTGCTTCTGCATTAGGCCTCTCAAGGTTGTAGGTGGGGGTAGGCTGGATAAGCACATTCCAGGAAGCGCTGTGCGGACTCTCCTAAAGCTGGCAGAAGGGAGCCACCAACCTCGACCTTGCTATAACGAGCTGAGCTAAACTGAGAATGCTTTGTGTCCCATATATGGTCTTTCCTTTGCAACAACCTGTACCAACTTGTATTTTTCCTTCTTAGGTAACGGTTTCGAAATGTAACAGTATATATGTGGTCTCTTGATAATGTGCCAGCAGTCTTCTCGGTGGACCTCGAGGGGTTAGGTCGCGAGAGGCTCCTCTGGCAGAGTTGTTGTTTAATAAACGATTGAACCTTCTACACTGCCAACTTACTGATTATTGGTAATTGGTACTGGGGGCTATTAGTAAGTATAGCTCTATATGGTTTTATTTATTTTTCGGTACTTCAATGAGCCGCATCCACTATTTTGTTACAGGGTTTATTCTCTGTGTATGTAAGATACCTTGTGCTGCACTTATTTTGGGCACAGGATTTTATTCCTGTGTGCGTAAGACACCATGTGCCACACGTTTGTTTTTGTTGTGCAGGGTTTTGTCCTTGTTTGCCTCATTACATGGAGAGCATATATATAACATTGTGGTCCCTTGTAATATTGGGGGCAGGACATTGGGTTAAGTCCCTTTAGTCTACAAGTTGTGTTTTCTCACATGGAGAGTATATTTGAATTTACACGTCGTCCCTTGTTTAAGTTGGGGGCAGGATATTGGGTTTCAGTCCCTCTGGTCCACATGACTAGTCTCCTTCCATGGAGAACTTACATTTTGACGTTCATTTTTTGCTTATTAGAGGAGGGGGATGGGTATTCTGTATCCATCTTTCCTTCTTGTCTTTAGTTCCTTACCCTCTCGTGGGGCCGTGTTCCTGTCATCCCTGGGTCTGAACTTTTGACTCCTATTGTAATAGTTCATATCCATTTTATGATGCAGGTAGGGTTTCCCTCTGATCTATATGTTGTGGACCGTTTACTTATTCTGTACTTTCATGTTTATAGTTTTCTTTCATGCTCATAATTTTAATGTTTTGCTTTTGTTATTCTTCTATTCAATAGGGAAGAGATATGTAGTATTCTTGTGTTATGATTCATGCCCTATGTTACCTTTTCTTAGCTGCTCAGCCTGAGTGTGTGTGTGCTCTGTATGGCATGTTGATGAATGGGCCATGAGTGGAATGTTTGGGTGACTGGATGAGTGACAGTTGGTGGATGGGGCTGAGCAGCTAACAGGCTGCTCCTGGTGGGGCTGCCCTACAGCACTTGTGATCCTGCTGATGATGATTTATGCTACTTGTTTTCTTACCTCAATAAACCTACTTCGATTACATCATAACACCCTGGAGTTAATTACTACTCCGACAGAATTAAAATACATTCAAGTAAATTCTCGATGCTTTATTGGGAAAAAAATCAATATCATTATTCAAACAAGCCCACAACTGTTTAGAGGGAGGCCACCATCTGCCCGGGCCAACTATATTCACATCCTATACAAATCACTACTCTTGTGTAGTTCTTATATACCTTATACAGGAACTGCGTGTTTGGATAACATAAACTGTGGGATTGGTGGCAGACTGGTTCCGTGCTCCCCCACCGGATATGTTAGCCTGTCTATATCAGCTAGCTCACAGTGCCACTATAATCTCTTCTTAACAAGGAGAGAATAGATTCTGGCAACCTCAGTACATGCCAGTGATGTAGTCCGAGGAGGAATGGTTTGGTTTCAGTTGCAGCCATCAAGCTCATCTGAAACAATTCCGTAATTTGTTCAGAAGTTGTTTTAAAAGTTAAACACCTGGTCTATTTGTATGCCCGGTGAGCCATCCTGTCTGTTTAACTGTCTATAAACTCTTCATATAGCATTCTAATCCAAGGAAGTTGATGAATCATTAGTTTTGAGTATATTGTAGGAAGTGTAGCAGATACAGGGTTGAGTGTTACATTTATTAAGGCACATTCTTTTGTTTTGCAGTATTATATAGCGCAAATTCATCATGAAGGTATTGGAGCACTTTACTTGAGGGCCAGTTACATTACACAGGGACACATTCACTCTTGTTATCTGTAAGTATTAAGAACTGCATACTTGGGACACTGAATTCATTTTCTATTTCATGAAACTTTTTAATATCCCTTCCAAATTTAACAGATATAACAATTTCAGATAGGTACCCGCCCATAGCACCTATTCCAACAGCCTTCCGGTAGTATAGGGTTGCTCTATACAAGCTGATAACCTTGTAAATTAGGACTTTTTAAATTAATACAGATTTGCTGCCGTGTTGGCATACATGGTTAAACAAAACTTTGAATTTAACATGTTTTGCATGTCCTTGAGGATTAGTAAAGTGAAATAGACCGAAAGGGGGTACTATATAAACAACAAAATACATATAAATATGTGAAAATACCTTCGATTTATCTTTTACCAGTTTAGCCATTTGTGAGAAGCTGGCCTGGTATATGGCATTCACTAATGTAAGTGGGCACATTGCACCAGTCCCGACAACCCTTGTGGTGAATTAAGTGGTCTTAGACAACCTTAGAAGCTCTCTAAGTGGTAGCTGTGGAGAGCAGCCTTCAGGTTTAGTTCAGAAGGAGAGTAAAACAGCTTGTTTCGCCAGAATGCAATCTTATAGTATAGATTAAGTGAAAAAGAACCACACAAGGAATTTACAAAAATCCGTATTATATAATACTCTCTAACACGTTTAATTGAGTCTGGGCGTTGAACTCTGCCCACGGAGTTTGCGTGGTTTTCCGCACTCCGTGTTCAACAACATCACGTTGGCGAGCGTGTGTGAGGAAAATTCACCTCACGGCGAGATTTTTCCTCATTCTCAATCATCAACCTCAAGTTGGCAAGCACGAGCGTGGGAAATCAACCTCCCAGTGAGATTTCTCAACACGGGCGGTCAGATTTCTCATTGCGAGTGGTCACATACGCTCGCGCAGCTCGCGTTGAGAAACTGTCTGTTCGCGTTGAGAAAGCTGCCGCTCAAGTAAAAATCTACTTGAGCGGAAGAAAGGAAGCAGCACCCACTTGCGCTATGCATAGTACTGTCTGCGATGATTGCAGATTGCAGACAAGCACTGAAAATTATTGAGAACAGCGTTTATTTAACGCACCCAGCCTCTTGCAGAGCTCAATATAGCATGTGGAGTTCCCCCACCCAGGCTTAGTTAAGATGTCTCCTACCCGGAGATAATCACAGCGCACACCATACATTGCGAAGAAACACAGTAAATAGCACAGAATACACCGTGGACCCCAGGGGGTGACCAAACCATCTACTCAGAAAGTGGTATAAGAACCACAACTCCGGTCAAGACACTGTCAAGAGGATGTAGAAGTGTTGGGAACCCAAGGAACCACCCAAGGTGAGTTGATAGGGACCCCACGGACAGCGTATTTAGTGTAGGAACATGACTGCATGCTCCGTTCAACACTACGGGCATTCCGCGTTTGGATTTTTAAACATTAAGGACACTTCCCAGTAGACCCTGAAGAAACAACGTGGAAGACAGAAGGTTGGAGAGCCACCCACCCTTGGATACCTTAGTGCCCACATTGCCTACTCCAGGGAAGCCGGGTGCATACGTGTGAAGTGGTGTCGGAAACCGCCATTGAACCCAATGGAGGACTTCAGGAAAGAGCCACTGCAACAAACAGAGAAAGTGTCTGATGGAATCTGTAGATGGATTCTAGATGAGAGGAACCTGCAAGCAGAGGAAATAGAGTCTATGTCACTCAGAGGTGACCAGGAGACTTTATTTTATTTATTTATTTAACGATTTGTAGAGCGCCTGGTGACCCGGAGGCATCCCCGTGCTATAAGAACCTGCGTTGGCCAAAAGAGAAAATGGACTTATTTGGGAAAGAGAAGGGTTTTAAGCTGTATTCGGAAGCGTAAGTAGCATGGTTCCAGCCGCAGATAGCGGGGGAGCGAGTTCCAGCCTGAGGATGCTTTTACTGAAAAGCGTCGACCTCCAGTGCGAACCCTCCTGAATTTGGGGACATTAGCCAGACGCTCATTGTCCGAGCGCAGGGATCTCGAGGCTTTATACGGGGTGACCATGTCTCTCAGGATGGAAGGGCATTGACCGTTGAGGAGTTTGTGGGCGGTGCACATTGCCTTAAACTCTATCCTCTCTCGCACTGGAAGCCAGTGGAGAGCCTTAAGCGCTGGTCTGGCAGAGGCTCTGGCGGGAAGATTCATCAGCATCCGGGCAGCCGCATTTTGGGTACGTTGTAGCTTGATCAGGGTAGTTTCGGGGGCTCCTAAATAGACGGCATTACTGTAGTCCAATCGTGCAAGGATCAGTCCTTGAACCAAGAGTTTCCTGGATGGAGGAGGGAGCAGCGGAAGGATCTTGCGGATTGATCGCATGAGTACGAAGCAAGTTCCCGCTGTTTTGGTTGCCTGGGTTTTCATGGACAGGTCTGGTTCGAGCCAGACCCCCAGACTCTTGATTTCCTTCTTCGGGGCGGGCACCTCACCCAAAGCATCGGGCCAGACAGATGGTGGAATTGCTGACCATTTCTTGCCCATCAGCATGACTTCAGTTTTAGACCCGTTGAGTTTGAGTGAGGACTCGCACATCCAGAGGTGGATTTCCTGGAGGCAGTGCAACAGATTGTCTGGGCAGTGGTCAAGATGTGAGAGCGAGACGACCAGTTGCGTGTCGTCCGCATAACTCACAATCTTGATGCCGAAGGGGGCAACTATGTCCTCTAGAGGGGCCATATAGGCGTTAAACAGGGTGGGACTTAGTGAGGACCCTGGGGCACCCCGCTAGTCAGAGGCAGGGAGTCAGAGCGGGAGTTGCCATCCCAGACCTGGAACGAACGGCCCAACAGAAATGACTCTATCCAGGCCAACGCGTTGCCCCCGAGTCCCGCCCTGGCCAGCCGGTGGAGCAAGACACGGTGGTTCACCGTGTCAAAGGCTGCACTAAGGTCCAGGAGGATCACTGCCACTGACCCCCCTGAATCTAAAATGCACCGTGCCTCCTCGATGACTGCGAGGAGGGCAGTGTCCGTGCCTTGGCCAGGACGGAACCCAGTTTGGGACCAACGCAGTAGGATGTTAGATTCCAGGAACTGGGACAGCTGGACGTTGACCAGTTTTTTGGCCATTTTGCTGATGCCCGGGAGGAGCGAGATCGGCCTGTAGTTTGCCAGTTCGGAGGGGTCCAATTGGGGTTTTTTAAGAAGGGCTTTAACTACCGCCCCCTTCCAGCTAGGAGGGACGGAGCCTTGGGACAGCAAGGTGTTGATCAGCTCCATGATAGGGGACACGATCGCAGGGGCCACTGCTTTCAGGAATCTCATGGGAGCAGGGTCACAGGGGGAGCCGCTTTTCATCTTGGCCAGAGTCTTTCCAACCTCGTCCAGAGAAACCGCCCTAAAAGCGGTCAGCTGTGGGTAAGAGGTGGCTCCTGGGCGGGTGTCCGGCGCATCGTTGTCCCTGTAGTTTAGCTGGCCGGGCTGCGGGAGTGAGGCTAGGATGTGGGAGATTTTGGAGTCGAAGTAGTTTGCAAGTTCATTGCTCCTGCCCGGAAGGGACCTGTTAGGTGATGGGGGTTGTGGTATTTTCAGGAGCTCTTTGGCAATGAGATAGGACTCTCTCGCCGAGTTGGAGGCATTTTTTATCCTCTCGTCATAGTAAGAAGCTTTGGTAAGTTTCAGAGCAGATTTATATGCTCTCACCGCCCTTCGGTAGGCGTCCTTACTAGAATGGAGCCAGTCCTTTCTCCACAGTCGCTCCGCTTTTTTACATTTCTTACGGAGGGTTCTGGGTTCTGGGCTGAACCATGGGGCTGACCCTGTCTTTCCGTTTTTATCTTCGCGGGTTTTTATAGGGAGGATAGAATTGAGAGAGTTGGAAATCCACTTCCTGAAATTGCTGTCCGCTATGACAGGATCCTCTGAGGGGGCAGGGGTCGTGGATTCTAGGGCTCTGGCCCAGTCCTCTGTAGAGAGTCTGGACCATGCCCTGTCCCGGGTATAGGTGACAGGCTTATGGGGCTTCCTGAATTCTCCTGGCCCGAAGAGAGGGACCAAAAAGTGGCCCGTCCAGGGGAGGGGGTAAGAAGCTTTGGCCTGGAGGGTGTGTACATTAGTAAAAACTGGGTCTAGCAGGTGGCCCTTGATGTGGGTGGCTCGGAGTTGGCCAGTTGGAGACCATAGGCAGCCAGGTCTAGAATCAGATCGGCAGCCCCTGAGTCTAGGGGGTCGTCAAAGTGGATATTAAGGTCCCCTAGCACAGTAAAGTTAGGTGTTGAATGGGCCAGTGCTGATATCGATTCTAGTAGGGCGCTAGCGAAGGGGCTAAAATGCCCGGGGGGCGATACACTAAGAGGCCTGCCAGAGAGGTTGTCGGGGCCAGCTGGATGGTAAAATGGCAGCTCTCTGAGTCCATGATGTGGGCATCGCTGATTCTGCAAGAGAAGTGATCCCTGTGCAGGATGGCTAGTACGCCTCTTCTGCCAGAGGGACGTAATTGGGACTGGATGAGGAAACCTGGGGGCAGGGCTAAGACCACATCCGAATCAGAGTGTGTAGTGAGCCATGTTTCCGTGAGGAACAGGATGTCTAGGTCGTGGTCCACAAGCAGGTGATTGATAAGCAGGGCGTGCATGGGGAGCGACCTGCAGTTTAGTTCTGCTAGTTTAAGGCCAGAGAGTGAGGTCGGTGCATGGGTAAGTTGTAAATGGACTGGATGACAGAGTGCACAATTTGTAAAGAGTCCATCTGAGTCATGTACGTAATTACACATTGGGTTATTTGTGGGTCTAAGACTTAGAAGGGCCGGACGCGAGTAACTCACCCTCTTGGGATCTGAATCCGGCATAGGGTCTGGCCCTGAGCCCATTCGGGCACGGACGGGCGCAGACGGGCTTGCCTTAGGCGCGCCTTCGGCGCGCAAACGGCGCACCCGCTGCGCTCGTCCGCTGCGCTTCCTCCAGTGGCACATTTTATAGTGAGGAAGAGGCGGGGGGCGTGGCCAGAGAGGGGGCGTGGCCTCGGTGCACGCCGTGAATGGCGGCAGCCAGAGGGCGTTTGTCCGAGTTAGGGAGGCGCTGCTCGCTTTCAGCAAGGTCCCAGGACGTGAGCAAGAGGGCTTTGTCAGGTAAGATGGTTTTTAAAACAACACAGTTTTAAGTCACACTCAAATGTTAAAAGCTTTAAAATCAGCACAACACAAAATACAGCTCCCGGCTTTCCGCCTCAGGAGTAATGATTCTTAAAAGCGCGCTCGCTTTCAGCGCCTTTTAAGCTGGGCGGGGGGGCGTGGCCAGAGAGGGGGCGTGGCCTCCGTGCACGCCGTGAATGGCGGCAGCCAGAGGGCGTTTGTTATGTTATGTTATGTTAGGGTGATTTATTGTGCGCACAGATACTCCAGCCAAGGAGCGTCCCGGCGCAGAGACAAGGTAGAACATAACACAACAGGAAATAAAAACAACACAGCTAAAACAAGAAAGTTTTTATAGCCCTCCGGAAGGTCAAAAGGTCCTCCATCAGACGGATTTCAACAGGCAGGGAATTCCATGCTGACGCGGCCATGACCCTAAACGAGCGGCCTCCCATGCGACTGAGCCTGAATCTGGGGACCACCGCAAGGGCCAAACCCTGGGAACGGAGGCTGCGGGTGGGAACATAAAAGGAAAGACAGCTCGACAGGATTTCCGGGCCGATACCTCTCAGGATCTTAAAGGCAAGACACAAAACCTTAAAGAGAATGCGCTTCCTAACCGGAAGCCAATGTAGAGAGCGAAGGACACCTGCCACCGAACTGAATCTGGGCAGGCCAACAATCGCTCTCGCCGCAGCATTCTGAACCCGTTGCAAACGGGTTAGTTCGGCCTGGTTAGCCCCAGCCAGGAGAGAACTGGCATAATCCAGGCGAGAGATGATAGTAGCCTGGATCACCAGTTGCCTGGTTGGGGCATCAAAGAACTTGAGAACAGGTCTCAAGCCCCTTAGGAGTCCAAAACAACAGGCCGCAGTTTTTTTTGTGTGCCCTACGAAGGAGAGGCCAGCATCCAGCCATACCCCCAGATTTTTCACCTCCGATACCGGGATCGGAGTAGGTCCCAACTCTGAGGGCCACCATTGGTCGCCCCACAGCTCCACTCCCTTACCGATGACCATCACCTCCATCTTTGTGGCATTAAGCTGAAGGCAGTTTGTCCGAGTTAGGGAGGCGCTGCTCGCTTTCAGCAGGGTCCCAGGACGTGAGGCCTTGGAAGACTAATGCCATCCAACGGCGGGTGTTGCAGGATGGGTGACAATGACGTTGACTCTGCAGCTGTGAGGACCAGGCGATGCTGAAGAAGACCAGCAGCTGTACATGAGCTATACCACAAAGGATGTCGAGTGTTGAGGGGTCAGTGTCCGTCGGGAGCACCAACAAGCCTTGGCAAATGCAACCAATTCAGGAGTTGAAGAAGGAGCAATGTCGGGACCAGCAAGGTCCCGGGGACTCGCCACAAGTAGGGGAGTCAGGGCAGGCGTGAGCAATCAGGGGAGCCCTAAAGAAACAACTTTGACCCAGAGGCACCGGAGTCACAAGAGGACCTCAAACAGTTCATAAAAAGAAGCAGGCCAATGTGCAAACGATGTGGTGTGGTTGAACATTCTGGTAGTGGAGATGCTCGAGTTTGGGGCTACTTGGTGCCCAAAGATCTTCTTGGGAGAAAGCAAACAAGCCTTTGCAACTGCAATTTGATGCGATGCACAGGGGTTCAGTCGTTGCAACCCCCACGAGGGATACTGGCCTCAAACTTGGTGAGAGGGCAGGGCAAGCCTCAAGAGCTGGGGAAACCACCACCTGTGTGTAGAACCTTGGGGAGTCCGGAGGAGCTCAAGATCAGCAGACTGGTCGACGTAGTTGCGGGGCTCCTTCACTCCAAGGGAGATTCCTTCAGGTGTCTTTAATGCCCATAGGCCTTGGAAGGTTCCTGGATGGTGTACAGGCACAAACGATGCAGCAGACTGGAACGGAGATGAAGTTGAGCCCAAACAAAGTCCAGCAAAGTCCAGAGTGCCCAGACGGTAGAAGTAGAAGGGGTGTCTGATCTGAATCTCGTCCCACGACAAATCTAAGGACCCACCCACAGGTAAGCCCTTAAGTGCCCTTCGGAAAGGGTCGGGACGATTCAGGGGACCCTCCCAAGGGAGGGTTTGGACAGGGGAGAGGTTACTCCCAAGTCCTTAGTCCAGTTTCACACCAGAGTGGGAGCCAGCGGCTCCCAGGACTGGTTGGAACTGGACTATGCACAGGGACACCAAATTTGCCCCTCATGCACACTTAGTGGTGCAGGTAAGCACACCCACCCAGTCGCAATACACTAAATTCTGTCTGGGAGTTGCTCACACCTCCCTGTGACAGGATGCCTATTGTTCTGCCTACCCCTGCTCCCGCTTGGCTCAGCAGCAAGGAGGGCAGAAATGTGTATCTGGTCGGCAGCAACCATTTTGTGCTGCCCGGGTCTAGAAGGTTGGCACTGAGAACACTGAGAGCCTAATGGAGGGCTCTTCCGGTGCTTGGAATCATACGTCTCACACCGCTTGCAGTGTGGGTGTATGATTCCAACATTTTTGATACCACACATGATAGGATTCGTTGCAGCCAGTTTCGAGATGGTCATCGCGTAATTATGCAGTGCCCCTCTATATAGTATATGGCTGCTTCACTGACAACCTGGTAGAATGGGCTCCGTAGGCTGTAGGGGTGCCCTGCTCATGCAGGGGCACCCTTTCACTTAAAACCAAGCACCCTGCCTTCAGGATTGATAAAGCCTGCTATAGGGGTGACTTATAGGTTTTAAGAGCAGTGACGCTAGATATAGGAAACCTATATCTTTAGTAAGTGGTGCTAGCACCAACTTTCATAGGCTGCAATGGCAGGCCTGTAGTTCCATTTTGAATGGTCTTCTATTGGTGGCATAATGGATGCTTCAGCCCATGGGGAATCTCTGTGGTACCTATGCCCTGGGTACCCTAATACCATATAATAGGGACTGATAATGGTACGCCAGTATGCAATCTGGGATGTACCTAAGTACTGACAATTTAAGGGAGAAAGCAGATAGACTGGGGTCCTGATTGGCAGGATCCCAGTCATACTAGTCGGTAACAGCTTAGCACTAGGCAATAAGTGGTGGTAACCATAGAAACAGATTCTACTTTCCTATACCATTCTTCTAGCTTTAGTTGCCCTTGAGTGGAACAAAATATTAGGAATGATTCAGCTTTCTCCCTTTTCGCCTATGGCCCCAAATAAATGCTGATATAATTGTGTCTAGTCTTGAGTTTAGGTGAAAAGCGTCTAGGTGGCATTCATTGGGAGGCACTGGCACTATGAAACCTCAGCCCCACCACTCCACAGCAAACTCTTGTCCCTATTGTGCACAAACAGTGAAAGGACTTTACCAAAACACTGAGCCAAACCTCGTTCACACCGAAGCAGAAAGGAAGAAATAGAGCCTACGATAAGCAATATAAAAGAATAAACCATAAATATATTTAAAGCTAAAATAACAAGGCACAAAGTGCCAAGATGAGAATTGCATAGTGCCAATATCGGCAACATTCATCCGTTCTCATACAGCAACATACATAAATAAACCACACGACACCTTCTTAGTGGAGAAATTTGCTGCAGGTTTATTTGCATAACCAATATGCCAACATGGTGGGTTATCTTACGGGCGATCCCAGGGCAGGCCAGCCCCTATGCTGCCTGCCCACCTGATGAGCCAAATTGCACGGTGGCCGTCGCCAATCGGTCATCACCAATCATTGGGAGGAGCTACCCCTCCCATCAGTGGACTGCCAGTCCACTCCCTTGCTCACGCCCCCCAAAAGGTGGGTGGAGCGTTCCAGGCAGCCCCGGGTTGCTCAGACCCACAACCGCCCGTAGGACTAACGGGGCACTGTAGTTCTTCCAGGGGACACGCTAAGACATTCCTGGGTATCTTTGGCTTAGCACCCTTGTAGTGCTGCTGCAGTATAGTACGACTCTGTACCTTGCAGACTCTGGATCGCCTTGTAACTCCTCCTGGAACACAAAACAATAAGTTAGATTATCCCCTTCCCCGTACCCCTTTTTTGGCCATCCGCAGGGTAAGCGGTAGGACGGGAAACAGCGTGACGGGCAGCGGTCAAGAGACTGCCCAGTGGGAGGGGGGAAGGTTTTGTACCCCTGTCCCCCTCCCACTGCCGGAAGTGGCACGGCCTGAGACCCTTTGGTCTCTCGCCCAGGGAGCCTGGGCAGCCAACTTCTGTGTGTTCCTGTAGCACTAAGGTGGCCGCCCTGTTGGAGGGTCCCCTACGGGGCCCCCCGGGCAGCCTTGGCAAGACAGTCCTTAACTGTTCGAGGAAATAAAAGTGACCAAAATAAATGTGAAAGAATTCACAGAAATAGTCATTATCACGTGACCGTACCTTCATCGCAACAGAGCACAGCTCCACGACAGTAGGCGCATTAGTCAATTCAGGCATGAACGTTGGCAATGCACAGTATATGGGCCTCATCATATATCAAATACCACGATTTCAAGAGGCCCAAATGCTCGATCTCGTTGTCTTTAACTGCAACACACACCCAAACCAAAATCTGCACAGACTTGGATCAATTTAAAAAAACAATAACTCACCTACACAAATCTTGAAAATGTTAATGCTCTCCTACTTGCAGGAAATATAGTACCAACAACCTGCAAACCCATGCCACTCCTCCCACGCCAACACCCATGTCATTGCTAACACAAGATGCACAACAATAGGTGACAGGTTCCTCTCAATCTGTGTAAAACCTCTCCCAGCATCCACAAAGCCCCACACATCATGAATTTTAGGGCAATCCTAAACTATCACCTTTTTATCCCAGGAGATCGAGCTCAGATAAAGAGCAGGGCAGAGTAAAATAACAAGGACCAACAGTGACGGCCATGCAACCAAAATACTAACACAGGCCTATTATCATCAGGGATCAACGCATGACCTACCTTCGAAGTCCTTTGACTCTCTGCCAGGTTCAGGGACACCGTCACCAGGACAACAACCAACAGAATCGCACCCAAGAAGACATCTACCTAGGCTAGTCCACTCTTTACATAGACCCCAACAGAACAAGTCATATTATAATGAGACTCTTAACAAAATGGATGACAATGCTGTAAACTCTCCCCAGCCAGCTAACCATAGACCGTAAGAAGTATTTTCCCGTGGCCCTGCAATTTAGTTGCTTTGCAATTCAATAATCTCCATTTAGGACCCTCAATCCTCCCCGCCTAGAGGTAATTTATACAGTTCATATTTTATTAACAAAATAAACAAATATAATGTAGTTAAGAAGCTAGAATGGCGGACGAAATTAAACTAGGAAGGGGTAAAGAAGCAACGAACAGACAATTTGCACAAAAAAAGTGAAGCTGAAAAGGAAGTTTGTGGCAGAGAAAGAATAATTGCAAGTATAAATTAAAAAAAGTAAAGAAGGCAAAAACCGCTCCAGCTGGTGATAGAATCGCACAGAACATAAACAGCTGCATGTCACAGCTTTAATGAACAGTAGCCAGTGAAACAGACATGGAAACCCTTTCCACACGAAAACCATATTGTAATTATCCCCATGTCATCATTCCGTTATGGTGAATTAGTACAAGTGTTTACAGCAAGATTGCATTGCAAAACATTATGGGTTATAATAAAATGCAAATTGCCGTTCAGAGACAAAGGGGGTTGGCAAGGCCTGCAAGATGCAAACTCGGCTCTTTCACTCGGTCTACATTATCTCCCGGAGAGCGGAACAGAGGTAGGGACTAATGTCACCAAAACTATCGGATTGTGAGCTATAACTAAGCTCAACGCGACTTCTGCATGACGTCAAGAGGTGAGGGTTCATTTACAGGTCTTTGCTTTCTGTGCATCAATAATTGCATAAAAAATTTAAGGAACGTGTTATTTTTCCGCATCTAGGCTAATGAGCTACGTCCCTGCTTCAGCACCACAGAGAAATATGCCCCTAAATCGTTGAATCTTAATTGTAATTAGAAAATGAAAAGCTCCACTTACCAGTTAATCTAGTTAAGTCGCAATGAAGAGAAGGTTGTATGGACTGGAGCAGGGCTTTGAGGTCACGTGCCAGTTGCAGACTGCTTTGCATCGATTTGAGGCACAGGTCGCACGCGCAAGCGGCACGCGCAAGCAGTTTTCCATACCACTGCAAACGCTCAGGGACAGCAGACTTGTTTCCTTTGGCGCACAAATCCAATACTCGTTGCCAGATGTAGTGTCTATCTCAGCCTTGGAGCATGTGAATGAAATATGCCACCAGGGTGCTGCAGTCAGATACTTCTTAATTCCTCAGCATACACTCACACACAGCGCATTATCTCATACTCAACATTAAACGGCGGAGGAGCGTTGTCTCGGAGCAGGAAAAGAAAGGAAAAAATAAAATAATAATAACTAATGTTATACTTTTAATTTGTACCCCTCCTGTGGGAAGCTTGCGTGAGGGGGCGGGCAGGGTTGAAGATCAGGGGAGGAGTGGTGCACCCCTCCTAAGTGCGCAATGACTGGTCTCTCGGGCCACCCAAACCAGCCATGCACACTTTCCCCCTTCTCCATGCAGGCTGCAATACAACTTGGATGGAGAACATGCCCACCCGTACGGCGCTTAGATCAATCACAACACTGCATTGTAGCATTGCGATTGGCTGCGGGAGCGTGGGAGCCCTGGTGCTTCCTGCCTCCTGCTTCTCACAGGAAGCCAGGAAGGGGACATATTTTGTGATCCTCCCCCACCCCTTGGACTGCTGCTTCCAGACAGCTGCCATGACTATTAAACACAGCCTAATGCATTCTCGCATATGACATAGTCTTGTTGAGAGACTGCCCCAGAACCACTGCATATAAAATCAATATGCTACAAAGCTCCAATGTTTGCAAGGTGATTGAGCAGGTTTAGTGGTGGGTGTAGATTTAGTGCTTAAGGCCAACCAAATCTTAGCAAGCACATTTCAGCTTTTCATTTTCACACATTGACAAGCATTAAACTGGGTAACACTGTTTTGGACAACACCAAGCATAAGTTTGGTGCTAAATTACGTGTTATTATTATTTCAGCACATTGTGGAAAATGCTAATTCACAGGTGTCTCTAGAGGTGAGCCAGAGAGGCTGTTCCTCTGCTACATTTGTTCTGAGCCATCCTTCCCCAAAGCTTTTGACTATCGCTGGAAGGCATCACAGAAGATAAAACAAGCACTGCACCTTGCCAAGCACGTTGTGGAATCAAATCATCTTTATTGGTTTCAGCAGTAAGCTCAACAAATAGACATACAAAAAGATAAAATTGCACATTAAAAAAATTAGAAGCGATTTGGAGGGAAAGGAAGAAAAGGAGCTGGGTAAAACAGGGGGAACAGCTTGCCTAGGCCTGGTTCATCCGATAGTAAAATTATCTTTTAAGAGCATGACCAAGAGAAAGAAGCATTGGTAAATGCATTAGGTTTCGCCTATGTGATCAATAAAAAGCTGTTTTTTGTTGTGAGTTGTAGCTCGTTGAGTAGTTGTATAATATAGGTTACAGAAAGTCTGTTAAAGTGTTATGACTTATTTCTGTACAAAAGGGCAATACATTGTGCTCTTACTTGTGGTATAGTGTGGGTAACAGTAAGAGCAACATTCTGAAAAATGAAATAAAAGAGGTAAATAGTAGGATTCATTGATGTAATGGCAATATTATGTGTTTAGAGGATTTCTGATGACTTTTGGGCACAGTGTGATTGAACCTACTGCACAATTCAAATCATGCCCTAAATGCCTACAAAATAACTGCATTTGTGACTGCCTGTTTAGTAGTAAAATATAGCAATATTTGGTGTTTAGAGGTGTTATGACAACGTTTGGCCCAGTACCACTGCACCTGCTGCACTATTCAAATAATGACCCAATTGCCTGTAAGGTAACTGAACTTGTGACTGTCTGTTTAGTAGTAAAATATTGCAATATTTGGTACTTAGAGGGGTTCCAAGGGCTTTTAGCCCTAGTATCACTGCACCTGCTGCACCATTGAAATCATGACTCTAGAGCCTGCAAAGTAACTGAACTTGTGACTGCTTATTTAGTAGTTAGGTAAATATAGCAGTATTTGGTATTTAGAACAGTTCCAACACCTTTAGGCCCGGTGCCACTGCACCTGCAGCACCAATAAAATCATGGCTCTGGTGCCTGCTAGATAACTGCACTTGTGACTGCCTGTTAGTAATCAAATTTAGCAATGTTCTGTGTTTAGTGGGGTCACTAGCGCTTTTGGCCCCGGTGCCACTGTATCTGCTGCATGATTCAAATCAAGCACCTTTTAACTGCAATTGTGTCTACCTGTATAGTAGTAAAATATACAATATTGTGGGGTGCCTATAGCTTTTGGTCCTGGTGCTACTGCACGTGCTGCACCATTGAAATCATGGCCCTTGTTCCTGCTAGATAACTATACTTGTGACTGCCTGTTTAGTAGTAACATTTAACAATAATATGTGTTTATAGAAGTTCTGGCAACTTTTGGGCCAGGGCCGGACTGGCTACCGGGCGTTTCTGTGGGCTGCCGAGCTGGGGGCTAATTTCTCTGCAGTGGGGGCTGATTTCGTTGATGGGGACCTGCATGCGTTTTGAACTAAAATAAACAAAACAAATTTTGTTCATCACATGCAAGTCCCCATCAACGAAATCAGCCCCCAGTTCGGCAGTACACACAACGGCCCGGTAGCCAGTCCGGCCCTGTTTTGGGCCCGGTGCTACTGCACCTGCTGTACCATTCAAATCATGACCTTGTTGCCTGCAAGGTAACTGCACTTGTGGCTGCCTGTTTAATAGTAAAATATAGCATAGCATTTGTTTATTGACTTTATTTTTAAGGTGTAATGTTTATTAGAACATTGGAAGGTTGAAAGCTCCATTGGAAACAATGGAGTGCTTTGGGCTTATAATGGCTGGTATAAGCCTGGAGCTCCAACATTCCAATGTTTCTTTGTTCACAGCTCTAGCTGTGAACAAAGGCTTCAGGGAGCCTGGGGGATTTCTATCCCCTTGCGCTCCCGGAGGCTTTGTTTTATTTGTCAGAACATTCTGCCCTCTAGAGGCAGACTGTTCTGAAAGCCTTATAGCCCTTCGGAGCTGGGCTATACCGGCTATTAAAGTCCCTCTCCCTTGTTAAACGCTGGATTGGGCCTTTAATTGCCGGTATAGCCCGCTACGGCGGCTATAAGGCTATATTACAACATTTAGAATATGATCATAATGACCAAATAGATTAAATTGGAAAAATCAATCCAATAATGCTTACAAGGTGCAAAGAAAGGTACTGAAGGGGAAATGCCACAAATGATTTAAGGCTAAAGAACCTGCTTTACACAACTAAGTAATAAAAAGCAAGCATTCTGCCATATTGTTAGAAGCTGTCTGTCTTTTCCTTGGGAGGAGACCTTATTTTGACAGTCAATGGGGATTAAACAGTGTGAACAGCTTTAGTAGAAGTATCATAAATGTGTGCAGCCAGGTAATGTTAACAAATGAAAAGTTCCACGCAAAAGTGAATGAACAGAGTAATTTGGCGATGGGAACTGATAAGAGCCCCTTTTAAGATATATTAAATACAAGATATTTCACAAGCACAGTGCAAGAACTCTGCAGGCGAAACCTAAAAACTATGCAGTTAGGTAATATCATCCGGTCAGAATGCTGATGACAATCCTCAAACAAACCTATGCTAATGTAGCAGAATATTATTTTCAGGGAGTACGCAAACATCTCATCCGGGTCTAATATCGATATACTGTTCAATTGATTTTTAGTTCGGTAACGCTAACACGCAAGCTTATTCTTTCTGGGGTCTTCTCCACATCCCATCTCGGCTTGATACAGGAATACAGTTCAATTGATTATCAATAAAGTAACAAAGTGTGGGACCAAGCACATTGTTATGTGCAACTGACGTTCACTGCATTGCAGTGATTGTTTTTGGCAATACATGAGTCTACATGTTAACTTCAAATGTTTAAATACAAGTTTCTATGTATGTGTATATCTACCTTTCTATAAAATGTATACAGTCATATATATATATTTTTTTTTTTTTTAAACTTTATTGTCAATAAGACATATAAGACATTTACAGTCACAGCAACGATTTTCAGTTTTACAGTAGTACCGAAAGCAATTCAGGATCTGATAAATTCTCGGCATATTCCAACGTTTGTGATAATTATATTAGTACATACGAGAGGGAAAGAAACACTCTTGAGCTGCATACAGTTGTATTCGACAACACTACCCTCCCCGGTCTAGTGCGCAATTCGCCCACTGAGAATACAGCCATAAATGCTCAGCAAATTTCAACAATTAGAACTAAAATCACAACTATGAAAACCTAACAGGCGTCATCATCGCAATAGAACGTTGTAGCCATACATATACAAGTCTCCACCTACTGCACACAGTTCGTATATGCGTTTAAATGTGTCCTCCAGGTCCCGCTCCATCCCACCACAATTTAGAGTCGCATTTATTAGGCCCTTTCCCCTATTCATCTTCCCCATCTGACTCCACATCATCGTCCTCCGGTAAAGGCGCACACGGCTCCCCCCTGTACTTGTTCCAAGGCAACCATACTTTATTCCATTTACGGGGACAAGCCCTCAACACATACACTGCCCTCTCTTTCACCAATAGAATGTCCATATTTCTAATCCAGCCATGTACCGTAGGTACGTCTGGGGCTCCCCACTTCTGTGCAATGTCTCTTTTGGCTACTGTCACAGCCAACGTGACCCACAGCTGTCCATACCTGTTCGGGTCAGTAGGGTCCCAAATGTTTAATAGGCATTTACGGGGTTCAGGGAGAAGTGACACCCCCAGGACTTGGGATATCGTGCGCATGATTTGTCTCCAGACTTCCCGGATCAATGGGCAGTCCCAGAGTGTGTGGAGCAATGTACCCTCCTCCCCACAGCCTCTCAGACAGAAGGGGTGCGGCGCCCTCTGTATCCTGTGTAGAAGTGTCCTGGTGTAATAGGTGCGGTGTAAGATCTTGAGCTGCACTAATCTGAACCTAGCCGATATGCCCACTTCCCTCGGTGACGCCAGTGCCTCATTCCACTCAGTGTCATCCATGTCTCCTACATCCCCAACCCACCTCTCTCTAAGTTTCTGCGTGGGGGTTGCCAGGTTGTTAACCAGTTTCTTGTACGTAAGAGAGGTCGCCTTCTGTTCCATAAATTCCGTCAATAACCTGTCCTCCAAGGGCGATGACTCCGGGAGTGTGGTGTCAGGCGGAATGGCTTGAAGTAGGGCGTGACGAATTTGCACATATCTGAATGTTTCAGTGGGGCCCATCTATATGTTGTTGGTTCCGCACTCCTGGTAAATAGTTTAAATTTAGGTTGATTTAAAGGTAACAGTGTCGTTGGTGCACTGAATGGTAATCTTGCTGGGCTTCCAAGATTAGAGTGTACTGAAATAGAAATATGTATCCTGTGACACAAGATGCATTCCATTCATGCACTCCTTTCCAAACTTTCATATAATTCCATACACTTTTTGAATGTTCAATGAATCATTTATTCATAGCGAGGTTTTTATAACAGTTCATTGTTTTCATGAATGTTCAAAACATTTGATATTCGTTTTTTAGACTGCTAGTAGTGCCCGATGCATTTCAAGCTAATTGCCCTTCCTCAGGGGACTTCCATTACATCTGAAAGCAGTAATAATAAATCTTAGGTTAGTGTCTAAATGAAACTCGACAACTCTTATCAAAGTCAAAGGTTCTCAAAACATAATACGAAAGCATAATATTTTAAATGCTCCCCCACATTCGTGATGCATCAAGTGAAATGAACGGCATTCTTTGGGACTGCATTCGTTAACAGAAAAGAAAAATGTGAAGCCCAGAACTGGGCACTGACCTTAGAATATGTGATGTGACGGTCGCGGGTGTTTTAGCTGTAAAACGTGAAAGAACTGAAATTAGGAAAACATAACGTGACAAAAGTGTCTCGTTTTAAATTGAGCTAACGAGCCTTCTCTTACCGGGGTAATCGCGTCGGCGAGCTTCCCTCGCTGTGCTCGGCGTGCGGCACTCTATCTGGCCGCCTCTATGGTTTAAATCACTATGGTTACTCCGTGTGTTTCTGTGTCGGACGAGCGTGAACACAAACGACGGACTAAGTCGGCACATTTTTGAATGTAAATGTGCAAGATAGTGAATGCGGTGTAACACGACATGCGTGTCAGGGGAGCTACTGTATATATTATTAAGAGAGTAAAAAAATAAAACAAAAGATAACTGATAGATATATACATGGCAAAACGCACGTAAATGTTGCGTGTTCGAGAATGATGTGTTTGGTGGACTAAATAAACATCATGTGAACATGTAAGGCATATCAAGTATATACATCTCCACAGAATCAATAATTCATAAGTAACAATGAAGGTCCAGCCTTTCATTTAGTCCTCTTGGCTGTAAGGTACAAAGGTAGTCTATCCAGAAGATTTCTCTGCGTAATAGGTAACTGTTATTGTCTCTGCCTGGCAGGGTTAGCACTTTTTCTAGAATACAAAATTTCAATTGGCTCACGTTGTGTTTTCAATTTTATGGACGAGCCTTTGGTAGGGTGATTGATTGTGTTGCCTTTGATAATTGCTGAGCAATTGCCACAATTGTGACATGGTAACGTGCCTTTGATCTTCAAACTGTAGGTGGAGTATTTAGATACAAATACCGATCTTTGTTCAAAAAAAGAGGATATCCCCAATCCATCCTGGATTCTGCTGCCGAGAGGGCTGAAAAATTACAAAGAGATCAATTGCTAAAACCAAAAGAAAAAAGTGAAGAACAAAGATCGGTATTTGTATCTAAATACTCCACCTACAGTTTGAAGATCAAAAAATCAATCAAAACACATTGGCCAATGTTGGCATTGGAGGAAGATTTCAAAAATCTGTTTAAACAGCAACCAATCTTTGCCTATGAAAGGACTAAAAACTTGAAGGAATTAGTAAAAGAAACAAAACAAATAGAACACGGTGTACACAAAGGCACGTTACCATGTCACAATTGTGGCAATTGCTCAGCAATTATCAAAGGCAACACAATCAATCACCCTACCAAAGGCTCGTCCATAAAATTGAAAGTCACGGGAACATGTGACACTTCAAACGTCATCTACATGTTGAGATGCCCATGTGGCCTCTCATATGTGGGCAAAACACAAAGAAAAATCAAAACCAGAATTATCGAACACAAGAGCAATATACGGTTGAAAAATGAGAAATCTACAATAGCAGTACATTTTAATGATGCCAAACACAACGTGAGCCAATTGAAATTTTGTATTCTAGAAAAAGTGCTAACCCTGCCAGGCAGAGACAATAACAGTTACCTATTACGCAGAGAAATCTTCTGGATAGACTACCTTTGTACCTTACAGCCAAGAGGACTAAATGAAAGGCTGGACCTTCATTGTTACTTATGAATTATTGATTCTGTGGAGATGTATATACTTGATATGCCTTACATGTTCACATGATGTTTATTTAGTCCACCAAACACATCATTCTCGAACACGCAACATTTACGTGCGTTTTGCCATGTATATATCTATCAGTTATCTTTTGTTTTATTTTTTTACTCTCTTAATAATATATACAGTAGCTCCCCTGACACGCATGTCGTGTTACACCGCATTCACTATCTTGCACATTTACATTCAAAAATGTGCCGACTTAGTCCGTCGTTTGTGTTCACGCTCGTCCGACACAGAAACACACGGAGTAACCATAGTGATTTAAACCATAGAGGCGGCCAGATAGAGTGCCGCACGCCGAGCACAGCGAGGGAAGCTCGCCGACGCGATTACCCCGGTAAGAGAAGGCTCGTTAGCTCAATTTAAAACGAGACACTTTTGTCACGTTATGTTTTCCTAATTTCAGTTCTTTCACGTTTTACAGCTAAAACACCCGCGACCGTCACATCACATATTCTAAGGTCAGTGCCCAGTTCTGGGCTTCACATTTTTCTTTTCTGTTAACGAATGCAGTCCCAAAGAATGCCGTTCATTTCACTTGATGCATCACGAATGTGGGGGAGCATTTAAAATATTATGCTTTCGTATTATGTTTTGAGAACCTTTGACTTTGATAAGAGTTGTCGAGTTTCATTTAGACACTAACCTAAGATTTATTATTACTGCTTTCAGATGTAATGGAAGTCCCCTGAGGAAGGGCAATTAGCTTGAAATGCATCGGGCACTACTAGCAGTCTAAAAAACGAATATCAAATGTTTTGAACATTCATGAAAACAATGAACTGTTATAAAAACCTCGCTATGAATAAATGATTCATTGAACATTCAAAAAGTGTATGGAATTATATGAAAGTTTGGAAAGGAGTGCATGAATGGAATGCATCTTGTGTCACAGGATACATATTTCTATTTCAGTGGGGCCCATACCATACTGCTGCTGTAGCTGTGAGAATGCAATTACTGAGCCCCGATCCCAGAGGTCTCCCACCACCGAGATCCCAATTTGATCCCAGCATGCAAAACCCTTACTGGACCTCAAGTTCCCCAATGACTTCGCGTACCACAACGGCGTCATTCAAGTGATCTTCCCCTTCCATCCCAGTCGAGATTGTGCTGTATGCCATAAGGTAGCCGTATGCAACGTTGGGCCAAGCAACGTACGAACCTGTGAGCGGTTGTATAAAACGGACAGCATGCCGTCCGTCCCTAACTGCGACCAGTCCGCTTTATAAGCGGGGTCATCCCGCGGGACATGGATCCAGCAATTAATCACCTTAAGTTGGGATGCCCAATAATACAATTGAAGGTCGGGAAGGGCGATCCCTCCGTCGTACCAGCCCTGAACCAATTTGGCATGTGCTATACGGGCTGGACCGTTGCTCCATAACAGGGCAGATACCTGTGCAGCCACCTGCCGGAAGTATCGTGGAGCCACCATGTGGGGGGCGTTTTCCAACACGTAGAGAAATCTAGGGAGTGCCATCATTTTAAATAACGCTGCCCGCCCTAGGAGGGTCAGCGGAAGGGTTGCCCAATATTTAACGTCCGCACGCAAACGTGTCAGAGGTGGCACCAGGTTCGCAGTGTAGAAGTCCGCCGCGGTAGTGGTGATGAAAATACCTAGGTACTTAAACGAGCCGGTCGCCAATTGCAGGGGGCAGTCAGGCCCCAACAAGGGTTCCCGGCCCCGCAGGACGAAGATTATGGATTTGGACCAATTTAGGGTGTAGCCGGACGCCTTCCCGTGTTCGTCGCACAGAGCCAGTAGAGCAGGAATACCCTCATCGGGATTGGTCATGTAGATCAACATGTCATCCGCATATAAGGATACTCTATCCTCCCATCCGTCCTCCCAGGCGATGCCCCGTAACAGTGGCGTTGCCCTGAGCAGAATAGCCAGAGGTTCCAGCACCAGCGCAAAGAGTAAGGGTGATAGCGGGCACCCCTGCCGGGTCCCTCGCCCCAGGGGGAAGGTTCGCGAAATGTGGCCGTTCGCCACCACCTGTGCCATGGGTGACCTATATAGTAGCCGTATCCATGCTACAAATTTCGGGCCGAAGCCCATACGCGCAAGGACCGCAAAGAGATACTCCCATTCCACCAGATCAAGAGCCATCTTGGCGTCTAGAGACAATATGACTGCCTGGTCTGAGAGGAGATGCGCTCGCGCCATGACTCCATGGACTCTCCGCAAATTCAGTGCCGTACTTCTGTGCGGCATGAAGCCTGATTGATCGGGATGTATCAGGGTCTGCAGATGCTTAATCAGGCGACTGGCCAGGAGCTTCGCTAGTACCTTCGCTTCCACGTTGAGCAGGGAGATAGGTCGGTACGAGGAGCATGCCGTCAGTGGCTTGTCCGGCTTAGGAATGGCTACTATTGTGGCTATGCATAGGTCCAGAGGGAGTTCAGCCTTGTCGAGACTCTCCACATACATATCGAGCAGGGGTTTGCTCAACAGGGGAGCCGACGCTTTGTACCATTCCACGGGTATCCCGTTGGGACCCAGCGCCTTTCCAGATCGTAACGACTGTATTGCCAATTGGATTTCATCTTCGGTTAAGTCAGTGTCTAGTTCCCGTTGTGCGTCCTGCGAAAGCTCGGGGACCGCTATGTCACTAAGTGACGCTAACGCCTCCCTTTCCGTGACCTCCTGTACCGGTGTGTATATGTCTTGATAATGTCGTGCCAGGGTGTTAACTATCTGTTCAGGGTGTGTCTGCAGCCGGCCATCCTGCGTATACAGCCTCTGAATACCTTTGTTACATCCACTCTTTTTATCTAACCACGCCAGCATCTTCCCGGCTTTATCGCCCAGGTCATATATCCTGTGCGCTGTGGCCGCCAAGTGCCCCTTGGTCACCGTTGTGAGATGAGATAAGTGCTTTTGTTGACTGAGGTGCAACGCATGAGCCGTGGCAGGGGTGGGATCGGCCATGTGTGTTGCATTCGCAGCATGTAGTGCCAATTCCAATTGAGCGAGGTCATGTCTGGATTCTCGTTTATGTCCTGTAATGGCCGCTATCGCTGCGCCGCGCAAGACTGTTTTGTACGCCTCCCAAAGCACCGAGGGCGAGGCGACAGTGCCCATATTTTCCGTAAAGTAGTGTGAGGAGGCCAGCGTAAGCTTTTTCCTAACACCCGGGATTTGTAAGTAATTGGGGTAGATTGGATAGATCCTGGCGCGCTTCCTCTCTTTAGTCGTAATGTGAAGGGACATGGGGGAGTGATCAGACACACCTCTAGGCAGGATCTCTAATTTGTCCACCGAGCCCAGCCCCAACCCTAAAAAGAAAAGGTAATCAATGCGCGAGAGGCTGTTGTGTGTAGCCGAGTAGTGCGTGTACTGAGTTGCCGTGGGGTTCAATTGACGCCAAACATCAGTGAGGCCTAGCGCCATCAGAAAACTAGGAAGCGTGGCCGCCCCTCTCAAGCGTTCCCGTATGGGAAAGGTGTCCAACAGCGGGTCAGATATGGCATTGAAGTCCCCCCCAATGATCATGTCACCCTCTGGGAGGTCAAGTAGAAATTGACCCAGTGCCGGCAGGGCCGTAGAGTGTAGCGCTGGTGGGATGTAAACTGATACTATGCTGAGGGGCCTCCCTTCCCACTGGCCAAACACTGCCGCAAATCTACCCTGATCATCCCTCTTGCGGCTTTCCACCATAAAGGGGGAGTTCTTCTTAAGGAGTATCCCGGTGCCCCTGGATCCCGTGGTGAACTCGGCATGTACCTCCATGGCATAACCCCGTCTGTTGAGTGCTTTGCAGGTAGACCCAGCAAGGTGCGTTTCTTGCAACAGCACCAAGTCAGGCCCGTGGCGTTTGATGGTTTGGAGAACCAAGCCTCGCTTAATCTTGTCCTCCAGACCCCTAACATTCCATGTGAGCAGTTTTAGGGGAGACACCATTGACATCGGCAGGCCAGAGTCCGCGGGTGTGTCACTAGCTTGTTGGGCCATATGGGGCTACGAGCAATGTAATGGACATGTGGAGTCGAAGCGGAACATATATATAATGATGTGTGTTAGGGTACCTCGAGTGCATAGCTTGTATTCGGACCTTGTGCCACATTGAGGAGACGATGACTAAGAACAGTAACCATAACAGAACAACCCAACCCCCCCTCCCCCTCCCTGCTACCCTGCACCACGGACTCGAACCCGCCCGCATCCCCAACTTGGCAGAGTGCATAATCCCATCCCCGTTCACCTTACTTGCTCGTGGGGTTGGTGAGCCCCCTACAGGCACCAGCCGATGCCCGCCCTACTCAGCTCCATCAGCATCAAGTCCCCAAGGTCCATGATAAATTGTCCTTCTGGCCGCCCAGTCAAGTCAGTCCTTTACAGGTTGTCCAGAGTCAAAGGGGTCCCTTTCAAGATCCGAATCCAGTGCTGTTGCGCCCTCTTCGTTCGCGGGGCTCCTCGACGGGCGATCCGCTGGTTCTCCGCTGTGCTGGTGTCTTTGGTCCCTGTGCGTGTGGTTAGGCCGGCCTACTTGCCTCCATCCATCAAGCCATTCTCTAGCCACCTCCGGCATGTCGAAAAACCAAGTTTTTCCTTCGGCCACAACGCGCAGCTTGGCAGGGAAAAGCATGGAATATTGCAGGCCTTTGTCTCGTAGTGCTTTCTTCACATCCGTGAATGACTTCCTGCGCCTCGCTACCTCTGCCGTGTAGTCCGGAAAGAAGGCCAAAGTGGAGTTCTGAATTTTCACAGGCGGGGAGACCCTCGCCGCCTGGAGGATGGCGTCCCGGTCCCTAAAATTGAATAATCTGGCCAGCACAGGTCGCGGAGTGGCTCCCGGTTTCGGTGTTCCACCAGGAACTCGGTGCGCCCTTTCAACAGAAAAGAAGTGGGACAGACCTTTAGGTTTTAGCTGGGATTTGATCAGGTCCTCAACGTACAGGTCCATAGCAGCTTTGCCTTCCGATTCTGGCAGGCCCAGGATGCGAACGTTGTTCCTCCGGGAACGCCCTTCCTGATCATCGAGCTTCTCCTGCAACTGTTTAGTGACTTTCTCCATGCGTTCCATGGCCACCTGCAGGTCCGAGGTGTCTTCGATGAGCGATTTTGTAACTACCTCCACTTGCGCCACTCTCTCTGCCATTTTTTTGAAGTCCGCTCGGAGCAAAGTGACCTCCGAGGAAATGGAACCTACCGTCGTTTTGACCTCGGTGAGGGTCTTCATAACGTCGTCCAAGGTTACCTTGGGAGGGGCCCCCGCGTCCGGGGTCGCTCCACTCGAGTGGCGGCCGCCAGTTTGGGCGTGTCCATGTTGGCCGTAAGCAAATTTGTCCAGCTTCGCCTGCGTTGATGTACTTCTTGTGCCCTTACCGGCCATGCTGGCTCGGCAAGGATGTAGGTAGTTGAAGTGGGCCGGCAGGGAGGTTCGCGTCCCACTCGTCGTTCACTGTCCTCAAGTGACAGGCAGGCAATAGTAGGCGCCATCGGGTCTAAGATGGCGCCTCGTATGTCTCACAGGGCCCGGACCATTGCGTAGCCGGCCGCCTCGAAGAGCAGCACTCCGGTCTACGTGTAGTTGCAATGCGGTCTCCTACGTGGTCAAGTCTGCCTTCCACACGCACTGCAGTATAAGTAATTGCGGTGCTTCTGTGCGCCGTCAGAGGGTTCTTGCAAGGGGGCCCCCAGCAGAGTGCGCCTGACTCGTCCCGCAGTTCACCACTTCTGCGCCAATGCGGGACCTCACATATGCACTGGGCGCCTCACGATGATCCCTCTCAGGCAGGGAAATGGGGCTCAGATGCGTCCCCCCTCCAAGGCGGGGTGTGACTCCGAGTAATGGTCGCGCTGGACGCTGAGAGCGCCTTCAAAGCATTCCGCCTCACCTCGCCGCTGCACCAGCGCTTCTGGCCCCCGGTCCGTCTCACACTCTGCCGGCTGGGACCCAGGATGATTTTCACTCTCGCCGGCCGCCTCCGCGCCTCCAGACGGTTCCCCCGGCCAGATACTCCCCTCAGCCACACAGGGTGCACGCTCGCTTTGAGCGGTGCGGGTGCCCACTCCACAGGACAGAATGCAGTTGCGGCCGGCCGACTCCTCCGTGCTCGGCCGAGGAGGATACACTTCCGGTCGGGTCTGCCAGGCACTGTGGGTCGGTGCTGCACGGCTGGCTCAGGCCTCAGTTCGCCGCTTCCAAGTATAGCCGATCCCGGTGTACAGTCACCACCAGGGTCGGAGCATTGCGTGCCGCTCGGGTACCTGAGCTGATGTCGCTCCTTCGAGCGGGCTTGAAAAACGGATCAGTGACGGATAGTCGCTGCGGGCCGGTTTGCCTGGAGGAGCTCCCGCTTCAAGCTGCCACCATGTTCGGCAGTTGGCCACGCCCCCGTATACAGTCATATTTAAACATTTTGAATAATTGTACATAAACACACATGTGATGTCCCTGTACAGGTGACCCCATCAGTATTAACTTTGACTCGTGTGCCTCCTGTAAAATTCATTTTTGGAGACACCACTGGCCACAATAGCCAGCCATTATGCCACACCAATACCAATAGTCACAACAGGGCGCGCATTGCAATAAGTGGCTGCAAAAATGCCCATTGTTAGGGCAGGGTGAGTAACCAAACAGCAACATTTCTTTATGCCCATGGCTTTGATTTATTGTAATTTGGTTTTTTTTAAATTGTGGCAAATTCACAGAGGATTCAGGAATCTGCTGCCAATTTTATTTTATTTTTATAAGGGCAACTCTCTCTATTAAAAAACACCACCAGGACTCTGGTGAGGCGGCGCATATGCTATTGAGGGGGAGTGTTGCGGAGTTCTCTCATTTTTGTCATTCAATATTGTTGATTGGCTCTTCCCGGTTCCTTATAGAAAGCGACCACAGTTTATTTGGCGCCATTCCATTTTGGATATGTGGTAAGAGATTTCTTTGTTCCATGGTTTGCTGGCACATTGTTGCACTGGATGTCTTTAATATACAATTGTTATTCCCTAATGTTTGTTTTATCATGGTGCCAATGCTCAGATGCTTAGCTATACCTGAAATGTAAGATACATTATGGACCACATTCATTAAAAATAAATTGCCATTTATCCCAGTAGATTCTGTAAGAGATTACGAACATCAGTTTTCACCTTTCGGTTAGGTGTGCATTGGTAGCGGTCATTGATTTGACATAGTTGCATGGCATACTGCATATACAGACCCCCTTGTGAGCACCTTTATTTGAGGATCCTTCAAATGGTATATTGATATACCTTGTGCATATAGGAACACCTCAGGGAACACTCTCATTTCACGATCTGTTGCATGATCTTTTCAATTCTATAATGAGTTCTGGGCCATTGATATTCTTGCAAGTGTGATTGTTGCCTGCCAATTTTGCCCTAACTGTATAAAGGAATATGTCCTTGTTACTATGTATAAGCCATTCCTTGCTAATAATGGAGCATACTGATGGTATTAACTGGTTACATAACCCGGCCTGGTTTTTTAGTTTTTTAATCTCCTTGATGAGGTAGCAGCTTCATAGCTGGATTTTCAAATATGCGTTTTGTTGTAGATATCTTGTCTATCTTTGGCCCTGAAAAGGCTGTTCAATTAAGAAGTCCTAAACGTGTCTACCCTTTTCAATGGATCCATGTATTTGAGATGGACATTCTTACAATTGTTCAGACGATGGGTATGGCAAAAATAATGAGGATAATTGATATTTAGGCATATATGTGTTAAGAATTGTTCTGAATGTCTGCTGATATAGTCTTAATAATTACAATACAAGAATGTCTTGAAGTAATTAGAATGAAGATAAGTAGTGGTGACACTATTCAAATTGGCGAACAGCACTTTTGTGATCCAGTGACTTTACCCACCTAAATAAGTTTAATTGTGGGACCTAAGTAACTTCTGTGTTCAAGCTTTCCCTGCCTGTTATCATATTTTCCTATTTGCATCCTTGGATACAGTTCGTGTCTGGCCGGGGCATATGGGCAACCCCCATTATGTGTAATGGTCTAGCGGGGCACATGGCTCCCTACTCAAGCCTCTAAGAGGCGACAGTGACGCTGTACCATGGTGCCAATATTTTATTGAAGAGGAAGGGTTGCACGACCTACCTCCCTGAGCCCAAAAAGTCCCTAAGAACCCCATCCCCCGGGGACGACATCGTTATAAAGGAGAGAAGGCGCATGGCCCCTTCCCCACACCTCTAATGGGCACCAAGGATCCCATCCACCAGGGTATCACTTTAATTAAGGAGAATGAGGCCATGTGGCCCTCTCTCCATGAGCCATAGAATGGCCCCGGGGTTCCCATCCCCTGGTCAGGCTCAGAGACTGTGAACCAGGGAGTCCACCCACTGGACCCCATCTATTTCCCTGCCGAAGAGCTCGGGCAGGGAAATTATAACATGCTCACACCTAGCTTGAGCACACAGAAGCTTTTCCAGGGTGGTAGCACAATTCTAATCCCTGCCAGAATTCCTCGGGCAGGGAAATACTGTTCATTTCTTCCGAGTGGTGGGAGCAAAATAAAACTGCTTTTGTGGGGTGGGAGGTGGAGTAAAGCTGGATCCTGCTGCACCCAGGTTGAGTGCAAGTAGAGGTGCCAGCAGGGTTGCGGGGGCCCTGGGCCTCCCCCCGCAGCCCCAAATAGGGACCAGCTGTGAAGTGCCCCAGGTGGACCCCATGGCCCCACTTAAAAAATATTTTTAAAAGCCAGCTCTAGTAGTGGCAGGGAACCAGCAGAGTTGCAGGGGCCCTGGGGCTCCCCTACAAAGCCCCCAACAAGAACAATGGTTTGGGGTGCCACAGGGGCACCCCTCAAGTAAAAAATGCTAGCTGTGCGGGAGCCAGCAGGCTACGGAGGACCTGAGGCTCCTTTCCGCAGCCTCCTATGAAAAAAAAGCAATGTGTGTCCTGTGTGGGACCAGGGGACCCAAAATTTAACAAAAACAGTGATAAATAAAAGGAGAAGCCATAGCCCCTGCTTTATCATTCACTGATCCTTCAAGGAGCTCCCCAAAATACCATACATATTTTTTTTGTTTTTGCAGATGTAGGGGTAACCATTTTCTTTAAATGTTGACAGGGGGCTGCAGGGATTTATGATCAGAAAAAAACCCAGTAAGTGTCCTGTGTCATTGAATCATTACCCCAGGAGAGCTTACCATATATTTTACCAGACTTCCCAAGCTGGAGCCTTTGCTCTACAGCTGGGAATGCAGCACCTTCTAAGGACTGGTTCTATGGCTACGTTTTATGTTGCCTGAAAATGTTTAAGAAAACACACACACAGACTTCTTGTGGATATTTTTATGATTACATTTTTGGGATGAAGAAAGTTAAAAGCAAGACTCCAAGTTAATTTTGTTTTGTTTATTATTAAAAATAACAATATGTCTCTAAATATTAATTTTTAAAATTTTCACCCACAAAATGTAAAAATAAAACTAAGAAGAGTAACAAAGATTTATTTTAATAAACCTTTAAAAAAAATTGTACTTAATATTAAACATTGCATTGTGTAAATTATTGAAATATACATATGATTAATATTATTGATGATTTTTAGAGAAAGATTATAGCTTTTTATATATTGATAAGCTCAACCTTTTAATAAAGTAAATAGGCTCACTTTTTATATTGTGGTGCTGCAGAACAATGTGCATGGCATAAGGTTGGCTGCTCAGAAACCACGCCCTGTGACAAAACTCATGCTGTGTACAGGAGTTTTGGTGGAAGCCTGAGCAGAGTGGCGGAGTTTTACTCCACGGAACTCCGCGAAGTGCCAGAAAAAGTCTGCCGTGCTCCATGGCGTTCCGCCAGTGGCAGAGTTTGTTAAGTCGTGCTGTTCGCACTGATTTTTAGTGCGCAAAAATTGTCTGCGACTCTAAAATCATCACAAACTGCACTACTTGTCATGCCTGAGGGTGTTGCTGCTTTCTGCAGCTCGATTAGACATTCTACTCGAGCGGCAGCTTCCTCAGCATGAATGGCAGATTTCTCAATACAAACGGTCGCGACCGCCGCGACTGCCCGTGATGGGAAATCTCTCCAAGAGGAGGTGTAGTGCATTACTCTTTCTCGCAAGCAATGGCCAGCTTACGGTTGGGGAGCCGCTCGAGAAAAAAACTCCGCTCCATGTCATTTCGTGGAGTTTTTCGGAACCTGGAACTCCGCACGGAGTGGGCAAAACTCCGCCGGCGGAGTGCAATTCTTCACCGACCCCGAGTAGGGTGCCTGAGGCCAAACCCCGCTGCACATAGCCAATGCCTGTGCACTGCGGAGTTTGGCTGCCTGTGGGGAGGAGTTAGCTATAACTATTTCCCATGCACAGCCAAAGGCAGTGTGTGGCTAGGAGTTGGATTTACTTATAGTTATAAATTATTACTTTACGTTTTTTTTTAAAACCCTAACAATTCACTGAAAAAAACAAAGGTCAAAGTGAAATTATAGTTAGGAAAAGATGTCAGTTAAAACATGCCATTTTAAACTCAAAAACACAGAAACTTCACCTGTTATAGTTGTCTCAAGTAACTATAACTGTTACCCTCATGCATTGCTAATTATACCACATATTATATCACTCATGACATCTTCTAGTACATAAATGATAATATCACTGTAACATTTACAATGAAATTATTGATGAAGAGAAAACTGTGCATGTAAGGGGTGGGAGTCATAGTTACCTTAAGGCCTGAGTCATACTTACTTGAGATAACTAATGAATACATCGAAGATATTTCCCCACATCAAGAGAAGGGCCACACCCGATTTTCAGGGATAATTCCATTTATTCACAGCACAGCACTTGTGTACAGGAACCCGTTTTGGCTGTTCTTGCAGCCTTTGTCAACCTAAGTGTGCAACAACTGTTTTTCACTTTAAATACTCTCGACGGGTGTGATCAATTACATGAACATAGAAGAGTCACTCTCATTCTCGTAGTTCTTTCCAATGTTAAATGTCTCTATATTTCTCATTTGATAATCGCCTGTGGGAGAGTCTAATTGAAACCATCTGCTCTCATCTTACAGTTCTTGCAATATTCAAAGTTCCAAAGAACAAGAAGACATTGTCACTTTTAATGTTACCTTCTTGAGCTCTGCACTTTTCTTTTATAAACACTGATAATTTTGAATTTTCTTTCACGTTACTGCAAAATAAAGGTAGCGGCCTTTCATAAAGTTCAGGTAAATATGCATTCATTTTCTTAAAGGTTTACTGCCAGCTATTCATATAATCACTAAAGCAGTGAAGGAAAACATTCTTGCCTTCCCATGTTTCTCAATGTCACAAAACAGTGCTCACCTTATTTCCTTTAATTTTAAAATTGCTCAAACTTTCCCCTTCTCTCCACAAGTGCTCTCTCACAAATTCTTGGTCTCCTGGAACCACTGCTCGACAATATATACATTACCAACTGACGGTTGTCAATAGGAAGTAATAGTTAGGACCTAATTTCCATAGGAAAAGCATTTTTTGACTTCTCTATAGCTTTGTTGTCGTTTGACCAATCTGCATGAAATTTCCCCAAAAATGCGTCACGGTGGGTATTGTTGATGTGTAAAGTTTGGGGTTGATCCGTGCAGAGGGGACTGAAAATTTGGGGTGCAAAATAAGGTTGCATTTGAAATCTTTTTTATTTTTATTTTGTTTTTTAAATTCTTTTTATTGAAGAGAAACAAGAGGAAATATTACATATATCAGGTGCCATACTGTTAGAACTGGCTATTTCTGGTAGGCTAAGGCTGACGCCAAAGCCAGGCAGAAACCACCATTCTAGTCAGGGCAAGGGAGTCACACGCCAAGATAACCCCTGCTCACCCCCTAGGTAGCTTGGCACGAGCAGTAAGGCTAAACTCGGAGGCAATGTGTAAAGCATTTGCGCCAGCGCACAACAGCAACAACATCCTAGGCACACCACAAAAGGAACTCTACACAAGGTTATATTAAAATAACTTTTGTATTGTCAAAACACATCAGATAAAAATCACACATGTACATTGTGCAAACTGGCATGGGCAATATTCATAAGGGATTATTTACAAGACAGGGCCACATAGGCCACTGTCAGAATCAACACTTTTAGAAATAGTACTTTGTAGATCATAGAAAATAAGATATAAGACAAAATAACAGTTATAAATCACAACCAGTATCTACTGGTAACAGGTAAGTACCACCTACGCAACCCTAAACACCTTAGGAGAATGTCACGCAGGGGACCAGGACCTCACTAGGACCACCTGTACTAGAAAGAACAACCACCTAAGAATAAAATACATTTAGGGGTAGAAGCAAGAACACATTACACATGATGCATCAAAAACACATTCAGCGGTGTAGGGAAAAAGGTAAACACATGATGCATAAAACATTCAGAGGTGTAAGGAAAGAAAACACATGATGCATAAAAATACATTCAGCGGTGTAATAACAAGACACATGATGCATCAAAAACATTAGGAGGTGCCAGGAAGGAAAACACTACTCAATAGCGCAAAGACACATGATGCCTAAAACATTCAGAGGTGCAAGGAAATACCACACAATTGCGCAAAACCTACATAAGCCACTACCTGTGGCAGTCCCTAGGCCAACTGGCCTTGTTGGGGCTAGGACGCCCTGTGTCTCAATGTCAGGGGCCTAAACGGTGCAGGTGCCCACTACTTTCTGGGCACCTGGGAACATCCCAAGACCTAAACGGTGCAGCTGCCCACTAATTGCTGGGCAGCTGGGAAACATCAAAACTGCGCCAGGGCCCTCACTGACCCTTAGGCGCAAACTGCACCCACTGCTGGAGCCACACAGGCTCTACAAACACTCGTGTCCACGTTGGAGCCACACAGGCTCTGATACAAAACACATGATCAAACGTTGGAGCCACTCAGGCTCTAAAAACACTGGTGTCCCCCAAGAGCCTCACGGGGCTCTAAACATCATGGAGCAGGGAGCCTCTCAGGGCTCTAAAAACAATGGTGGCCCAATCATTGGAGTCCCACTCGGGGGACTCAAGAGAAAATGGCCCCCAGAGCCTCTCTAGGCTCGACACACAAATGTGGGCATGGGAGGCTCAGGCTCTGTTAAAACGTTGGGGCGGCCCACTGCCATCTGGGGCCGCCCTACCTCCACTCTCGCTATGGTGCTGTCTCCCGGCACCAGCAGCAGCCCCTCTGGAGCCCCCCTGGCCCTTTTTATTCACCGGGCCGCTCTCGCTGGGGACTCCACTCCTCCTCGGGCTGGCGGCATAGGCGGCGAGGCTTCACTGGCGGCGGGGGCGGGCACCGGCAATGTGCCCCGCGCCCCCTCCGCCCTCTCCTTACTGCTGGCTGGTGCCTGCGGGGCTCTCCCTCAGCAATGGGAGCCCCGCACCGGCGGCACCGGTCGCCATCTCCCGGGCGCCTTCTTCTCTCGGCCTCCTCACACACGGCAGCTCTTCGGCCAATCCGAGCGCGGCTCAAAGACAAGCCCCTCGTGATGCCGCACTTCCTCTCTGCCGTGGTCCAACCGCAGCGCGGCCCTCGGGACGAGCCTCCCTCTGACGTGGCAGCTCCTCTCACGCCGCCCAACCAATGGCTGCGCGGCTCTCGAGGCAAACTTCTCCGGCGGCCATTACACACAGCTCGGGCCGCGGCGGTGAACAAAGGGGGCATAACGAGGGGTGGGCACCCTCGCAAATAAAATAAAATAGAGAAGCGAGGTGGGCACTCTCAAAATAATCACATAACCGGGCAAAGTCGCAGGGTAGGCACCTGCCAAACCTCACGCAAAATGCGTGACGGCGACACGCTCGCCCTTCAGCAAAAACGCTCTCAGGCGCTACAAGACCAAAGAAAGTGCTTCCATTGCGCTGGGGGCACTGGTAGCACCCACAGGCCCCTAGAAATGACCCCTATAGTAAGAAGGGTCCACAGAAGTTCTTCAGGGGATGCAGCAAAGTCCTGGGGGGGATAGGAAGAAGGTCCAAAGGATCCCAGGGCAAAGCAAAAGTCCCCAATCAGCCCAGGCAAGGCAGAGGGGTCCCCCAGAAGTCCTCCAGGCATCCATCAGGTATCCAGGGGTTGGGCATGGCCCAGGGATTTCCCTGGGCCCAAGCAGCAGCACGCCCCTGGCAGATTCAAGTCCAAAAACAAGAACATTTTGGAAGGGTTCACAGCCCCTTCTTATACAGAGAAAAGTCTTTGAAGTCTTTGTGCAGGCAGTGTGAGAACCAGCTAGAACTGGTTATAGGGAAGTCCTTTCAGTATCAGGGACAGAGGTGACAGTCGCCCAGAGGAGTGGTGGAGCCAGCATTGTGGCAGGCAGGCACAGCCTCATTCACTCCCAGGTGCTATCTCCTCCCACTTCCTTGGCAGCAGATGCTGCCTTTCATCCACGGGCTGACTCAGACAACCTCCTGGGGGCTCTGCAGTCCCTGTCGCCCTCAAACCAGACAGTCAATCCACAAGCAGGCGCAGGCACTCTGGGCCAGGCTCACCAGCCAATCACACGCCAGGCACAAATTACACAAATATGCCAACTTCTCAAAGTGGCACTTCTAGACTAGACACAACCATGCCGCATACACCATTACGCAGCATTCAATCTCACGAGTTCGCACATATCAAACTCGACCCTGCACTACCCACACATCAGGAACTACCATGGGCATACATATTCCCCATTCATTCCTATGGGAGGGCAGGTCACTCACCACACATACACAGAGAGCACAAGCACTTTACACTGTACCCCAGTGAAAAAGTGCGCCAAGGCCTAAAATCACCAACACCAGGTTCCAGAAACAGGCTAGGAAAAAGCAAAAAGTTTCGGGGTGAACCTGCCAAAAGGGCCAGGTCCAACACAACCCCCTTCCAGCCAAAATGCAGGGTAGACCAATCACTCCACTGATGGGCTTCACTGCTTTGGGCGACAAAACACGGACACGGTCCCGCACGGCAGGGACACCTTCCGGTTCTACGCCACTCTGAACCCACCTGGTTACCTCTAAACCAGAGCTCTCTGACCCAACTAGGGTACCCCACTGGTACTCTCTAGTCATCCACAGCCAGGACCAGGCCCGAGGCCATCCACATATCACAGGTCCTAACCAATCCACAGAGTGGGGGGCTGTAACCCCTGGCACACAATAGCCATTCTCCACTCTCTCTCTCAGGGTAGCTAAAACTACCACTGATCCAACAACCTAGGGTCCACACCCCCAGGCTTACCAGAGGTCACGGGCAAGGATGCCCCACCCTACCTCTACTTCTGGGTTTCCGCACCCTCACAGGGAAGCACCCACCAGAACACAATTCTCCTACCAGATCAGGACCTCACTCCGTCACTGGTCTACCACATGGAAACTATTTCACTCCTGAGGTACAAAGCACACAGCACAGTTCCTCTTCAAGCAGGTGGGGGGACACAGCACACAGCAAAGCCCCCTTTCCTCTACCTTAGTGGAAACAACAAACTGCAGGTGGGCCCCAGAACACACAGCAAGGGCAGCCCCCTCAATCTCTTAAGCTGATCTACTTTGGCAGAGTTCCTTCTTGACCTGGAAGTTTCCTAATCTCCCAACCTAGGATCTAAAGACTCAGGTTGCACCGGGGTCAGAAGTACACCATCCCTCTGCACCCCCTTCCAGAGTTCTGCACCCTCCACTTAGGAGCAGTACCCCTCAACACCAGGACCGCCGGACTTCTGGTTACAGACACTCCCCGTCCTCTAGACCCAGGAAGATCCTCCTCAAACGACCTGTATGTACAGCCTAGGCCCCTGACCTGGCGCTCCCGGGGGAACCCTCCAGGCCCTGAGACAGGGTTTCAGGACAACGTGGGACACACCGTCCCACACTCACTCCGCCTCCACTGAGACAGGACTTGAGCCCCTACACCCCTACCATCCTAATGGGACCTAGCTGGGCTACACATGAACCTCTTCACCTACACAGGATCATCAAATACACAAGCCACTACTTTTAGAATCACTCCCTAATGTCTCTGCAAGACATCTAGCACACCGCCAGACATCCACCTTCTTGTCCAGTGCCTCTGCAGGACCTCCTGCACACCACCAGAGGTACACCTCACGTGCAAGCTCCTTAAAAAAAACTCACACCAACTCCTCCAGTTCAACACAGCACTCATCCACACACTCCCCCTCCAGACTGGCGAGACAGTTCCTCACTGCCCCTAACTCTCAACCTGTACCCCTCTTACTGAGCACCAGGCACCATACTCTGGGAACTGGGAATGGGACTTCATGCACTGGATACATTTTAGCTGCCACCACTGGATCCTACCATTCTGGGGAATCCAGACACACACACTACACTCAGGGGATAACCACCCTCCCAAGCAAGCCATTTCTCCTCCACACTCCCTCTCTTCCATCTACCCACACAGGAACAGGAACAGGGATTGGACACTGGACCCAGCAAGGGATTCCTAATCTATGGGAACCTCCCCCTCTACTGGCGTCCCGCCCTGTCACTTTCTCTCATCTGCCACTAAACATAAAGCGCAGGAACACAATTTGAAAACGACACTCTTGAGGAAAAACAAAATCACAACAATAATCCCAAACATGTGACTATCTGAAAAATGCAGAGTTTTGTAATGTAGCCAGCTGTCGCTGTGGCACTGCGCAAACACAAGTCCAAATCCGCACCGCTGACCAACAATGTTAGAACTGGCTATTTCTGGTAGGCTAAGGCTGACGCCAAAGCCAGGCAGAAACCACCATTCTAGTCAGGGCAAGGGAGTCACACGCCAAGATAACCCCTGCTCACCCCCTTGGTAGCTTGGCACGAGCAGTAAGGCTAAACTCGGAGGCAATGTGTAAAGCATTTGCACCAGCGCACAACAGCAACAACATCCTAGGCACACCACAAAAGGAACTCCACACAAAGTTATATTAAAATAACTTTTGTATTGTCAAAACACATCAGATAGAAATCACACATGTATTTTGTGCCAACTGGCACGGGCAATATTCATAAGGGATTATTTACAAGACAGGGCCACATAGGCCACTGTCAGAATCAACACTTTTAGAAATAGTACTTTGTAGATCATAGAAAATAAGATATAAGACAAAATAACAGTTATAAATCACAACCAGTATCTACTGGTAACAGGTAAGTACCACCTACGCAACCCTAAACACCTTAGGAGAATGTCACGCAGGGGACCAGGACCTCACTACGACCACCTGTACTAGAAAGAACAACTACCTAAGAATAAAATACATTTAGGGGTAGAAGCAAGAACACATTACACATGATGCATCAAAAACACATTCAGCTGTGTAGGGAAAAAGGTAAACACATGATGCATAAAACATTCAGAGGTGTAAGGAAAGAAAACACATGATGCATAAAAATACATTCAGCGGTGTAATAACAAGACACATGATGCATCAAAAACATTCAGAGGTGCAGGGAAGGAAAACACAACTCAATAGCGCAAAGACACATGATGCCTAAAACATTCAGAGGTGCAAGGAAAAACCACACAATTGCGCAAAACCTACATAAGCCACTACCTGTGGCAGTCCCTAGGCCAACTGGCCTTGTTGGGGCTAGGACGCCCTGTGTCTCAATGTCAGGGGTCTAAACGGTGCAGGTGCCCACTACTTGCTGGGCACCTGGGAACATCTCAAGACCTAAACGGTGCAGCTGCCCACTAATTGCTGGGCAGCTGGGAATCATCAAAACTGCGCCAGGGCCCTCACTGACCCTTAGGCGCAAACTGCACCCACTGCTGGAGCCACACAGGCTCTACAAACACTCGTGTCCACGTTGGAGCCACACAGGCTCTGATACAAAACACATGATCAAACGTTGGAGCCACTCAGGCTCTAAAAACACTGGTGTCCCCCAAGAGCCTCACAGGGCTCTAAACATCATGGGGCAGGGAGCCTCTCAGGGCTCTAAAAACAATGGTGTGCCCAATCGTTGGAGTCCCACTCGGGGAACCCAAGAGATAATGGCCCCCAGAGCCTCTCTAGGCTCGACACACAAATGTGGGCATGGGAGCCTCAGGCTCCGTTAAAATGTTGGGGCGGCCCACTGCCATCTGGGGCCGCCCTACATCCACTCTCGCTATGGTGCCGTCTCCCGGCACCAGCAGCAGCCCCTCTGGAGCCCCCCCGGCCCTTTTTACTCACCGGGCCGCTCTCGCTGGGGACTCCACTCCTCCTCAGGCTGGCGGCAAAGGCGGCGAGGCTTCACTGGCGGCGGGGGTGGGCACCGGCAATGTGCCCCGCGCCCCCTCCGCCCTCTCCTTACTGCTGGCTGGTGCCTGCGGGGCTCTCCCTCAGCAATGGGAGCCCCGCACCGGCGGCACCGGTTGCCATCTCCCGGGCGCCTTCTTCTCTCGGCCTCCTCACACACGGCAGCTCTTCGGCCAATCCGAGCGCAGCTCAAAGACAAGCCCCTCGTGACGCCGCACTTCCTCTCTGCCGTGGTCCAACCACAGCGGGGCCCTCGGGACGAGCCTCCCTCTGACGTGGCAGCTCCTCTCACGCCGCCCAATCACCACGCGGCTCGCAGGACGAGCCTCCCGCAGCCAACCAATGGCTGCGCGGCTCTCGAGGCAAACTTCTCCGGCGGCCATTACACACAGCTCGGGCCGCGGCGGTGAACAAAGTGGGCATAACGAGGGGTGGGCACACTCGCTATTAAAATAAAATAGAGAAGCAAGGTGGCACTCGCAAAATAATCACATAACCGGGCAAAGTCGCAGGGTAGGCACCTGCCAAACCTCACGCAAAATGCGTGACGGCGACAACGCTCGCCCTTCCGCAAAAACGCTCTCAAGCGCTACGAGACCAAATAAAGCGCTTCCATCATGCTGGGGGCACTGGTAGCACCCACAGGCCCCTAGAAATGACCCCTATAGCAAGAAGGGTCCACAGAAGTTCTTCAGGGGATGCAGCAAAGTCCTGGGGGGGAGAGGAAGAAGGTCCAAAGGATCCCAGGGCAAAGCAAAAGTCCCCAATCAGCCCAGGCAAGGCAGAGGGGTCCCCCAAAAGTCCTCCAGGCATCCATCAGGTATACAGGGGCTGGGCAGGGCCCAGGTATTCCCCTAGGCCCAAGCAGCAGCACGCCCCTGGCAGATTCAAGTCCAAAAACAAGAACATTTTGGAAGAGGACACAGCCCCTTCTTATACAGAGAAAAGTCTTTGAAGTCTTTGTGCAGGCAGTGTGAGAACCAGCTAGAACTGGTTATAGGGAAGTCCTTTCAGTATCAGGGACAGAGGTGACAGTCGCCCAGCGGGGAGGTGGAGCCAGCATTGTGGCAGGCAGGCACAGCCTCATTCACTCCCAGGTGCTATCTACTCCCACTTCCTTGGCAGCAGATGCTGCCTTTCATCCACAGGCTGACTCAGACAACCTCCTGGGGGCTCTGCAGCCCCTGTCGCCCTCAAACCAGACAGTCAATCCACAAGCAGGCCCAGGCACTCTGGGCCAGGCTCACCAGCCAATCACACGCCAGGCACAAATTACACAAATATGCCAACTTCTCAAAGTGGCACTTCTAGACTAGACACAACCATGCCGTATACACCATTACGCAGCATTCAATCTCACGAGTTCGCACATATCAAACTCGACACTGCACTCCCCACACATCAGGAACTACCATGGGCATACATATTCCCCATTCATTCCTATGGGAGGGCAGGTCACTCACCACACATACACAGAGAGCACAAGCACTTTACACTGTACCACAGTGAAAAAGTGCGCCAAGGCCTAAAATCACCAACACCAGGTTCCAGAAACAGGCTAGGAAAAAGCAAACAGTTTCGGGGTGAACCTGCCAAAAGGGCCAGGTCCAACACATACTTTAGAATGCATTACAACCGTATGTAGGTGAATAGGTGAATGCAGAGAAATCAATACACAGGAGTTTAAGACGTCAACGTCGATAAGCATATGAAAAAGGAGAGACAGTATAATCAACAACCTCGTTAAGCTGCAGTCTGCAGGACCCGTCCACCCATGATTCAGGATAATTAAGACCAGAGTAGACACCCAGATAAGAGAGAAACATCGATTCAGGATAAACAACCTACCTCTCTTAAAAAGGGAGAAAAAAGGAAAAAGAAAAAGGCCATTGAACTAAACAAAGACAAAATAAACCCCCCCCTCAATACCCCCACCCTGCACCCCTGCAATGGCTACGGCCTAACCCCACTAGCAGCGTGCCTGTCGCCCAAGAACTAAACCTAAAAGAAGGAAAAGAGTGGAGAAGGAGATATCAGACAGGCCCCCGGTCTCCCTTCCCCCCGCCAGAAGCAAACCACCCCTAAATATAATCAAGACAATATAAAGCTACAATTACAAGCCAACCGGGGGAGTTTGTGAGAACCACCCGACTCCCACATCATTATAGGCTACAAGTCCCGTATCAAATGAAGCCATTTTATCAAACCCAGACAGTCGAATGCAACCCTGGCAACTCCGATTTTTCGTGCGAGCCCTCTCCGCTCGAACCGCCATCTCAATAGAAGAATCAAAACGTTCCAAAAAGTCAAAGTCAGTATGGTAGGATCGAAACCAAGATATTAGTACTCGAAGTCCACAAGTCAAACGGAGATAACTGTCCACCAAAGAGAAGACACAAGTACGTGGTTGAGCCAACTGGGAGGAAAAGGATGATGAATCACTCCGATAGTCACTGAGGAACTTATTATGGCGTATAAGATCGTCTATGTCCCACTTGGGCGGTATCGGCCTTGCGCATGATGAGCTTATGGTAGTCCCAGGCTCGCTAGCTGTTATTTGGGAGCCGACAGAAAACACCAAATCTGGCTTCCGCACGGGGCCCTCAATCTCAGGCATAACCTGCTCCGCGGGTAACACAGCTTGTTTCAAACCTATTGAGGGGTCGTAGTCAGGTCTCAGGCAGATATTGTCAACTGTTACGACCATTTTCTGGATGATGGCGGTGACCTGCGAGTGGAGCGCCCCAATGGCGGCCATACGATCTGCAGCGACGCCGTACATTCCACCCGCTCCATCCCTTCTCGCGAAGCGACAGAGCAGGTCTTGAACCCCGGAGGTCGACTACCCCGGGGTAACAGGCACAGGTGGGGCCGATGGCAACAGTGGGCGCTCTCAATTTCGCAATATCGACACCTTCGCCGCCAGCGAGGATCCAAGCCCGTCGACCCCAGGAGCCTAGCAGAGCCTCCGGGCAATGGACCCTCGACCACAGCAATCGGTGTGTCACGCCGCTGTATCTTCTGAACCAACCGACCACAGTATCGCCATCCAAACCCGTCAGGATATTCTCCTCTTCGGGAGACCTGACGGCGCCCAAGTCCCGCGGCCAATGTTGTTCAACTCCAACCCGGATGGGTTAGAAATCGAGGCCCCGGCTTCCACGCTGGGTTAGGCCGAGAATGAAAACACGGCGTATCTTCATCATTCGAGAAGATGGAATCTCGGGATTGCACCTTTAGATTCAGGAACACCTCAGTCACCCGGGAGTCCAGTGCGAATTCAGAATCAATACCAGGATTTACGAGCTACTGGCGGAGGTCAGTCGAGCCGGGAGCTTAGGCGGCCATTTTGGTTGCTAGCGTAGCTCCTCCTCCTGCATTTGAAATCTTAATTCCCAAAGGAACATTTAGCCACACCTAAAGCCGAACGGCTGAAAAGATTTACACCAAATTTGGCAAGGCAGTAAATGTCCATTCAAGGAAGTGCCTTTTGCTTATTTGATGTAAATCTATTTGGTGGTTGTTGAGAAATGTAAGTTTAAAATTATAATTATATCTCTGGCCGCGGATATTTTGTGGTGGTTTTGCGATGAATCGTGAATGCACACACCAACTTGAATGCTCTGCTTGGTTGGATGCAATCTGAATAGAAATCTATCGAAAACAGTTCCTGGGGCTAAACATTTGTGTGCAAGCACACGTAAAGGGTCAGGGTGAAGATAATCTGACCCAATGGTTGTGAAATGGGGGTGTTAGTGATACAAGTTATGTGTCCAAAATTGATTTTTTAATCAGGCTCGATATTCGAGACGATGCGACCACCAGAGAGGTCCCCCTTGTACCATCATGGAGACATCATGACTATCAACATCATCGTGAATATTAGTGGAAATATAAAAAATATATCAGTAAATCATAAATATAAATTGTTATTGAAATTTTGAGATATTGACAAATGTTTTTATAGAGTTATTTATATAGTGAGTTATGTACTGTGATGGTTAGAATTAATTATATAGTTAAAAAATCTTAATATTCTGGTGGCTAATGAATTCCTGATTTTGCTTTCGCAATGTAACCATGGGGATCACCATTACCGACATCATCAATCTTCGGCCTCAAACAGAAAATACGTTTTAGAGATGGTTGTTCTAGAAATACACTAGAAAACAAGAGTTTGAAGTGTACTAATAAACCCCTAGTGTGTAAATTCTGTAATATGTGTGCATATATGTGTTTTCACGTTAAGGAAAAGGCAAGAATAGCCCAGTTAATCAAATCATTCCAACGTCCCGAATGACTACAAAAAGTGAAAGTAGGTCTGAAAGATTGTTTTTGAACGAATCTTAGTACAAAAAATGAGTTTAAGCATGCTTTGAAATAAGTATGTATATAGTAATATGTGTAGTGCAATGTTCAGAATGGATTTCTTACATATCTGTTTGAGGTGTGGTGGTCATTGAATGTTTGATTTTGCTTTCCATTTTCAAACTGTCTCCACGAAGGATTATGACATTGTCCCAAAGATCCCCAAAACTAAAGAAAAAAATACATTTTTGAAAATAAAGTCACAATATTTTGGGTGCTAGGGTGGCTCTGAAAAGAGACCTTGTGTGTATATGGCTGCTATACATGAGACCGGATGCAGAAAATCTGGTTACTTAGAAACAGCTTGTTGCCTTCATCTGTAATGGGCACTCCATTATTTTTATAAATTCCATGCATGTCAAATCACAGATTGTTGTTATGAATACAGCCCATACGATGGTCTCTCAGGAATGCATAAACAGTTTTGTTAACATGTTTCCTGGCTTTCTCAATCTGTGGACAGAACTGATTTACTATTTCAATTTCTGTCTTTGGCATATATTAGAGTACACCAAGACAGTGTGAGGGAAAAGCGACATCAGTTCTGAAGAGGTTTCTTTCATTTGGATTTCCTGCTTTACTCCAGTCAATGCATCTGGGTCATTTCCACCACAGTGCACAATCATGAGGTGAGGAGTTTTGGAATTCACAATGGATTTAACCAAAGCCAGCAACTGATGAAACTTTAACCCTCTCTGGCAAAACAAAGTAATCTGCACATTTAGCAAACCCAAGTCCCTGTCAATACCTCTGTTTTTTGCAGCCTCTTTAGTCCAATAGATATAGCTGTGGCACGTAATGCATACTCTAAGCATTTTGAAGTGAAAAGCAATAGTAGTCAAGTGAGGCTGGAGCAGAATGAGGTATGATGTCGGTAGTTGCAAACACAATTGTATTTGTAAAGGTGGCTTTCTTCTAAATTAATCACAGAAAGAAAAGTTAAAACAATATTTCACTAAATATTTAGACTTGAACTTTATTCATAAAATGTCTTCAGATGTAATTTTTCAGCATGTGAAATACATTTACTGATGACAGATTCTCCACAGTAAATGCAACAATGTTGTGCCGATGTACAAAATTGTTAAAAATAAAACCAGTTATTAATACACTTTCTGATAAACACATATGAAATAAAAAACGAGTGGTGTATTATGTAAATATAATACACCATATCAAATTATAGAAAGAAAGTACGAAAATCTTGGAGGTTCATTTAAAAAAACTGGATGTTACTATTAAGAAATAGAATTTTAAAAAACCTTAGAAACCTAAAAAAAACAAAGGCTACAGGGACGTTATAGTTAACAATTAGAATTTTAAAAACCTTAAAAATTCACTGAAAAAAACAAAGGTTACAGGGACGTTACAGCTAGGAAATAGAATTTAAAAAACCTTAGAAATTAACTGAAAAACCCCAAAGGTTACAAGGACATTATATTTAGGTTGATATTTCACTCGTACAGAACCAGAGAAAGTCAGCAGTTATAGTTGGCTGAGCTAACTATAACATGTGTCCCCACACCGCTCATGACCTCAAATATTACATCACTCATGACATGGTCAGTGACATCACTCATGATATCACTGAAGACATCTCAAATGACATCACTGGTGATATCACCCACAGAATGTCTGATGTACCCACTCACAGAGACCTAAGGCCACATAAAAAGAATTGGTGGAAAAGAAATGTGAGGCAAAAAGAGAAAGAAAATAGGGGAAACCACCCGGAAGCTGACAGGTCTAACATAGGACATGACCCTTTTTACACCTCTCTGCAACGTAGCTCTGTGGCACTTACTGGAGGTACCTGGTGGGCTAGTTGGACTCCAGGGACCCTCAGGATTCAAAGGGACTTAACTCCCCAACTTAAAACGCGCCACAGGCGCGTTTGCACAGTGGTGAAGAGAGCATGCAGGGCCTGAGTTGACATATGTGCAAACACGCTCTGCAAACTCTCCCCCTGTTGTAAGTTGGGGGATTAAGTCCCCTTAAATCCTGAGGGTCCCTGGGGTCCAACTAGCCCACCAGGTACCTCCAGTAAGCGCCACAGAGCTGCGTTGCAGGGAGGTGTAAAAATGGACGTGGCCTGGACCACCTCTCTGCAACGCAGCCCTGTGGCGCTTACTGGAGGTAACAGGTGGACTAGTTGGCCCCCAGAGACCCTCAGGATTAAAGGGGAATTAATTCCGCAACTTAAAACGTACCACAGGGCGTGTTTGCACACATGTCACCTCAGGTCCCACCCCCTCCCTTCACCACTGTGAAAACGCGCCCTGTGATGCATTTTAAGTTGGGGGATAAAGTCTTCTTGAGTCCTGAGGGTTCCTGAGGTCTAACTAGCCCACGAGGGACCTCCAGTAAGCGCCACAGAGCTGCGTTGCAGAGAGGTTTAAAAAGGAGTATAGCCTGGAACACCTTTCTGCAACGCAGGCCTGTGGCACTTACTGGAGGAACCTGGTGGGCTATTTGGCCCCCAGGGGCCCTCAGGATTGAAGGGGAATTAATTCCTCAAGTTAAAAAGCACAACAGAGCGTGTTTGCACACATGTCACCTCAGGTCCCGCCCCCTCCCTTCAACAATGTGCAAACGCACCCCGTGGCACATTTTAAGTTGGGGATAAATTACCCTTGAATCCTGAGGGTCCCTGGGGTCCAACTAGCACACGAGGTACCTCCAGTAGGTGCCACAGCGATGCGTTGCAGAGAGGTGTAAAAAGGGGTGAGGCCAGGATCATCTCTTTGCAACGTAGGCCTGTGGCGCTTACTGGAGGTACCTGGTGGGCTAGTTGGCCCCCAGGGCCCTCAGAATTGAAGGGGAATTAATTCCCCAAATTAAAACGTGCCACAGAGCGTGTTTGCACATATGTCAACTCAGGCCCTGCCCGCTCTCTTCACCACTGTGCAAACGCGCCTGTGGCGCGTTTCAAGTTTGAGAGTTAAGTCCCCTTGAATCCTGAGGGTCCCTGGAGTCCAACTAGCCCATCAGGTACCTCCAGTAAGTGCCACAGAGCTGCGTTGCAGAGAGGTGTAAAAAGGGTCATGGCCTATGTTAGACCTGTCAGCTTCCGGGTGGTTTCCCCCTATTTTCTTTCTCTTTTTACCTCACATTTCTTTTCCACCAATTCTTTTTATGTGGCCTTAGGTCTCCGAGTGCCTCACCACTGCTAATCAGTGATGAGGCACAGGTGCGCCTTCCTAAAATGGTGGGGTGGAAGAGTTTCCTAAGATGGACGCCTGCTAGAAATTACGTCAGAGCTCTAGCCCATAGGATAGCATTAGGGGGTTCTAGAACCTTCCGGTCCACTCTAGTGACCTGGGCCTAGGCTATGTAAGGGAGGACACTGGGCGGCCATTTTGTCATTACTGGGCTGGCTGGAGTGCAGACTACAGTGTCAGGAGGATTGTGTCTCATGCTAATCTGACTGCTCCTAGGCGCTGCGAGTTAGTTGTGAGTGCTGCCCTCCTTCCTGTTGACGTGGCCCTGCCTGTGAGAAGATTGCGAGTTCCACATCCCAGTGTGGCAACCCATCAAGAGGACTAATTTATTACAACAGCTGGTGAGAGTGACCTGGCCCCAGCCCCAGAAACCTTGGAGGGTGGTGCTGTGGGATAATAAAGCAACGCGGAACAAGGGACTTTGACCACAACCCCTGAAGTGAAGCGGGGTCTTAATCTTTGCCCTTGCTTGCTGTTTGGCCTTATTGTAGAGCGCTGAACTCGTCTGGGAGGTATGCTGCCTAGTTCTTCCAGTGCTGCATCTGGCTGAGCTCCCACTCTCTGTTTGCGCCCTCTCTGAGGCGCTGTGGTGCCGAGGCTGCCAGGGTACTCTGCGCCGCTGGACTGGGTGCTGAGACAGGCTGAGCGGTTCCCGTGCCAGGGGTGAGGAGAAGGGGAGCGACGCCGGCTCAGAGAGAGACGCTGGGCGGGGTCGCTTAGCAACCGGACTCCCGCCTAGCGCGTTACCTCTCTCCATCGAGTCGGAGCTCCTTGCTGGAGCGGAAGCTGCCGCGGCCCTTCAAAAGGGCGAGTTGACCCGCAGTTGACTCCCTGGTGTGTCGGGAGAGAGTGCACAAGGAGGCCCCTACGCTGCAAGGCCTCTGGGGAGTTCACATCGCGGCTCGGCTGCAGCCCCTGTCCCGCCTCGGGCGAAGTGCCAAGTCCTGAGCGGGAGGAAGGGGGAAGATCGGGCCGCAGACTTGCTCCCAGGACGGTGTAACAAAGGCGCGGGACGGGCGCAGAGATATCTGGGGACCACGCAGTGGCGGGTGGGGCTGAAGGAGTGAAGCTGTGCAGGGCGGGGGAACTATAAGGGAACGGGGGAGTGCCAAGAACTAAGCCCCTAAGATAATTCACTCTCTGATAAAAACATGACTAACCTGAATTAAAAGAGTGGGTTCCAGACTTCAATCCCCCCTCGGAAGTAAAGGCTCCCTAAGCATTTTTCTTGCGCAGGAGTGAGAAAGAGACTGCGCACTCTGAATAAGAAACCGGTGTGACTCTAATCCAAATGCCTTTTCCAGCTTAATTCAAATGAATGCAAAAACCTGCTAAAAGAGAATTTCATTTATTTACATGCTTGCTCCAAACGGTTACTCATATCTACTACAGTAATGTTCAATGTACTTACCGGACTGGTTTAGACGACAACCTGTTTCAATTGGTCTATCTGTGATATACTTACCTCCTGAATGCCTAGCTGAATGTATTTAGAAACCTGGTGCTTTGACTACTGTGAGAAAATACAATGTACTGTCTAGTTAATGCAATTAATCCCCTAAATGAAATGTCCAAAGTCCTAATTTATTAAACATTGGAACCCTCATTCCACCTTTTGCAATACAAAGAGATAAAGCCACTCTATTTTCTATTTAACCAAGGCGGTGTGGTGTCATTTTTGGTGGGTTTGCACTGGGATGTTGTAGTGAGTGTAGCGCAAATACATCACACTTGCCTCCTGGATTTACTCTGCGCCATGCTACCCTAAGTGGGCCGGAAGTCCCGGTTCCAATATTTGGTGCTCAGCGGTTGGATCTGATTTGTGCTTGCGTACACCCTACAGCAACTTAGTGTGCACCACGCACCTTACACCCAAGTGTTGTTCTTTCTCTATCTGGTAATTTTGTTTTCCGAGGGTTAGTCTCTTCAATTGGCATTTTTGACTTTTCAAAAAATTCTCCCTGACATTGTTCTGCATTCTGTCCATCACCTGTTGTTTTTGCATTTGTCATCCCGAGTGGGACGGGTATGCTCAGACGTGAATCCCGTGCTCTTCACACCACTAAAGTCAAGCTATCCTGGCTGATGACGGCTGATAGCCAGAAACCGGTCCTAGGATGCTTGATTCCGGTCCAGGGAACATATGGCTTTGCAGTTCGGGCTGGATTGTTCCCATGAGGCACAGGGTCAAGGCTGATTTGAATATGGCCATGTCTGAACTGGGGTGGTGTGGAGTGCAAAAAAACAATGGATTTAGGCCCAGATTTCTGTACTGGGGTGAATGTATGACATTGTTCTGCATTCTGTCCATCAACTGTTGTTTTTGCATTTGTCACCCCGAGTGGGACAGGTATGCTCAGAAGTGAGTCCCATGCTCTCCACACCACTGGAGTCAAGCTATCCTGGAAGATGACGGCTGATAGCCAGAAACAAGTCCTAGGATGCTTGATTCCGGTCCAGGGAAGACATGGCTTGGCAGTTCGGGCTGGACTGTTCCCATGAGGCACAGGGTCAAGGCTGATATGCATATAGGGTTAGTGGCACCAGAGCATTGAGACTGGATGAGCCCGTGATGGTGCTTGGTGTGGACGGCCTCACTGGGAGCAATGTGTGTTGCCTACTGGACTGCGTCATGTGGAATCAGGACTCTATCTGAATTGTGAGGCCTGCTGACCGTAGTGTAGGCCAGAGTTAGCGGCGAGGAAGGGCCCACAGCCACGTGCATACGTTGGTGGCCCCACTAGCCTGCATAGTGCAGGTTCAGGGGCACCACGTGTCGCCGGTCTTCCATATGTAAATACCCCTCACTGATTGAAGGGAATCTGGTGCAGTGGTTACTGTCACGAATTTCGGGTCACTGTCATTCAGGACTCAGGACAGTTACACAGGTGGGATCGGCTTGTGTTTAAGAGGGTTAGTGAGACTATGTGCCGCCGGCCTTGCATATGGAACTATGCCTCCCTGATCAGAGGGAGACTGGTGCTGTGGTCGCTGCCACGGACTTGGGGTCACTGTAATTCAGGACTCAGGACACAGTTACACATGTGGGGTCGGCTTGTGTTAAAGAGGGTAAGTGGGACTATGTGCCTAAAATTCAAATTGCAAGCTCTGCTGCCCGCAATGTAGACTGCTAATGAGTGTTCGTTTGTACTTGAAAATGAATTTGGTGATTGTACTAAAGCTATAACTGATATAAAAAATGTTCTAGAAGAAAGGATACTAAAAGGATATTATGTAGATTTGAGGCCTGTAATAGTTACTTGCCTAGTGGACTCTGTAGTTAATGAATGAAGAAATAATTTTAATTGTGAGCCCTACTGAGTGCAGTGTAGACGTATCATGAAAAGAGGAAATAAGTATAGAATACACTGATGAAGTGTTGTATTTTCTGAGTACAATCTTGTTAGAAATTAGCATTTAAAATTGGAATTGCGAGCTGCACTGCCCACAGTGTAGATTGCTATTGCATGTTGGTTTGCACTTGAATATTAATTTGGTCATTGTACTAAAGCTATAACTGATATAAAAAAAAGTTCTTGAAGCAAGGATACTATAAGGATAATATGTAGGGTGTAGGACTGTGATAGTTACTTGCCTCCTGTACTAATTAGTTGAATATGGAAATACCCCTCACTGATCATCGAAGGGAGTCTGGTGCTGTGGTCGGTGCTATGGACTTGGGGTCACTACCATTCAGGACTCAGGACACAGTTACACATGTGGGATGGGCTTGTGTTGAACAGAGTTAGTGGCAGCACGTGTCGCCGGCCTTCCATATAGAAATATGCCTCACTGATCGAAGAGAGTCTGCTGCTGTGGTTGTCTTGTCTCATGGACTTGGGGTTACTGCTATTCAGGACTCAGGACACAGTTACACATGTGGGATGGGCTTGTGTTGAACAGGGTTAGTTGGCACCACGTGTCGCCGGTCTTCCACAGTGTAGGCCGGAGTGTCACAGGTCCTTCCGGCGCTTACCGCATATCCTGACCTGCTGCTGGTACACACCCAATTCACTGCAGCATGCAACAATAGCTCCCCAGATTTGGGTGCATGCTACAGCACTCAGATGGACATTAGAGCCCCCATAAATCTGAGGGTACTTATTAAACCCCCCTAAATTAGGATGTTCAATTTAGTTTAACTGAAAGGGGGTGCATCACCTCAAGTCTCTCACCTATGTTGGGGCCATGTTCTAGAAACAGAGCAGCAGGATGGCAGATATTGTTGCTCTTAGGCAAGGATAGCATGGAAGCAACATAAAATGCAACTTCCTGCATTGAACTTTCTGTTTTTAATGTCCTGTTTGTCATTTCCTGCATATTATCATTGGGTTCCGGCCTGACTGTGAAGTCTCTGCCCTTAATGCTGAGTCTCAGCTGACACGGACTCCACAGTAAAGCTAGATACTTGCAGCCTGCCTCTTGAACACACTGGAGGATTTTTGCTGACCACGCTGTGTACGCATTACTCCCGCTATTGTCACTTAGGCCCGCATCGTGGCACCTTTCATTTCATTTTTCAACATTATCTTTTGTGGTTGTTCACCTTCTTGGGGCTCCCACCCTGGGTGCTCCATGTAAGTACCCTCTTCACCTTAACTATCACATTTAGTGTGCGCACTGGTTGTTCATACTCCAAACACCATCAAGTGTCCCCACATTCTTTTGGTCCTGATGAGACCCCACACTACATAGGGCATTGAAACGTCATCAACAAATACAAACAAACCAGCTACTCGGTTACTTTGATTCATACAACAGCTCATTTCATTGGCTAATAATTATTAAATGTGGTAATTTTGTTTTGGAGAAACGTGTATTTATTTTGTGTTATGTCTGTATAATTGTTATGTCATATTATTTTTCTTTCTGTTCTTTTGTTCACATGAAGCACTGAGCACATCGTGTTTTGTATTTATTAAAATACAGTAATTTCCAAACACAATCATTGTTTGACTTTTGTTCTTTGGTATTGACATCCTTGAATAATATTATTTTATTCTGACATTGTGCTGGTCTATAAACTGTTTCTCATATACATCTTCAATGAGAACAGATGCTGTTGGAGTTTAAGTCTGGTTCTTGTTGAGTAGGGTTACCCTTGTGTTTTGTATTACTCTTTAGCTGGATGCATAAAGAACTCTCTTTCTGAGCATGGACAATCCAGGTCATTGCACAGGTACACTTGAACCATGGTGTATGTATCAAAGACATATGGCTACACATGAGTAGCAGCACACACAAATACAAGATATTTTCAATCTATGTACATTCATATGGGTAATGCTACAACTGCTAAACACAACTACACACAGATGCAAACAATTTAGCATTCAGTAATGTCTGAAAACATTGCATAGGTAACATTAAGATAGAAGGAGTATGTAGTACATTACTATGGTATTCTACTAAACATTATGATACAACATGGGTATACAGTAGATCCTGGCAAACAATGTTTTGATCATTCCAAGCCTCACTATGTCAGCACCACAACAACTGTGTCTCATACACCAGCATTAAATGCCTATTGTAATCAACAGTATATTATTTGTTACAGTTTGATTATTATTAGTCCAAAACATATACACTGAGTTGCTCAATAAGTTCCCAACACTGCCTGTCACCCCCATGTCTCATATATTTGTAAGGGCTATTGTCCAAAGTACAGTGTGTCACAAAGCACGCCACATTTAACAATGGGGAAGGCATGATTGTTTGTAGTATGGCTAACCCAGAATTCTAAAATTGACACCTAATTGTAAGCTCATCTGTTTACATATACCTGTAGGTTTCCATTTTGTACTCAATGCCAATTCTCACTGACTCTATTTAAAGACAGGAATCATTGTGGCACTTGGTGCTGACAAATTTGTCAGTTGTCCAATGTCAGTGGAGGTTTCACACACACAGTGACATTTATTCTCCTCAGGCAACAGAGTCCTTTGGGACTTTGACCTCACTAATCACTAACATGTACAAGAAATATGATGCACGGCCTATCTTTTCACTCTTAACAACAGCTGTTCTTTCCATCAGTTATGTATGGCTTACAGAGAAGTCTGAGGATGGAATTTATGGACAGTATTAAATGTTCACCAATTATCATTGACAACAGACTGTGAAACCACATATAGGCCGCAGCACAACTCGGAATGTATGACGTTACAATGGAAACATTTACAACCCATGCCTATACAACGCAGTTTTTACATCTCAACATCCTTTACAACGCATGTTTTGTACAATGCATGCCATCACAACGCATTTTTAGAAACTACATTTACAACGCATTCTCTTACAACGCATACCATTACAACGCATATTACTTTTAGGGCAACAGTAGGGTAAGTGTTGGATAGTGTAGGGGTAAAAATTACTAATCCCACTCCAGTGAGTGCAACAGTAGGGTAAGTGTTGGATAGTGAAGGGGTAAACATTACTATTCTCATTCCAGTGAGTGCATCAGTAGGGTAAGTGTAGGATAGTGTAGGGGTATAAATTACTATTCCCACTCCAGTGAGTGCAACAGTAGGGTAAGTGTTGGATAGTGTAGGGGTAAAAAATACTTTCCCCCATTACTTACCTTACAATGCGTTGTAATAGCATGCGTTTTAGTAACATGCATTGAAATGACATGCGTTGTAGTGACGTGATGTAATGGATGCATTGTAATGGCATGCAATGTAAAGGATGTTGTGTTGTAATGACTGCGTTGTAAAGGCAGTGCGTTGTAATGACTTAGTTGTAAAAGTTGTTTCCCCACAACTTGTTGCTCAAGAGGAAAACATGGCAACCAGCTCATCACACACCTTCATATCCTACTCTCTGTTTTGGACAAAGGCCCGATTCCCTAGAGTCAGACCTAGGTGAGGGTTCAGAGGTATGTATAAGCCATGACGTACTGCAATGTTGTGCAAGGCACAACAGTCTGCTATTATCTTGAGCACAACTTCAGGGGAGTACAGCAGTCACCCCCCCCCCCCCCGGCTACACAGCCAAGACATCTGTATCATGTTAGGTGATTAAAATTGCACTCTATGATGGCTTACATATGTATTTGTGCCCTATTGGACCTACGCTGAGGTACAGTAATTGCACATTTGTATGGTGTGAGGAGATGAAGAGAGAATGCCTATGCAGCATCACCAAGGAGAAAAATTAGGAAATATTTGTATATGTCCCTCTTGCATCTGTAGAGTTAATTATGTATATAATGGCACATGCAGTGTCTGTTGGGGTCATGTATGTGTCACAAGAATTTTTCATTTTTAATGGTTATGTATATTAAAACAAAATTTCTGCACTTGTCTGAGGCTTGAGTGCGTATTCAGAAGCTGCATGTTGCCAAAATCTCCTGCTGCCAGACACTGGGCAAGAAGTGAACTGTGGAATATGTAGCTGTAATGTGAACTGCCTGGGAACACTGCATGCACGTCAGTAAAATAGCCACTGGTATCACACACACCCTGCATGTTGATGGAGTTTTAGCTGTGTCTCTTGTGGAAGATGCGTGTTAGGTGGGTGAAGTGCCATATGAGTGGAATCAATTGCACCTACCACACGTCAGAAGCAGGAATAGAAATAGAAATCCCTAGCAGCCCTTTACCTTCCTACCATTGTATGTGGCAGAGATGCACGCTCTCATTTATGCATCTCAGAACTTGACCCAAGTATCGTGACTGGTTTGTCTGAGAAATGTCAACAACATCACCGGACACCCTCTGGGATGACCCAGTAGCAAAGAAATGGAGAGCTACTAGGATCTTGACATAGGCTGGGATGACGTAGAAGCGACATGTCTCAATGTGAAAATCTTGCTCCCACTCAGAAACCAGATTCAAGGTGGCATCGGGGGGAAACTGTACCTGGAGAACACACCTTTGCTGGACATCCCAAAGAGGATAATCCTTTGTCTGAAAATCCTCTCAGCTCTCCTAGTCCTCCTCCTTCCCCTCATATTCTTTCCCATCACAAGAGGCAAACGGACAAACACATTCAGTGACATGTCGTAAGGACTGAAAGAGTTTGTGTGTGGCAGCTCTAATTTTATGTATGCAACCATAGTGAGATTGGCTGATGGTCTAAATAATTTCAGCTGGAGCAGGGTGGGGGGCTTGTAAGCACTGGCAAAGGTATGTGTGGTGTGCTAGGGAGAAACTTATAATTCTGAGGTTTGCTCAGAGGTTTCGACTTGTATATTACATTCACATGTGAACTGTTTGTAGAAGATATTACATGACACATAATCAATAGTGAAATGTGCAACTGGAGTAGGGATGTTGTATAATCCAAACTTGTGATGATCTGATTGTCATTGGAAGGGTCACATGTATAGGCTTATGCTATCATTTCTTACATGATATTTCTACTCTCTTGTAGTAGTGTGTTTTTCGTCATCACATTTACCCCTCCAATAAACTCCCTACAACCCTACACATACGCATATGTAACAACCCAGTGCCTACATGGGGCAATTTTCTATTTTAAGTGAGTCATATTGTGCTATGTTGGTTGTATAACTAGATGTCATGGATCTCATGAGGTGTATCTAGGCTTATGTGTTGGGAGCATACATCAATGAATGCCCTCTTCTTTCACTCTGGTGTGTTCTGCCCCGATAGTGGAGTCCACGCCCAAGTGTGGAGATCCCGGCCTGATAGCGGAGTCTCTGTCCGAAGTGTGGAGGTTCCATCCTGAGTGCGGATATCACTTCACAGTCGTAAAGAAACTACTCGCAAGTCCCTTTGAGATTACTGAAAAGTTGTACATATGGAATTTTGGTTTAAACTGTGCCTTTGGGAATCAGGCTCTCAGACTCGAAATCAGAATTGTGTCCAGAAATAATAATAACATGGGCAGACTGAGCCTCCCAAAACTGTGAACCTGCAGTTATACATCAGCATGGAGAAGCTCAGCATGAATTCTTCCTGTTGTAACCAGGACTTGGGTCCAAGGTCTACAAATCTTCCTGCTGGGAGAGGGGATATCACTCAGTCAAATGAAGGCCACCTTCCTTGGAGCCTGGAGCACCAGTGTCTGCCTGTCTTTCGGCACCAGAAGATCCTGTGAGGAGGAAGAGAAGAGTGCATGAAGGTATTGAGGCCCAGTGGTGATCCTGTGGAGTGTATCCCTGAAGCAAAGTGTGAGATTTCAGTCAATGACTGGGCCACTGCACCAATCGATTCATCTGTCTTTATTCGTGACCCCATATGCCAGGTGGGACCAATGGTGAAGAGTAAGGGCTATCACCGTGGTGCATGACTGACTGAAGAGCCCTGTGCAGTGGTGTGACCCAAAAAGCTGTCACCCATGTATGCCATTAAGGAACATGAGAAGAGGAATGGCCATCATTCTTGTGCATCGCAGTGGCTTAGGAGAGGCTTTGCTCTGTGCAAGGTTGTGAACCGTAGGCCCTGGGTTCTGCTGTTCATGACCCCTGTACGTGAGGTGGGGGCCACAATGATAAGAGTGGGTAGGCCCCCTGGGGCTGTGAATGCCAGTGAAGTGTAATGGGCTGTGATGCCTGGATGCATGAAAGTAGAGCTTCTACTCAACCACTGGACCCCAGAAGCCTCCAAGACAAGCTGCTGGACTTAGGAAGACTTACAGCATGCCCAGAGTGGCACCATGGACACGTGTCTCATTGTCTACAGCATCCAGACTTATGCTCACCATTGACACGCACATGCATCTTCCTGATCACAACTTCAGCAAGGGTGAGCAAAGTAGATTTCTAGGCCACAAACCCTCTGCAGAAACAGGCTCTGGCTGAAGCTTTATGGCACTGAGATACTTTGACTTTTAAAATGCCATTGTGGAACTTCTAAGGCTTATACTTACCACCAGTGTCTTTGCTTGACTGTTGCCTTCCCTGAATAGAGAATAACCACCATCCTTAGACAGGGAAGTGGCACTCGTACCAGGACAACGTTACAGTAACGGCCTTAGGAAGACTGTATATATTATTTATGGCATGCTGTATTTGACTTTCTGTTTATACATGAATACTGCTTGTGTCCATAGAAAAAAGGATCTGGTTGGAAATACATTTATTGGGGTTGCAGAACAAGTTTTGAGTGTTATGCGCTGGAACTCTTGAACCAATCTCCTCCCAAAAAGCCTTGGACAGCTCGACCATAATTTTTATCACCTTCTAGCATCCCTCAGTTTTCGTCAGTCACTGAGTCTGTGACCTGTTTGCACTGACTTCTGTGTTCATTTGTGTCCCATAACCATCAGCACACTCCTCTTGTTTTATCATGCATATAATTTGAAGGCTTGAAAAGTGTTGCAGGCAGCATAGTGGTGGTTGCAGCGCCTTTAATGTTGCATCAGGGCATTCCATACTTGTCTGTGATACGATGCTGGTCATGTGTAAAAATGTGTGTCCATCACACTATGCGGCAATTTAGTTGGGTCCTCTCAGATTGCCAGTCCTTCTTCGGCGACTCTGAAATCAATATTCCAGTTTTTGATACCCATCCAACCAGAGAGGTCATCAACTTCATAAATCCGTTCTGTCAACAAATGGATTTAGCTATTCGTTTTTAGTCAGAGTCGCTAGACCCCCAGAGGCCGACAGAGCATTGTACATTAAAGGTGATTTAGACGATAGGATGCACAAAATGGTACGATAATTCAGCAAGCAGGACATTAATACGTTGAGGTCAACAGTCATGTATACATATAGCTTGCAGTCATTTTATACATTGAAGGAAGCAGCAGTGAAAACCTAGTCACAAGGGATGTAGATCTTTGAGTGTGCTTACATTCATCAGCAAGGTAGGTAGAGAGCACATGCATCTGTAGAATTGAAGTTAGTAATGAAGAGCTTTTGTTAGGTACAACAAAAATTCATAGTAAAATCCAGGAGCTTGATAAATGGGTCCACTTCAGCCATTTATGGTAGATATGACCTATTGCATGGAGTACTACTGCAACTAAAATGATACAGCAAGGCTCAGTAGTGCATCTATAATTGAACTATGTCAATCATTATGGCAATCTGCGTTGATCTGTCATTCACCTAATGCCCATTAACAGAATTAAAACATCCGCCTTAATGGAACCATCAGCCCAGTAGATAATGCCGATCACACAGATCAGGCGCGCAACACCCATTGGGCTCACCGGGCTTCAGCCCCCCCCCCCCCCCGTCGCCTCCTCTGCCCGGGCTAAGATGACACGCACTGAAATCATTAACTAACGCTGTTCCATCGGAGCCGAGAATGTGATTTTTATTATGCATTCTGAGAAGCCCAGCAGCCCGAGCAGACAGCCAGCCTCTGAACAGTTTCCTCGAGTGAACACCCCCTGCCCTCACCTCATGATTGCCTTTAGAGTGGCGCCGCCGAGGTGAAATCCTTGCCTGAAGGCAGGGATTTCACCTAAGCACTTGATGGGTTATAAGCATGGGGTGTGAAGTGCACAGCAGGGGGGAAGGCATGGCCAGTGCAGGTGACGCTTTTCTTTTGTATGGGAATTTCTGCTGGTGTCATAGCCCAGGGTGTGCTGTCTGTGCCCTTGTATAGATGTGCATTCCATACAAGTGCACGGACAGCAAACCCTGGGCTAAGACACCAGCAGAAATTAATTTACATTGGAAAAGCGTCACCTGCACTGCCATCCCTTTCACCCTGCTGTCTGTGCACTTGGATGGAATTCACATCCACCGCACTGCTCACCAGATAAATGGTGAACAGGGCCATGGATCTTTCTATTTTCGCATCCAAGGGCAGCAGCGAAGAAGCAGAGGAGGCCCAGGCAAGGAGAATCCAGGAGACCTATCTACTCTGAGACCTTCGAGGGGCTGGATGCCAGGACGCAGTGCTGCTGATCAGCCCGACTCCACAGTATAGTATCAGAGGAGCAGGCAGCAGGGGTTAATTTTAGGGTTCTGAGCGGGTATGGGTTTTGGGGTTCCAGGGGGCAATTTTAGGGTTTAGGGTGGGTATGGGTTTTGGGGTGCCAGGGGTCATTTTAGGGTTCAGCGTGGGTATGTCTTTTGGTGTGCCAGGGGTAATTTTAGGGTTCAGGGAAGGTGTGGGTTTTGGGGTGTCAGCGGGCAATTTTAGGGTTCAGGGTGGGTATGGGTTATGGGGTGCCGGGGGAATTTATGGTTCAGGGTGGGTATGGGTTTTTGGGTGCCAGAGGGTAATTTTAGGGTGTGGGGTGGGTATGGGTTTTGGGGTGCCAGGGGGGTGGATACTTTTAGGGTTCAGGGTGGGTTTTGGGGTGCCATGGGATTAATTTTAGGGTTCAGCATGGGTATGTGTTTTATAGTGCCAAGGGTAATTTTAGGGTTTAGGGCAGGTGTGGGTTTTGGGATGTCAGGGGGCTATTTTAGGGTTCAGGGTGGGTATGGGTTATGGGGTGCCAGAGGGGAATTTATGGCTCTGCATGGGTATGGGTTTTGGGGCTCCAGTGGGGTGATTTTAGGGTTCAGGGTGGTAATGGGTTTTGCGGTGTCAGGGGGCAATTTTAGGGTTCAGGTTGGATATGGGTTATGGGGTGCCGGGGAGAATTTATGGTTCAGCATGGGAATGGGTTTTGGGGTGCCAGGGGTAATTTTAGGGTTCAGGGCGGGTATGGGTTTTGGGGCTTCAGGGGGGTGATTTTAGGGTTCAGGGTGGTAATGGGTTTTGGGGTGCCAGGGGGTAATTTTAGGGTGTGGGGTGGGTATGGATCTTGGGGTGCCGGGGGGATAATTTTAGGGATCGGTATGGGTTTTGGGGTGCCAGGGGTAATTTTAGGGTTCAGGGCGGGTATGGGTTTTAGGGTGTGAGGGGGTTAATGTTAGGGTTCAGCGTGGGTATGTGTTTTGGTGTGTCAGGGGTAATTTTAAGATTCAGGGTGAGTATGGGTTTTGGAGGGGCAAGGGTGTAATTTTAGGGATCACTGCGGGTATGGGTTTTGGGGTGCCAGGGGTCCTTTTAGGGTTCAGGGTGGGTATGGGTTTTAAGGTGTGAGGGGGCATTACCCGATCCTGATTATCTGCCATTTTAGCTCCGCCCCATTGATTAACATTAGCCACGCCCCTTCTTTTGCCATGTTAGCCCCCCCCGAAATGAAGACCTAGTTGCGCCCCTGACACAGATCATTATCTTCCAAAATGTTAAAGCTAGTAGAGACCAACATTTGCTCTATTGCCATTTATTCTGCTGCGTGACATGACCACAATTCCTGCAACAGAAAAAACCCACCACCCTAATATAATCGGCACAACCGTGGCCTAAAGTCCAGCGATGGCAATGGATTCTAAAGGCTGTATCAATCCTACAGAGTAAATAGATCGCCTTTAGAACTAGAGCCGCAAGAAAGCATCATTGTGACCCAGGCCGTGAAGTCTCCAAAAAAGCTGTGACTTTAAGATTATATCTGCCACTGAGACATCATGCCACTCTACAACCATCAGAGCCCTGCAGAAGTCATCCGCTAATGCAACTAGGCAGGAAGAAAAATAAGCAACCTGGATAACCCCTACCCCATGTGTGCTGTTATCCCCTCAGAGACCATTAATCCTCAGAGGTGGTTTGTGTAATGACGAGCGTAGCGTTGCTCGCTCAATTTACGAGCTCGAGGGGTAGCTCGGGGATGGAATGTGCATTTAGGAATGTTGGGACGGAGGAACATTAGATAGGCATTGGGGACAGGAGCCGCTGTGGCGGACGGAGGCTGCGCTGCATGACGCCCTTCTGCATGTTGCTGGTGTCAGGGGTTGCGTGGAAATAATAAACACGGAAACTCAAACTATGCGTCCTGTGGTATATCACACAAGAATATTGGTGGCAACCTCCCGGAACCTATCGCTGTCCAACAGACCACCAACTTACAAGAGGTTTACTACCGGTAAGATCATTCTTATATTGTTTTTTCCTTTTTTTTATATATTTTTTTATTTTTCAAATTTGCACAGATTATACAACATAACACACTTAATATCCTACTTTCTCAGCAGTTAATGAGCAGTATCATTTTGTTTGTAATTACATTTCATTACTACAACTTTTGCTTTGCCATGGCACCGCCTCTCGGTTGGAGTCAAAAATAAACATAAAAGAAAAATAACCAATATATTGAAAGACAAACCCCTAAGACGTGGGACAGAGAAATCAGGAGGGAGAGTTTATCGCATCTAGCTCCATCCTTGCTTTGTGTCCTCAAGGTGACTCCAAACCCTGCTTCCATCTGCAAATGGGCTCCCATATTCTTAGGCCTTGCTGCCTCCCTTTCCTGCCTTTTCGTGCATAGATGGGCTTTTCCAAATTGTATGCTGCCAGAAGATTAGCCAACCATACTTGCATTGCTGGGGTTTTTTTATCCAACCAAGCCCTGGTTATACTTAATCTATACACTGCCATAGCAATAAACATAAATTCTCTCTGCGGTGCATTTGCCTCTGGTCCTATCCCTAGTAGTATTCTCGTAGGGTTAAGCGTTGTTTGAATGTCTAGGGATAGATCCAGGAACTTCTCTATATCTCTAATTAAAGTGTGTAATTGAGGGCAGGTAGCAAATATATGTAACATATCTGCCTCTAATGAATTACAACGTGGGCACTATGTACCCGTAGTACCACCCCATTTTGCTATTCTTGCTGGTGTAAAATACAGTGAATATAGGGTTTTATAATGTTATGATTGTAAGGGAGCAGAACAAAGAATTGTACGTCCCAAATCCAAGGACTCCTCGAACCAGCCTACTTCTCCGTTCAGTTTCTCTGCCCACTTCCGACTGAATTTCTCTCTATCGTCAGGTTTCCCTTCTATAAGGCTTGCGTAAAAACTGCAGATAGTGCAATCCCCCCCAGCCTAATTTTCTCCAGTATTTCAGTTTTGGCAAAGCCCACCGGTCCTCCCCGTTTAGTGTTGAAAAAGCTCCTCACTTGCAAGTATTTAAAAAAGTCCCGCCTATCTACTCCAAATTTATTTGCCAAGTCTGAAAACTGCACTAGTCCCTCCGAATCCATCACATCCCCAATCTGTAGAATCCCCTTCTCTGTCCATCCTGCAATTATCATATCTGCAAAGACTGCTTCTGGAAAGGACCTATTTTTGTACAGCCTGGTATACCAATTGAATCTCCCCAGACCAGATCTCTTTAGAAAAGCATTCCAGATTTTGATAGCTGCCCCTACTGTCTTGAACTTTGTCCTTTTGTAGTATCCGAAGTCAGTACAATTTAGAATGGCATTTTCCGCCTCCGCCCCTAGAACCACAGCATAGATTTTAGTGGAATAGCTTTTAATTCTTTAGTCGGTACCACCACCGCCCAACAACCCCTGCATATATTGTATGGCAGCTGCCTAGTAGTATAGTCTAAAATTAACTTATAGGCCCTCCGTGTCGTTCCCTGTGCCCATATAAATCTGTTTAGCATTGTCTCGAGTGCATTGAACCAACTATTTAAAAAAAATAACGGGATCGACCTAAAAAAGTATAGAAATGTTGGCAATATTAACATCTTAATGACGTTAGAACAGCCAACTAAGGATAAATGCAAATTATTCATTCTTTCTAAGTCTAACTTTACCCTATCCATTAGGGGGACCATATTACTCTGTACCACTGTATCTAGATCCGCTGAGATTGCCATTCCCAAATATATTGCAGAACTTACCACCCTTTGGTCGTTGCAAACTACAAACCGATTGCCTACTACCTGGGTCTTATTTCTATTCAAACTATATCCCGATATCTGCCCAAACCGCTGCGCCTCGGCTTCTACTTCTCCAATAGCTTCAGATGGGTTAGGTGTCAAATTGGCCACATCGTCCACGTAGGCCAACGTCTTTACCTCACACCCGTTTTCTCTCATCGGAAGAATCTCAGGATTGCCTTCCAACCTCCGTAAAAAAGGGTCCAGATATAGCGCAAACAGCAGGGGGGATGAAGGACAGCCTTGCCTAGTCCCTCTACATATCTTAACTGCTGCCGAGTATCCCCTATTAACTCTAATCCTTGCCGTTGGTTCTTTGTATAGGGTCTGTATAGCTTTTATATAGCCCTCTCCTATGCCACTCCATTTCAATGCTTGCCACAGGTAGTCCCAGGAGACCCTATCGAACGCCTTCTCAGCGTCTAGAAAAAGCGCTGCCATAGGGTCCCCCAGGGTACCTGCCGCATCGAACATTGTGCTCATCTGCCTCACATGTTGTGTAGTGCCCTTGCCAGGGATAAACCCGTGCTGTGTGGGACTTACCACCCCCTCTATAATCCCAGCAATCCTAATAGCTAACATTTTGGAGCACAATTTGGCGGCAGCATTCATTAGTGTGATCGGCCTGTATGAGCCAGGTACAGTTGCTGGTTTCCCTTTTTTTTAAATCACAATAATGTCTGCCCTCCCCCCCATGATTCAGGTATCGACTCGCCCTTTTGTGCCTGAAGCATAACATTAAACATGTCTTCAGCAATCGCCCCTTGGAAAACCTTATAGAACTCCACCGGCAGCTGGTCCGGGCCAGCTGCTTTGCCCGAGGGGAGACTAGTCAAGGCTAACATAAATTCCTCAAGATGGAAGGAAGAGTCTTACCTCTCCTTTTGTTCCTCTGTAATGAGCGGCGCAGGGATATCCCTTAAGTAGTTGTCTATCTCCGCTAGTCCTCCTTTGTTACCACTAGCATATAGCTCCGTACAGAACTGCCTAAAATCCTCCCTCACTGATTCCGCTTCGGAGACCGTACTACCCTGCAATCCTCTTATATTGTTTTTTCTTGTGATTGACTTAAAGTATTCATTGCTTCGTACCCCGCCACTAGTTCTGGCCTAGCAGTTAACTTAAGCGGTTAACTTTAACCGTTACCTTAGTCTGAGCCCGGCGCAAGTTTCTTTCCTGTGTGCTCAGATCCACGTCAAAGTCCAGTGCTGGGAGCCTGTGTTGCTGCTGCAACTCGAAGCTGAGGAAGACATGAGCACGTCCGCTCATGCCGAGCTGCCATTTTGGATTGGGCTACTATTGCTTATAGGACACTATAACCAGCGATTTTGTTGCACATACGGTTACAAGCAGCTGACTGTCACACCACTTTACCAGAAAACTGCGCTGACAGGTTACAGTGATGTGCTCAGCAGCTGAGTGGTTCTAGGTGTTACCAGCGTATTCTTTAGTTGTGATACTCACACTTTCCACTATTCCTTCTAGTGTTTCATACCATCCACGGTGACACACACACACTTCCTACAGTCTTGTCAAGTTCTCTCCTTGGTGTCTACTAGCTGTCCTCTGGAATATCTGACATGGTGACACACACTCCCCAGTAGTGTTGGCAAGCACCTGCAATGCAATTTTACCAAGTTGTAGTGCTCTTGTTTATTTTGGTTTCTGGCTAAGTAGTAAGATGTTTTTTCTCAAAAACTCACTATGGCCACTATAAACTTACCTTTACTGCAATCTTTCATGGTGAGAAATGATGAAGTCAACAAATGAAAGTGGGAGGAGCGGAAGGACTATGTTATCAATTATATTGAGACATTTGAATACATGTCAGCAGACAAGAAGAACATTTTCGTGCATTGCTTGGGACCTGGATGCTTGAAGGTTTACAACTGTATAGAAAAGAAACCTTGTTGAGGAGATGGGGGGATGTTTTCTCAAACGCATTGGTAGATTTGGTTGCATACTTTGCACCTACTGATTGCAAATCAATTGGCCGCTACAACCTTTCCCATAGTAAAAAGGGTCCCAATGAAAAAATCAAGGACTATGTAGCAGCTTTAAGGTGGTTGGATTTAGCATGCAGATTTGGGAATTTGAAGGATGAATTATTGCGTGGCCAAATAATCATGCATTGCAATAATCCTAATTTTCAGGATATGTTGAGGGTGCATGGAGAGTCCAAGTTACTTGTGGTTACAGCCATTATTTCCAAATCAAGGCTCACGTCTAGGTGTGCTAAAACTGTGATCTCATCTGATAACAAGGATGGGGAGATGAGGTCGTATAAATTGTAAAAAAAAATACTTACAAGGGATATTCAGGAGAATCTTAAGAAAGATGATAAAACAAGGGTAGGCAAAAGTTAAATTCTAGGATGAAAGATTTAAGGGGCAAATGTTACCGGTGTGGTAGATCCTCTTACCTGGCTCATGATAAAAAGTGCCCAGCTTTGGGACAAAAGTGTGCTAAGTGCAGCATCAAGGGTCACTATGCAGGAGTATGCTATAAATTTGAATCTGTTAAATGTGCTGTGGATGAGTGTGATGGAGATGATTACTCAAATTCTCCGTGAGACTCTCTGCAGGTCTTGTGTGTACAGGATGGTGTTATGTGTGTGGGTGGATCCATCAGGTAGAAACCTATTTGTGAATTGATAGCTGGAGGAGATCCGGTGGCATTAGTGGCTGACTCCGGGTCTCGATTCACCATCATTAACAAAGAGATTTGGACCAAGTTGTTTAAGGATAAAATCAGTTCTGAATTGAGTGCAGCAGACATTCACCCGCAAAGTTTTATGGGTGAAGCCACTGACCTTTTAGTATTTTTCAAATTGGTTTTCGACTTCAAGCGTCGGAAAGCTGAATGCAAATTGTATGTGTCCAATTCTGGTCCGTGTGTACTAGGTTGGTGGGATCAGGGAGATTTCGGCATTATACTTGATTTCAATAGCCCAGATCCGGTTTTGATTGTGACTATTAATGAGAAGGGTGGGGTGGATGTTGTCAGCAAATTTCCTCATGTGTTCTCTCGCAAAGTGGGTGAACAGCCGAGCTTTGTCCATAAAATCATTCTTAAAGAAAATGCACGTCCATAAGTTGAGAAACATCCCTTCCAGCGTAAGAGATGAAGTAGTTTGCGAGCTCAAGAAGTTGGTTGAGAGTGACATCATTGAACAAGTTGAATCCTCAGATTGGGTGGCACCTCTGATTGTCGCAAGGAAGGCCAATGTGCTCATTCGCCTATGTGTGGACTTGAGGGAGCTCAATAAGAGCATTTTCATAGGTAGGTTTCCTTTACCTAGAATCAATGAACTGTTATCTGCAACTAAAGGCATGAGTTGGTTTTCCACTATAGACTTGATATCAGCATACCAACAGGTGCCTTTACGCCAGATTAGTAATTCATTGCCCCCATCGGATGTTTTCAATGTAAGAGAGTTCCTTTCAGGCTGGCTTCTGCAGCAGCCATGTTCCAATTCCTCATATACAAATGTTTCCAAAACAGAGGAAAATTCATATTTTTCCAGGATAAAATCCTGGTCAATTAGAAAGATAAGAGGGAACATGATCCAGAGTTACATGAGGTCTTGAGTACACTAGAAGGATACAGTTTGACTGCTGAAGGGTCTAAGTGTAAGTTTGCGGTGAACACAGTTTTGTATCTGGGACATGAGATCAGTTCAGCGGGTATCAAACCTAAGACAGATTCAATTGAAGCCACAAGGAAGGCACCGGTTCCTCAGAACAAAGATGAGGTGCGTTCTTTTTTAGGTTTAGCAGGGTTTTACTCCAAACATGTCCACAATTTTTCAGGCAAAATGAATCATTTCAGGCAATTATTAAAGAAAGGTAGCACATTTTTATGGACAACGGAATGTCAGCCATGTTTTGAGACCATTAAAGAAGACATCTTCACAGTCCAGGCACGCCAAGAGTTTGATCCTGGATGCAAAAGCAGCATCACCACAGATGCTAGTGACAAGGGATTGGAAGTTGTCCTGTCCCAATGACAGGAGGATGGTAATAACTATGTGGTTGCTTTTGAGTCCAGACCACTCAACCCCGCGGAGGAAAAATATTACGTCATTAAGCATGAGACACTGGGGGGAGGGGGTCTGTGGTTTGAGACATTTTAGGCAGTATGTTTGGGGCACCAAAGTGGTGGTTAGGAGTGACCACAAACCTCTTACCAGGGTGCTCACTTCTCAAGGCTTAAGTAATGTTTCTCCAAGAATAAGCAGATTGGCAATGCAATTATTCGATTTTGCATATGAGGTACAGTATGTGCCTGGTGTGTGCAATGGGATTGTGGATTTCCTAAGTAGGTTGCCTTTACCAAACTGTGATGCAAATAATAACGAGTGGGACGAGAACCGATAGGCCTTCTTGTTTGCTGAGGGACTACAACATTTTGGACAGGAAGATTGGTCTAATTCTCTGTTGTAGGACGTTGTATTGTACACAGTCATGAATTTTGTTTGGGACGGATGGATGGCCAGGGAAGCACCGCTTACTGCATGAGTTAATCCCTTTTTGGGAAGTAGGGGTAGAATTATCAGTGGAAAATTAATTTTTGTTGAGAGGAGGGAAACTCATTCCACCTGAAGTGTGTCGCATTGCGGCATTTTCGCCGTCCCGAGCGGCCTCTAATCACATGCAGGTATCGGGATCCTCACTTCCAGGCGGAATCGAAGTCCCGGTCTAGTTCTTCTGGAATCTAAGCACTTCCGGGGGAAACGCTTAAACACTGCGTTTCCCGCCGGCTCTGTGCTTCTGATCCTGTCCTGAACCTGTACGGAGCCCAGAAGACGCTGCGGACTGCTCCCTGTCTTCTGCCCTCTCCACACTGAAACACTTGCCTTGGTATTCACCTACGGGACGTTTCCGCGCTGGAGCGCTGATGGTTCCTTTCTATGGCCGTATTTCAGCGCTTGCAGTGAGCCTTTGTTTCTTGTGAGTATCGCGCAGGAATGCTACTGTTTGTGCACCTATCAGCGCAGGAGTGCTAGTGAGTCCTTGTTCTGGGCCACGCTACAGTGCTTACCCTTGGTATTTACTTTTGGTCAAACACCGCGCAGGAGCACTGCTTTTGTTTGTGCTGTACTTTACACCGCGCTGGAGCGCTGCATCCTTGGTTATTCTTCACTGCGCAGGGGCGCATTGTTTGTTTGTGTTTGTGAGTGCAGGAGCGCTTGATACTTGGTGGTTAATACTTTGTTCCCCAATCACCACGCAGGTGCCTCTTGCTTTTACGTTGGTTTGCATTATACCGCGTAGGAGCGCTAAGTACTTGGAGGTTGTACTTGTTTACCCTTTATCCGCGCAGGAGCGCATTCCCTTGGTTGATTACAAGAGCGCATGGGCGCTTACCTTGGTTCTCATTTCACTCCTTGGTTACAGAGTCCACTTGACCCATGGTGAGTCTATGGAGCAGGTGCTCCTTCCTGCATGTGTTTAGTGGTCTACCCTGAAGTGGGAGGTGTGGTATATCCTAATTGGGTCCTTCTTGTTTCCCCAAGTTATTGCAAGAACCTTCTCTGCTCCACAACCACCAAGACATCATCATTCCTTTGTTGGCTCCCTTCCCTGGTTCCATCCCATCCCAGCTGGGTGCCACTCTCCGCACGGGTCAGGTGGGTACAGGGACGGTGGCTCTTGTCGTCTCTGCGGAATCGCTTCACAAGCAAAGGTGAGTCTTGTGGGGCATCGGACAGAATCAGAAGCCCACGTAACACATTCCGCCCAGACGACATGGGTGATCCGGAGGTTACTCTGCAAGACATCGCAGCCTTGCTGGCTGCCATGCAGGCAGAGAACCTCAGTCTACGCCATGACCTGACAGCTATACAGGGCCAGTTGGCGGCCGGTATCACCAGTCCTTGGGGAACCACTCCTAGCCCCAGAGTTAGACAAGAGGGGTTGTTAAGACAGCCTACGTTCACTTTTGGGGGGTCCTCCACTGCCACCAATCAGGACACGAGTATACAAGTCGTCACACCCCACCCGTTGCAACTGGCTCCACCCGAACGCTTCTATGGCGACAGTACCAAATATGGCATCTTCATCCATCAGTGCCATCTGCACTTCATGGCCAGATAATCAGCCTTACCCGACGACGCATCAAAGGCCGCGTTCATTCTATCATATATGGGCGGAGACGCCGCTCAGTGGTCCATTTCGCTGGTGGAAAACGATGACCCCATGCTCAACAACCTACCAACGTTCAAGGAAGCTATGCGGCGGATGTTCGCCCGTCACACCTTTGTGCAAGCAGCAGACAACGAGTTACTCAACTTAAAGCAAGGTAACAACGACCTGCTTCACTATATTACTGTGTTCATTAAACTCGTCATCGAGGCCCACTGGCCGGAATCCAAGAAACTGTCGGTAATCTACCGGGGACTGCGTGATGACCTTAAGGATCTCATATCACAGCTACCCAATCCGCCTGATGAAATAAGCCCTTTCATAGACCTGGTAGTCAAAATGAACTTCCGGTTACAGGAAAGAAGAACCGAAAAAGGGAAAAGCAGCGACAACCGCTTCCTGTCTTTCGGGGATAAGGGCATGGAAAAAGGCAAAGAGGAAGCGGCTCTTCCAGGTGATACCCCGGAGCCCATGCAGATAGGAGGCATCAGAGGGCCCTTGACCAGCCAAGAAAGAGAAAAGAGGAGGAAGCAAAACCAGTGCCTGTATTGCGGCAAAAGCAGACACTTCGTCAGGGAGTGCACGGTGAAACCCACACGCCCACGGAGCAGAAGGCCCTTCGCGTTACCCGTGGACAAGGGAAACAAGACGGGAAACGAGGTAACCCATTAGACAAAGGGGTCCGTCCTCTGGGTTTTTCTTCCTGCAACTCAGCGATCCCTGCAGTCTTCGACGGTACTCACCATGTAGGAATGGATGTGACCTTGCGGAATCGGACAGGCGATACTTGGCTGGTGACCGCTATGCTGGACTCCGGAGCCACCGGCAACTTCATTGACACCACCTATTCGCTAACTTTGGGCATAAGCGCGGTGCCCAAAGCACAACCAGAAACGGTCAAGGCCGTTGTGGAGCGGACCTGACTTCTGGCCTAATCAGGCATCAAACCGAAGACATGACCATGACCCTCACGAATCACCACTCCGAAACCATCAGCTTTGACGTGATTGACGCACCGCAGTTTAATGTCATACTGGGCCTGCCATGGTTGGTAAACCACAATCCCCGTATTGACTGGGTATCCAGGATTATAAACTTGGATTCAGAACATTGCTGCAGGGACTGTTACACGAAGGACGACCTACCCGATATCCGTACCATACAAGCCCACTCGTTACCCGTGTAAGGCATGGGGATGGTTTCCCAGACAGAAATACCTGAGGTCTACCTGGACCTGGCGGATGTGTTCGACAAGAAAGGAGCCAACACCCTGCCACCACATCGTTCTTTTGATTGCAGGATAGTTCTGATACCCGGCTCCACATTACTATGCAGCAGGATATATTCTCTCACAGAAAAGGAGAACATCCACCTACGCTCCTATCTGGATGAGTATTTGGACAACGGGTTTATCCACCATTCTAGGTCTGCTGTGTCCTCTCCCCTTTTCTTCGTGTAGAAGAAGGAAGGTGATCTGAGGACATGTATTGACTTCAGAGCGATGAACGCCATCACGTTGAAAAACCGGTACCCACTACCTTTGATCTCCAACCTCTTGGATCAGGTAAAGAAAGCCTCCGTTTACACCAAATTGGACCTGCGGGGAGCTTACCACCTGGTCAGAGTCCGGAAGGGCGATGAATGAAAGACCGCCTTCCGGACTAAATTCGGTCTGTTCGAGTACAAGGTCATGCCTTTCGGACTCTGCAACGCCCCCCCCAGCATTCCAGTTCTTCATCGATGAGGTGTTAAGGGAATACATCGATGTTTTCTGCATCGTCTACATAGACGATATTCTGATATATTCGCAGTCCATCCCCGAACATATACAGCACGTGCGTTCTGTCCTCCAACAGCTAAGAAAGAATCGGTTGTACTTGAAGTTGGAGAAGAGCGTTTTTCATGTCACCGCGAGGAATGGCGTCACTACCTGAAGGACGCAAAACACACCGTGACAATCTACACCGACCATAGGAACCTCCAGTTCCTATGCTCAGCACGTGCCCTTACAGCCCGCCAGCTCCGATGGACCCTGTTCTTTAACAAGTACAATTTCACGATCATGTTCCGACCCGGGAAAGAAAATGCCAAGGCGGACGCCCTATCACGACTGGAGGAAACCGATGAAGCCACGGATACCACCGAGCCTGTTCCCATCATAGCGGAACAACACTTCCAGGGCGCCATAGCGTCCTCTGAGTTCATGACACAGCTGCACAAAGACACGGCCCTAACCGATCCAGCTGCCCTGGCAGGAGGACACAAGGGTATGGCTCGTGTAAATGGTTTCCTGTTCAGGGGAGACAAACTGTACCTACCAGGGGAGCCTTGTCAACAACAAGCGATAAGCATGTGTCACGATCACGTCCTCTCGCACCATCCCGGATACCACAAGACTCTCGACCTCATACAGAGACAATTTTGGTGGCCGGCTATGGAGGCTGACACAAGAAACCACGTCTCTAGCTGTGCCGTTTGCCTGCAAGGCAAGAACAGTTCAGAACCCCCTGCAGGCCTTCTACGCCCCATTCCAGTACCACCTTGCACGTGGCACACCATTTCCATGGACTTCGTGGTCGAGCTCCCTGTTACCAAGACTGGCCGCACCACGGTGCTCACCGTGGTTGACCATCTCTCCAAGATGGCTCATTTCGTGCCCTTGACGAAGCTACCCACGGCAGCCGAACTTCGTGAACAATGTGGTGCGCCTCCATGGCATTCCCTCAGTAGTGTTAACTGACCGAGGGTCACAATTCGTGTCCCGCTTCTGGAAGGAAGTATGCAGGATACTGGAAATGGACGTGCACCTCTCCTCCGCGTACCACCCCCAGATGGATGGGCAAGCAGAAAGAACGAACCACGCCATGGAGCAGTACCTCCGCTGCTTGTTGCTTATGGTTGAGAAGGAGTGGTCTGACGTACTGTGGATGGCGGAATACGCGTATAACAACAGCAGGCATTCGGCCATCGGCATGTCTCCTTTCTTTTGCCTCCAGGGACGACACCCCGGCACTTCAGCTTGGGAGGAACCCCTGGACAGCCCATTGCCAACGGTACGGGCTAATCATGGTGCCCTGTGTAGCCTCTGGCGACAAGCCCGGTTCGAACTGGCCAAAGCGAAGGACTCCTACAAGGCACACGCCGACGCCCACAGGCAGAAAGAACCCGAATATCACAAGGGCGACAGGGTATGGCTCTCCATTCGGCACCTCAATGTGCATGGCCCCAAGAAACTGTTGCCTAACCCTGGGCGAAGGACTTCGCTGTTGCCTACTTCGCCCTTTGCAAAGTAGGCGAAGCAGGCAACACTACGCCCACTCCTTGGGCGTAGCGAAGTTGCCCGCCACCCGCCTCCCTTCCGCCCTCCCGAACATACCTAATTTTATTAAATGGGCAAATCTAAATAAATAAAAGGCACTTACCTTGTCAGCGGCGTCCCGGGGCTCCCTCTGCTCGTTCACGCCGCCGTCTTCTAACCAATGCGCATGCGTAGCCGCCCCCGCATGGGCATTTCTCGCGAGAAAAACAAACGAAGAACAAACAAAGATATGACCCCTACATGGAGTGAAGAAAGCAGATATTAAGGTGGGGGAGTACCCGAAAGTGAAAAAAGGAAGACTGGTACGTAAGGGATCTACTCATAGCCATTTAGAGTGATTAAGATCTTATGAAATTTGGCCCTTCTCCATGATGGGAACGTTTGGCATGCTAAAAGGCTGGTGTTGTTCAAGGGGAAGGTCTCTAACCCCACATCTTTGAACGTGGGAAGTACTACAAGATCGAAAACATATGCTTGGGTGGATGATGCAGATGGGGATGGCAACCTTATGTGGAGTCACAGTTTCATCCCTTTTCCTGTTAACTCTACCCCAGATGCTTCCTTGTTAAAACGTTAAAGGGGGAAGAGGTTAGTGTGCAAACAAGCACTGATAGTGTGGAAGCGAATACTATTAAGGAGTGTTTAGTTCAAAAGACAACTAAGTCGGGTAGAGTGAATGTGAAGCCTAAGTATTACAATGGTTTCGTGGTAATGTGAACTTATAAATTGTGGAACTGTTTATTTTTCCCCCACACCCTTGTTGGGTGTTGGTTTTTGTTATCCTCTCATATTGTATTGGTTATTTTTCTTAAAACTATTTTCTTGTGAGCTGTAGTTTCTTTTATATTTTAAAAGGGGAAGGATGTGTAGGACGAGCTTGCGGAATTGCTCACGCAATTGCCGAGCTCGAGGGGTAGCTCGGGGAAGGAATGTTTAATTAGGAATGTTGGAACCGGGGAATGTTCGGTAGGCATTGCGGGGAGGAGCAGCTGTGGGAGAGGCCATGCTGCGTGAAGCCCTGTTGCATGTTCTGTTGAGATAATAAACTCGGAAATTCAAGCTCCACGTCCTGTGGTAGGTTACACAAGAGTTTGCACATTGGTGCACATCAGACACAGTAAAATTCTGCTGCCTGTTTCCTCAAACACATCAAACAGTGGAATTATGGATCCCATTTCATCAAAGTCTATAGGTCCACGAGTCCCCTGTAAGGGGAACATCCTTTTCAACGCAACTTTTACCACGCAGAGCCTTTACGACGCAACTATTACAACGCATGTCATTACAACGCATAGCGCTGGGGGGCGCTCTAGGGTAGGGAATAGATTTAATTTACTATCCAACACCTTCCCTACTATCCACGGGACTGGAGTTGGAATAGTAAATTAAACTATTCACTATCCAGCACCCCTTAACGCTATGCGTTGTAACAGCATGCGTTGTAAAAACTGCGATGTAAAGGCATGCGTGGTAAAAGCATGCGTTGTAATGTCAAACATCCCCTTGTAATCTACACCTCTTAAGGTCCTTCATTCCACTTGTTGCAAGTGTCCTGTGGCTCTCTGTGGTAACTTTTTGCTACTCCTGGTCCAGAATTTTTCTGCCTATAGTCAGACAGTAGATTGTGCTGTTTAGCAAAGCAGCTAACTCTGCTTTGATCATGACAAAGAATTATTAACTTATAGTACACTCTGAGCGATGGTGCAATCAAGGTGTATGTTTTTTTCCGCTGACAGTTTTATTTTATTTTACAAGAAATCAAATAAGACAAGAACCAAAACAATACAAATAAACCGTACACCACAAGCATCCTAGAAGATAAAAAGTAAGACATTTATCTTCATAATACGATATCGCTGATAACAATATGAACATAATGCAGTGCTTCTGTTAAAATGGGCTGGTACTCACAGGTACTGAGTACCGGCACTTCTTATTTTTACCAAGCTGAGTACCGGCACTTCTCCACTACCAAGGAGTGTACCAGTACTTAGGGTCGGATTGATAAGGTGGGCTCTGGGCCAGTGCCCGAGGGCCAGCTGTGTGCCCATTTTTTGGCAGCATATTGCCGTTTTGCCGTTTGTCTGTACCATTCAGCTGTGGCAGGCGGCCTGATGAGGCCTGAATGGCCTGCTTAGGGGGCAAGTGGGCCTCTGCTCCCTCTCCCTCTCCACCCAGATTGAAGATCTCATTGTCCTCACCAACCCCTGCCGGGCCTCCATACTTAGTCGCTTTGCTAATTAGTGTGTGGGGAATTGGTTGCCTGGGGCACATTGATGTTTCAGACTGAATGAGTGGGACGGGAGAGGGCCTGCATATGAGTGGCCACATAGGAACCCAGGTAAGAAGGGTCATATTCACCCCTTGGCCTCTCACTGGGGTCTGATTGCCTTTCCCCTGACTCACTTGCCCCTGCAAATCAACCCCCACCCTGCCCGCCTGGTGGGATATCGAGTCCATGAAGCGTTGGGGTGAGGTGGTGGAGATGGCCTAAGCAGCCTCCCTGGAGAGCAGGTGAGGTGGGAGGAGGTCTACTGCCTTCCATTTAGAGGCCAGTATAGTTCTGCCCCTGACCTCTACCCTGTTGGATTCTGCACATGCTCAGGACCCTGTAGTGCTCACTGTCCGCCACTGCAAGCTTACAGGGCAATGGGCCTTCTGCTGAGGGGAGAGTGAGGTAAGAGAAGGTAAAGAGTGAGGGGGCAGAGATAGAAGTAGCAGAGGAAAGTTTAAAGCGGAAAGAGATAGAGAAGCAAAAGGGAGAAGTGCAGAAAGAGAGGGGGAAGCGATCGTGACAGCTATGGGAGAAGTAAGAGAGGCACAGAGAGGCCACATTAGAAATAGAAAGAGTGATTGTAGAGAATGATAGGATACAATAGGGGTAAAGAGAGTGGGACATAATTAGAGACAAAAGGGGGAGAAGTGAGTGGGGGGAGGTATTGAGAGATTAGAGATGTAAAGACTGATAGAGAGTATTTTTCTGCTGGCTTGTGTGTATGTTTGTGTGTGAGAGAGAAAAAAATCAGAGAGGAGGAGAATCGGGACACTTAGGAGGTATTTGAAATTAAATGCATGGAATGTTACGTTCTGTGTGTATATGTGTGCACCCTTGAATATATAAGGATTGCCCCAAATGCAAGTAAGTTGGAACCGCAATACATTTAGAAGCTGCAAATATTACAAAACAAGGAAACATTACCATTTGGTGTCTGACCTTCACTGTGTGTAACTAGCTAACACATTTTGTTACACTGATAGATTCCTCGCATGATTTGGAACACCCTGCAAATGGTTTAACCCCTTGGGCGCAGCCGCTATTCTGCGCCTGTGCGGCACAATCCAATCGCGGGTGCGGTCATGACAGCCGTCATCAGCGCACGAGCACTGTGTGCCATGACGGCTCCCAGCCTTCATCAGCATGGAAGGGGTTAAATGCCAGTCTCTTCTGTCCTGAAGCAGATTGATTATTAGCCTGAAAGTGCTAATAGTGCTGTTGATGGCTATACTCATTCAGGGTTTAGGTGCTCCGTCCATTGCTCCCAGCATGTCTTCACACCACCCTTTATTAGCATATGTAGCTGGTATTCTGCACATATGGAAAGTTTGAGATAACTATCAAGGTCAATGCAAGGGGAAAATGGATGCTCAATTGAAGTGTTTTCGTATCATCATGTCTCATCCCGCCCACTACCATGCCCATAGCTCAATTTAACGAGTACCTGCACTTACACAATGGTTGTTATTACAACGTAGAGACGGTGGTAGTTACATCTAGAAAAAGGTAGACTAAGTCAAACACAAGTGAGATAGTCGGAATAGAGTGTACCACAAAACAAGTCCTCTGGCTCATCAGTAAGAGTGGGAGAAAGAGAGAGAAAAGGGAGAGATGGTAGCGGGGAAAGGGGGTTATGGAAACGCTGAGCATGAGTGGACTGGGTCTAAAATAGGTTCGGAAAACGATGCAGTCCGAATATCACCTCATGTGACGCGAATGCCGGTGAAACACAATTTACTCCGTACAACACCACACTGTTGCAAGCAGAGCTAAAAAAAAAAAAAAGATTCCTAATTGAATCCACCAAAATAGAATGTTTAAGGTAATAAAAAAAAGCATCCATATTAGAAATGCACAACATGCCCGAGAAGTACAAGGTTCTTTGATCTAATGAGCCACCACGGCCAGCTCCATGAAAAAAACTAAATGTTCCCTAGTAATGCTATTTTTAGGTCTCGCCATTACGACATGTTTCCAATGAAGGGAAACCATTCAAAGTCATCTAAAATTTGCATTAATTAAAAACAATGACTCAAATTAAATGCAGATCCAAGATGCCATTAAGTAGAACATTAATTAATTTAGTATGGGGTAAAGTTGAATTATCATGGTGTCTCAAGTAGGATAGCGGATTATTTGCATTCAGCTCCACTCCCAGTGCACTTACAGAGTTTTTGTAGAATTAGAGTTGTTAGTATTAAACACAAAACAACGACCACAGAAAGGATTTACAGAAATTGCAATACAGCAATTGGGCATTTATGAGGACAGTTTATGGCAGCACAGGAAGGAAACACATCATGCAGAGATATGCCTGAAAGTACCTCAAAATAAGTAAAAACTAATCCATCTCCGGCACCCACAAGCTGCGATTCCGCTCTGCAGCGTGCTATGGCCCATTCACCAGCAATAGCCGTCAATCAATGTTAGAATACAACCTCGACATCCTCATATGAAAAGACATAAAACCACCTGCCAGGACGGCTGCTCGGCATTAATAAAAAAAATTCTAGGCCAGAAAGCCATAAAGCGTTTGAGCAGTTGCAAAGGAAATAATGTAAGATCTTGAGTATAATAATGTAAAGTATTACAAGGTCTTCCTACAGATCAAACCTGCCAGTTGCTCAGATCTAGAGTACAATAAGATCAAAAACAGCATTTAGTTAAACAGGTTATTCTCATATTGGCCACTTGGCGCCTGACTACAAGCATCCTGGACGTGGTGGAGATATTTAGTGTACCAACTAAATGCCATTACCATGCGTGAGGTATTTACGGCACGCAGTACATACCTAGGGTCACTGGAATTATACAATTATATAATACTACTAGCAGCCCGTCCGGACCTTGTCCGGGAGCAATCAGGCTTCCCCGACCCCCGCCTGCCCCGACATTGGCCAGCAGCCCGGGCCCCCGTCCGCCCCGTCCCCCGGCTGCCCCGACCCCCGCCTGCCCTGACATTGTCCTCCGGAGGCTTACCTCACACAATTATGCCAGAGGCCCAGTGTTGCAGTGGTGGCCAGCAGCAGCGCCTGAGGCACTGGGGAGCTTTCTGGGTAAGTGGGGCTCTGGCGCTCTGTTTGCAGGGAGGCGAGGATGAGCAGAGGTTGCAGGGATAAGAGTAGGAGTTCACAGAGTATGGAGCGGCCGGCGGGAGTCGGGAGCTTAAGCACAATTATGCCAGAGGGTCCCCCGCCTGTCCCGACCCCCGCCTGCCCCGACATTGTCCCCTGGAGCCTTTTTGTTGTAACTCCCCGTCCCCCGCGTGCCCCGACCCCCGCCTGCCCCAACATTGTCCCCCGGAGCCTTACCTCAGCCACCGCTCCTCAGTTCAGTGCTCCTCGCCGCTCCGCCGCTCCGCTGCTGCTCACCGCCTGTGTGCCGCTCGTCAGTGCTCCTCCCCCGCGCCATGTCCGCCGCTCCTCCTCACGTTCCTGGACGCCGCTCCTCCTCACGCTCCTGGACGAGGTCAGCACGCAGGTCGCAGCTGGCGCTACTTCGAGGGGACTACTTTTTTTCTGTGAAAATTTTAAATATAACGTATTTTTTAAATTTATATAACCTATGTCCATCTGCACACCCTGAGGATTCCAACGATGTATCGGGTGTGTGGATTGGCGCTGTGGTTCCAGAGTTTACCCGCCTCAAAGCCTCAAAGTTCTTCCTTTATAATAGTAGTATAAATACTGCTGTGTTTTTCGCATGATTATGGATTTGTCGCATTTGCCACACAATCCATCATCTGCTGCATATTGTGCAGATTTAAAAAAAATGAGGCATATTTATAAGGGGATTGCACCACTAGAACATCACTTTTTTAGATGTTCTAGTGGCACAATGCCCTGCACCATATTCACAAAGCGGCGTTAAGCCACTTTTTATGGCTTAATGCCACTTTGAAAATATGGTACCTTTTTACGCAGGGGCATGCAATGGGTGTTGCTGTGGGCGTTCCACCGCAACACCCATTGCTTTTTGATGCTACCCCAGATTTACAAGAATGTGTAAATCTGAAGCAGCACCAAAAACTAATGTCATGCGAAAGCAGGGGTCATAGATTGGCGCAACAAGGAGAAAAATGTCTCCTTGTTTTTGCTTTTTCTATGTGCGATGTATACTGCAGCACACATAGAAAAGGCAAAACGCATTCATTATTGTTTTTGTGCAGATATGGACATCTTCCTTTTAAAAAACAATAATTAAATAATGGTGATTTGCTACTTCTATATGTGCTGCATTCTGCATTCTGCAGCACACACAGAGGTAGCAGATCACCATTATTGATTGTTTATGTACAGGAAGGGACACCTCTCTGCACATAAACAATCATCTCTGCAAGCAGGCACCCTTGCACTATGGTGCAAAGGTGTCTGTTTTGGGGCTAGGCAGCTATTTATAGCGCCAGCGCAAAGGAAAACACAGGGGTGCGCCATATTCTTGAGAATACAGCGCATACCTGCACTTCAGAAAAAAACGCAGCTTGGCCCTGCAACATTTGCTGCAGCACCGTGCCGCACTGCATCATAGTGCCGATGGAGCTCGCACGAATTTGGAAGTTTTATGTGGTTGCTGGAATGACTTTACGATCAGCCCCAGAATTGATAGTAAAATAATTTATGATTCACGGATTACCAGCACTCGCACTTGCACAGCATCGCACTTTTAATACTATTACTGTCTACACTAACTTTTATTAGTTACAGGATATTTAATAGACTGAGCCCTCCTTGGTGACGTAGCTTTGTACACCCTCGGCATGTTATATCCTACATGTGTTATAATTCTAAATGTACCTTTTCTTGCACAAAGTAACTTATGTACTGGTGACCATGATAGCATCTTTGCATCTTAACCCCCCTTTTAGATTTTATCTGTTCTATTTTTACCTTTTTTAAAGTTGTATCTATTTGCTCTGCTTTTGTAAAGGATTTTAAGTAATCATACAATAAAGTTGTTGCCATATCCTTGTGCATATACCCCATAATGTTTCTAGCTCTACCTTCAGAGTATTCAGAGTATCCACAAGAAAAATTCCGAATTACATGCAACATTGGCACTTTTTGCTCCAAATTCGGTATAATGCACAATGTAATAGCATGTTCCGCATTTATTGTCAGAAGGCTTGGCAGGCCAGACTTTATCAGGGGAACAATCTATGTAGGTAGGGTTTAGTGAGTAGCGTGAGAAGGCGGTAGGGGTGTCACCAAGTCACTACTCCTATTTCAATGTGTGTGAGGTTAGTGCACATTTTGAATTTGTAACAGGTGATTCGTCATCAGTAAGAAAATGTGCTGTAAGGGCTGACGTTTAATGTTAAGTGAATTTGAAGTTGTTGACAAGCAACCAATTGGGAGACCAGTCCTTCTGCCTTTGTGCATTCCTTTAAGACCAGATAAAAGCACTGCCAGTATTTTACTTCACAACGGCCTGCAAACACTGGTAACCGATTTGCCATATACAATGACGTTCTTTATAATTTAGCCTACTGACTTGCGGATAGAGCCGTCAATCCTGTAATGCGGCCCATTGAACTTTCCTTGGATATAGCCACAAGGATAACTCTCACACTCAGGGGCCCATTATGATGTCGGGCGGATTGCCCCCGCCAGGCTGGTGGTAGCCACCGCCAGCCTGGCGGGGGCAATCCTCCCGACATCCACACTCGTTACCCCCCGCCATATTAGTATGGCGGGGGGACCTCGGCGGACGGAAAGACCGTCCGCCGCTTTTCCGCCCCGGTCGCCTTGCGGCCGGGGCGGAAAAGGAATATTATGGTGGCGGTGTCTATTAGACACCGCCAGCCATAATACGATGGGCCTGGGCAGGTGCCTTTCCGTGGCGGCGATGCCGCCATGGAAAGGCATGCGGTCTTAACTTTGGGGGCCCCCTGCGGGCCCCCAACGTGAAGGAGGGGTGGGGGGTGCACACGGGGGGTACCTGTGGTACCCCCCTGCATTTGCATATACAATGAGGTAGGCACCGCGCGGTGCCTGCCGCATTGTGTATGCAAATGCATACATGCATTTATGGCATTGTGGCGGGCGGTGCAGAGAGCACCGCCCACCACATTGTTATAAATGCAGTAGGCGGCCGCCACTGTGGCGGCCGCATCCTAATTCCACCCACGGGACTCCCGCCCTTATGGCGGGTGGTCCCTAGTCCCGATAGGATGGCGGGCGGACTAATGAACCCCTCAGACTCTTGTCTACACTCCGCCCAAGCTGCAGGTCTTCCCTTTATTTAGACTGTCGCCGTGTCTGGCTTGGGGTGCAGGGTATGCCGAGGTGTCTCAGGCATATATGCTGAGTGGTTCACTACATTCCTCCCTACTTTAGTTTCTGACTTCCCCCAGTCCAAGTGGTACCTCTGATGTTGGACTGACATAAAGAAGGAGGTCCTTAATTCTCTGGCTGGGTGGGGGATGATAATGGCCCACTGACACAGGGAAATCCATCGGCAGTTGTAGTTCATGGTGGGGTTTCAACATTGGCAGAGGGTGACTCCCCAATTCTCCCTGTCCTTCTAAAATCTCCAAATCCTCCTCCTTCCTAAGGTGCTCCATGGACTTCACAACTTATATCCGGACTCCTGGGTACCTTTTTGAAGCAAGAGATGGTCTTCGTCACGACCTTTGACACCTTTTGTGCTGTTATCGTAGTGCCTCTGGTTGTACTACTGCCCAGTGGCCTTTTTCACATGAAGTCTAGAATTTCCACCGCAGATGTCAGTTTCTTTGCAACACTGGGCCTTGTTTCTTTAGCATGCATTACACTGTTCTCCTGCTTCTTGTAGCTCTAGTGCTATTCTGCGCGCTGATCTTGACTGGTTTGCATATCCTGCTTTCTAGGGTGCATTGTGAGGCTGCGGGAAAACTATCCTTTACTCTCCTTCCTAATGGCAGAGAAGCTGGTGTGCACTGAGCAATGAGGTAGGGGGTGTTGTGGTAGGCATGCAAACAATTGTAGAGGGTCCATTCAGGTATTCGCCCTGGTCTATCCCTATGCACAGAGCTTTGTTCAGAGTACCTATGAATCAGTAGTGTGGTTTGGGGGGGGGGGGGGCGGGGGGTGCTATTGGTTTGCCTCGGTGGCATTTTTTGGGGTCGGCTGTGACAAGTGCAAAGTAAGTTTTCTCACCCTCCTCGTCTGTCGCCTCCCACCCTTGTCGTCATCTGTTGCCAACCCCCTCATGTCATCGTCTGTCACCACCCCACTCGTACCTCCAGCAGCTGTCCCTGGTAGGCTAATTTTGGGATCGCCCCAGGCGGCAAAAGGTCAAGCTACACCACTTCTATGCATTGTTCTACATTTCTATATGCTTGAGGCTAATATGGTGTGATACGGCAGCAATGAATTTTTAAATTTTAGGCTTGTGTACATACATATAGAAGTTGTGCACTTGGAATGGCAGTCTGTCCAGATTTCTATTGGTACCTCAAAAGTCACAAAGATTTTTTCCAACTTGAGTTTAACATGTTCGAATGCAGTGGTCCCCCCATTTCTACAACTGGGAATCTCGAGTAGGCGTGCATGACCACTATAGTATGTCTTCCTTCTGGGAAGCTCCCAAAATCATTATGGACCTGTGTTGATGGGGATTCACTGGGTACCTGCATAATGATCAGGTCTGGAAGATCTGCGTCACTGTTTAATTGACATGCTTGGTACCCTAGGATTATCTCCTCAACTCCTTGGTCCAACCATAGGAACCATGGCTTCTCCTTATGTCTGAGTTTTGTATTTGCTATACCTTGGTTCCTTTAATGACAAGTACCAATTCCATGTCTTGCATGCACAACTATTCATCACCCTAATAGCAAGGGTGTGTCCTCAATACACCGAGTTCCTACATGTCTATCCACAGTCACTGGTTCTTGCCTCAAAATTATTCAGGTGGACTAGAAACGTTGCCAACATCTTTTAGAAGAATTCATGCTTTTCAGTTTCAATGACTAGGGGCCTGATTTAGATATTGGGGCATCTGGTCATGCTGCTGCTTTTCCGTCGGTTTCTCTGCACGCCTACTAGGCGGTTTGCCCGCTCAATTTAGATGCCAGCGGGTCTATGGACGATAGTCCGTCTGAGTGCCACCGTCTCTGCCAGAATTTTCCTCCAGCATTGACGACACTATAGGCAAAAGCAGCTGTCGGAGACAGTAGAGCCAATATTTCTGCCAGACAAAATATGATGTGCATTCCCTCTGACATAATTGTGGTGGGTAAAACTCCACAACTGAGTTGGCGGTTTCAAAACAATATGAGGCGGAAACTTATTTATTTTCTTTTTTCACTTTAATTACTATCATAAACCTAATTGTCCAAGTCCTTCATTTGCTGCTGCTATCGGACAATGAAGCAAATCAACCCCGTTGTTGCCGAAATCAAAGAGAGGTTTTTATACTTGTTTACGTTTGCATTGTTTGTTCACAATGGCTCTGGACTCTTACATATTTAAATCTCTCTTACAAGCATTATTTTTCTAATGTGCAATGCATATGTATGTGGTGTTGTTGTATAAGAAATTTAAAGTAACACACCAAGATTATTTTTTTCTTCAAATTTGGTGCAAGCTGTTTTCATGATGGACACTTACACAAAAATTAGCATTAATCAAAATTCATAATGTGTTCATACAGGTGTGTTTAATTATTTTCATACACTATCAAATTATAAACATTTGCATTTCACAAATTTAATATAGTTTAGTAATTGTGCTAGACAAGGTAAAATGTGTTTTTTTCAAATAAATGTAAAATTAAAGTTTGTTTTACATTTAAAAATTTAATATATTTAAGTAAAATGTCCCTCTGCCTACTTCATGCATTTTCTTTAAGGTATAGTGCATATGTATTTATTTTTCACTTATTAAGTGAAAATAACACACTTCTACTAACACTTAAAAAAAACTTCAGTTGTATTTTTGGTGGAAGTGCCCATTATCATGATGAATGCTTGCACCAAAATTTGAATGTCCATTGCAATTTTTCTATCACTAATGTTTGGACTACACAAATATATAATTTAAAAAAAGGTGGCCTTTTCTGTCATAAATGAAAGTAAGAAAATGTATTTCATATTTTTATCAGCAACATGAATTGTAAATGAAATGTAATGATAGAACAAACTTTGTATAATGAAAATATTTGTATTTATAAATGAGATACTTCTCTCAAAGAGTTATTCAAAAAAAAAATAGAAAAGGAGAACAAAACGGTTTCACTAAAGAGAAGGCTGAAGCTTTGTTGCCCATAACTTGCCTTCTAAACAGACTCCAAAGGATAACCTCCTCAGGAAGGGGCATCTATTGAGCACAGTGCATTCCCCTAAAGGATTTTCTTGGGACGGGTGGGCTTAGGTTTAGTAGGGATTAAGGACATGTAAGTGGTGAATTTGTAAGGAGGAATAATGGTAGGAGGGGTGGTAGATAATTGGGCTTTGAAGGTAGAGGAAGCTGGAGTGGGCGATGTGGTTGTGTCTGTATGTTTGGCAGTTACATGTGGGTCTGGTGTTTGTTGTGTATGTTCAGATCTGTGTGTTTGTGGCTGGTGTTCGATAGTTTTGTGAGCGTGCATTTCCTTTTGGTTGGGTTTATTTTGAGTGTAGGGGTGCTTTTGTGTGAGGTTGTAGGTTTTGATGAGTGTGTTGTTGTAGTGGATGGTGTAGTTGTGGTGGCTGTGGGTGTGCTGGTAGCTGAGGGTGTGCTGGTGGTTGCAGTGGTTGTGGGTGTGCTGGTGGTTGTGGGTATGGTGGTGGTTGTTGGTGTGGTGGTGGTTGTGGGTGTTGTGCCTGTGGTGCCTGTGGGTACAGTTTCAATAGATGTGTGTATGTTGTTCTTGTGTTTGTGTTTATTAGTGTGTTCCACTTGTTTCTGTTGTAGTGGTTGAAGTGGGTGCCTGCTAAAAAGTGAGTGTGCTTGGTTGGGCTTGGGGTGGGAGTTTGGACTGGGGTGGAGGAAGGCACCAGAGGTGGAGCAGAAGGTGAAGCTGGGTGGGAGGCTGAAGTGATTGAGGAGGATGCTATTTTGGCAAGCGATTTCTGCATGCCAGAGATCAAACAATGAATGGCATTAGGAAAAGCAACCATTTGTTGCATTTGACAGGTGAGGCTCTGGATGCCCTTCACTATTGCAGTCTGGCCTACAGAGAATCTGCATAATAGGTCAAAAGCCTACTCACTCAGGCCAACTAGGGTGACAGGGGCAGGGATGGAGGAGCCAGCGGCAAAGAAGACCCCAGCCCTTTTAGGGGGTTGTGTTTGGCCAACTGCGGGGGGAGCAAGACAGAGAGCCAAAATGTGTCTCTGGGTAATGGACGAGGATGTTGGTACAATTGTGGTAGGGTACACCACCACTAGGCACTGTTCCCTTGTAGAGGCCTCCATAGAAGACAACGAGGTGGCAGCTTCTATCCCAGTCCTCTCACCCTCCGTGCCACTCTGTCCATTGGTGACAGATGTTTCACCACTGAAAACACAGTGGCCAGCTGTTTTCCCACCATCATGGCCAATGTCTCCTTAGCCTGCTCTTGAAGATGCTGTAAAGACATATACAATAGTTTCACTATAAGTAATCATGATGGTTTTTAAAAAAAATCCTTTTCAAAATTGTCATATATCACCTACTTCAAGGCTTTTAAACTTTGTTTTATTTGTATCTTTATCTCCTGCATGAAGTTAAAATCTTCAGAAACCATTTGGTTACAGTTTTGTAATTTTCTAATACTGCTCCTACATTATTTTTAATAATTTTTCTTAACCATTTTCAATTCTCTCCAGAAACTGTTCTCACCTCTGAATGGTTCTGACTTGTTGTTTTGAATAGTGAATGTATGTCACAAAAACTAATATAGAACAATACTACCTTTGTACATCGTGTGTACAAGGCAAAAACAGTTGATGTATTTTTAAAAATAAGAATATGACTCAATGTGTGTTAATATTTACTGTAATGTATTACCAACATTTGTATAAACTGAAAGGCTGCTTCTTTTCTGTGGGCATTTCTCAATGGTAAAACATACATTGAGTAACTTAAGTCTTTTTAAAATGTTAAAATAAATGGTATGGATTCAGTACTTAAGTTGGTTATTAATTTATCCCGCCCTATGTAGTTACTTATGCTATCGAAGAAATTCAAAATTAAGTTTTTCGGTAGTTTCAAATCACTTCTACAGCATAAGTAAATACACAGGGCTTGATACATTTTTAATCCACTCTAGTACATATATATATATTTTTTAATTTTACTTGGTAATTTCTTAAGGTATTTTTAGTTTGTTTTACCATTGTTTAAAAAAACTTTACAAAATATTCTGGCTTTCAGTTTAATTTACAATATGAAAACATTTTACTATGATGAATTTCAAATATTTCCCAATAAATTATTTTTTTGTACCTGGTTTTGAGTTTTGTAGAAGGGGCACTTCAACATATATGTGACGGAACATGTCATCTGCAAAAGTCACTTTAAATAATCTTTATTTTGTTCATTATTGATTTATCATCTGGTCATAAAAAAGGGCATACAATTAATATTTTTGGGTATGTGTTACTCTGTTACCAATGTGTTCAAATTCCTGTTTGCTTTTTAAAAAAATCTATGCTTATCAAAATCATTATTCAGTAAACAGACTGGTTTACATACACATTTGTGAATGAGTAAGATATTATGCAAATGTAATTTTTAACAAAAAATAAATTGTATTTTTTATTAAAAACATAATTGTCATTTTTTAATCCAAAATGTATCCATTTAATCCTATTTTTCTTATCATTTTTTCTCACATGTTTACTATTGTTTGTTTATAATACTAACTCACGAATGTGGTGTTTGGAACATTCACTGAATCATTAGTACAAAACGTACACCTTCAAGAACTCTTCTTGTGTGTTCGTCATGTAGAAAACTGTGTTAATGCCAATATTTGTTGCTGTAATAAAAAAGGTATTTAAAATGAAAAGCTCAAAAAAATACTTACCCCCTTCATGCTGCTGTCTTTCTCTCAAATGCCCATCAAGCTGGGGATAGCCTCCGCAAGTATGCAGACCATTAGGGAGGTCAGGGTATGGCGCATATGCTTTGAATGTTGGGAAGAATGGCCGAGCTGAACTTCTGCTGACATCTTGGTCCAGCATCATAGGTCTTCCCATCAATTTTAGTAGTGGATACTGCACTTCTTGTAGACCTCTAGGGTCCACACATTCTTGTTGATGACCTTCCATATCTCCTTCTTCTGATAGGAGTCAGCCTGTATGGATACAAAAGATGAAGAAACATTTTTTTTGTGACTTTTGGTTCGTATTGATGCAATATAATTATGAGAAACCAATCACAATCTTATTTGAAAAGTTTAAACAGCAGAGTTGGTTTTGTTTTTTATATTATTTTTGTTTTTTTCAATAACCTGAGGAGTAACCTTATCCCTTGTTATATCCTTATTTTACTAATTCGGGCCAGAGACATCATCTAGGTTGACTTATTTGCGGGATTAAAGAATCTGCAATAAGTATTTTTTAAAGAAACGTGCACTCCAGGGAGTCTGTATGAAAGGCAATGCATTTTGACCACAACAGTATTAATCACGGTTGGCTTGGTCCATCTTTAGTTTCTATATCTATGCATTTGCCCACGTTAGCTCATAATGGGGTACTGTGGGAGTTGTAGTTCTATGTTGTAAATATGCTTTATAATACAAATATCAAGTTCTCACACATGTAATATACAATGGTATTGGCTGACTGGACGCATAGAGTATGTTTGAAATGGCTTGAATGTGTCTTAGAAATAACATCTTTCTATTTGATCAACAAATATACTGTCAAAGTTGTGGTACTGCTATGGGAGTTTCCTTCTCTCCAAGCTAAACCAATATCACCATGGGATGGTTGGAGAAGACGGTGGCTTGGGGAGAAGGAAATGATCATTATACAGGAAAAAGAAGGTTGGGGTTAAGGTTTTTTGACAACCTATACATAATATGGAATGGTACATCTGAAGAATTGATCCAATATTTTAATGTTAAACAACAATGATATAAGTCTAAGTTTCACTTACAACACCAGTACAGAAAGGATCCAGTTTTTGTACATACAAGTGTCCATAGAACAAAGAACAATAAAGACAACTGTATACCACAAACCCACTGCTACAAACAGCGTCCTACATGGATCGAGTTTTCATCCTAAGTCCCTAATAAAGGGCATACCATACGAGGAATTTTTAAGAATGAAACATAATTGTTCGGATGAAAGGGAATTGTTCGGATGAAAGGGAACTAATCAACAAAACAAAACTCAAGTTTTTAAAGAGAGGGTACAAACCAGCATACATCAATGAAGGTAAAAGAAAAATAGAGAAGATAACTCGAGAGCAGATCCTACTACAGAAGACAAAGAATAAAAAGATCACAAAGAGAAAGATGATACAAACTCAGAAATCAGACTCATTCTAACATATAGCAAATTAGGAAATCATAAAAATCATGAACAAACATTGGAATGTTCTATTGAAGGATCCTGATATTGGATGTAATCTGGACAATTGACCCATGATAACCTACAGAAAAGCACCATCACTAAATGATAAATTGGTGCATAGCCATTTTACTCAACTACAACTAAAGTCAAGGCTACAGAAAAATCAAGAAGGGTTCAATAAGTGTGAAAAATGCAAAGCCTGCCGCATTGGAAAATATACTAAGGGATGAAAATTCTTCATAAATGAGAGAATCAGCTGCGATTCAACATGTGTGGTTTATATGCTGGAATGTAATTGTGGCCAAAGGTACACTGGCAGCATAATTTGTGATCTAAAAAAACGAATTCTGGAACACATTCGAGCTCCTCAAAATATTGATCAGAATTATATGATGACCAAACATATGACTTCTCACCCTGGATACAACTGGCAGAATATAAAAAATACTGGGGCATAGCAACAGTACCTGCGAATGGAAGAGGTGGAGACAAAACAACAAAACTCAAGACACCTCGAATCAAGATTGATAATTTGATTCCAGACCAAACAGCCTCATGGTCAAAATGGGGATGAAGAACAAGGTGCATCTTTAATTACATAAGGGTCCCTCCCCGACTAAGAGAAAGAAAGAGAGGTAAGAATAAGAAAAAGATCAATATACTTGTCTTCCTACTATTAGGTTCAAATCATGTGTAATGATATGGAGTTGGTACTCCGCCACTATAAAAAGATACTCACTGTACTCACAATAATGAATCACTGACTAAGATCTATCTGGAAAAGATAGTTTCTAGAGGGCACTGAACCGGCAATTCTGTACAAAATGTGCACATTGCTAATCATATAAACCTGTATGATGTCTGTATATAAAATATTTAATCATCATTACAATGATTGACAAGAAACATACTAAATGCTTCCACTCAGCCAATACCATTGTATATTATATGTGTGAGAACTTGTTACTTGTATTATAAAGCATTTTTACAACATAGAACTACAACTCCCATAATGCCTCATTATGGGCTAACGCAGGCAAATGCACAAATATAGCAACTAAAGATGGACTGAGCTAACCATGATCAAGACCGTTGTGGTAGAAAAGCGTTGGTTTAGTATAGTGATGGTGATGGCAATGATGGAATAAAATTGCCTTTCATACAGACTCCCTGAAGTGCGAATTTCTTTTGTTGGATAATGTAAGAAATCAGCCCCCACACCGAAGTCCGACTATACAACTGACTCAATAGGGTGGTCCCCGATCAGCAATTGTCCTGTGAGTAATGGCAAAGGCAGAAGGAAAACCCAAACAGTAAAAACAGACTATTGTTCATCTATGCAGTGGGGTCCCGAGACAGCCGGACAAATGGGCCAATCAAGGAGTGAGGGTGTGTCGGGAACTAACCAATCCCTGGCTGCATGAGGAGGTGAAAAGGAGAGGGAGGACACCGAATGGAAGAACATCACGGGAGAAGACGCCGCAGGAAGAGGATTCACAGGAAAAAAAGGTCATCCAGGAAGACGCCGCCAAGAAGGATACCTGCACAGGAGAAGCCAAAGATGGGGCAACTCTGGAAGACTGTAGCTAGGTTTAGTGGTCCCCGGTGGACGCACTGGAGATGCTGGAACTCTAGAGAGTTGAGGCCAGTGGTGGTACATGACCAAAAAGGGAAAACAGGGTGGGAGATAGGGAGGCAGATTGCGGAAACTGAGCCCTGCTTAAAACGCCTGTTAAGTATCCTCGGTGGGGGTGTTATCAGTATGGTCTACCTTTTTTCCCTTATGACGTTTTCTTCACGTTTTTTGTTTTTTTCTTTATTAAGTCACACTCGTTCAAGCCAACTCAGGGTCGTGAATGCTTGAGCCTAAAAGCCAGAACAAACAAATTGTTTTGACTTAACTTCTTTGCATGAGCACTTGCATGGTGGTGAGGTGAAGGGTTGTCATTCTAGAGCAACACTGGGCTATAAACCTACTTACCATTCTTTTCTCTCCTTTGTTCCACTCTCTCCACGAGTCTCCTGGGACCTCCTCCTGAGATTGGAACACCTAGAGGGAACCACACAAGAGAAGAGGGAACCACCCAGGAGAAGAGGGATCCTAGTCACCTAAAGCCTTTACCTGAAACTGAGCTTCAAATCTTATGGTTATTTGGAGAGGACCTCCTATTTGTGCTCTTTGAATTCTTTTATTTGGAATAAAAGCCAGTGAAACATAACACACATCTGGCCTCCTTACTTCTATTTCCACCCATCCCTCCGACAGGGGGTGTCAGAAGTGGGATCATGGAAAATGGAGGCTGTGGTGTCTAAGATGGTGGAAGGGCAAGAACGATTAGAGAAAATCATGGAAAAGATTTTGGTGATAGCAGAGGCAGACAGAGAGAAGCTGCACAAGACCATGACAGAACAAGGGCAGACACAGGAGACTGTCATAGGGAAGCTGGCGGAAGCATTAGGACAACCACGAGGACATGCCACACTTCCCTCTGTGGTGGTACAAAAGTATGTCCCAGGGGAAGATCCCAACTTCTTCTCTAATTTTGAGAGACTGGCCAGGGCTGCCATGTGGCCCAAAGACAAGTGGGAACATTATCTGGGTCCTCTCTTGACTGGGGATCTCCAGTCAGCGTATCAAGCAGCCAATCCCCTCGGCACTACCCAATATCATGAGATAAAAAGGAGCGTTCTAGAACGCATGGGTATAGATGATGAAACCTGTAGAATCAGACTATGACAAATCAAAGAAGGAGACAAAGAAACCCCTAGGGCTCTGTATTGTAGGATTTGTGATATGACCGAGAGTTGGCTTAAACTCTTAATCGCTTCGGAAGACGAATTAGTAGAGAAGATAATTTTGGAACAATTTCTTAATTCCTTGCAACCTCCTATGCAATGATGGGTCCACCAGCACGCGCACCTCACCCTGGAGAAGGTCGTAGAAATAGCCACCGCCTTTAACAGAGCCCTGGAACAACAAAGAGGATGGGAAGAAGGCACCTGGAAGCATCCAGGGGGAGGACCATTCAAGCATGCCAAGCGACTCCCTAACAGCAGGAAACCAGACACCCTAACCCTGTTGCCAGGCCCTTAGCCTGCCTTACCCCGTCCGCCACCCCCCCCAGGGACCCCAATGTTTCAGTGTGGAGTTTATGGCCATATCGCTTGTTTTTGCCCACAGAAGGAAGAGCTCATGGATGTGGGGTACTCTAGGTCCCTTTACTGTTCAACCAATGAAACAACCCTCCCATATCATATGAGAGTAAAGGTTAATGGGGAGCTGAAAGTCTACACAGGATGTTTGCAAGTGTAATGGGACCCCAACCCAAGATATGCCTGGTTGGTTTTCCCCTACAAGTGGAGTTGTTAGAATACAGTGCGTACATGAGGACAGTAAAGTGTACCCCATGGTAGTTTCCATCCAACATCAGCCTTCCACCCCTCCCCACACCCTTGCGGGTAGGTCTGATTCCAAAATAACCCGAACCAATGGTCCTAGGAAATGATTATCCCCATATAGATACGTTCTGAGTGAGAAAAGGGAGGAAGGAGGTGAGTGGGGAGAAACCGCCCCCTTTTCACAAGACCAAGATAATGAGTGGACCAGAAGCAAAGACTGAAAAAGTAAAAGATAGAAAAGTCAAGAGAAAAAGAGTTGGTCTAAAAGGGTTCTAACCAATAACGGATACAAATTGTGGGACCATGATAGAAACTTTTATTCCACCCAGCATGAAAACCTTACTCTCCAGGATGCATAGAGACAAGCCACAGAACACGAGGACCCAAACCAAGTAGGTTCCCAGTTCTTTAACCAACAAGGTTTAATATACAGGAAGGGAGGAAAGTCCATTCCACTTCAGTTATTAGTACCTCAACCCTTTCAGGAGAAAGTATTATTCCTGGCCCATAGCCACCTTTTAGGGGGACATTTTGGGACAGATAAAACAGAGAAAGCCATTCTAGACAGGTTTTACTGGCCTAGAATATACCAACAGATCCGGAAAAACTGCAGAGTGTCCAATATGTCAGAAAAATAGCCGACATATACCACCACGAGTCTCTCTAAGACCATTACCAATAATAGACTAACCATTTGCCCGGGTAGGAATGAATATCCTTGGACCCCTCCTCCCTACCCAAATAGCCATGGCCATGATCGCTATCTTTTCCCGTGTTGGGATCCCTAAAGAGATTATCACTGATCAGTGAATGGGGGCGTGGCTAGCCGCCTAAGATGGCGGTCATGGTTTGGTGAGACTCTGGACCCTGGGGTGAATAATCCTGTGTCATTGCCGGGCACGGACCTGCTTTTGGGGCTTTGATCACTTTCCTGCGGTCATTGGGGGCACACGACGCCAGCCTGCGGAATTTGAACTGACTCAGTCAATGAGCCATGTCTGCCGGAGCTGTGTTGGTTCCAACCCTTAGATGAGACGCTAGGAGGTGACCGACAGACATGCGGTTATCAGTTTTCACCACAACTAAAGAAGTACAGATACGGAGTTGCCTGAGGAATCACGGGAAGGAATTAGCCTGAAGTAGGCAGAAGAGTCTGGTGAAGAAATCGCACTGCAGAAGTACTTTGTCTGTTGCAATAATACTGAAAAGCTACGTAGGGCTGTCAGTGTTATAATTAGGGAAAATTTGAATATGAGTAGAGTGCTCTGAGGAGGCGCTTAAATTCAAACTGAGCCCCGGTGGAGCGGGTGCTCTGAGGATTCACATTGTTTTTGGGGGCCATACCTGCTGCTTCCTGTCCACAGTCCCCTGCTGCCGGTCTCCTGAGTTTACTCCCGCAGCAGCCGCATCTTCCAGCAACGCGGTGCAGCCACAGAGGACTACAACTCCCAGGAGTACTAGCGGCGGAAGCCGCCACCGCCCACAGCGCGCCCAGAGGCGCTTAAATTCAAACTGAGCCCCGGTGGAGCAGGTGCTCTGAGGATTCACATTGTTTTTGGGGGCAATACCTGCTGCTTCCTGTCCACAGTCCCCTGCTTACGGTCTCCCGAGTTTACTCCCGCCGCAGCCGCATCTTCCAGCAACATGGCATGGCCACAGAGGACTACAACTCCCAGGAGTACTAGCGGCGGAAGCCGCCACCTCCCACAGCGCGCCCGGAGGCGCTTAAATTCAAACTGAGCCCCAGTGGAGCGGGTGCTCTGAGGATTCACATTGTTTTTGGGGGCCATACCTGCTGCTTCCTGTCCACAGTCTCCTGCTGCCGGTCTCCCGAGTTTACTCCCGCCGCAGCCGCATCTTCCAGCAACGCGGCGCGACCACAGAGGACTACAACTCCCAGGAGTACTAGCAGCGGAAGCCGCCACCGCCCATAGCGCGCCCGGAGGCGCTTATATTCAAAATGAGCCACCGCGTCGTGGGATCGCGCCCGGGTCGCCCCGGGTTAAGCCCGGGACAAGGGCGGGACCGTCCAAGGCCGTCAGAGGCCGGAGTAGGCCGGGCTGGGCCACCCCTCTAACGTGTTCCACACTCAGGCAAGATCTTCTTTTTTTTTTTTCAGGTGACCAAGACTGATAACTTTGTTTGCTGTACTTTTATTGTGGACACTGGTGTTTGCCCTGCCCCTATTGGGTAAGCTTTAACAGACGATCATGGCCCTTCTATCTGGGAAGGTGAGGAAGATGGCGACCAACACAATAGGTGGCAGCGTTACAGGGACACTAGACAATTTCATTACCAGAGCAGCAGTTGTTTTAGAGCGTGAGATAGCCCTTACAGAGAAGCGGCTATCCCTGGAATTGTTAGGCTCAAAGCGGTCTTCTCTGGGTAAAATTAAGATTGCCGTAACGCCAGATCATACTGACACCCAGAGACATAATGGGACTGGCCTGAGAAATTTAAGCATAGGATCAGACGGTTGTAACACAATCACCTCTTTGAACACCTCACTAGAGAGCATTTTTTCACTTGAGGAAAGACAGCCCATTATAACAAACATTAATAAGGTCAATACTGTCGACACCCAGAAAATAACAGCCTTGTGCCCCAAACAAATGGTAAAAAGGAAAAGGGGTGGGGGTCGACAAATGGGTAGAAGATCAAAAGTACCCAAGACTATAAATAAATCTGTAAAACTATTTCCCCCCATAGAGCCCACACCAGCTACCACACATATTTTTCCTACGACAGTATTGCCCATATCATATCTACTGCTACTCCTCACCCTATCATACACGTCACCCCTGTTCCTAGTGACGTTGTAGGTTTTATAGCCCAAGTGGAACAGCTGTTAAAAACATTTATGCTCCCACTTATAGAAAGGCTGAAAATAATAAACCAGAACATGGGAAAGTTACAACGGGCAAATTTCAAAAATACCCAAATGCTGGAAAGTCAATCAGCAAGTTTCCAAGCGGGCGGTTCCTTGATACACCCCAGTAAACAGACAATAAATCTACCACAAATGCCTCGTCCAGCCCCAATCATTGTAGATGAGCGAAAGAACACAACCGACAAGGAGCATGGGACTGAGGAAGGAAGAATCAATTCACTGGGGGTCACAGACAAAATAGATGCAGTAGGGGATAACAGTAAGCATCACAAACCTAATATTCCACCATTAACACAGGCTGAGGGAAATAGAATTAGTGATAAATCATCCAGAAATGTGGACAATCTCTCTGTCATTGACCTACCCCCGCAATCAACACCACTGGTGTTAGTTTTGGGTAATGTACCACCCCTCCCTGAGGGAACCAAAGAGGAATACAGCCAATTGAAAAACAAGATTACCCATTGGCTGTCTTGTAACACCTTGGAGGGTCAAACGGTAGGAAATAACGTAATTATGGTCCGACGTGTGTCCTGGATAGGTAGTTCAAGAAAATCTAGAAATGGCGACTGCATCGTGGTAAATTTTGACAGTCCAACAATAGTAGAAAGAATATTCAGGGATGTGGAGCATGGGGGGGAGTCTAGGGGTCAGGGCATAGAGATACTGCCTTTAGGCTTTTTCTATAGGTCAAAGACCCGAGTCCGATCTGATATCCTGAATGGGGGACATTAAGACAGGACACCCTACTACAGAGGTCAACAGGGATTGGGCCCACCACCTTTGAAGTCATCACGGGTACCCATCTGGGGTGGATACAGGCTTCCCCCGCCTTTTGTGGGATTAAACCGATACGCAGCTCTTTCCGGTCTTAATGACTGTGATTGACTGTGTGGGAAACACTTAACCCTAAATTTCTCCATCAATAACACTTCTTCTAAAACTAGCCTCCCCTCAGCAGACAGCTCAGGGCTTGAACATGTAATAGTGGTGGCCAAACCAAACAAATCTGGGTCTATCCTAGTTGACGGCCTTCTTGAAGAAAACCCCTCTGTATCAATACTGCCTGACCCCCCATGGGAGATTACCGTAGGTACCAAGGATTATCAGCAAGATCATAATGTACTCTCATGGAATATCGCAGGATTGGCAGGAAAGGTCACAGACCCCTTATGGGTGCAGTTTCTCAGCAAACATTCGCTTATTTGTCTCCAAGAGACGTGGCTTGTCAAATGTAACATTGTGCTGGAGGGGTATAGAGCCTTCTTTGTCCCAGCTACCAGAGCAACTAGCGGTAGAGCCATGGGAGGTCTGGCAATTTTTGTATCGTTGGCCCTAAGATGTAGCATTAGGGCTATCCCCTTAGATAACAGAAATATGCAGGCTATTTCCCTGGGCCAAAAAGATAGCACCCTCCATGTAATAAACTTTTATAACGCTAAGCACAAAGAAGACGGCTGTGGGATTGCTGAGTTAAATAATTATGTTAAACAGAGCTGTGGATCCCTCATGAAGAATCTGCTCATTGTAGGAGATTTCAATGTCCACTTATGTGGTGACCCCAAATTAAATGCCTTGGAGACACTGGGTTGCCTATTGATATCGGGACTCCACTTTGAACACACCAAACAGGGCAACGGCATGCTTGACGAGCAAGATTTAACCTCTGCACTGAGTTTTGCCCCACCATTTAGTAAACAAAGGGAACCCACGTTTAAGGGCAGAGGCTCTTGGTCCTTTATAGATCACATATTATTAACCAGAACTAGCCTAGCTCTTCTTCAGGGTTTTTCCATAATTCCAAGCGCACACAGCGATCATAACCCTGTCTGTGTGACTATAGGAGGGAGTATCATGAAGAAAAAAGGCAAAGTACAAGGCAGTACAAGGCAGGACAAGGCAATAATCTACAACCCATTAACGGAGGGCGGCGGATTAAATAGAGTCAAGTAATCCTGCGCCTCTTTCAAGATACTCTTAAAGTCGCATGTGAGGCAGAAATGTCCTGTTGCCTTAATGAAGAATTTCTAGCCACAGGAATTTTAAAATCCTTTGAAGGGATTGCATCTAAAGTGGGGGGCATGTTACTTGTCAGAGGGAGAAGTAATATGTCCAGTGATCCCAAATGGTTCTGTTGTCTTTGCTCAAAAGCCGCAAGAGAACTCAAGGCAGGCTTGAAATTAATACCTAGGGATAGATCCTTGATCAGCAATCTTTGAAAAAATTACAAAAATGTCCTGGCTAAACGCAAGGCGGAAATGAAAGAAGCATTATGGAGGGAGCTTTTGGATCCCCTGACTTAATCCAGCAGCTCTAGATTTTGGAGCACCATCAATCGATCACCTTTTTTAGCGGAAGGGGTTAGAGAAGTGGGCTCCAACATCACAGAGGATGAATGGGTGTCCCATTTCACTGCACGCAACTGGAAACGAGCAAACATTACAGAATTCCATTTAATCTTAGCCACGTCTGTCCCTAGTGACATGACCTCGACATCTGCCCAGGCTGATGCCCTCGACCAGTGGCTGGGAAATGCGAGCGACGTAGTGGCACCGCTAAGAACCATCAAAATTAAACGTCCTCACGACGCTCAGCGTTGGTTCACGGATCAGCTGAAACTGGACAAACTGGCTCTCCGTCAAGCAGAGCGTCGTTGGAGGCGTAACTATGACCCTCTATTAAGAATTGCTTATGTCGATCTACTAAACCTCTACAAAAAATCCATTTTACAAGCAAAAACGTCCTACTTTTCGCAGAAAATGTTCAATTCCGCTTCTAAAACTAAAGATATTTTCTCCATTGTAGAGGAACTCTCGGTACCAGACCGTGTCACTGTTCAACCTTTACCTACACAAACTCTTTGTGATTCCCTCAACTCTTTCTTAATTGATAAAATTATCATTATTAAAAATAACATTCTTTTTTAGATGACCAGCAAGCCGGTTTTAGACCGTCTCACTCTGCTGAAGCTGTCATCGTGGCCGTAATGGATGTACTGAGACAAGGCGCCGATAAGAACCTGGCTCAGGCTCTTGTTCTATTAGATCTGTCGGCTGCCTTTGACACGGTCGATCATTCTATCTTGATCGACCGTGTCAACAATGCAGGTATTCAGGGCATGGCTTTAACCTGGATTAGGTCTTTCTTGCACCAACGTTCCCAATCAGTTCATCTGTCTACCTACTCAGCCCCTTATTCTGCACTTTCCTGTGGTGTCCCTCAGGGTTCTGCTCTCTCACCTCTTTTATTTAATCTTTACATGCAACCCCTCATTGTTTCTCTCCGTCACACCCCTGTCACTATTTTTAATTATGCGGATGATTTACAGTTGATTTTTCCTGTTGATTCTTCCCCTTCTTCTTGTGCCAATTTTCAATCCACCATGATTGCCATCTCCAAGTGGATGCACTTTAGCCAGCTGAAGCTCAATCCCAACAAAACAGAGTTAGATTTTGATTTTGATTTGATTTGTCAATTTGTAGAGCGCGCGAATGCCCGAAGGCGTCTTGGCGCTATGATAGACCCTTGGCTCTTGAAAATGTTAATTAGAGCTATGCTGAGAAAAGCCAGGTTTTAACTTCCTTTCTAAAGGATTTCAAGGATGGGTTGGTTTTTATGGCAAGAGGCAACTGATTCCAGGTTCTTGCTGTATGTACAAGGAAGCTTCTTCCGCCCCAATTGGCTCTTCTAAATCTCGGGACCTTGATGAGTTTCTTTTGGACGGATCTAAGAAGTCTGTTTGGCTCATAATGTTTTAGATGTGACTTCAAAAACTGTGATCCAGTTCCATTAATTGCCTTGTATGCCAGGCATAATGATTTAAATTGTACCATTTTTGTGATTGGTAGCCAGTGCAGGGTTTTTAGTTTGTGACTGATTGGCTCAAACTTAGGTATGTTGAGTACAAGCCTGGCTGCAGCATTCTGTAGACGTTGCAGTTTGGCTAAGATTTTCATCCTAGCTCCAGCATAAAGGTCGTTCCCGTAGTCCAGTCTTGACAATGCTAAAGCTGTCACCACTGTTTTACGTGAATCCTGCGGTAGATAAGGTAGTATTTTTTTAATCATTTTTAAAATGTACCAGAGTGTTGATGCCAGCTTGCTGGCTTGGGCATCAAAAGAGAGATTGGTGTCTAGCGTGATACCCAGGTTTCTCACTTTTTCTGATGACTCTGGTCATCTACCCAGATTGTTAGGCCACCAAGAAGGAGACCATATATTTATGTCACCTCCTAGTATCATGACCTCGCTCTTGTCCCCGTTAAGTTTTAGGCAGTTCCTTTTCATCCATTGGCTGACCTGTACCATGCAGTGTTGAAATTTTTCTGCTGTGTCCTCCACATCCTTGTTGATGGACACCACGATTTGGGTATCGTCAGCGTAGGATATTGGAGTGAATCCACAGTTCCTTATAATTTCTGCAAGAGGGGCCACATATAGATTAAAAAGAGTGGGGCTCATCGAGGAGCCCTGTGGGACCCCGCATGGCAGATTGAATAGATTGGATTTAGCTCCTCCTGATTCTACCGAGAAAGTTCTGTTCTCCAGGTATGAGGCAATGAGGGCACATGCTGAGTCATGTATTTCTGCTGCTTTCAGTCGGGTTAGGAGGATCTCGTGGCTGACCGTATCGAAGGCCGCCGATAGGTCAAGTAACACCAAGGCGGCCTTCGCTCCATTGTACAACACTTTTCTAAGTTCCTCCACTGCTGTGAGTAGAGCAGTCTCCGTTCCGTGTTCCTCTCGGAAACCGAAGTGAGAATGGTCCAGCCAGTTGCCATCCATCAGATATCGGGATAACTGTTTGTTTAGAAGTTTCTCGATAATTTTCGCGGCAAAAGGGATCCTGGCTATTGGTCTATAATTGTTTGGTACTTCACAGTCGAAGTTTGGTTTTTTCAGTAGCGGTCTGATCGATATCGTTTTCCATTCATCTGGAAAGATGTTAGCTTCGATAATTTGGGCAAATAGTTTTTCTAACACCAAGCTCAGCTGTTCTGAGCAGATTTGCATCATTTTAGGTGGGCAGGGGTCCATTGGGCTGCCTGAATTAGTGGTAAGCAACTCTTTCTGGATCTGATCTATTGTAGGAGGGGTGAAATGGAACAATATGGGTTGAACTAATTGTTCCACTGAATTTATTGGGTGTAAGGTATCCTGATCTGCCATATCCGTGTTATGGTTTTTAAAGGAGTCCTAGACTGAAGATACTTTGCTAACAAAGAATTCACATAATGTATTACAGAATTCTGATGACATTTCTTCTGAACTGTTATTTTCAAATTTTTATAGTTTTTTAACAGTGTCAAAGAGGGCTTTACTAGAGTTTTTTGACTTATTGATTTCTGAACAAAATATTTACTTTTTTCTGTTATTATTAATTTTTTATAACTGGGTAAAGCAGCTTTATATTCTTGTCTAATCTGGGTATCATAGTTGGCTCTCCACTTTTTCTCTGCTCTTCTGCACATCTGTTTTTGTGCCTTCAGTGCTTCTGAGAACCATGGTTGTGAGGGGTCTTTTCTTTTAAAAGTGACTTTTTTTTGTGGGACTGTGAGTTTAACTGCAGTATCCAACCACTTGTTAAATTGTTTACAGGCTATATTGCAGTTTACATCAAGTGTGGGATATGATGATCGGAGTGTGTCAACAAATGCCTGGTGGTTAACTTTAGACCAGTCAGGGTAAGTTGCTTTCTTCAGAGTTTTAACAGGTCTCCCCGTATTTTCTTTGATTTCTAATGTAAACAAGACCATCTTGTGGTCTGACCATGGGACGATGAGAGTATCAATTTTATTTAGGCTCTGACATGAGGTGAATATACCATCCAAGGTGTGGCCAGCGTAAATGTAGTTGAGCTTATATAAATGTAGTTGAGCTTATATAGCGCACAGCTACCCGCAGTGGGTTTCCCGGCGCTTGCTTAGGGAACCCTTCCTGGTATTCCCCTGTGAGATAGCAGGGTATCCACAAGGTGAAAGTCAGGCATCCCGCCGCGAGGGGCCGTTGTGGAGATTAAGCAAGCTATTGCCCAGAGTCGCAGAGTGTGAACCCGTGAGTCGAGGAGGCACCGGGGCGAGAATTATCGAGTCTGTGGAATTTTTAGCCCAAGACCCTGCCGAGGCGGGGAATTGAACCCTGGTCCAGGACCGATCTCAGCTTCCAGGTCTGCTGCCTCTAACCCCTGAGCCACACTTCTCCACAGCGTAATGGGTATCTAGGTGTACCTTTTGTTCCAAATCAAAATTTGACATTGCATCCGTAAATGAAGCTATCTTGTGGTCAGAGGTTTTCTCTAGATGCAAATTAAAATCTCCTAAAATTGTATAATCAGGGCCTGTCACACTTGATTCTAAGAATGGACTTAAAAGCTCAATTAGAGGTGTCTTTGCGCTAGGTGGTCTGTAAATTAATAATCCGTTGAACGTGTAGTTGTCTGTAATCTTGATTTGGAAGGTCAAGGTTTCACAGTCCAAGTTGCTTCCTCTTTCTGAGCTCTTAATCCTGAGTTCCTCTTTTGCTATTATTGCTAATCCTCCCCCACGTTTCATTTTTCTGTCAGCTCTAAAGATAGAAAAACCCTCAGGAATAGCTAGGGTCAAGTCGGCATCTGATGATTCGTCTGCCCACGTTTCGGTGACAAACAGTATATCAATATTTTGGCTTTCAATTAATTCAGCTGTGTGTATGTTATGTTTAACTAAGGACCTGACATTAATTAAGCCAGCCTTAATATTACTGTTTCTATAGTTTGGTATCTTGGGTTTGTTTTGGGGCATGTTCAGGACCCTAATAGGTGAAAATGCAAAAGTACACGAACAAGATGGACAATTTTTACCTTCTTTGTGTAGGTCGATCAGGGCACATGTGGCGCTGGGTCTTAGTGTTAGAAGCTTCTGGCTGGAATACTTCAGTTGTCTTTTATCGGGATTGTTTTGGACAGGGGGTATGGCCCTGGGCCCGGTCTCGGCGCGGACGGGCGCAGACGGGCTTGCCTTAGGTGCGCCTTTGGTGCGCCCGCGGCGTGCCAGCTGCGCTCGTCCGCTGCGCGGCCGAGCGTGTGATGTCATTTTATGCTGTCCGGGAGGTGGGATCGTCCAGCCAAATGCAGCGTCACCCAGCACCTTCCTAAAATGGCGGCCAAACTAGTGATCAGTTTTCCCCTTTCCGTGTCTAATCGGCTGTAGAGGGTACGGCCACTGAATAAAATGGGTAAGGGTAGTTGGGATGTGCAAAGTGAGCAAATAAGTGATATTACACAACAATTCTAAAAAATTTAAAAACGCTCTTCGCGCTGCTCCCAGCTTCCGCCTCAGGAGACCAACAAGCTATCAATGATATGCGCTGTTGAATGGGCGCCTTATGTACTGACCGGGAGTGGGATCGTCCGGGCAAATGCAGCGTCACCCAGCACCTTCCTAAGATGGCAGCCAAACTAGTGATCAGTTTTCCCCTTTCAGCGTCTAATCGGCTGTAGAGGGTACGGCCACTGAATAAAATGGGTAAGGGTAGTTGGGATGTGAAAGTGAGCAAATAAGTGATATTACACAACAATTCTAAAGTACTAACAGGTGGGACAGCCAACCCCTGGAGCCCCAGTTTTTGGCCCTCCGCTCTTGGCCCTCCGCCCTGCCCTGTCAACTCGGTGAAGAGCCTCGGTGTGATTATATCTAGTGACTTATCTATGAGACCTCAAATTAATGCAGTCACATCTTCCTGCTTTTTCCATCTCCGCAGGATCTACAAAATCCGTAGGTTTCTCACTACTGAGGCTCTCATACTTGTCATTATGGCTCTGGTCACCTCCCGTATTGACTATGCTAACTCTCTTTATGTTGGGATTCCTGCTTACCACCTTCATCGGCTTCAGCTGGTACAGAATCAGGTGGCGAGACTGGTCTTTCAACAGCCCATATATCAACATGTCTCGCCCCTGTTGAGGAAATTGCATTGGCTTCCAGTGGCCTCTCGTTGCACTTTCAAGCTGGGCTGCACTGTCTTTAAGGCTCTTCTTGCTCTTGCTCCGGCTTTCACTTCCTCTAGCCTCAAGCGTCACATTCCCTCAAGAAACCTTCGTTCCACTACCCACAATCTTTTGATTGTCCCCAGGTACAAACGTAAAAAGCATGGTGGCTCGCGCTTTTCGTTTCTGGCCCCTGCACTGTGGAACTCCCTTCCTATCTCACTCCGACTTTGCCCCAACTATTCCTGTTTTCGTAAATTACTTAAAACTTATCTCTTTCAACTAGCTTTTGAGTAATTTTGCTGCCCGCCCCCTCGTTATTATTATGAGCGCTATGAAACCACTTGGTGTCCGTGCGCGGTAAAAGTTATTTTAACATAACATAACGTATATTTCAAATGGGGTCCATTATGTCAATTCTACCTGATAAGATTGTAGATAAAGAAGTAGTGGTGTTTTCTGTCAATGAAATAGAGGAGGGTATTAACAACCTTACTAATACAAAGGCCCCAGGCCCGGATGGTATTTCTACATGACCTTTTTAAATCAAACCCCTCATTCTGGGCTCAGATCCTTACCGCAGTGGTAACGCTGCGGCTAAGGAAGGATACCCAGCATCATGGGGAGTCTCAACTATCGTACCAGTCCACAAAAAGGGGGATCGTAACTGTACGATGAACTACAGGCCAATCTCTTTGATTGACTCCGTTGTAAAGGTTATTGGGGGAGTCATTTTAAAGAGGCTGTGTACCTGGGCGGAGGAGAATAAGATCATCTCGGACATCCAGTATGGGTTCCGCCCAGGCCACTCGACCATGGCTCAGTGCCTAAACCTTTACCTGATCTTGGGTAAGTACACCATCGCTCGCCCCGGGACTATCTATGTGGCCTTCATGGACCTTTCCTCCGCTTTTGAATGCGTTAGCCGCGGAAAGTTGTGGCATTCCGTGGAGGCCATGGGAGTAGATCGATATCTGGTGGACTTCCTTAAAGATCTCCACAGAGATACCAAGGCCAATATCAGATATACCACCGATTTGAAGGTCTCCAGGAAGTTTGACATTGAAAGGGGGGTTCGGCAGGGGTCCATATTAGCCCCCTTCCTTTTTAACCTTTACATTAACGATCTAGAAGTATCATTGCTAGATACAGGGGCCGATTTTCCATATGTGGGACGGCGAGGACTGCCTGTCCTGCTATATGCGGACGACGCAGTCCTCTTGTCCCATACCCCAAAAGGGTTACAAACCCCACTTGATACATTTTGTGGTTTTATGGCTAAGCGTGACCTGTCCATAAACAATACTAAATCTTACGTGATGCAGGTAGGGCCGCGTCCGAAAAGACAGTACCCTTTTATGGTAAATGGAGTCAGGGTGCCAAACTGTATAACTTTTTCCTACTTGGGTGTCTTGTTAGATCATCGGCTCAACTGGGTTGCACTCTTAAAAAAAAAAGGGGTGAGGTCATTAGGGCAAATACCACATTATTTAGGTTTTGCAGCCAAAATGGGTAATTGACCTGTGGCAGCTATGCTAAAAATCTATTGGGCCAAAAGCTTATCTACAGCAAGCTATGGGAGTGACATATGGGGATACTCTGGCTTCGATGGTCTCCAGGTGACAGAAAACAATTTTTTAAAACAACTATTGAGCATCCCAAAGGGGACTGCAAATTTGTCAGTACATGAAGAAACTGGTATGCCTTTTTTAAGTGATACCTTGGCCTTGCGTCCCCTAACATTTTGGTTACAATGTTGGCTTAACAAGGATTTAGGTCTCACACATAACATCTTAAAAGAGGTTCTTAGTTTAGACCACATGATCAACATCCCTTGGATTAAATATTTAAAAACTTGTTTTAGTGAGTTGGGACGTTTGGACTTGTTTTTAAAACCTGAAGGGATCACCAAAAAGGATCTTGCGCTCGTAAAGTACTCCTTCACTTCAATTAAAATGATGGAAAGAGAGGAGAAAGAGCTGCTGAAGCCTAGTGTGAGGTTACAACTGATGCTTAAAACCTCCCTAGACATGGAACCGTATTTATTATGGCCGCTACCAGCATACAAGCGATTTTTACTAATCAGGTTTAGATTGAACCTTTTTCATATTTTAATAGCTGTACCAAGGGGCAGTTACAAAGGGAAAGTGTTAGCACCCTGTGGCTGCGACAATATGTCTCCTCAGGATCTGCTTCACTTTACGTTCTTCTGTAAATACTATGAAATGCCCAGGACTTTCTATTTAAAACCTATTTTTAAAAAGTTAAACTTTGTGCAAGTACGTCCCGCTCTCTTTTATTTGCAACCTGACTGTATCCCCTTTGTGGCTGGGTTTCTGAAATGTGCAATGAAATATAGAAAATGTCTGGATTTTTAATTGGCCATTGTGTTTTTATGGTTTTTATCTTTCATTTTATATTTTTTTAATGGCCTTCAAGATTCCCTCTTTCTTATGATAACATCGTTACTAAATCTCCACTACTGTCTTTTTACCAGGGCATTGTGTACATTGTGTTTTTATCCTGTGATTGTGTTGTATTGTGTAACTTTTATGGTTTCTTATCAGTAAACCAAATAAATTATTTTGATAATGATAATGACTTTGGACCCTGGGGTGAATAATCCTGTGTCATTGCCAGGCACGGACCTGCTTTTGGGGCTTTGATCACTTTCCTGCGGTTATTGGGTGCACACAACACCAGCCTGCCGAATTTGAACTGACTCAGTCAATGACCCATGTCTGCCGGAGCTGTGGACTTTCGGCCAACCGGCCTCAGTGCTGCTGATGCCAATGCATCGTGTGTCCCACTGGCTCTGGCAGCCCTCACCCCCGCGACCCACGCCATGCCTGGAGACGGTCTTCAGCTGGCAGCTGGGGTTCTTCGGACCTGATGACTTGGAGCGGAGGAGCATGGCGGTGCCTGGCTACTACGAAGGATGTCCGGCTGCTGCAGCGGTGAGGGCTGAGGACTTCTGATGACACGGGCACCTGCGCCAGCCCCTGAGCTTTGGTAGTGCCCTCGTCCTGCACCACTGTGTGCCACACTGAGTGGTGCTCACTGCTCTTGCCTCCTGACACTACTGCCCCCGCCCTGCCGAGTGGGGCTGCGTAGCCCCGCCACGGAGCCATCGCAGCGAGATTTAAAGAGCCGGGCTGCCGGTCCCTCACCCCTGACCAGAGCGGTGCTCTGGATGGCTGCCTAGACTCATACCACAGAGGCCTACCTGTCCCTGAGACCAGCGTGGCCTCTGCCTGCCTCCGGTTGCACGGTCCCCCAAGCAGCTGTGGCTGGGTCCTTCTGTCAGACCCCGCTTAGAAGCTGAGTCTTGTGGACCCTGAAGTGCCGGCGCATCATGAAGGGGTTTTGACGGAGGATCGCGGGAGTAGGTGAGAGACCCACTGATGCAGACCCTGATCCTCAGGTGAGTGCAGAGCATCGTGTTGTGTCCGGGGCCTGGTGGGAGCCCCCCTGCACGATTGAACTATACGGTGCGGAGAGTGAGGTGGGCCTACCTTTCCACGTGGCCTGTACCTGGCCCGAAGCAAGTGCAGACGGAGTAGTGCTGCCGTGCTGGAGTGGCTGTGCGGTGGAGTGCGGAAGTGGATGCTAATTGCCGGGGACTCTGTGCGCCCTGAAGGATTATTCTCTCCAGACCCCTGGTGACTGAGGGGTGCTCCGCCCTACCTAGTGGGCCTCATGGGCAATCTCCACAGTGCTGGGTGGAATGAGGCGCTTGTCAGTCTTGCCTCCCCCTGATCGTGTCTACCTCCTGGCCTGGAGTTGGGGCTTTGGGGACTGCGCTATGGAGTGTCTTCATCTGGCGTTTGGGGCCATGCTTGGCAGTGTTGTGCATGTGGTGTTAGCGACTGGCCCGCGCCTAACCTGGGCTTACTCTATTTGGTGCACCCAAGTCAAGTCAAGAAATACTTTATTCGGTTCAATTTACAAAAACCATAAAAGTACAAGACACCTAAAAGTGGTCCACGAATCACCAGGCAGCAAGACAATGAGAAAATACAGCATGGAAAAAGGGGGAGAATACCCATTTAAAACATGCAGCACATGGTGTCAAGGATAAAAAACAACGATATATACAACATTCTATAATTAAAAAAATGCATCAATGAGAATTTACAAAGTAAAAAACTTGATTCAAGTTATAATGGACAATGTTTGTGGTAGATATTCTAAAGCCACTTAATCTTTTTGCCCAATCTCACCGCAATGGTTAGAAACTTAGCCACATAATAAATTTCCCTTATTTCTACTAACAATTGGAGGTACAATAAAGCTGGTTTGACCTGCCTAAACCCTTTCCCCTTTAACAAGGGTATGATGAATTTTTTCCTAATGTCTTTGAAGTGATCACAAAAAAACAAAAAGTGGACAGTATCCATAATTGAAGAACCGTCACAATTACATAGATTCAAATCCAAATCCCTGGTCCAGCCGGGGCGGCCTGAAATTAATAGGTGAACTTTGTTCAATCGGAACTTGGTTAAAAGATACCTGTGGTTTGTGTTGTTAACAACCTTCAGGTAGAGTTCCAAATCGTGGTCAGGAGAGGCAATCAGTTGATAAGACCTGACAGAGGGCTTTAACAGCTCCCTTCCTTCTCTGTCCATTCCACTATGCAACAAAAAGGTGTTCTTTGTCCACTTCAGATCGGCTTTCACCAGGGCGGATGGTTTGTGAAACAGTTCGGGCCGACCCAACTTTACACACATTTGTTCTACATATTTCAGCCAAGGAATCTTATTTCAGTGATCTAACATTAGGCAGTCCTTCAAGATTTCGTGGTTGACCTCAAGCTCTGAATTGAGCCATACTGATATCCATTTTAAAAGGGGGGCCATGGCAATTCGGTCCTCCAAATAATCCACGCCGCATTCCTGATGGACTATGAAGCTGGCCGTGGATCTTGGCAGGGAAAGAATTGATTTTAAAAAGTTATCTTCTATGACTTGGAGCGATTTAATTGGCCTAAAGCCCCACAGGTCTGCACCATACATAGCGATGGCAATACATTTAGCAGCATATACTTTTAAAACTGCCTCAATGGGCTTCACCCCCAATTTGCGTGAAAAACCCAGCACCGCGGAGATGGAGCGTGCCAAAACTTTTTTTTTCTCCAGCATTTGGGGGTGCCATGTGGAACGGTCATCGAAAACAACCCCCAGATAAGGAAATCTGGAAACTCTTGTCAGCTTGTGGCCGTTACAGTGCAGCATCATCACATTTTTTTTGGCCTTTACTTTGTGGCCTACTACCATAACATGGGATTTACCAAAGTTAATACTTAAATCAAGATTTGTCATAAAAACATAAAAAGAATTCAACAGGCTTTGTAGACCCACTGCAGTTCTGGCTATAAGAGCAGCGTCGTCCGCATATAATAGGGCGGGCAGTAGATATTTCCCTGCCCTGGGAATGTCCTTACACGCTGTGCCCAAGATTCCGCCCAGGTCATTTATATATAGTGTAAAAAGCAGGGGAGCAAGAATGCATCCCTGCCTTACACCATTGATAATACTAATTTTCCCCGTACAGTTCCCTTTTCTATCATAACGAACCGTAGCAGTAAGGTCCCTATGGAGGTCTGATAAAAAATACACAATATTTGGATCTACTCCAACACTGAGAAGCTGGCCCCACAACTTGGATCTGTTAACTCGGTCGAATGCCGAGGACAGATCCATGAAGGCAATGTACAGGAGTCCTTGCTTCGCTTGTGTGTATTTCCCTATGAGCAGTTGTAGGTTTAAACTTTGATCAATGGTGCTACGCCCCTTTCTGAAGCCATACTGTAGAGGGGAGAGGGTGTTAGTCTCCTCTAACCATTCAGTACGTTTACATAGGACCACTCTCCCTAGGACCTTAACTGCAGAATCGATAAGGGATATGGGGCGGTAATTTCCAGGGTCACCCCTATCCCCTTTTTTGTAAATAAGGACAATCACTGATTGGGTCCATGATTCTGGAATACCTGCTTTGAAAATTCTATTAAAAACTCTAGCTAAGATTTTGGACCAAAATAAAATGTCAACTTTAAAAAGGTCAGCGGGAACCCCATCCGGCCCGGGTGCTTTGTTACTGGTCATTTTTCCAATGGCCACGGCCACCTCTTCCTCGTCCACCGTTAAACTATAAGGAAGTTGGGAAAAGCTGGTCGTGCCCTCAGCCCCCAAAGTTTCCTGTTCATAAACAGATTTAAAGTGCAAGTGCCATTTATCTGCCTGGATTCCACAATCCAATTCATTATTGCTTGAATCTAAGAAAAAGGGTTGGTTGACCACGGCCCAAAACTTGGCGCTGCTTTGCAAGACATCGATCGAGGTCAAATCAGCCCAGGCATCCTCTCTGATCTCGCGCCGCCTTTTTTCAATGGTAATCTTATATTCTTTCCTGAGGGTAGCCACGAGTATTCTATCTACTGGTTTAGATTTAAGTGCTACTTTAAGTTTATGGTTAGCAGCAGAGCATTTCTTGTCAAACCAGCCTTCCTTCCCTTGAGTTTTACTTTTGCCCTGTCGCGTCAGGTTGGACAGAATATCGGCGCAAACCATTTTATACGCCTCTATTACCTCATTGTCCCCCGCCTGATCATCCATACAGAGCTTTAGAGCCTCCTGGCTACTATTACAAAGATTGCATAAGAAATCCTCAGGAATTATTCTACACCACTTAATTCTACGTGCCTGGTCAGTCAATCGCATATCACATTTGTCTACTAGATTCAGGCTACATTCCTTGATAACAAGTACATTCTTAACTTTTAATACAACCAGATTGTGGTCACTAAAATGAGACTGTACAACTGAATAACTAATGATTTGGCTTCCACAGCTACTACTCAAAAAGATGTAATCAATTATAGACCCACTGCCATGACCTGTGAAGGTGGGGATATCCTCATCACACCCAGTTGGTAACATTAACCCGTTTTCAGCCAACAGGGATTCCAAGAGAATACCCTGTTCTGAGTGTTCAAAGTGAATATTCTCCTCTTCCGGTGGACCGAATAGAACATTGGGGGGACATTTATCCTGGCAGCCATGGACATTAAAATCTCCCATTAAGATGATAATGCATTCAGACTCTATGGACTCCTTAAAGTTGGCCAAGAAAGAGTTTAACCTCATCAGGTTACCAGCTGGCTGGTCCCTATCGAAGGAATTATAGAAGTTCACTACCAATACGGTATGGGAACCCCTATGGGTAATTAAAACTGCAAGACAGTAGGGGCTACCAGTTACTATTTCTTTATAGGTGCCCGGGATTTTGGCGGATATCAAAGTAACCAGACCACCTCTGGCCCGCCCCCGCGTTGAGCTGACTGCTGGGAGAAAAAAAGTGGTAAAGCCATCAACTGTAAGCATATTTTGGGTGGCCCAAGTCTCCTGTATAGCTATTATGTCCATGGTACCTATGAGATCCCTCCAGAAGGGGTCATCCATTTTACTCCTAAGGCCCGCGATGTTCCATGTGGCCAAGGTTATCTCCCGCCCTCCCATTGCATTATCCATTTTCCCACAGAATGATGCCCCACCCTCAGCACCCTGAGCTGTAGTTAAAGCTAGATCAGTATTTAACTCAGTATTTAACTCCTGCACAACCTGACTGCTTTGTAAGGCAATGGGAAGGGTGTTTTGCGTCTGTTTAATAGGTGAGCCCAGTTTTTGTCAATCAACCCAATCCATAAATGACGGGCACTCATAGTGATTAAACGTTGGAATGTTAAAGTAGTTTTCTTGCCCATTCGCAATATGGTGGTCATGGTATGGGTGACTATTTCGAGGCCCTACAGCGAACCCTCCCTGGAAAGGTCTACCTCTTCTTCTGACCAATTTCCATCCATCCTCACCGCCCTCGTCCCAACCATGAGCTTGCACCTCCCTTAGGGGATTAAACCTCTGTCTAGTTTTGTGTTCCTGTGGGCCCCTTAACCAGCTCCATTTTTTGTCCGCTTGATTCCCTGATGAATAAAAGTAAGAAAGGGGCCTGGCGGTGACCGTGCTTGCGTAATAGCACGGAGTTCCTCCGCAGATGTATTTTACCACCTGTGGGTTCTCAAAGGTGACCACAATGCAGTCTCCTTGTAATTTTTTTCTATTTCCACCAACCCAAGGAGTTCTCTCCACCATTAGAATGTTGCTAGGCATGTTGGCTGGTAGAGGATGGTTTTTAGACAGCCAGTGGCATACTTTATTTTTCAGGGCCTGGTAAGATTCTGCTTCAATTGGTGAAATTTCAGTGACCCCAGTCAAGATCACTACATATGGACATGCATCAGTAGGGAGATGGATGTTTCTCCGGGCCTCTCTCTTATCTATTGGGGTCTGGACCAAATTTGGGGTCAGGGGTGTGGAGTCTTTAAATTTGATTCGAGGAATTGTCTTAGGCTTGGCTGGGTTCGGTGTTTGTTTAGGGTCGGGGGTCTTTGTTGTGACACCTCCTGGATTAGTGGTATTACCAGGATTTCTAGGCACATTATTTTTATCGATAGGGACACTTTTATCAGCTAAAGGAGGCTTGTTCACTGTGGTTTTCACATGGGGTGCTTTGTTATTCAAATTAAAGCTAGGGGCACTTATATCTTTGTGAATGTTTCTTAGTATTGTTTCTAAGCAGCGTAACCTGACCTCAATGGGTTCAAGGAAGATTTTTAACATTTCAAAAGTGTTATTGTTAACCATACTTAGCCCGCTTCTATCCTCGCTACTTCTGGCTAGATTATTTGCCTCACCACTTAGTTCCAAAATTTCCTCCAAGCTACTGTCTACAATAGTATCATCCGGGAGGCTTAAAGGTAGGCCAACATTAGCCGGGTGCACTCTACCAGAGTCATCAGTACGAGCAACCGGATAGCTGCTCGCAGTCGCAATCGCCAGATCTAAGTTGGTTAGGTCTCGGTTATGGGTAATGTGTGCTTTTTTCCCTTTGCGAATGATGGATTTGTTGGCCTTTTGTTTAGGAATTGCCCCCTCTTTCAAACCCCTTTGATTTGACACAATAGCCATAGATAGGTTATCAGACTCATTACTGACTGGGCCACTATCTGCTAGCAGATTGAGATTAGGGGTTGCCTCCAAACCCTCTTGGGAACTTGGAACATCATAGTCCCCATCGTTATGTACCATTACAAGAGTGTTCAGACCGGTTACAGTGTTGGGGGTACAAGCATGAGCGATAAGGCCTAAAGAGGATCGCCTAGCCGTGGCTAGGTCTTGAGACACCCTTCTGTCCATTAAGATAATCCCTTCATCAATTAAAGCATGGGTGCGGACAATAAAATCATCGAGGGTACCAGTCAACTTTTTTGCTCCTGCAGCTGCCATGCTTCTGGTCTCTCGACAGTTCATAACAGACCCTATGAATACCCAACAAAAAAGCTGTAAGAAGTATCGACGATTTTGTTAGCCAGTCCCGAAGAGTCAATGGCATATATAGCTCCCAATGATGATTGACATATAGGGTCGGCAAACTTACAGTTTAGATGTCAAAAGGTCCGTAGTCTGATGGCAGTCAAGCAGGGTGTATGGCCCAGGCCAGGCTCCTCAGGCCTCTGAGGGCCACAGAGGGCCCGCCCTTTGCCCGGGCTTAGCCCCGCGCTCGGTCCCGCACGCGTCCCGCTACGCGGAGGGGGCGTTGCTGCCTTATGCGCCTCCGGATGCCGGTAGCGCGTCACTGCTGGCGCCCCCGCAAAGGCTCCTGGGGGTTGTAGTCCCCCCGCTCGGCGGCCGCTCTGGGTGAAAGAAGCGGCGGCGGGGGGGACTCTGCTCCAGTTGCTGCTTTCCTGTTCTCCTCCGCTATGCCCTTATTGCAGCGGTTTTCAGGGTCTGGCAAGGTCCTCCGCTGTGTGGCGTTCTCCCCCCCATTAATTTACTGTGTCAGGACAGGGACGCCCTCGATTGAAACCGGCATACACCAGCCTGATTGTCTGGGCCCTCGGCTCTCTCTGGGGATTGACCACACATCCAGTGCAGTGGGTACTCTGTGGGACGATATCATCGTGCTTGTGACATGCTGCAAGGTGCCCCTCTGCTCGCCGCTTTGTTTGTACAGTGCACGTCCGGTGAGAGTTTGTGGACACCATGGGCAGACTCAAGGGGAAGACTTTGGACAATCATCCTGTTACAGGGGGCATGACGGATGCACCGGAATCCACCGCTAGACCCCCATCGCCCAGCTCCTCCTTCTCAAGGTCCCTCGAGTTCCCCCCCTTATAAACTTGACCTAAATCTAAAATAAGTCAGAGACTCCCGTAAAGTAATAGAGCAACAGATTGGAACCCTTACCACTGGCTTTACACTCCTCCGGGCGGACCACGTGAAATTTGCTGACACAGTGCACGCACATGAGAAAGCCCTGACCAGCGTGGAACCTCAAATCACGGAACACACAAAACAGATAAATAAACTACAACAACAGGTCCACGGACTACATGACAGGGTCGAAGATGCAGAGGGCAGGAATCGCCGGAATAATATACGTGTCATAGGACTTCCAGAGCGCAGGGAAGGTCCCAGAGCTGCTGACTTCATGGAAACCTGGTTTCGACACCATGTGGCCCAAGAGGATTTGTTGCCATACGTCTGCATGGAGAGTGCCCATGGAATTCCTACTGGAACGTCAAGAGCTGGGGCACCTCCGCGACCCCTGATTGTTAAAATACTGAACTACAGAGACCGCAATGTCGTTTTGCAAAAAGCGAGGGAATGAATGCAGATCCAATTCGAGAACCATCGAATCTCGCTGTACTTTGACTACACAGTAATGGTGCAGTGCCAATGCTCTTCCTTTCAAGAAGTGAAAAAAAAACTACGGGTGGTCCAGCTCAAATATGCATTACTATTTCCGGCCCGATTAAAAATGATACATGACCAAAAAATCTACTTTTTTGGCAGCCCAAATGATGCGGAGGAATGGCTGGAAGTGATGAACCTTGAATCATGGTGGGTCTGTGCGTCACAGCCCTACCAGATCTCAGGGCCGTGGCCCTTGGGGTGCCGCCAAGGGCCCGCACAGCTCCGCCACCAATGGTCCTACACATGAACAGATGATGAGTAGCAGGACTGAGGCACTGGCAATACTAATTCCTTTCGCGATGACAACCTTTAGATCGTGTCCGACTCGTCAGAGGACAGCACCATTCAATTGGACTCCGAACATAGTATCACCCTGTTCCCCTCGGTGACACCTCAGACTGTCGATGATCTGGTGGATGCATAACAAGGCGTGCCTGCTCACTTTGCTCACCGATGCAACAGAGTCACACAAGCTATGTGGCGGAACTACCAAACCTACCTGTATCCTTTCCTTTTCCCTACCTAATTTGTGTTAAATTGAACTTGTCATGGACCACTAGTTATATCATTTAGATGCCATATGTGTATCTAATGCCCAAACTGCCAGAGTGTTGCCTTGTTCAGGCTTGCTGGACTTGTCAATATTATGTTTTATGCAGATGTGTAGGCCTAAGGCGACCAGTCATACTAGACGAAAATGCTCAAATGTACCCCCCCCGGACCCGTTGTGCTACCAGAACCTTTGTAATAACACAAGCAGCATTATGAGTGGGCGTGGTGACCTCCCACGAAGCTAACACACTGTTCTATGCTGTTTGTAAGTTTTTTGTTATTTGTTTGGCCCAGCACTGTCTAATAGCTGAGCCGAGTATTAGCAGTTTGAAGGGGAAGGGGCACTCCTGGCCTGCAATAGTTAATGTGCTCTGAGTTAGGGGGAGCACAGCTTACATTCTTGAATCATGCCTTACCCCTCCACCACTTTAGGATCATATAACATGCTGACCTGGAACGTGCGGGGACTTGGCGGTGTGCATAAACCACACCGGGTTAATTCCATCTCCTTAGACGTAAAGCACAAATAGTTTTTCTTCAGGAGTCGCACCTTACTGAATCGGAGGCCTTGCAAGTTCAAAAGAAATGGAGAAGCCAAATCTTCTCTATTATTTACTCAGTTTTGGCACGAGGGGCGGCCATATGGGTTCGCCACGGTGTCCCCTCCTCAGAATTGGACCGATGCATAGACAAAGAGGGTAGGTTCATAATGCTGAGGGGAACCCTCGATGGCCCACCAGTGGTTTTAGGTAGCATTTATGCCCCGAACGTGGAGCAGGACACCTATTTTACTCTCCTAGGCATTGCCCTGATGGGGTGGGATACATATCCCTGAATATTTGGAGGGGACTGTAACACTGTCTTGGACATGGACTACATAGGTCCCACCCCCCACTGCATGGTGCTGGTGCCCACAAGCAAGCTGATGCCCTGAAAACCTGGACGAGTGGATGCGGACTGAGTGATGTTTGGCGAATGCTATACCCTAGGCCTAGGGAATACTCCTTTTATTCCCCAGTCCACCATCTCCATACAAGGATAGATAGGTGTTTGTGCTCCCTTAATATTGCCACCCAAATACACCAATCCACATACTTTGCCAAGAACTTCTCTGATCACTGCCCTTTAGAGATCACCCTTACATGGGGCAGGGTGCCTACCCTAGTTCTACCTGGAAGCTATGGCCTCAACTGCTGGAGGATGCCCCCTTTCGTACTGCACTATCTGCAACTATCACAAACTATTTTTCTGAGAACTAGAACATAGCTTCCTCCAATCTAATCGAATGGGACGCACTCAAGGTGTTCATGAGGGGCAAGGCGATTAGGTCGACAGTGGGGGCTTGGCAGGAGGTACATAGGAACCGTATCCGTATAGAACACCAAATGTCCGAGCTGCAACCCGCGGCAGTAAGTGACCCAGGCAAACAGGTCGCTTTACGGGACGCACCCATCCAGCATGCTGAGCACCTTGAAACTCTCCAGGTTATTGACTATAGGGCATTTACACAATTGAAACACACTCAGGCTGATAAGTCAGGATCGCTGCTCGCCCAGATATTGTGGGACAACCCAACCCCTCATATCATCACCCGGATTAATATACCTAAGAAGGGCATGGTCCACACTCAACCGGAGATAAACGCTGCCTTTTGTAATTATTACAGTGTTCTTTATAACGAACATGAGTACATTGAAGACACTTTAGTGGATGAATTTTTAAATGGCTTCACATACCCAAGTCTTAAAGCAGACACACAAAAGGGGCTCTCAGGTCCATTACTAGACACAAAATATGGGCTGCTATCAAATGTCTAAAGCGGAACAAGGCCCCGGGACGCGGCGGCCTGCCCATAGAATTCTTTGAAACTTACTCAGACGCTCTCGTTCCTAAGTTAGAGGAGCTATAAAAAACTGCCTTGGAGTCCGGTCACTTACCCCATTCCACAATACAAGCCTTAGTCATTTCACTCCCCATACCGGGACGAAACAGCACTGACTTATCTAGTTACCGGCCCATGTCTCTATTAGCACCGGATATAAGGTTCTCAGTAAAGTCTTAGCTAACCAACTCCTGCCCTACCTCACTACCCTAATTCACAAAGACCAATGTGGGTTTCTACCCGCATACAACACTTCCCTAAACCTCAGACGCTTGCACCATATCATGATGGCTACCCCGGCGGATTATGACAACTCTGGCTGCATAGCGTCAGACCTATGCCAGGCTTTTGACTCCATTGCATGGGGGTACATGTTAGCGGCCCTGTGACGCTTTGGTCTGCACCACACACTTAATCACAATCTACGCCAACAACATAATCCTCTACCTACGTGACCTCTCTGCCCGGGTGGAGCCGCTCCCCACCATTTTTCTTTTGTTCCACTATCAGAACTTGCCATTAGCGAAGGGAAATCAAACGATTTCTATCTCCGTGACGGTCCTCACCCAAAGATACTACATTTTGGCACATATGCCCTACCAGTAACGCACCACACATTTAAGTACCTAGTTTTCCGGATCCCAGGCAGAACAACTTGATGGTAATTTGTCGAAGGCAATTACTGCAATACGCTCAAGTGTATCCTTTTGCACATCCCTGCCACTGTCGGTGATGGGGCGGTTTGCCATATCGAAGATGGTGGTGCTCCCCTGACTCTTATATTTTTTTGTGAATTTACCTCTAGTGATTCCTCAGTCCACCTTTCCACACTCAACACAATCCTACTAGAGCTTATTTGGGGGACGGGCCGACGCAGGGCGAGCCTCAAAAAATTGCAGTTAGAACCCCACAGGGCGGATTGAGGGTACCTGACTTTAGGGCCTATTATTATGCGTGTCAGCTTCAATGGCTATCGTATTGGACAGCAGGTAGGAACCTGCAAGAAATAGAGTATGAGACCCGAGACTTAGAGAGAGGATACTTACATACCCTGTTATTGCCGAAAGTAAAAATTCCCCCTGCAGTGCCTCCACTACTTAAAACGGCACTTCACTGCTGAAGGAAGGCTCTGTTTTACACCTCAGATGCGATCCCATACGCCAGTAATGTTCCCCTAATGGGAATACCAACCAATGGTGGCAGGCTCACAAAGGCTCAGCTACGAGTCTGGGAAGATGCTGGCGTAGAGGAGGTGGGGTAGCTGTTTGGTGATGGAACCCTTCTTGATCATGACGCCTTTGTACAAGTCACTGGTGTACCGGATCGTCATTATTTAACTCATGCAGCAGTGTCTCACTACGTTAGGAAGACATGGGCACCTCAACGTAATAGACCTCTACAACACAAACTGGTATGATCTCTCTATTACATCGGGGAGGGCAGCCATCTTATTAGATGGTTATATGTTGGTATTCTGTCACAAGTTTCCATCCCACTCACTGACCTTAGGGCAAAATGGTCCGAGACAACTGAAGATGCAACGACTGATAAAGCATGGGCGAGTATTCCGGAACAACCCAAGCATGTATCCCGCATTGCCAAATGTAAATTCATACAATGCATGGTGTTACACAGATCCTACGTAGCCACAAAAAGAATTCATTGCATGTTCCTCGATGCACAACATCACTGCCCACATTGCAGGTCCGAGGAGGCGGGCTTTAGCCACATGCTATGGGCTTGCTCTCATCTGCATGACTACTAGGGCGGTTAGAACTGCACTTGGGGAGATCACACATTTACCACTCACGGACAATATACTGGAGTGTTTGCTGGGTCTCCGTAGGCACACAAGAGCTTTGAAAGTTCAACTGCGTTTCCTCAACCTTGCCCTCATATTGACCATATGAGTGATCCACATGAGATAGAAATCCCCTAGATGCACTACTCTATTTGCATGGCAGGAGGAGGTGGTACAGTGGTGCGTTGCCAAAGGTACGGCACTTAAACGTAAAGAGGCTCGCAGACTATGTAAACACCCCATCTCAATGGAGTGGGACCTTATGCTGGAAGGTTTTAAAACACTAGATCTTTGCCCCACACAGATCACCCTTACCCCATAATGTATCCAGTTGTATGCGGTCATCAATTCCAAGGGCTGGTGTAGGTCATATTCTCATTTCAACTGCTCACTAGGAGTGACTCGCAGCATGTACTATATACACACACATACACTAGGTCGTACGACCCCCACCCTCCCTCCTGGCCTGTCGGTTCAAAAAGAACCGACAGGACAGGAGGGAGGGTGGGGGGTCATACGTTAACGGGGTTGTTTAGGTATATATTACGTAGTGTACCGAATAGCACTTGTATCTTATGTATGCACTCAACTTTCTTTATTGTCTTCGATATAGTCACAATATTGTCCTATTTATTTTGACATATGCAAGAAGATCTTTCATCTCTATGAAGGAAATTTATGTTACGATTAAAAAAAAGAAAATACCATGTCATATCTGGTATGACAATTTGAAATCACTTTGTGGTGCTTAATAAAGTTTGTTTAAAAAACAATCAGTGATCAGTGAACCCCGTTTACATCTAAACTAATGCAACAAGTGTGTCAACAACTGAATATCAAGTAAATTGGAACAGCCTCCCACCCACAAACCGACAGTTTAGTGGAGCTGTATAATGCCACCCTATAAACACCCTAAAGAAGCTTCCCCTTGCTTTATTTGCCATACCGTCCGGGCAACAAAAAAATGTAGGATACTTACCATTCGAATTATTGTATCGAAGACTGTCCCGAACTTTATTGGACATGCCAAGGGAGAAATGGGAAGAAGAAAGAGATGGAGCCAAGCCCCTTCTGGACTATGTATTCAACCTAAAAACCCATCTGAATCAGGTGAGAGATATTGTAAAAGCAAATATGGAACAGGCCCAAATATCCCAGAAAACACAGTATGATAAGAAAACAAGAGAGTGAACACTACAGGTGGGAGACATGGTTCTTATTATGATGCCTACCTCAGAGCATAAATTGTTACGACAGCGGCAAGGCCCAAACAAAATGAAAGAAAACGTAACTTCCATTACCTACAAATTAGAGATGGACAAAAGTAAGAGGAACACTGAAATCTTCCATATTAATTTGGTAATGAAGTGGGATGGAACACACCCTGTTTTAATAGGAACCCCTTCACCGCTAGCAGAACAGAGCATAGATACAGATGTACCCGACCCTCAAACACAGGAACTCAGGGAAAGTTTAAAACCCTTTCAAGAAGTGTTTCCCCTTTTACAGGAAGAGGTGTGGCGCAGCTGCCAGGGTGCCTGCCTCTGGACCACGGGGTTCACGGTTCAATCCCCGGTGCCGGAGGCAGGTTAGCCCGGCACAATGTGACTCTGGGCAATAGCTCACTTAATCTTCCCGATGACCCCAGCGCCTTGACACCCTTGGGTAATTGTGCGCTTTACATATACTGGATTTAATTTTTCATTTACCACGAAAAATGAATGTTATAGAACATGAGATACTTACTCTACCTGGGAAAAAGGTACGCTACACCCTTACCATAGCCCAGAATCACGAAGGGCAGCTATTGAGAAAGAGATCACACAGATGCTAGACATAGGGGTCATAGAACCATCTAAAAGTTACTGGAGTTCCCCAATAGTAATAGTGCCAAAGCCGGACAGCTCTATCCATTCTTGCATCAATTTTCGAGAAGTTAACAAGATATCCCAATTCGATGCTTACTCTCTTCCCAGGAGGGATGAAATGATTGAACGTCTGGGAAAAGCCCAATACATAAGTATATTGGATTTATGTAAGGGGTACTGGCAAGTGCCTTTAAGAGAAGAAGACAGAGAGAAAACGGCCTTTGAAATGCCCCAAAGGTCTATATCAGTTTAGAGTCCTTCCTTTTGGACTGCATGGCGCACTGGCTACTTTTCAAAGGCTTATGAAATATAATATTACAACCTTATAAAGACTTTGCTGCAACCTACATAGATGACATAATCATCTATAGTTCCTCCTGAGAAGAACATTTAAAACATGTAACCAGTGTCATACAAGCCTTAGAAGAGAGCGGCTTAACTATTAACCCTGTAAAAAGCCACCTGGCTGCAAAATCAGTAAAGTACTTGGGGGACCTACTGGGGGAAGCATACATAAAGCCTCAGAAGGAAAAAGTAGCTGCTATCTCTCAAATCCCTTTTTCTGGATCCAGAAAAGAACTTGGAGCCTTCCTAGGTCTGATAGGATACTAGAGAAGGTTTATCCCAAATTTCTTACATCTCGCTGCTCCCTTTTAATGACCTCCTCAAAAAGAATGTCCAAACTGAAAGACACTTCCGACATCCATCTTTGGCAGAGGTACAGGCCTTTCAACAGCTTAAACAAATTATCACGTCTAAGCCATTCTTATTGAGTCCCATCTTCACTAAGCTGTTTTTATTCCAAACGGATGCATCAGACAGCGGTCTTGGAGCTGTGTTATCAAAAACTGACGACCCCAAATCAAGAAGAGTCTAAATATGTGACTATAGAGAAGGAAGCATTGGCCATCAAGTGGGCTATTGAATCTCTACGGTATTGCTTAGAAGGTAGAGAGTTCCTACTGTACACTAATCATGCCCCTCTAGAATGGCTATCTCATAGTAAGGGACATAACCATAGAATAATGCGCTGATTCCTCACTTTGCAACCCTTCTGTTTTAGTGTCCACCACCGAAAAGGGAAGGAACAGACCAATGTAGATTACCTATTGAGATACCTCCTAGAACCAATTCTTGTAGACTAGAAAGTTAAGGGTGGGGAGTGTAAGAAATCAGCCACCACACCGAAGTCTGACTTACCAACTGACTTGATAGGGTAGTCCCTGTTCCGTAATTGTCCTGTGAGTAATGTCGAAGGCGGAAGGAAAACCCAAACAGTAAAAACTGACTATTGTTCATCTGGGCAGGAGGGTCCCGAAACAACCAGATAAACGGACCAATCAAGGAGTGAGGGTGTGCCGGGAACAAACCAATCCCTGGCTGCAGGAGGAGGTGAAAAGGAGAGGGAGGACGCCGAATGGAAGAACATCACGGGATAAGACGCCGCGGGAAGAGGATTCATGGGAAAAAAGGTCATCCAGGAAGATGCCGCCAAGAAGGTTACCTGCACAGGAGAAGCTGAAGACGGGACAACTCTGGAAGAGTGGAGTGAGGAGTGGTGGTCCCCGGAGGACGCATTGGAGCCGCCGCAAGGCCAGTGGTGGTACGTGACCAAAAAGGATAAACAGGGCAGGAGATTGGGAGGCAGATAGCAGAAACCAAACCATGCTTAAAAGCACCTGTTGAGCATCCTCCGGAAAGGGGGGATTATCAGTTTGGTCTACCTTTTTCTTTCCTTATGACGTTTTCTTTACGTTTTTTGTTTTGTCTTTATTAAGTCACACTCGCTTAAGCCAATTCAGAATCATGAATACTTGAGCCTAAAAGCTAGAACAAACTGATTGTTCAGACTCAACTTCTCTGCACGAGCACTACCACGGTGATGAGGTGAAAGGTTGTCATTCTAGGGGAATACCGGGCTGTAAATCTACGTATCATTCCTTTCTCTCCTTTGTTCCACTCCCTCCACGAGCCTCCTGAGACCGCCTCTTCAGATTGGAACACCTAGAGGTAACCATCCAAGAGAAGAGGAAACCACCCAAGAGAAGAGAAATCCTAGTCTCCTAAAGCCTTTACCTGAGACTGAGCTTCAAGTCTTGTGATTATTTGGAGAGGACCTCCTATTTGTGTACTTTGAATTCTTTTATTTGGAATAAAAGCCCGTGAAACATACTACATATATGGCCTCCTCGCTTCTGTTTCCGCCCATCCCTCCGACAGATAATTAATATGTGGAATTGATCCGTTCCGCGACTTGCACAGGTCGAGTTGTGCGCTGCGTGGAGGATCGATGGTTGAAAAACATATATATGTATATAAACTTAATGATTGGGAGTATATAATTTTAGGGTCTGTTCCCAACCCCGGCCTGGGAGGGAACCGAGATAAGCTATTGAGACAAAGAGAATCCCATTTTATCTCAGCTCTTGACACAAGAGTCCCGAATGGCCTTAACATGAACGAGGATCTTCACAACTTTCTATAATGCCTTTACCTGATAGTCAGTTTTTATATGCTGTGGTTTTATGGTCATTTGCTTCAGTGGTAACAGTGTTGTGGTATTTGTATTTTTGTATTTTTATATTTCTTGGCTCTGTGCATGTTTAGGTTGATCTGTGACTGATTTTGCACTTGCACTTTAGGATCGCTTATGCTTAAGTGATTCAGGGTTTCCCCATTGCTGCTAGTGTGATAAGATGTTTTTGCACAGCACTTTTTGCACATTTTTGGCACTTGGCACTTTGTTTTTATACAGACTATCTAGTTGATCTTATGGCATTTTAATTATTTTTCATATTCCTCTATAGCATGCATTTCTTGAAATCAACTATTTTATATATTTTTTATATACATTGTAGTCTTGGGTTTTTAGCATTTGGGTTCAGTTATGCCCTTATAAAATTTCCTGACAATATTGCACTTGCACTTTATTATGGAATCTTTTGCTACTATTTTCTGACTTAATCTTTATCTTTTGCTGCTAACTTTGACCTAACTGTGATGAATAATACAACTTAGGATATCGTTTGCATAATTTATGAATATTTGCTGTATATTTGCACTGTTTTTTTATAGTCGAAGTATTTATTGAATGTTAGGTTTAATGAGATGATTTATTCTATGTGCTCTATTTTCGGCACTTGCCGAGGTGTACCCAACAGCAGTTATTATTAACCGGTTTTGGTCTTTTATTTCAGGACTTAAAATTGACATTTTTTGCACTATGTATGTATTCAGGTTTACTGCTGTTAAATGAATCATGCACTTTACTCTCTCTCAGTATTACATCTAGCAGTTCTAGTTTGTGATCTAGAGACCATAATGAGTACCTTAGTCTGTTGTTTATTTTCATTTTAACATAGTTAGTTCATTTTCTTAAGCTGATTGTGCACTTCTTTCACTTTAAATAAGTCAGTAAGCGGAGACTCATCATGTGATCAAGCTCCCGAGGAGGAGCGAAACACGTCATGGAGCGCACTGTTCCCGTGTTATTTTTTGCTCAATAAACTGCACTGCTTCACCCACTGATGTTGTGTGGGAGTCCGTGATTGTTTCCTTGGAGTTGGGAGGTCCATGCCTGTGGTTCCGCCGAGGTCGATATATATATATATATATATGTGTGTGCGTTAATTTGTATCAAACAACTAATGTATTATTTACATTTACTTCAATCACCACACTTCACTCAGGAACTATAAGGGACATTCTAGCCTGTGTTTGAATAAAAAAAAGTTGCTCTGAATTACATTTTCCTTTTAAACAAGTACCTGTTCCTCTGGTAAGCCACCTAGCTTGCTGTACTTTGACAGGACCTCATCAGCCAGCATCTCCAGCTCCTCTGGCGAGAAGTTTGGAACTTTGTCTCCTGCTTTTGCTTGGCATTGTGGCTCCCTGTAGTAGGAAACAGCAGCAAACGTTGAGCAGGTTTTATGGTGGAACTATTAGGAGAGAAGTGAGCTTTGTTTTTAACACTGCAAACATCTTCATGACATGGGAGATCGTCGATTAAAAGGGACACATCCATTGGCTTTCATACATTGCTTTGACACACATTATCCTACGGCTGTGTCTGTCGTGGAGTTTCACACCCACTATCCAGTCAACATCCCCTGACTTTCATCTAATTGCAAATGTCCTGATGGGGAGGTCAGGTTTCCGACATTTTAGATGATTAAATGGTGTGTTTATGAATGTTAAGTGCATCACCACTCAAAATGGTGGGTAGTTCGTTTACATATACAAAATGCTGATGTTATTTATTTGTTTTACCCAAAAAGAATTATGTAGTACATTACGGTGGTGAAATGCAATTGTTGTGCTGTTTAATTTACACTTTCATTGATGGCATTTTTGAGGAAAACTTTTTTTTAAGGGAATGAGTAAAGAATACATTTAAAATGTAATATTTACTCAATTCTTTTAAAATATTAATACATGTCAAAAATGTAATGAAAGATAACAAATTAATGTGTAAAATTATATTACGAAATAAAATATATTTTAAGAAAATATTTATTTCAAAATTATGTTTGCAAAATGTATAACAATTTTTAAATTGTTAAATGAAGTCATATGAACTTAAGGAGAATGAGGAGATGATGACCTCAAGTGATGAGACCATTTCCTAACCTTGCCACTATGGAAGAATGGGATATAATAAAAAAATCAGATTAAATACGCAAACTATTATTGATTTATGTCATCAGCTGGGGCCAGATCTTCTGCCTCACATTAGGAATTGCCTTGGTGTCTCCGCACGACCGAGAACTAGTCTACCGCAATAAAACAAATTTCTATTTAATTAAGGCAGAATGTGTGCTTTCCAGTTTTGTACATCACAAGCATGCGTTCACGTTTTCCAGGCTCAACACATGATTCCTTTATGCTACAGAACAGCACCATACCCTGGAAATGTCACAATTTGGACCTGAGAGGACTTGGCTTATTGGTAAGAACAATCTGTATATTTTTTTTGTTTATTGACCAAAAATTAGCAAATGATGTTTTAGATTTTTTTCTCTCATGTAGGAGACTCAAGTTTATCCTAACCAACCATGGTTGTTAGCACCACTGAAGAATCCAACAACGCCAGGGGAAGTGCACCTCAATGAGGTCCTTGGAAAAACAATAAGGTCAGTAAAGCTGGCTTTTTGTCCGAAAGGCCAGATTTCAATGCCTGGATATTACTGATGGATCCCTCCTCTACTCACCCAATAAGGTGTGCAAATTTACTATAGCATGCTGCATATTTCATGACCTAGCCCTGTGGTGGAACATCCCATAAATTGCAGAGGAAGGAAACCATGGTGAACCACCTGGTGAGGATGTTGAAATCCCAAGTGAAGATGATAGTGGGGAAGATAAAGGAATAGACTTATGTCAAGATGTTATTGACAAATTCTTCTCATAAGTGTACATTCACATATTATTACATCACATTTAAAAACAACTTGTAATCTATGTCTGTGCTAGACATTTTTTTAGAAAGGCCAAGTTAAGGTACATCCAGGGAAAAGATATTTGTTGATCTACATTTTGACACATGGACTACTATGTTTATTTACATTGTTTATCTATTATAGTTTTTAGAAAATGGGTCCTCAAAATGTACCAATTGTACTGTGTATATTTTGCAATGTTAATTTTTTTTTTAATCTGTTTTAGCTTCTTTAACCAGGTCATCTTTATTTAGACATGTCAACGTTGTATTGTATTTGTAGTTATTTGCTGCTGTTATGAAGTACAAAAGGAACAAGGGTTGATACTAAGAAAGACACACACACACGCTTTGATTATACATATCTTGTGCGAAGACAACTTGCACAGTGATTGAGTTTATGTGTCTAAGATTGCAATAGACTTGTTTTCTGTTGAATGGTGCCACCAAGTCAATATGTGCTGCTTGAATTGCTATAACTACATGTGGTAGTTGACCCAAAGCTCATTGATCTCCTTTCATATTGGCAAAAGTTAAATATTTTGGTAAGTGTATGAAGCTGTTGATGCGTCTCATCATTGAAGAAAGACCTTTTTGTTGCACACCACTGAAAGATGGTGTGACATTCTACCAGATACTGCAACAGTGCACTAGAATCATCCTGCGGCCACAAAATGGAGTACTGACATGGTTTTCACTATTAGTGGTATTGATGTGGGATTCCTATTGCGAGTCAGTAGATTTTGCTCCTGCTGATCACACAAATCAATAATAGTTTGCCTATTCTGAATATTTTCATTATATCCCATTCTGCCATGGTGGCAATGTATGGAATAGTAAATGAAAATATATTATTAGAATTATGGATTATGCATGAGTTCTAATGTATTTGAAAAATATGAAAATAAATTGTTAGTCCAATTTAATAAAATTATACGTTTTGATTTGTCGATTTTCTTATTTTGTAATTGTTTTTAAATGTGAAAAGCATTACTTGCATGTCATTTCGTTACTAATAAACCATCTTTTAATTTTAGCTTTTTAAAATATATGATGGAACATAATTGAAAAAATGAGAAAAGAAATACACCAGTCTTTGAGTTTGTAATTTTGGATTTTATTCCACAAAACAAAATTAAATAAAACAAGATGAAAAAAAGAGTGAACAGTCAATCATGGTGAATGAAACTAATATTGAAGAGCCAAAATTGTTTAAAATCTAATGTACGAAATGCAACTACCATCAAAAAGGTAAATGTGTCCCAAAAATATTTCACAGATTAAACGCTAGTAACACAAAGGAGAAAATGATGTTCTGCGTCTCTTGCTAGTGGAGGTCTTGCCAGCACCTCCAGCTGGTTCAGATCAACGTCCCCTCCTGAGGGTGACTGGTAGATCCACAGTTGCAAGAATTGAGGTGGGTGCAAGTGTTTCCTCTTGTGATAGGGCCTCCCTTTCTGTGGCTGAGGCAGACATAGTAGGGCCAGATATTGTTGGACCACAGAAAGAGGAAGATGTTGCTCGAAAAGCCCTGCACATATGGGTGAAATGATCATGCAGCATAACAGCCAGGGAAACCATATTGGAGTTTAGATTTTTCCTCTCAACATTGTGCTCCCTCTGCACCTGCCTCATTTCCCGGATCATTGTAAGGACCTGGCCCATCATGTCTTGGGACTGATTGAGGAATCCCAAGACTTGGTCGATGGTGGTCTGGGTGATAATGAACCCAGTGGCCTCACTTTGCTGGCTCACAGATTGCCTCTCACAAACCCTACCCCCCCATGACCCAGTGTGCCCCATCCCACTTGAACTGGAGGTGCTGTTGGATCAACAGCAGCTAGGACTGGGTGGCACAACATTGGGGTGATGTTCCTTTGGACACAGAAAGTAGAGGTATCCAGAGGCTGAAGTGTGGTAATAGCTGGGGTGGGGGGTATAGGTGTGGACTGAGTGAGACTCACTGGAGCTGTCTGCTCAGGCAGACCAGATGGACCAGGCTTTTCCTCATCACTTAGACTTGCAGGAGTAGATTCGTCACTGAAGTCTTGTTCCTGGTCAGGAGTGGAGAGATCATCAGTAGCAGATGACTGTCACGTAATCTGAGTGTTGGACCTATTATCAATTACAAAATGTTTTTTTGTAAAAGTCTAAATTATACGTCAAATGAGTTTGAAGCTAAAAATGAAGCAACCTAAAAGAAAAAAGAAAATTAATATGATGGTCATGCCTTTCAGTAGTATTATAATAAATTACACTAACAGTTTAAATTGCACACAAAACGACTTCCAAAAAGCAGGTAAAATGATGTCCCGAAATGAAAAACAATTAGACAGTATGCATAAAATATACCAAACATTCAACGCCATAAAGAGGAAAAGTGTTAAATAAAGCATTCCAATGCCTAGCAGGATACAATTCTGACAATTAAACAACTTAGAAGGATAAATAGCATTAGACTTCATATAAACATTGCAAAGTACATTTAATTTACAAAAAAACGTATATTCAGCATACACAATAATATGCATTAAAATGTTTAAGTCAACAAACTGATTTATGAAACGGCATCAATTCAATGAAATAACAAGAAAAGGAAAACATGCAACATTTAAAAACAAACAATTCTAAACAGATCATACAATAGATATTGATAAATACAGGACACTTTAATATATGTGAAAATATGATAGAAAAAAGAGAATGATCAAATTAACATTGCAATATTATTTTAACTAAACAAAAACAAGGCATCATGGTAGTTGTAGGTGTTTTAATTAAACATTAACAACACTTGCAAAATTGTTAAACATACCTAGTAAAAATATGAACTAGGATTGATCGGACATGGCCAATATAAAACACAAATGAAATATGTTATTAGGTGAATAAAACACTTACAAGCACCATAATATCATGTGCAGTGTAATAGAGATTGACACCTGTAATAGTAAATACAACAAAATACATTCAAATAAACAAACAACCAAGGCAAAAACAAAACAAATAACATGAACAAAAACACACATATTGACAATACATATTAACAATTAGTAAAACAAGAAAAACAACAATAATGCTAAATATTTCCTAAATGAAATTTAAAAAAAATAATAAAAATGTAGATGTTTCAAAAAGGTGCAAAGCACTTTAGCTACAGCTAAATTAGAAGCAAAAACAACACTTAGGTCTAGCGACAAATTCAAAAGTCTAACTTACCAGTCACCACTCCAGCAAGGATTCCTGTCAAGCCTTCAGGGTGTAGAAGCTACAAGCTCTTTTCCTCCCAGGGATAAAGTTGTAAGGGGGGCTGGCTGAACCACCACCGGTCCACTGAGCCTACTGATGACTCTTGACCATGCAGATTGTTCAACCTCTTCCTAATTTCCTCCTGAGTGTGCAGGTTGCTTGCTAAACCATTCCATCAACAATTCTCCCTCAGTAACATGGGGATTTCTCCATGCCATTATGAAAAATAAACTTAAAAGAATGTAATAACCCACAAGATAATAAAAAATAAAAACTTGGAATGGCAAAAGATATGGTCTGAAATGGAGTGTGTTTTATAGTGTGGGATGCAGGTGAAACAATTAGTCAAAACACACCAGGTGTGTGATGCTAGCATCCTTCCGAAAGCCACTGGAATAGTACAATGTTGACTGTGTACCACAGTAGAATCCCTCTGTCTGCAATCTGCTGCTTGGGCAATGCCAACACAACTGTGAAATCTTAATAGGCTTGGTGCAAATCTTCCTTCTGTGACAGCGACAGAGTAATTTTAACCAGCAGAGGAGTCACCAGCACAAGCAGTGGTGAGCTGCTTACGCAACGGTAAACACTCTGTCAACGCGGATGGAGGATCACCCCGCCTACATCAAAATGCGGTGGGCGGAATCCATCAGCTCGATAGAGTACTTGTAAACGCCACCACAGAGGAACGACGGGCGTCACACCAAGCCCTAAATCAGGCCCAAAATCTTGGAGATTTAAAGCTTGTGGACAGGCAATTTGTATGATGGACATCACAATGTCTTTAGTGTATTCTCACTAGTGTATCACTGATCATCAGCAGCATCTGCGATGCCACGACAGGGAGTGAGATGGATTTTCGAACTGAGGCCAGTATGCAACTTCTAGTTGGTACTGTTGGAGCTGTACTTCCCACTTCTCAATCCATGGTGGGGTGTGATGTGTGGTGTCTTGAAACAAGTTCACATGTGGTTTGTATTCTGTGATGACCTTAAGCCTTCTCCCATAGAGTTACGGATGGAAATGGGCCCACTCACATTTGATTGCTAGAGCCTCCCACTCTATTTGGGTAGAATAAGTTTAGATTCCAATAAGGGAACTGTTGAGAAATGCTACAGTAAAGTATACAAAAAAGTGATGGATGGAATGCTTGAATTGATCTCAACCACTGGTAAATACACAGGCAGCATCCCAATACATGTTTATTTTGAATAGCAAACCACCTCAGTTTGGACCCAGCCATATGCAAATCCATCTTGAACCTGTCCAGCCAGGCCACTTCCTCCCTGAAGCAGAAAACAAGCAACCCAGGACCTGTTTGCCCTAGGTGGGGATCCTCAACCAGGTATAGTTTGTATGCACAGTGTGCATGGGACCCATGTTTGGGCATACCTGTCCCACTTAGGGTGACAAGTATACAAAAAGAAAGTGGTAGATGGAAAACTTGAATTGATCTTAGCCACTGGTAAATACTTGTGCTGCATCCCAATCTATCATTATTTTACACACCATGCCACCTCAGGTTGGACCCAGCCAAATGCAAATCAGTTCTGACCTTGCTCCAATGCAAACAGTCCAGCAGAACTGCCAGGCCAGGTCCTCTCTGAACTGGCACACAAGCAACCCAAGGACTATTTTCACCCTAGAAAAAGCTCATCAGTCAGGTACAGATTGGTTTCAGTGACACAGTGTGCACGGAACCCATGTCTGGGAATTTTGGGTGAAAAACTTTGAACTGGAGTGCAACCCCTAGTGATTGCCAATGCCAGAATGAGTGAGAATCTCTAGTCCACCTTGCATTGGTTGTGATGGTCTGCATTGGAGTTGGAGCCCACTCTGATCTTAGTGGTCGCCTGCTGAGATTCACTCTTTATACATGCACAAAGTGATTCAACTTTCCACACTTGTCTTGTGCCGGGCAATGTGGCAGTGGGTGTGAGTCACGTCCGCCATGCTCACACATACTTTGGGCTCCGTTAGTTGATAGTGCGGGTTTTGCCTTCTGGTTTAGATCAACAGCGCCATGCTCGATTCTTGGTGGTGGGTCTGGGTTTGCTTTGAGGCCTATTTTAGAGAGGGGCTGTTCCATCTGCACGGCTTGACTATTCATGCGAGCAAGGGTTAGCTTATCTTCTAGTCATATAACAAGCTCATAGAGAATGTGGCACCGAAGAATAGCTGACCGCCGGTACCCTTGAGTTATTTTTGCTCAGACCTCCTTCTGAGGGTCATCACGTATATGTGATATCCATTTCACACAGCTGAGTGCAGAAACCATCTCTAGTGTCTACTTCCGGGTGCTTGCTTGATGGAACTTGAACCTTTCATAACCTGGGGTTATTTGAAGGTCGAAGTGCTCATTGAGTGCCGCAACAGCAGTGTCATAGTCATCTTAGCCCTCAGTGTTGGTGAGATTTTTGAAAAGTTTGAAAACCTCCTTTCCTGCTTAGTGAAATAGTATTGATCTTTTGACCACAGGATCCGTTTCGCATTTGGCCCTGAAAAAGTATGTTGATATGCTGAACCATGTTTTCCAGTGAAGTGCCACAGTGGCAGGATCAGCTACCTCGCTAAATTGTGGCAATGTGTTCGCTGCATTGTGTTTCGGTGCCCATCCTTGTTCCTAGAAGTCCGCCAATGGTTTGGGTCCTGTGCCATGGATGGGAGCATGTGCACCACAGTTGGCCCCTCGTTGGTCATCTATTAAGGTGTTGGCCAGTCCTTGATTTAGATGTTTGCTAGGGTGTGAATGAGGACACCTTAGGTGTCAAAACGAGGCACAGTGTTCTTTATTATTTTTTTTTATGTTGTCTGTGCCCATTCCAATATGAACTGTTCTTTTTTAATCTTTAAATGTCTTTTCCCTTTCCTCATTACCTTGGTTGGTCTGGGAGTCCGGGAAAAACACACTGTTGTTGGGTGTTGTGGCTCCACCTTTCAGGATACACAGGACATGTGTGTCGGTTTGTGGGTCGCCTTACAATGCACTTAAAGTCTCTTTTTAGAAGCCTGTGTTGGAGATATCATGCCAACAGAAGGCACTGTTTTGAAGACACTCAAGCCACGCTCCTTGTCTCTGTTTCTCACTGTGTTGCTATTTCTCTTCGGCCCCCACACTGTTTTGCACTCTCCCCCTGGGCTTCTCCCCTCACCCTGTTTTTTCTCCTTTGTGTGCTTTCCCTGACGTTCGTATTGCTCTCTTTCTCATGTACTGCTTTGCCCCTCCTCTATGCCTTTATTTTTACATATATAAGTTGCAATACAATACAATACAATACATTATCTGCCTCTCACCCTTTCCCCCGATCAGCACCCCAGTTATATATGACAACCAACTTGATCCTTTTTTGGGTAGGCAAGGCACAACATTGCCACTCGCCTGCTTTTAAACAGAAAAATGCAGTGCCGCCCTTCTTTATTTTACTTACCTATCTTGGATAGGTAAATAAAAAGATGGTGCCCTTGGCCGCATCATTCAGAGAAACCTCTGACTCACTCTCATTCTCACCAAGTTCCATTTATCTTTTTCTGACTCACCCAGTCGTTCTCACTGTTTCGCAAACTCTCACGCACTCTCTCTCAAGGTCACTCTCACTCAGGCATACCCACACTCACACTCACTTGGTGGCGCACAACTTCAGTTCCTGAGACTGCTGCTCATGCTCGCTTGAATCTAGAAGTGGACTGTTTACATTGTGCCAATAATGAATAGACTTTGATTCACTATCAGTGTAATAAATATAGGACCAAGACAAAAGGGTATTGGAAGCCCCAACGGCCCCTCGCGAGCAGCCTGTCTTTTCGGCTTTAATTCTTGTTGTACACACCCTACAGAAAAGTTATTGCATTTCAATTACCAGTGAATCTGGAACATAGATACAGAAATCAAGACACTTTTTTTTTGTTTAAGAATTTTATTGAGTTTTTAAGAATGACAAGAAAAATAATACAAAGAAAAAATAACAACAATATCTGAATAATAAACACATTACAAATAATATATGAGCGTAAAATACATAAATGTAAGAGGAGGAGATGCTACCAGGAGAAGAAAAACAAAGTAAAAGAAGGGGAGGGAAAGTAAACGAAAAAGATAAGAAAAGTGAAGGGAAGGTAAAAAAGTAAAGAATAACATAAAATATAAGAACAGGAAAAAGAAGTAATTAAGATATAGGAGAAGTCACATTTTTTTTAATCTGCTAAAAGCCAGTATACCACCCTGCCTCAATAGGCAATGTGGCAATGTGTACAGCAATTGAAACACTAATATTAAGCCATCAAGCATCATGGTGTGTTTATTGTCACCGGATTGAGGTGTCAACGTACAGCGAACCTGAAATCCAGCAGTTGCATGCTCAGGGCTACTGGTCAGCACAGGGTCCAGCAACAGCACGTTATTTCATGCTGTTCTGCTGCACAGACGGGACACACTGCAGTACATTGCTTAGCCCACAATCAGTGTTTAATTTGTAAATAAAAAAAATAAAAAGTGCAATTCCCGACGTTTTTCTTAGAAGCCTAGAACTACCAGTTGCCCGGATAGGGAACGCCAGGCCTCCACCGCTTGTGGTTTTTCTTCCAACCATAGTAAACTCTCTGCCTCTTTAACTCACTCCTGAAGGTTCGTTTGCTTCCATCCTTTCTTCCTTTGTCTTCCTTTTCATTTCTGTCTCTTCTTTCTTTTCTTCTTCAGTCATGTTCTAGTGGCGTGACGCAGAATAATAGTACTCTCAGACCCCCCCCCACACACCCCCACACACCCCCACACACACCCCACACCCTTTTGTAGAATGTGATGATGAGCGGCGGTTCCCGAAGTGCCCGTATCTCACAAATAGCAAAAGGCTTTGGACTTCACTGAACGGGCCCCACTGGTGGACTGCATTACGCCCGAGCCCGTTTCTTAGTTTCTTTATATTGTTGGTAATGAAACATATGTCGCACTCCAGAACGAAAGCAGTTCTTTACCAGCTGCAGCCACTAATATAAAGTAGTACAAAAGGGGGTGGTGATGGACGGAGCATCTGAACCAATCAAACACTCACACCCAGTCAAAAGATCTGGGTTTGATCCATCACCGTTCTTTAGCCCACTCTGCCACCCCAGTTCAGACATGGCTATATGCAAATCAGTCTGACCCTGTGCCTCATGGGAACAGTCCAGCCCGAACTGCCAAGCCATGCCTTCCCAGGACCGGAAACAAGCTTCCGAGGACCGGTTTCTGGCATTCCAACCGTCTTCAGCCCGGCTTGCTTGAATCCAGTGGCAAAGTGAGCAAGGGACTCACGTCTGAGCATACCCTGCCACACTTATGGCGGCCAAAGCGGTACAAAAGGGGGTGGTGATGGACGGAGCTTCAGAACCAATCAGTTCGGGCTGGACTGTTCCCATGAGGCACAGGGTCAGACTGATTTGCATATAGCCATGTCTGAACTGGGGTGGCAGAGTGGGCTAAAGAACAGTGATGGATCAAACCCAGATCTTTTGACTGGGTGTGAGTGTTTGATTGGTTCTGATGCTCCGTCCATCACCACCCCCTTTTGTACCGCTTTGGCCGCCATAAGTGTGGCAGGGTATGCTCAGACGTGAGTCCCTTGCTCACTTTGCCACTGGATTCAAGCAAGCCGGGCTGAAGACGGTTGAAATGCCAGAAACCGGTCCTCGGAAGCTTGTTTCCGGTCCAGGGAAGGCATGGCTTGGCAGTTCGGGCTGGACTGTTCCCATGAGGCACAGGGTCAGACTGATTTGCATATAGCCATGTCTGAACTGGGGTGGCACAGTGGGCTAAAGAACGGTGATGGATCAAACCCAGATCTTTTGACTGGGTGTGAGTGTTTGATTGGTTCTGATGCTCCGTCCATCACCACCCCCTTTTGTACCGCTTTGGCCGCCATAAGTGTGGCAGGGTATGCACAGACGTGAGTCCCTTGCTCACTTTGCCACTGGATTCAAGCAAGCCGGGCTGAAGACGGCTGGAATGCCAGAAACCGGTCATCGGAAGCTTGTTTCCGGTCCAGGGAAGGCATGGCTTGGCAGTTGGCAGTTCAGACTGGACTGTTCCCATGAGGCACAGGGTCAGACTGATTTGCATATAGCCATGTCTGAACTGGGGTAGCACAGTGGGCTAAAGAACGGTGATGGATCAAACCCAGATCTTTTGACTGGGTGTGAGTGTTTGATTGGTTCTGATGCTCCGTCCATCACCACCCCCTTTTGTACCGCTTTGGCTGCCATAAGTGTGGCAGGGTATGCTCAGAAGTGAGTCCCTTGCTCACTTTGCCACTGGATTCAAGCAAGCCGGGCTGAAGACGGCTGGAATGCCAGAAACCGGTCCTCAGAAGCTTGTTTCCGGTCCAGGGAAGGCATGGCTTGGCAGTTGGCAGTTCAGACTGGACTGTTCCCATGAGGCACAGGGTCAGACTGATTTGCATATAGCCATGCAGTGGCGATTCCTCCATTGGGGCGTTTGGGTGCCGCCCCCCCTGCTTTCTCGCCGTGCGAGAAGGCAGAAACAAATGGTAGTTATTTATAACTACCATTTGTTTCTGCCTTCTCGCACGGCGAGAAAGCAGAATACTTCCTGGTTTAGAGTGAGTGGGTGGTGCGTTACTCGAGGGCAGGGGGGAGTGGCTTGGGGGAGTGGCTTGCCCACTGTTGGTAATACTGACTGTTTGGGCCGCCTGAGGCCGCCCAAACAGACACTATTAACAACAGTGGGAAAACCACTCCCCCAAGCCACTCCCCCCTGCCCTCGAGTAACGCACCACCCACTCACTCTCCCTGTTCTCTCTGTATGCTGCAGCAGCAGCATACAGAGAGAAAATGACGTAGCCTGGGGCAGCCGGCCGCACCAATCAAAAACGCGGCGGTGGAGAGGGAGGCTGCCTGCCGCGCCGCCTTCCTGATGACGGCAGGACTTGAAATCGAGGACGGCGGGAGTCTCCGGATGGTAAGTAAAGTTTACTTTATTTTATTTGATATATATGTTTTCATTTCCAAACGCCTCCCGCCTCCCTGCTCATCCCCTTAGGTCGTCGTGAGTGGGACCCCATTTCCAACCCCCCTCCCGCTCGTAATGCCGGCCGCGACTGCCCTGATGATATTTTAATACTGACGGTGGAACAACGTAGCACTTAAGGGGTTCAGCCCATGCAATCTCAGTCTTTAAGTACGGGGGAAAGACGATTTACTACTATATGCTACATGCATCTTTATTTCCTAAGAGTAGTCCTTTTCCCGTATTTTTTCTGTAGTTTTGTTATTCGTTCTGAATTTGAATCTTGTATAGCACATAAAGCAAACTGAACTGCCTCTAGGCGCCTTGGTGATTTCAGGTTGTGCCTGGATCATATTGTTGGGGTAACTTTGAGAGCTCTGAGTAGACACTGAAGGCTGTTTGAGTTTTTCACGTGCCTTTCTGTTGTTCATTAAGGTATTTAGACGACATGCTCATCCAGTGATTGGCCTCTCTGCAAACACAGCAGTGCTGATTAATCTGAAAGTTGTAATTACTATTTTTAAGTACGGGTAGGAGTTGCACAGCAGTGAAATATTGACAGTGGCAAAGGGAAAATAAATAAATGCAGCGTCTGTTAGTGAAAGGAGATGATGATGTGGCGGAGACGAAGGGAGTACATGCCGGAAAGTGTGAAAAGACAGCGATGGAGAGAAAGATGCGCGACACCTGCAGATGAAGGCACTCCAGGAAGAGAGTGGTGTGGAGAAAAATGGCATAAGTGCCTAAAACACAGATTACAGGAAAGTGAAGTGGATGGAACATGGTATTTTACTCGTTCATCTGATATTTAAATAATAATAATAATCAGTGCAAAGCACAGGGCTGTGGTTGACGTTGTAGACTAGGTCTATGCATTTGCCTCTTGTTAATTATCAGTAGATATGTTTATGTGGCCCCGCAGCCGTTTATAGGAACCCTCTCCCCACACTTTTCACCCTCTTGAAGCTCTACACACTCTAGCGTCTAAAGGCGCTTTGTGGGCGTGCATGCGCTATAGTGCACTCGGTCCTCTTTGCTGAATGATCCTAATGAATCCAGCTGCAGCTGGCTATATTTACCTTCATGGAGGGAAAACACAACTCCTTACAAACAGCTCCACAATGAAACTGGATTCAACCGCCATGCAGCTGATAGCAGTTCTGTGGATGCCCCAAAAGTCACTTGAGGATTTTCCACAAGAGAATTAACACGCTATTAATAGTAAAATCAGAACGAGATAGACGTTTTGTGACGCAGGCAGGTACATCCTGACACCACAGGCTTTCAGTGACTATACCCGCCAAACATGAGAGATTCTGTTGGAATTTAATGTGTCTGCACTGGAGACAGCTGCGGTTGATTATCATCGATCTAAATGGGTGTTTGCTGAGCGTCGGGAAATGAAGTCCAATCCACGGACTGTACAAGGCAGTGCTGTACTGACTGTCCAAGTGTGCAGTAGGAGAGGAGACATTGTGTACACTGCCAGTGCTGCATCAATGTTGAAAGTGTGCAGTGTTGAGTGTGAACTTGTATGTTCAGTGCCAAAATGCATACACAGTTGTTCCAAAGATGCTAGGGTCTCCCGGGCTGCTTTTGAGCATAGTGCTGTGAGGGGAGTGAACAACGCTGTGGGGGTGTGCTGTATGCCCGGTGGTGTGAGGGGTCTGATAGCATGCACTTGTGTTGTGAGAAGATTAAAAGTGCACAGTGTTGCACTATCGTGCATGCAATGATGTTTCGGGATTGATGCTTACAGTGGTATCTCTGGTGACTGTGCACGGTACTGTGTAAGGAGTGCCAGTCTACTCTGCCCTAGAAGGCCCTATACCAGCATTGTCAAACGTCCTTCTGTGTGTAGGATACTGTATCGAGGTTGGCCTTGTGCACAAAGCTGCACAGAGGCTGGGTATGTGCACAACAATGCTTCACCAGAATTTAACGCCCCACCACTTTCAAATGTCACCAGCTGCCACTGTAGCCATGTCTGAACTGGGGTGGCAGAGTGGGCTAAAGAATGGTGATGGATCAAACCCAGATCTTTTGACTGGGTGTGAGTGTTTGATTGGTTCTGATGCTCCGTCCATCACCACCCCCTTTTGTACCGCTTTGACCGTCATAAGTGTGGAAGGGTATGCTCAGACGTGAGTCCCTTGCTCACTTTGCCACTGGATTCAAGCAAGCCGGGCTGAAGACGGCTGGAATGCCAGAAAATGGTAATCGGAAGCTTGTTTCCGGTCCAGGGAAGGCATGGCTTGGCAGTTCGGGCTGGACTGTTTCCATGAGGCACAGGGTCAGACTGATTTGCATATAGCCATGTCTGAACTGGGGTGGCAGAGTGGGCTAAAGAACGGTGATGGATCAAATCCAGATCTTTTGACTGGGTGTGAGTGTTTGATTGGTTCTGAAGCTCCGTCCATCACCACCCCCTTTTGTACCACTAATATAAAGTAAGCGCTGCCATTATCGGAAATGAGATTAAGATTTTTTCTGATCTGCTGACATCGCTGAGCGCGTCCACCAGCACCAAGGACAGTTCACTCACTGGAAGCAAACAACCGAAACAGGGGCGGCTCTAGGCTCATGGCGGCCCTGGGCAGGGAGCGTAGGTTGGGGGCCCCGGAAGAGTGGGTCCGGGTGGGGCTGACCCCCCCGGAGCTCAGGAAGGTGGAACAGAGCCGGAGGCCGCCAAATCCCTGCCAGGGGCCGGAACACAAATATGTATCCATCCTCAGAGGATTATTATATTAAGGATATATATTGGCGTGGCAGCCCCTGGGGTTTGGCGGCCCTGTGCAGGTGCACAGCTTGTGCGCTCCATTGATGACTAAACACAATATGGCTCCCTTGAGCTTTGGGCCGACGGGCTCTTGGACGACGCACCTGCGTGCCGGTTCTGGCATCGAGGCCTTTGACTGTTGTGTGGCGGCCTTCTCTTCCACCCCTAACGATCTTTCTCTACTGATGAGGGAAGTTATCCCGAAACCCGAGACATGTCTCGGGCGATATCCTAAAACCCGGGACATTTATCGGGTCTAGAGATTCATCAGTCCAACAAATACCGACTTGCACCCACCTGGGTAATCCACCAAAGAACTACAAGTACCAGAGTCCCGAGGGGCGATCCGGAGGAGGGGCTAGTGGTGTGCGCTCCATTGATGACTAAACACAATATGGCTCCCTTGAGCTTTGGGCTGATGGGCTCTTGGACGACGCACCTGCGTGCCGGTTCTGGCATCGAGGCCTTTGACTGTTGTGTGGCGGCCTTCTCTTCCACCCCTAACGATCTTTCTCTACTGATGAGGGAAGTTATCCCGAAACCCGAGACATGTCTCGGGCGATATCTAAAAACCCGGGACATGTATCGGGTCTAGAGATTCATCAGTCCAACAAGTACCGACTTGCACCCACCTGGGTAATCCACCAAAGAACTACAAGTACCAGAGTCCCGAGGGGCGATCTGGAGGAGGGGCTAGCGGTGTGCGCTCCATTGATGACTAAGCACAGCTTGCACATGCCTAAGGTTGCCCCTGACCGAAAAAGCAACAAGTGAGACAAGGTGACTGGGCTTCGGGACACATTCACTTGAACATGAAGAGCCTGAATAGACAGGTATTCCTTCATGACTGCAGACCGAAAGCAAGCCTGCTCTCTTGATATCCGCGAACAAAAGGTAAAATATGTATTGTGCATGGCTTTCCTTCAGAATGTATGGCGCACGAACGAGCCAAAGGCCATTTATGTCACCGTGTCTACATTTCTACCTGGAACAGAGCGCGAGACTACATTTGCCAAGAAACTGCATGTCCCGGTGCATTGCCAAACTAATCTAAATTCTCTCTTTTCGCCGAAGAGTTGAGAACAAACAATTGAAACTCCATTGCAGAAGACATCTATAATTCAAGAGTACAGAACATATTCAGCATTTTGTATAGAAATCACTTGGGGTTGCCCACACTCCTGAAAGGAAAAAACAAACACCTGCATTTGATTTGTGCCGTGTTCGCTGTTTTGTAATCACTTAAGACTAAAAGGCTCAGGCAGTGTTTGTCTCTCTATTCTGGGGCAAACTGACCCAGAGTCATTTTAAGCCATGGGCAGAGTGGGCACTGGCCCAGGGCTCCAGCCTCACAGGCGCCCCTGGCAGAGCGGGCTCTGTTCTACAGCCAGCCCTGTCCTGATGACCTTGAATCATTCTTAAGCATCAATTCTTTTAAATACTGTTTTCTTTTAAAGTACTTTTAATAAAGGTAATGCGTGGGACTTTATTACAGAAATTTTAAAGACAAATGTTGTGTTTATATTTTTAAGGACCATGCAATATACATACCAAAGTTTCTTTTAGATCGAAACAGGACTTAACATATGAGAAATTAGAGGTGGTCACGGAGATTATTTGCAATAATATTACTGAGTTGCTGGAGTATTACACTATTGAATACACAAGTTACAATCCCTGAGTATTAGTTGTAAAAAGATTTAGGATGTGTACCGGTGTGTCTGTGCACGGTCAGTGACCTAGCCATAGAGGGCATAAAAAAGCTGTAATTGGTTAATAAATGAATTCAAAGTTGTTCTGAACAGGAGCTGGGGAATTAAGTTTTGCCCAGGGTCCTAAAAATCCTTAAGAGGTCCCTAAACTGAACCAAGAATGTCCAGAAATGTCTGACAGGCTGTTGTTGTTGTGTTTGTCTAATGATACAAAAGGGGATGATGGACGGAGCGTTTGAGCAAATCAAACACTCACCCCCAGTCAAATGATCTGGGTTTAATCCATCACCATTCTTTAGCTCACTCCGCCACCCCAGTTCAGACATGGCCATATGCAAATCAGCATGACCCTGTGCCTCATGGGAACAGTCCTGCTCGAACTGCCAAGCCATATCTTCCCTGGACCGGAAACAAGCATCCTGGGACCGGTTTCGGATTCATAATCCTCATCAGTCAGGCTATCTTGAATCAATGGCTATACAAACCAATAAAGCATTTCTAGAAACGTTTAGTCCAAACTTTCAAATAGAGGTTAATGAAATATACTTAGTGATTGTTGGAGTAAAAAATGCAGGTGGTGAGGTCAGGTTTTACTGATCAACAGTTGAAACACACAGAGATATATTAATAATTAATGTCCCCCCAACCATGCATGGTAACGCTCTTCTGGGTAAATCCACAATGGTAGACATGGGTGTGTTCAAGAGTGAGTAGTAACCCAAGAAGCCAAGTAGTTACCTTTTGCCTGCGACATCAATCCCCATAAGCATGGTATAAACCACAAATGCTTCTGAGAAGGGATTCCTAGCAGACAAGATGCATCCATAGGTACAGAGAGACAATGTTACAGAGAGACAATGGCACAGAGAGACAAGGGAACAAGAGACAATGGTACAGAGAGACAATGGTACAAAGAGACAACGGAACGCGCTTTCTGAAATTTGCCAAATCCACTTACTGTGACCTGCAGGGAGAAGTTCTGCTGCTCTCTCCCAGGGTGTGCCGTGAGGGAAACGGCTCATACCCTCCACCTGCTAAGCAGAGACTCCGCCGTGAGGGGAACGGCCGACCAAGGGAACTACAACTCTCACTATCCTCTTCCTGGCGCGACTTGGTGACGCCAGCGCAGCAACGCCTACTCGGGGATATAAGCGCTCCTGCCCCACGCAACACGGGACGCGCGCGGGCAGCGACGTGTTTTAATTTCTACCTTGGTTAACTTTCTTTATTAGCCTTTGATTCCTACCTGTTTTGTGGTATTTAATATTCTTTTTTGTGCCTACTGAATTGACTGTATATAAAAATGAGCAAACGGAAAGCAGGTGTGGGTTCAGGAGTGGTTGGAACCTTAGATGCCTTTTTGAATAGGGCAGAGTCAGTTCTTACCAAAGAAATTATACTGACTGAGCGTAGGTTATCCCTGGACCCCTCACATGGTAGGCTCTCTATTACCCCTGCCTTCCCAGATACTTTGATTGCCCCTAATCATACTACCCCACCTCCTGAACAACAAATGATTTATCGGACAGAGGCTAATATACCACCACTGAATGAAACTAGGCTCTCTGGTACTCCGGAACAGGTACCTAGCCCCGTTAACTACAAACTATGGGGAAGGGCACAGAAGCAAAAAGCAGTAACTACCCGCCCTATGAAAACCTCTACCATTGCAAAGAAAAACCGGGGAACCAGACACCCTGGGCATACAGCGTCAGGCAATAAGGGGGTGACAGTGGTTGAAATACATGACACGGGTAATGCTATCCAGAGAGATTCAACCAATCATGATCAAAGTAATGAAGGGGCACCAATTGATGGTCCCACTGAAGGGGAATTCTGGGGAAGATTAGAGACCATGGTAAATACCTTACTAGAACCTATAATACTCAAAATATGTGGGGTGGAATCAAGGTTATTGAATTTAGAATTGTTGCTGGCTAACTTTTTGAAAGTCACTGATACAGCTGGTCTATACAAGTCCAAAATCCAAGCACCGATTGTGAATGATAGTGCGGGAGGGAATAGTGGCAAGGAAGACAATAATGTGCCAGTTCCAGCTAACAGAAGGCCCCATGTGGCAGCAGGCCTAAGTAATCCCAGGGAGGATACGAGAGATAACACAGATTTAAGACAATCCTCTGATGCCAGGAGTACCTCTCGTTTGCCGCAGTTAAACTTGAGGTTAGAGATGGGGTCCTGCGTGCCTCTGAGATCATCAATTATTGATCTCCCGCCAGAAGCTACTCCATATGTAGCTATAATGGGGCATGTTCCTGTCCTCCCACCAGGAAAGAGTGAAAACTACGGGCAATTGTTGAATAAAATAGTGCATTGGTTTTCCCAGAACTCCTTTGACAGAGCAAATTTAACTAATCATATATTCATGGCACGCAGGGTAAACTGGATTGGTAGATGCAGTAAACAAGGTACGGGTGACTGCATTATTATTAATTTTGACAACCTCTACACTGCAGGCCGAATACTCTCAATGGGTCTCAGTCCACAGCCAACAATGGGCACTGCTATTCGACTATTACCTCTGTTTTTTTTTTACAGGCCACTACCGCGGAGGGATCCGGTGAGACCTGGCATGGAGGAAGATTATCAGGGGGATGGCTGGTCAAGGCAAAGACCCCTATATTACCCCGCTTTCTCTACGACACCACATGTACCATCAAACAGGGAAAATGATACCGGGTATAGAGTGCCAGTACAAAATAGATATGAAACCTTGTCAGGCATGGAGGCTTGTGACTGACTCGGGGAAACGGTAATTCCAGGAGGGGGGAAGGTTACATTAGGTGTTGATGAGGCCGAGCAACAAAGGGGGAGTCTGAACAATCTTATCTCCTGGAATATAGCAGGGTTGGCTGCCAAGCTAGGGGACCCCAGATGCATAGCCTATTTAAAGCAATTTATGATAATCTGCTTACAAGAAACTTGGTCGGTAGAATGTGACCTCTTTTTGGAAGGCTATAAGGCTTATTTTGTTCCAGCCATTCCATCCAATAGGGGGAGACCAAGGGGGGCATGGTCATCTATGTCTCCGTAGCGGTTTCATGTAAAATTTATGTAGTACCCACCTCACATTTAGGTATCCTTGCATTAACAATACATAGGGGGACCAGCACTATGGGACTAGTAAATTTTTATAATTCAATCTCATCCTGCCCCGACCAAAGGAACATATCGGCTTTGAGCGATCTTATTAATAACTCTATGAGTCATAGCCTACATAACCTTATGGATGTAGGTGATTTTAATATTCATCCATGTGGTAATCCGCTACTGTCATGCATTTCCAAGCCCATGTCCTCGAATGCGTGGATTTCATTTTGAGCATGAGATAGGCTAAATGATATGATTAATGATTTAGATCTGACATCTACTATGGCTATGTCGGATCCACATACTAGATTTGTGGTGCCCACGTTTAAGGGTCACGGGAAAGGGACTCTTATTGATTTAGTCTTAACTTCATCTTTAATGCAATCATTTGTACGTACTTTTTTAATTACTGAGAACGAATTTAGTGACCACAATCCTTTATATCTACATTTAACCGGCCCATGGGTAGTTAAAATAGGGGAAATCCCTAAATTGGGCCTATTGCGCCCGACTGATGGAAAACGCAGATTGAGATGGTCGCAAGTAACTCCGGAACTGATTTTTAACAATATTAAAGCTGCATGTGTGGATGAAATGGCTTTTTGCACCCAGGGTGGCATCCAGCTACAAAGGTGCTAGTGGCCTTTCAGGCAATCACAGAAAAGGTGACTGAGCTGTTATCTGCACCAGTCAAGAAACAAATAAGTGTGGGCCCCAGATGGTTTGATCACCATTGCTCTAAGACAGCAAAAAAGCTGAGGGAAGCTTTAGCTATCCAACCCAGAGTTCGAGCTGATGTCAACGTGTGTCATAGAGAATATAAAGCAGCTTTAGCTACACGAAAGGGAGCCCTAAGGGATGAAGCTTAGGGAGAGCTGTGGATCTTGAAACCCTCAGCAACAGCTCGAAGTTTTGGAGCGTGCTAAATAAACCACTCTTTGATCAGGAGGCGGGGGGAGGCCTTGAATGTTATATATCTAAGGAGGAATGGGAGGCTCACTGTGAGCAGATGTATGCCTGCTCCTCTGAGCAAAATGATAGGCCATCATCCGGTCCCAACGATATAGAAATAAAGTTTGGGAGGGGAGAAACATTGGAAGTTATTGTAGCCTTAACAGCCAGCAAAGCCCCTGGCCCCGATGGGCTCCCCCCAGATCTTTTTAAGTCTGACCCCTCCTTTTGGGAACCAATATTGGAGTCAGTTTTCAACGCTACAGCACAACACGGCTGCCCTCAGTCTTGGGCGACCTCTACCATAGTCCCCGTTTTTAAAAAAGGGGACAGAAGCAGTCCGCACTGTTACAGACCCATATCACTTATAGATTCTGTGGTGAAAGTAGTGGGGAAGGTTCTCCTACAGAGGCTCACATTATGGGCAGAGGACAATAAGATCATGTCCGATATCCAGTATGGGATCTGTGGGGGGCAATCTACCATCGCTTAGTGCCTCAATCTTTTCTTGATATTAAGTAAGTATACAGTGGCCCATCAGGGGACTATTCACCTTGCCTTCGTAGACTTGTCCTCAGTTTTGACTGTGTCAACAGAAAGAAGCTTTGGCAGTCCATGAGGGCAAAGGGGGTTGAGTGCGGTATTGTAGATTTCTTAGAAGATATACACAGGTCCACCAGAGCAAACATCAGGTTCTCTCAGGACCTGAGTGTTACAAAGGATTTTAATATCAATAAGGGAGTTCGTCAAGGATGTATTTTGGCTCCCTTTTTGTTTAACTTTTATATTAATGAACTAGAAAGCGTCTTGAGGGGGTTGGGGCTGATTGCCCCAGAGTGGGACGTTGTGGAATTTCGGTCTTGTTATATGCGGAAGATGCGGTCCTCATATCCAGGACAGAAAGGGGGCTACAGGCACTTTTAACTGCCTTTGATGCTTTCATGACAGACAGGGATTTAACAATAAATTATTCTAAATCCTACATTATGCAGGTAGGGCAGTCTCCAAAAAAGAATTTTCAATTTAAGGTAGGAGACGCTAAAATTCCCCTTACTAGCACGTTCTCATAGCTTGGAGTCCTTTTTGATAATAAGCTGAAATGGGGCTCTCATGTTTTGAAAAAGAAAGGGGAAGTTGCCAGGGTGAATGCAGCAATTTTCAATTTTGCATCCAAATTGGGGAAAAAGCCAACTGGCGCAATGTTGCAAGTCTATAAGGCTAAATCTGTGGCTACTGCAACTTCTGAAAGCGAAATATGGGGGTACAACGCAGGAGATTGCTTACAAATTGCGGAGAATGTTTTCTTGAAACGTTTACTGTGCGTCCCAAGCGGAACATCAAACCTAGCTGTTCATGAGGAACTGGGGATCCAGTTTGTCAGCGATGTATTTTCCCTGCGCCCTTTGCCCTGTTGGTTAAAAACGTGGTTAAACCCTGATATCCCCTTGACCCACATGATTTTAAAAGACTGCCTGACAATGGACAATTCGTCTGCAGTACCGTGGTTGAACTATATCAGGAAAGGCCCAGTAGGTTTAGGGCGGGGTGAGTTATTGGATAACCCTGAATGTATCAATTAGGGGGATGTGGAGGCAATAAAAACGGCCTTCCTACTAGAAAGGAAACTGAGGAGGGAAGCTAAAGAGGTACAGAAACCTAGCGTTCGGACATATATTATGTTAAAAACAACACCAAATATTGAGCCTTATCTTTTGGGTACCTTGTCCACGCACGAGAAAATTTTACTAACCAGGTTTCGCATGAACTTGTTTCATCATATGCTTGTAAGGCCTAAACGTTTTGTTTTTAATAAAGTGGCAGCTCCCTGCGGCTGTGATAGAAAGTCTCCGCAGGACATGCTGCATGTTATGTTTTTATGTAATTTGTATGAATTCCCACGTAAACGCTATCTGGTCCCTCTTAAGAAAACCTAATTTTTGTCAGGTTCGGCAAGCCATGCTGTACCTACAATTACTGAACGGTGATTGCATACTTTTTATACTAGAATTCTTAAAATTAGTTGTTAAGTCCAGGAAGTTTATGGACTTGTAATGAACTCTTTTAAAATGTTAACACTCTATTTATTAACTGTATGCTGCTATGGAGGTTACCTTAAGAATGCACTGTCACTTTTTACTGCCGTTACAATGTACTGTAATAATCTTTTATTTAGTGCTGTAAACTATTTAGCTATTTGCTGTTGACACTATTTTCCACAATGAATTTTTATCATGAGGTATTTGTCTGTGTAACTTTCATGGTTTGTAATTCAAAACCGAATAAAGTTTCTTGACTTGACTTGACAACGGAACAGAGAGGCAATGGTACACAGAGTCAATGGAACAGAGAGGCAATGGGACAGAGAGGCAATGGGACAGAGGAGAGGGGTCGAGGTAAGTTACCCCTTTGGCTCTGCCTCAACAAATCACAACTACAAAGACATTTACATATTTTCACCAACTTCGATAACAAAATAAACCATTTTCTAGCTTTATATATGTAAATCAACGACTCCGCAATGTAACATAATTCAAAAGAGTTACACGTGGAAAAACCGCATAGAACATTAGGTACATTCGGTTAAATCAGAGAACAAAAATGTATGCAAAATAGTCATACAATGTCACAGTAAGTCAAGTGAGACTTGTGATTTGTGATTGTGGTTATTAGCTTCGGAGGAGGGTTTTTCTTTAGACAGGTATTTAAAAGCGTGAGAGAGAAGTGGCAGCTGAACAACCAGAATCCTAAAATGTCTCGATAACGATGGGAATGGCGAGTGTTTTATGTTCAGCTGAGCATAATTTAGGGTGGTGTGCATCATGAATGTGTGCTCAAGAGAAACGGCTAATGGGATGTGAGATTCTTTTCTGATGGCTGGTGTTTATCGACTGCCTCTTTTTACTGAGTGTCCTTCCTATGCGAGCAATACAAGATCCACTGAGAAAACCTTGAACTGAATGAGATTCACCCAGACTGACTTTCGATTCCACATTTTGTATCAGTTTCTACACTGTGACCTAAAACGTTTTAATTTGGAATTCCCATCAGCTCCATTTGTATGATCCCCGAAGAAGAGGGGCAGTTATTTTGTAAAACATATGCAGGGAGACTGTCATTTGAACCATTTGTGGGCCTGGCATCAACCGCTATTGGTTGAAGAGGTCAGTCACATAAAAGTTAGGAATCACCGCAATGAAACAAACACTTAGAATAGCAAAAACCAACTGCTTTTAATGACCTAGACTGTGATTTTTCGGCCTTTGATTGCTCTTTGCTACTGCACATAAACCCTAACCTTATTTTTGGTGACTGATCAGATGACATTTCTCCTTGGGATTAGATTATTTGTTCAGATTTTGAAATTGACATTATTATGGAAAACGCTATGGAATCAATAATGTGCACTTCTAATAGTCTTTGTTGATATTCTTTGAATTGATAAATATAAAAAAATATTCATTTTAATACTACTCTAGGGATTCCTATTTTATTTTGCTTACCCTAAAACCTGAGCTTGGTGGTGAAATCCTCTGGTCGCAGTTTATATGAAGAATGCCCTATGGGTGTAAAGGTTAATTACTTTGTCCAGGGCTCAAAGAAAATATTTAGATAGGCCAGAAAATAGACTACTGCAGCATTGGACATTATTTATAGCTTTGCTTTTTGAATATCCCGACTGTGCAACGGAAGGCCGGCCACATTTTTGTGAACGTTCCTTACCTGATACCTAGCTTTCGGTGTCAGCAAAAGGAATTCCTTTTTCTAGATTCACACTCGGACTGAAAATATCATGCACATATATCTAGTTAAAGAGGGCGGAAGAGGGTCAGCTCTGAAGAGAACTGGAATAAACAGAAACGGGAGTGATGAAGGCTGGAAAGTAGAGTATCTCAGTGTATGCATAAAGGTTTGAGAGACACCCACTGAAAATGGCAGTCAAATAATCAGAGTTGTTGGAATAGCACCAAGTAGAGAAATTCAGAAAGGAGAAGCTTTGAGTGTAATTGGCATAAAGGTAGCATGACAACACGACGAAGGAAAGGAATTAGGTCACATAGGGCCAGATGTAGGTAGGCATTTACCGGTCGGTAACGGCCGAATTAGGGCAGGTATGCCTGCCACATGGCACCCGAACCTGTTTTGGGGGTGCTAGAGGGTGTCAAAGTGACACCCCCTGCACCCTTGTGAAATTCGGTATTTACCGAATCGGTAATGCCCATTCATTCCTATGGGCTTCAAAGCCCATAGGAATGAATGGGCATTACCGGTCGGTATTTACCGAATCGGTAAATACCGACTTTTACAGATTCGGTAAATCCACATCTGGATTTACCTACATCTCCCTCCTTATATTTTACCGATTCATAAATACCGAATCGGTAAAATTCGGTGTTTATGAGTCGGTAAAATATATTTACCTACATCTGGCCCATAGTATTGTGATTGTATAGAGAGCACAGGAGGGAATGAAGCATTGGCCCTTGGGGGATCTCAGTGGGTAGCTGCTGTGGTGCAGAAACTGATTAACTCTGCCAGTCAGAAAAAGAGTAATCAAATGGATATAAAAAATATATTTATGCTTCATAAGAATTGGCAAGTTAGGCAAGAATGGCGTTGAGTGTAGAACAGTCAATGGTGTCGGAGGTCACGTGGTGGAAGGATAGAACATAGACAGCTGTGGTGGGAGGAAGTAAAGACATTTAACAAATGAAAGAGGACAGTTTCCGTGAAGTGGCCAGAAGCCAGTGACAAGCGTGAACGAAGTTGTGTTTATCCAGATAGGGAGGACGTCTGTACATAAGGCATTCAAGAGTTTTAGTACAGAAGTGCAGAAGGAAAGAAGTCAGAGTAGAGGGAGTTATGTCAGCTAGGAAAGAACTAGAGGAGAGAAGGACAATGTTTGACAAGGGTTAAATGTCTCAGAAAGAGCATATGATGGATTGAGGATACAGAGTATGGAGAAGGGCTCATTTGCAGTGTAGAGAGCAATTAGGAAAGGTGTGCTGGGAAAGACGGGCGCTTGTGAGTGCAACATAACTGGATGTGAAGATAGCAGAGAGAGTAGCTTAGACAGTGGGGATTTCAGAAGAAATGTCAGTGATGGAGCAAAGTGACTGAGAGATGCTATTTGATGAGGAACGATAATGAAAGACAGGATCCAAACTTGACATTGCACGAGCTAATTTGCCGCAATCAAGTTCTGGTGCATAAACAGGAGTGCCAGTTGGTAGTTATCACGGTGCTCGGGGGCCACATTTTTCTCCAGGGAGGGAGGAAGGTGAGACAAGGTTGTTGCGATTCAAGTAAGAGATTTATGAAATGAATGAATGCAAGAAGAATGGGCATTTGGAAGCTATCCAATGAGTCATAGGAGGCTGAGTTGATAGGTGGGTCAAGAGGATAACCAGCACACTAGTTCAAGTTAGTGGTAAATTCTACGCAGATGACGGAATTCAGGAATGGGGGTGCAGATTGAGTAGAAATGTTGAATATCGGATTGCGAGACTTGAAATGATGGGAAATGCATGCAATCGGGTGCAGGGGTTCGAGAGAGTTGCAATGCATGTGAATGCTTGACCGCTGCCTCATTTTTAAGCCTTGCATCACTGCACTTCTACATGCACTCTGGCATGCTTACTGTGTGCGAGACCCGTTTGGACAGTGGCACCTGTCGCAGCCCGCTGTAAAGTCGGTTCTAAGCTGTGAGCTGGGCCTGCTGATAGCAGTGTTCTCCAGTTGGTACCAGTTGAAGCAATCTACTCCACCTAGCTGCAGAGAGGCAAAGAGAGACCTAGGTGTCGAAAGCAACAGAGCAACTGACCGAGTGGTTCCTTTAGAAGTCCCTAACATAGTTAAACATGTTTTTGCATAGCTAAATTTAGCTAAAATGTATGGGTGTGCCACAACCATCCTCACCAGCCATGCTGCTTGTGGTTAGCACTGTTTTCCTACCTCCGAGCAGCTTTGCATGGCTCACAACTGATTTTAACAGTGTTGGCATCCTATATGATGAACAACACTTTATAACACTGACTCAGTTTCAGGATAGAGAGCGAGGAATACATCACTTGACACAGTGACATAATTTCCACAAAGCCACAGTGTACAAACAAAAATGAGGGACGTGTTTATGAAGAACAACTGGCATTTGCAGCTCTAACTCAAATTATACTATGGTCAGATCTGTTCCAGTAGCGTTCAACTACTCTACGGAACAGGAACATGCCGTCTGCTAAAGGGCAATGGCTGCAGACCACAACATGGCACTTGCTGGTGCCCAATAAGAGTAGTGTTGCACAAAATACTAAAGTGAAGAGTACACTGTACAGTAACCCAAACACTCTATTCTGTGGGGAACCTAAAACCTTTAAAAAAAACGAGTCTGTGGGGAGATTATCTCTCCTCTACTCTATGCCCACTAGGGCTTACTTCACTTTGGGACGTTGCTGCCTCAGGTCCTTCCTTTAGATAAGCAGTCAATACATCTTGTGTAAGGAATGACACTTCCTTCAAATTTTCAAGACAAAAAACAATTTACCATGAAAGTTTACTCATAGATGGTTCTAAATTCTTGTGACTGCCGAACCCCACAGTCAAATTCGAATACTCCTTATTCATATTTCATTAAGCTAAAGTTCATGAGTTTAACGATGGATGACTAACTTACAAAAGACATGATCCCTCATTGAAAGCATTGTTGTCCAAACACAAACCGGCCACCTATGTTCGTATAAACAAAAATCTATAATACAAATTCTGTGTGACTGCGCAAAGTTGATTGATGCACCTAGACACTTTTTGTATACGCACTTTAACACATTACAAATACGATCTTGTTGGGTAGCTTTGGTTCAATGTTTAAGTGGGTTGTACCCAAAACAATCATAACATTTTGTCAAATGTATCAAGTATGTGTCTGCCTGTATGCCATTGTATTGAAACGTATAGACGGGCAATAGTGATATATACATATATAATGTGGAAAAGTACATGAAGTATGATTCCGCCTGTATGTTAGTATATTGTAGCATAACATGGATATATACAGAATTTATATATATTTCATGCTAATTTACACTGGCAGCTAGCTGTTTATTAAAAGTGTATGTTTTGCGACAAATACAGTTTTATTGGAATGTTTTATTAGAAGGTATAAGCTGAATGCGTTACTGCATATATGCTTTTAATTATTTATCTTGTTCATAGACTCTTTTATTTTAGAACATTCATATAGATTTAATTTTTAACGATTTTTATTAACCCATGCAAAAAAGAAGAAAGACGGTATGCGTACTTCAATACATATAATGCTCTTATACTTATTACATTGCCCTCCATAGAAGATACCCAGGTGTGATCTTTTGACCTATGCTAAAAATAGAGATTTTTTTTGTTTTTAGACTCTCCTCCCATTGAATCATATTATTCAATAAATCTGATCTTGAAAGAAATGCATACGCTTGATAAATGTACACATTTTTGGAAGAAAACTGAAACAATTCAATTTATGTACAAAACTGGGTCGGAGTATATATATATTTTTTTTTCACAAAAAAACCCAAAGGTAACAGTAATGGTATAGGTAGCTTACATTTCACTTGTACAATACCATAGAAATTCAACAGTTTTAGTTAACTGAGATAACTATAACTTACGCCCCCTCAAAGCACTGCTTATGACCTCACATATTATAATACTCATGACATGCTCAGCATACCTGATGCCATCATCCAGTAACTGTAAGACATAAATCGTAAGCTATAGTTAGCTGCTGAGTTTCTATGGTTTTGTATGAGTGAAATGTAAGCCTAACTATAGCACACCTGTAGCCTTTGTTTTTTTCAGTGAATTTCTATGGTTTTGTAAATTCTATTTCCTAACTATAATATCCTTGTAACCTTTGTTTTTTTAAGTGAATTTCTTAGGTCTTTCTAAAGATTTTTCTGTAACTGTAACCTGTAATGTTTCACTGTGGATGTGTAAGCACCAGTGTGGGTCTGTTAGTGGGTGTATGAATGTGTGAGTGGAATTTAGAGTTGAAGTGTGAATATGTCAGTGGGTGTCTGAGGTGGTCTATGAATGCATGAGTGGGTCTGTGAGTGACTGTGTGAATGCCTCCATAGGTTTGTCACTGGTTGAGTCAGAGCCTGTGATTGTCTGTGAGTGGAAGTGCAAGTGGTTCTTTGGATCTTAAAATGGGTATGTTAGTGAGTTTATGGGTGTATGAGTGGGTGTCTGAGTGGTGCTATCGTTTATCGTTTATGCACGTTTCCATACTTAGTTTATTTAAAGGACAGCACCATGATCCCAGCTCTTACTGGGAGATGCCAGTATAGAATTGATTTACCACATTCATTGAAGTTCAGATTTTACTCAAATCTATTTATGATGTATTCACTTCTGTTAATGATTTCAGATCTTTTTTCAATATGGAGTTTTAGAGGGAACGTTTTTGGTTTTTATTCACCCAGCCTAAGAAGGTAGATTTGTTTCCATTTTACCCATGTAGAGCTTTACCTGGGGCACATGCTATATATTTTGCATGTTTCGTGTAGATGTTTAATTTTTCTAAAATGAATATGAGGATTTAAATGGAATCTCATTTTTTAAGAAGAGTGTTCTGATTTCTGGAGATTGTGTACTCATCTGTGCTACTGTGTTCTGGGAAATTATTTTGTTATTTTGAAATGTCTACTACATATTGTACACTACACCTGCATAATGGACTACTCATTTATGTATTTCTCTGTGTCACTCCTTCTGATATGTTTCAGTGCATTTTTAACTGTTTCTTTTTCCAATTTTTCTTTTATCATCGCAAATTAGTCGCAATTATCATGATACGAATATTTCGGTTTAGTGGAAAAGTTGCAAAGACCGCACTTTCAAAAAGTGTAAAACACAAATATACACATATTGTAATTAATGTTTGACAATAGCTGTTTTTTTATGATACCACCACACATGGTACGGTTGCAAACTCCCATTTCTCTATTGGAGCATTGCTGTGGACGGAAAATGGCCGCAGCACAAGGTCCCATAGAGAAATGGAAGTTTCTGTGAATCTCCGCACCGTGTGGCAGTGATTTAAAGGGTGGAACCATAGGTGCCCCCCAGACCCCCAACCAGAGGCAGCTGAGGTATGGGGTCCCTGCTAGGGGCACCTAAGTCACTTTCCGACACGCTTTTCATGTCTGAAAGCCCAGCATGGAAAGCCTGTCTGAAACCAACATCATAATCCCGATGGCGGAAACGCCGTCTCTAAGGGATTATGTTGCAGTTTCCGACTGGCCGACGGGCTCCCTGAGTTACCGACCAGTTTGACTTCCGACCGCAGTAATCATAATACGGCGGTCAGAAGTCAAACCAAGGGTTTCGGTCGGAGGCTTTCCGGCTGAAGTCCTGATTAGGCTCTTTGTGTTTAAACTTCTTTTTTGTAATAATTTTTAATGGTAAGCACTTTTAACTGTATTTTCTGTTTACGCAATGACAGTAGTCATCACAATGACATTGGTAATCGCGACGATCATGTGACCTGAAAAAAAAAACATTTCATTGCAGAAGAGAGTTTTCATTTATCTTCAAAAGAAGACCCCACCTATTTCTCTGTTCTTGAATCTTCCATTTATTTTTGGATCATTCGTTGGATTTGCCCTGTGCTTTTAGTGCAGCACACAGATTAGAGCTTTGGCATTGTCATTTTTGATCTTCAAAATAGCAAGAGAAAGTAGTGAGGAGCAGGAGGTACCATAGAAGCCAGAGAAGCAGGAGGTTGAACACCAAACCTTGGATGTTAAAGGGCCTGCACCCGAAAATCAGAGTATTGCATGGGAATTTTTTATTATCCTCTCTGGAGAGTTGAACACTGTTGCAAAATTCATAAAATGCAGTTTCTGTGACAGGACCCTCTCAAAAGGTACCATCAAAAAATATTCATGTGTTACAACTTAAATGTTGTACCATTTGAAGACTTACCAGTATAACAGCTTGAAGAGCGCATGGAAGGAGAGATATGGAGAGGGACCATCTACATTTTCAGTTGCATCTTCCGTCCCTGGGGAGAGTGCGCCTATTGAAGTAGAGAGGCGCTGTCCCCAAATTGCCTCTGAGTTCAGGCATGTTGGTAATGAACAACCAGGAGCCCTCAGCATGGAGCACGGTTATAAACAAACCCACAGCCCTCAGGAAACTGGGAGCCTGGCAGTAGAAACTCCGTCAGGCCTAAACGGGGAAAAAAGAGGCACCCTGCATGGGGAGTGAGTAAGAAGCAAGGAGAGGCAAACCGTGGAAATTTATGAAACTGAGATAATCGGCCTTACCATAGACATTCCATCAGTTCTGCAATGCTTGACAAAGCGGGAAAGAAAACATTCCAGAAAAGGCAATAACAAGGCCCAAATGGAGTCTGTGGGAATCGAGCTTGCCATGTACGCCACACACTAAGGCCCCTGAGGGAGGTAGAGGATCTCACTGAAGCAGACCCCCATGTCGGTGGACAGCAACAAATCAACAAGGCTCACTCCAACGTCTAACAGAAGTCTGCACTGCCAAAAATGAAATAGTTCACTGCCTAAAGCCGACACAAGCCTGCATTGCCAAATAAGTAGCAGTTTGCCACCTAACGCTAATGGAACCATGAGGCAGATTACAATCAAAGAATTGATCTAACTCAAGGCCCAGTGTCCATCAATGTACAGAGATGCCCTTAATAAAGCTCAAAATCTGCTAACATACATTCTAGAAACTGCCCGGCAGGGGCAAAGTTTGCCAAAGTATATCATGTACCTACCCCTAGGCAAGGGGAAGGGGTTCTCAAATCATTGGGAGAGGATGTAGGCCCAAATCCAAATTGAGTCGAATGGGAGGATCAAAAATCCCGGCTCGTATGGATCCCAAAATGTAATTTTTGAAGCCCCAGGATGTCTTCAATCGTTCTAATGTCCTTAAAGGTGTTACCGGGATTGGAGTCCTTCACTTCAGACACCATTTTCTCCATTAAATTACACCTGTGACAGGGAGGCAGGTCATGGAACCAACCCATGTCACATTCTCTGTAAAGAGCCTGTCTGCAAACATCTTAGGGCATAAAATGTTGTTAAAGAATTGGGGCATTGAAGTTGCTGTCTTTCTGGAAGATCGATATCCACCATTGTTGTTGCAAAGAGACCATTCCTCCCAGGGGAAAGGCTCTACAAGGTCTATCTTAGAAGTGAGTTGGGGTATTATTCATCCCTTCCTCCTTCTTCGACTCACCCTGTTCAGCAGCCTAGTTTGACATTCCATGCCAAATTGGATAATCAAGTTACAAAACGATCAGGAATGTTGGAGCTGACTCGCCTCTGCCCTGGCCATGACCACCCGCATGAATTGAACTGCGATGCAACTAAGCATTGTTGAAAGAGTAAATATTACCATACTATATGCTCACGGGGTAATGGGGGGTAATACTTTATCGTTCAGTTAATTAAAACCATTGCAAACCATCATCAATAAAAACTGTTTTGTGTATTTAAAACGGCTATAACAAATTACGATGATACTATGGTAGGCTGTGAGTAAAAACTGTGATTAAAGGTGCTGAAGCTAAAACTATTAAAATAGAGGCAGAGTGTAAGATTGGCCCAAGAACTGGCTCATTTCTATCATATAATTAAAAATTTTACATGGTTGTACAAACTTACATTCCCATTCGAATTCAGTTAATTATTGTAGTCCATAATCTGCTTGGGCAACAAAAAGTTATCATCCATGTAAGCTTGTGTTTTGTAGCAGTAAAGCTCAATGGACACCAAGATGCCGACTGGACCCTTGTTGCCATCCGATTATTTTGTCTCTAAGGGTACAAGGGTTGAGCTGAATTCCGTCACTGTCCTTCTGCTTTTCGGCTAATGTAGGTGCCATGCCTTCTTCATGTGGGTTGTGACCCTGGCTTCTGCTCTGCACCCAGACCAATTTGGCTTTTTCTTTTCATTCTTTCACTTTGTTAAGGTTGGCATCTATGACTTCAAGGTATTTTACCAGTCGGCAGCTCAGTTGGACTTCATCACAGGAGAAGCATGCCAGGACTGCTTGCCTGCATGACCTTATCTGTTTTTGTTGAATAGTGGTCTCAAGAGGTTCCGGCGATCTTGTTGCAGGTCCTTACAGATGGTGATGAGGTGTATGATGTTTTCTTCGCCGTTGTCACAAAGGCGGCAATTTGCTGGCATTTAGGGATGCGGCCAAGGGGCCAAGTGGTTTACAGAGGGCAACAGTCCTAAGCGAAATTTAAAAAACTTCTCTTTTATTTTTTTTGGTGACGCTGATCTGAAGATATGTTTGGGGGCCTGAGTTTGGTGTAGGAGTATATGGTTAGCCAGCCATGTGTTTGCTCCGCCAGTGAGGCTTTGTCCTGTAAGAGAGATTCTTTTTGACAATGATATCTACGGCTTTTTTGAAGCCCGCCATGGGCCCACGGAGATCCCATAGTTGACGCAGCCCAAGGTGTTTTATTGTGTCTTCCAGGTGTAGCCTTACAGGGCAGTTTTCTTTAGTTTGCAGTTCCTTCCACAGGAGAGCGTTGAGTGTTTTTGCTTCTCCCCTGTTTATTTTGTACCAGCTTTTTAAATATACTCCTTTGTGTTCCAGCTCTTCCTTTGCAAGCCCAAATTAGAGCCTCATCTGCAGGGGTGATGTGTACCTCGGTAAGCCAAAGATAATGCGCAATTCTCATACTACCGTACCATCTACCGTTTCAGTGTCCCTTCCTCTCATCGCTTCGCTTCCGTAGGTGAAAGATGGAGTCAGTTTTGCCTGAATCACCTTTATTAGGGGGAGGAGGTGTGGTCCAGTGTTCCTATTTTTTAGGTTTCTTAAAGATACTATGGTGATTAATCCTCTCTTTTTTATTTCCTAGCATTGTGGCTTATAGCTGCCCTTGGAGTCTAGAATAACCCCCAAGTATCTGTATTTGCTTGCGACATCCAGCTTCCTTGAGTCCAAGAACCAGTTGTTCATTGTTTTTGTTTTATGATTAGTGATACACATGACTTTAGTTTTTTCTTGATTGATTCTGAGTTTCTTTGTTTTAGACTATTGCTATGTGATGTCCAACAGTCACTGTAGTCCTATCGGAGACCGGCTAATCAGCACCAGATCATCCACGTAGAATAAATTAGACAGCTGGGTGCCCCCTATCTTGGGTGCATGGGAATTACTTTCGTTCAGCAAGATTGACAGTTCAGCCATGAAAAGATTAAATAATGTTGGTGCAAGCATGCATCCTTGTTTTACCCCTGTGCTTGTAGGGATCTTCCTGGATAAAAATTCCCCTGCGCCTAGTTTGACCTGCACCCAGTATCACTGTGCAAGAGAATTAATTAGTTTAACAGCAGCGGGGGGGATTTTCATTTTCTTTAATTTTTGCCACAGCATGTTTCTATTGACGTGGTCAAAGGCAGAGCTGTAATCAATATAGCACAGGTATAAAGGATGTTGTGCTGCAAGTGTAGAGTCAATCAAAAGAGATAGGGCTAGTATGTTAGTGTTGTCCCTATGTTTTTGCAGAAGCCGGTTTGATTATATGGAATTGATGTTGTGTCTTCAACCCAAGATGTTAGCTCCTGGAGTAAGAGGCCCGTGTAGTATTTCACCTCATTATCGAGTAGGGCTATAAGACGATAGCTTCTTTGGTCATTCCTTTATATGCTCACGGAACCTTGGAGGATTGCAGTAAAAAACAGAGGATGCTTCCACAGTAGACTACCTGCAGGCCTTTGACATTATAGCAGTGCAGGAAACCTGGGCCTTAACCAGCACCCCGTTATAGGTATGTGGAGTTTAGCAGGCCCACTCAAAAAAGCAGTTACTTTGGAAGAGCAAAAGGTGGCCTAGCCTTTTACGTAAATTCTAACTTACCTGCAAAAGTTACAGAGCTGGATATACAGGAACCATGATTACTGGCACGCCGTCTAGACGGTTGGTCTCAAGAGCCTGTCGACCTCCTGAGTTTGGTATATGTTTACATTAACCCCAAAGGGAAAGCCATGCTGGAGGATAAACTTATTACACATTTGCAGCAGCTGAAAGGTGTCGGCTATTCATCCAACCTGCTAATCACCTGTGACTTCATCTCCAACCTATTCCAGCACCGGGACATGGATTAAATCGAAGTAACTGGGTCACTGCCCGATCAAAGTCACCCATGATATAGGACTCAAGAAATAAAGTGGGCAAAAATTGCTAAGAACCTGTGAGTTTGCCATCCTGATAGTTCTAAAAAGGCACTTAATGAGTGATATTCCACCAATGTGGACTTGGTCAACAGAAAAAATTATTTCATACCTGTATTACACTTTGGCAAGTGGCTCTCACGAATCCCGCTGTATTGCACTTTGCACTTGCAAGAGGTAGCAGGAGGGCTTCTTGGCCCCTAAGAACCCTCAGCTTTCAGGGTAACTTCATCCCCCACCAGTGGTGCACCAGGAGGCGTGTTTGCAGTGTGTTAGAGAAAGGGGGCATGGCCTCTGAAGACTTTTCAGCAATGCCGATGTGTGGGATTTACTGGAGGAACAGGAGGGCTTGTTGACCCTCACTTACCCTCAGCAGCCAAGTGGACTTCATCGCCCAACCAGTAGTGCTCCAGGAGGTGCGTTTGCTGAGTGGTGGAGAAAGGGGATGTGGTCTCCGGGAAAATTAACAGCAATCTCCCTGTTTGGGACTTACTGGAGGGTACAGGAGGGCTTATTGGCACCAAGGACCCACAGCATCCAAGGGGACGTCATCCCCCCAACCAGCAGAGCACAACAGGAGGCACATATGCAGAGTGGTGGAGAAAGGGGGCATGGCCTCCAAAGTCCTCTCTGCAATCAGGCTGTGTGAGACTTACTAGAGGTAACAAGAGGGCTTGTTGGCCCCCAAGGACACTCTGGAACCAAGGGGAATTCATCCCCCAACCAGCAGTGCACCAGGAGGCATGTTTGCAGTGAAGTGGAGAAAGGGGATGGACTTGCTGGGCTGGCCTTTTAAAATGCCCCAAAATTGGCCCAGGGAAGGGGGGGGGGCCATGTGGTGCCTTTTCCTGAATACATTTGAAAAAAAAATACCACTGTTCTTTGCTGGTAATCAGGGCAGGCCGTTACCATTGGCGAGCTAGGCCCAGGCCCAGGATGCCAATATTCTGAGTGGCTATGAAGCCACGTGCATTAAGGTTATGACAACAACAGCGCCCTTCTCATCTTGCTCCAGCCTTGTCCCTGTCCCTGTCTGTTCAATTCAGTCTAATGCGCCAGTTTAAAGTAGTTGTAGTTTTATTTCTTCATCATCAAGTTTGAAGACCACTGCTCTGGCCCTTGCTGATACTCATTAACCAAACCATCATCTACTTGAGTCAGCTAAGCAAGCAGTGAGCTGGGGGAGGTCTGGGGATGTTTGAGTTCAGGGGCCAGGCCCTGCTCATTCAGGTACTGACCAGTACACACAGAAAGGACCCCCTGTGGCCTCATCTAATTCACTACTATCAGAAAGGGCGCAAACATTCTCTTCGTCCACGCCCAGTGCCCTATCTTAGCAAATGCCGGCTCTGCTGTTAATAACATCTATTGTACAGCGCTCTGACACTTTTGAGTAAAGTCCACGCTATATAAAAATGCATTAAATAAAAATAAAAAAAATAAACAAAAGTCTGGAGTAGAAAAGAAGTAAATCACTAAACCTAGATGACAATGTTACGATAAGAATGTATGATCAAAGGGTGGTGAACTATTGAATTCCAATCCTCAAATTCTGCTAGCGTTTAACGTTCTTATACTTTCACTGAATAGAAGGTGATAGAGTTGTCAACATTAACAGATGCTCATTAGTGCTAACAGATGTATTCAGGTAGGCCGTTCAAGTAACAAGCAACACTGTAGCACGGTTGATCTTTGTTATCAAGAAGTCCCGATTCCCTATGCTGGCCTGCGCGCAGTACACAGGTGCAGTACATGACATGCAGGCCTTCATATGAATATTAATGACGTGTCGAGTTGACTGTAGGACAGAGGATTCCCTCCCAATGGGAACACCCTGCTGCCATGGGAACGCCCTGCTGCCATGGAACCGCGGATTTTCCGGATGCAAGACCCTCCATAAACAGCCCTGCGCATCTCTTCACAGGGCTGCAGTTGAGACAAATATCCCTAGGGGGACGCCTGACCTAATTCCAATTGAGGACTGCACATTTTATTTCACGTGCAATTTAAAAAAAAAAAAAAAAACTTGTGCGTTACTACTCAGCACCGGTTCTCAACCAGCAAGGCTTAATTAAATGTCACTGCACTCATTAAAGTGTGAGCTGGCGCTACACGCTCTCAGGGTATGGCGCGTACTAATATTAATGGCCCTCACCGCTGCACCGTTTTGTCCTGGTCTCTGACGTTTTATCATTTAAGTATTTTAATATTAGTGACTGGGTTGCACAGGCGCGTGGTAACGAGCAGCACTCCAAAGGGGACGGAGGCAGAAACCTTACTACGCCATTTGTGCAAGTTTTTCAAAAGGAGCCAAGGGCATGAACCATTATTACGCATAGGTCAGTCTTTCCAACCACAGACAGTGTCCAGCAGCGTGCTCATGATAGATTCTCACTAAGATACTAAACGGAATAAATCATTTTAAGAAATCAGGAACAGTTGTAAGGTATATGCCTGGCACGAGGGGGTGGGGGAGGGGGCTTCTGAGCTAGGTGCCATTTTGTGATTGGTGTTACACCCCGGGCACCAGGTTCAGATTGGGAAGGAGGAGAATCTGACGCGGCCGATGGGCCTGTGGCAGTTTTCTTAGTTGACTAAGCATCCCAATCAGCCAGGGTGTCCCTGTCTCCACTGCAAGTACACTTACTACCTGTGCATACATACTCGCGTCATGCCTCCGGCTAATTGGCAGAGTGACAATGGGCAGCTCCTCCTGTCACAGCACGTGTGCGCATGCCCCCTGGCTCCCTCCAGGTGTAATAAAGGAGCTGCTGATCGGAAGTCATTATGCGCCCCTTTGCAGAGGACGGTTGTAGGGGGAGAACTGAAAAGTAAGGCTGAAGGGGGGCTGGTGAGGGCCAGAGAGGGAGATCCTCAATTTTGGGCCCCCCTCACCTCCGTGGAATGGTGCAGAAGGGGTGGGGGTATTTTAAGCCTATGTTGTTCTCCTTTTCCTGCCAGACATCAATTACTGCAGTTAATTGGGAGACTATGTGCCCTTAATCAACTGTGAAATTGGGAAACCGTGTTCCAGTCCAGTTTCATCGCAACATCCTGATTCCGGATAAATCACTTAATCTCTCTCTGTGCCTACAAAAATAATAAAAACATCTATTTAATAATGTGGAATGTAATCCGGTGTTCACGTCAAGCTCTCTAATGCCCTTAGACAAAGCTTGTGCTATAGAAACTGCAACAAAAAAAACAACACATACATCTCTCTTCCCTACCCCTCACACTGAAAGTCAAATTACCCTGTGTAGCAATAGCAGAGATCGTGGCACATTCAGTCAGTCACCCACCCACTTTTCTGAAGTCAAACAGCCCTCTGGAGTCCTCTGCATTCACAGATGTGTTGACATGCCTTATTCAGCGATTTAAGTTGCATTGCCTGTGTTATTTCATGTTCTACATATTCTACACACCATTTTTTTTATTTCTACAGCTATCTAGTCCTCTTTTTCCTGCACATCATTTTGCAAAGAGTGCCCATATCAATGGTATACTCCGCAGACTCATGCTCTGAAACACAGAAAAATTGATGAGCTTTTTTACATTCTTGTACACCGTGCCTTGTTTGATGTGCAGCGACAATACCCCTACCCCCCTTGCCAGGACATCATTTTCAGGTCATGGTGGGCGTGGGGATGGTGGGAGCATTCAGGAGCCTCTCAGGGGTTTATTCTCACTTAAGTCCTCCTGGAGCAGCAGCAGCCCTGTGCTTTTCTTGAATCCTCACCTGCCAGATCATTGCCCTGAGGCTATAGTAGGCTGGGGAGGGGGTAAATAAGAGAAGCAACCTCGCTAGGGGCTAATCCAGCCCCCAATATATCTCTATAAAAAATTGTTATAAAGAGATTTTTAATTTTGGTTTGTGTTTTTGGATAATTAGAAAAGTAATTTTGCTTGGGTAGGCATTGCTGATCCAGGTCGAATTGTTGTGGACGACATTTTTAATGATGCAATATTTCAGGAGCCATGAGACCAATAAACTTAATTTTGGTGTCAAAACATAGGCTTTGGGGGTCAAGTACTCTTATTGAGAAAGAAAATAACTCCTCAGAGCAACCCTTCTGCCATTTTCCAAAATCGTGGCTATAATAGAGGAAGAAGAGACCTATAGATAAATTAAACAAATAATAATATTTTTAAATAATTTTATGTATACACCGAACAATGTTTATGATCTAAATATGAAAAAAATAATGCTTAGCACTCTTGTTTTAAACACTTTCTCACAGTAATTTTTTTTTTCTGGCAATCGCTCTTGTTACATTTGCAGAATGTTGAACATTTGAAAAGAGTATATTGGCTGGGGCATCTTTTTGTAGCACAGGTTTTGCAAGTACATGTTTGTGTAAGTTATGTGGGTAGAGGCTTTAGAAATGTTGTAGGTTTTAGCAACCCATCAACATCTTCCCAACCAACTTCACACTGACTTCTCTCTACATATGCAAGATCCAAAATATTTACACATCTTCTGATCAAGTAGAACGTGCTTTTAATGTGTCCATACATAGAATATGATGCCAGTGGACGGGCACTTAGCGGACTGATCTCTTGAACTCACTGTACCGAAGATCGTCAAATGTATGACAGTCAGAATTAATTTTCCACACACACAGAAGGTATTTCTCCAAGTCCTTAAAGACACATTCTTCTTCTGTCTCAGCAAATCCTTTTATAAACTTCACAGGTTGAGCAGTTAAAGCTCAAAACTTTGTTCCAATTTTGCTCATAGTGTTATCGCCCATAAAAATATGTACCATCTCTGGGTCAAGTTTCCTGTACAGAATATTAAGAGGGATTAAGTGCCTTTTCTCGCCTGTTCCATAATGTATTCATAACTCTGACAATCCTTGACTTATGAATATTGCAACACATCTAAGTGGCTCAATAATAACATCTGTGTAATTTGACAGTACAGTGACTCGATTGGAACCATTTCAAACAGCCCACTCAGCATGTGGCACAACACGAAGGTCAGCTTCCTTCAAATTTGCTGTTAAGTTCTTGAACAAAATGACCTGTTTTTTTTTAATCTCTCTCTGCAGGCACCAACTTCTCATTAACAATCATTCCACTTGCAATAATTGGAAATCCATTGTTCTCTGAAGCATCAGCAAAGTTTTGGTGAGTTAACATATCATAGTTCATTTTTGTTCGATGTTGATGGCAAGAATTTATCAAGTTGTACAGGTATAGGTGTCGAATTTTTGATGCAGGCTAGGTCAAATGTTCCATTTGTAGACATTCGTCTTATTCTCCCACATTCTTCAGATAGTTCAAGATAACTGTCAAAGACAATGTGCAGTTCTTACAAGGTGCACACTGACTTTGATATCTGTATTGATATAGAGTCGACAACAACAGCAGTTTTAAACAAGGACACCTTTGTTCGAATTGAAATTCTTCTGGTGCAAGTTTAAAAAAAAAAAACTTTTGTATGAGTTTGTGCTTTACTGGTTTGGTTGCAAAATATCCGTCAAATAATTCATTTGTTGGAACAAGATCATGCAACAGAATGTCTTTGATAAATGCACCCCTTTCTTTTGCTACATCTGTCTCTCATTGTAACTGGTTTTGTAGTGGCTGGCTGGACGAAACTCTGACAGTTAAAGCTTGGAAGGTTAGCTTTAGTGATTATGTCGAAACAGTTTTTTCTCTGTCAGTACAAATCTCTCCTGCTTCAGTTCTGCGTATAGTTTTGATCCATGGTCCCTGACATCTAGAAGAAGTGTCTTTACATCTTTATTCAAATATTGTTTGCTCGCGAAGTTGTGTAGTCGCACAGGCTCAGCCATTTCAAAACGGTTTCCTTGCTGTTGCATGAAAAGAAGAAGGCTGTCAACATGTTTATTAAAACATTCCCCTCTTTCACACAAGTTTGTGGTAAGGAACAGTTTCACGATGGTCCACTAATTTTGAATTTGTCATCTCTCTAAAAACATTGCAAATAGAAAGGACTTCATGATAAACTAGCTGCCTTTGAACATCATATTCACTTTTACATGTCTGACCAACAATTCCCTTGGAGCTTTTCTGTGATCTCTGAATTGTCTCTTCCAGTTTTATATCTGGAGCCACAGCATTGAACTTTCCCGCTCTGTCTTTCACCACAAAATGTCTTTGGATGATTTTTCTGTGGAGTTATGGGTTTTCCACCTCTAGCTTCTTCACTCTTTCCAAATACCAGGATCCATATCTTAGATAGTGTATTTAATCGAATTCACACAACACAGTAATTAGTGACTCCAAAGTCTTCATATGCCGCTCCCAATCACCTTCCCGGTCCGCATGGACCAAGTTTTTCACTAGAGCTAGCATGTGTAAAACATTTACCCAGTACTTGCAAAGTTCTGATTTTTCTTAACATTGTTTGACAAACTTGCACCGTCAGAACATCACTTTTTGTGATGTTCCTTGGTGCAGGAGCCTGCTCCATATTAGCGAGGCAGCACTAAGCCACTTTTAATACTGCCTTGTAATTATGGTTCCCTTTAATGCCGTTTTCTGCCATAAAGGTGCGTGCAATGGGTGTTGCTGGGGGCGTACCCGGCAACATCCATGGCTTTTTGACACTGCCCCACATTTATGAGAAATCGTAAATCTGAGGCAGTGCCAAAAACGTACGCCTCCCCAGGGGAGGGGTAAGGGAGGCAAAAGGAGAAATATCTTTATTTCTCCTCGTTTTTCATTTTTCTATGTGTGCTGCACTCTGCAGCACATATAGAAAGAGGAAAAGCCTCTTGTGATTGTTTTTGTGCAGGAAGTTTTTCCTTCTTGCCCAAAAATATTCATCCCGGCAATGCAGGCCCCCTTTTAACATGGTGCAAAGGTGCCTGCATTGGTGCACAGCAACCCATTGTGCGCTGATGCAGGGGAAAAGAACAGGAGTACGTGGTATCTGATAGATACAGCGCATTCCTGCCCTTTTCCTTTTGCATAGGGCAGCGCAGCAAGAAGGCCTGCGTCGCTGCCCTACAGCAAAACCTCGTAAATGAGGCCCTTGGATTTCAGGTTTTCTGATTTTGAATTGAATGTATTAAACATTGCCTGGCTTTGCATTATGTCTTTTGAATGAAATGCACCATGTGCCTTGTTCACTTCTGAGATAAGATATGCAAAACCTAATTTGTCATTCTTGTTCTAGAAAGCATTCAATGCAATGTTTCTATAGCCTCAAATATTATGAGCATACCTTGTAACAAATGAACATAATGAGTTCTGCCCAATACGGACTGAACAGTTTTGCTTTAAAAGATTTCAGCCTCAATAAGTGCATTGTATATGACACATCCACTGAGATAAAGTCATACACACTGCAACACAACTTATGTCAAGTGGAAAATGCCCAACATTGGATAAAGATCATAACATTGCTTGGATTGCTGATAACAATGTCAGCTACAATACAGACAACCCTTTTATCACAGAAAAGTGGCAGGAAAGGCAGGTCATCAAGCTGACCATGCACATTTTGGAATTTCTTTAGAGCTGTGCATACTGTTGTGTAGTTTATGACTGGAGATATTATTACTGGTAAAACCCCAACCTTTTCTGCGGGACAGTATTCTGGGAGACCAGAGCATGAATTCCAGACCACAGAGAAACTGGCTTTTTCATCCCTCAGTCCACACCAAATAAGCAATATGATAAATTACGTCAAATCAGTTCTGCAGACTGTAGCATCAGGTAGGTGAAGATCCATGTTCTCAGCCACTTTGAAACAGTCTGGTAGACTGGGATTTATTGATGGCTTATAGTGATTTTGCACATGTTGGCAAGGCTGATGGGTTATACATTTGCAGCTTCATTTGTTTATGTCTACAGCTGACACAGCTTGTTTTCTAGCAGCTACTTCATTTATACAGTCTTGAAAAAGCACTATAGCAGTATCATGTGTGCTGGATGATCCAGACAAAGAAGATCTGTCTTCAAAATCAATGTTGACCATTATTCCTCTGATCTCACTGTGTGTGAACCCACAGCCAGCACTCGAGTGGCTTTAACACTTTTTCAAAGAGTGCAAACTTAATTGAAGGCTTGCGGCTACATTGTTGCTGGGAGCTCATTGGACATTCATTTTATCAAATGTATGCACACATGCAGTTTGGGTTGGCATACAATTTCACTGCAAATGCATTCACCTCACTGTTTAGATTAGCTACTCGGCTGAAAACGTAATCTTGGAAGAAACTAGCTGCAGATAAAAACATGTTAGCCCTTTGAGACTTGCTTACTCTGTACTTTGTTCTTTCGTAAATCCCTTTGACCCTTGTTCTGGCTAACCACAGATAACATTTTGAATATCTTTTGCTTTCTGATCAGTTGTAGGAAGTGGAAGAGAGTTAATCATCGATCTTCCAAGTGGATGGGCATTGGGTTTGGTTGTCGTTGCTTTCTTAGAAGAGTCAGATTCTTGTTGTGGTTCACTGATTTCTGCTATGTTTTGCCAATTTTTTCCAGGCTTTTTTTCATTGTATAAAACTTGTAGCACTTGTTGATACAATATTATAATCTTGATCCTCATCACCCGTCAGTTTAAATCTTTTATGAAATTCATCTTGCTATATTTCTGGCGCATCTTGAGCTCTCTTGTGTCCAGATGCAGTTGATCTTAGCTTTTATTTCGGATTAATTTGGCATATGACACCTTTTCTTTGTTGAAGGAGTCCTCAGATTTTGTAGTTAACAACACTCTGTCATAAGGTAAAGATCCACTGCTATCACCTGCTTCACTAATATTTACTAATCTGAATCAACTGAAAACTTGTAGCAAAAACAATATTAAAATTAATTACCAATATGATGGCAAGAATGCATAATTATTGAGCAACCATATTGGAAAATAGTGGAAGGGTTGCTCTGAGTAGTAACTTTCTGTCGCTATAAAACGAATTGACCCCAAAAACCCATGTGTTGATGCGAAAATAAAGTATATAGGTCTCATGGTTTTGAAATATTACATCATCACTGCAACACATCTGCCATTTTTAGAAATGTCATCCAGAAAAATTCAGCTCAGATTAGCAATTTCTACCCAAGCTAAATTTCTTCTCTAATCATATAAAAACACAAATCAAAACAGAAAATCTCTGGACAACAAGTTTGTTATGGAGGTATATCATGGACCCATAACTAGGGTCAGGTGTTGGTTGTCACCTTGGTCCCAGTGTCTTATAGGCCTTGGTGGAGGGGTGGAGGTGTGTTTGCATAGGCCTCTCATGAGGCCACCTTTCCCAGGCCCAAAAAATGTAGGATGTAGTGTTGTGGTCAGAGCTGCCGATGTTGGAACTGGAGAAGTAGGTTTGAGTTACGGCATTACGGCATTGGCTCAACATCCTGTGATTCTGGGCAAATCACTTAGTCTTCCTACCTAAAAAAAAATTATTTGACCTTGGGTAGTGTAACTGTTGCTCATGTAAATTGCTCCCATGCCTTTGGGCCAAGTTCACACTACATCAATTACAAAAAATGAACTATTTGGGAATATGGACCACTTTTTCTGGTCAAAAAAACACCTGATCCAACATTAGGCCTGAATGACCAACCACAGTGAAGACAAAATTCTAAAGCATGTAGTACAGCTATTGTGCTAATCAACAGCAAGTGTGTTGTGTGGGGCATGCTGTGTATAAGAAGAAAGTCTTTCTTTCCAACAAGAAAATTACGTGCTGTGAATGTGTGATCATCACTGCCTGAAGTAGCTGCAAATGCACACAGCGGGCAAGCGTTCTACAAAGAAAGGAAGAACAGCACTCGAAAGCGGGAAAAGAGATATTATTATTTAATACTTTGAAACTGAAACCTTGTTATTAAATGTTGGCATTGCAGAGCCTCAATGATTTAGCACTTAGTCCTCCATAAAATGACTCTGGTCAAGCAAGCCTCATTGAAAAACCCGCATTGGCAAATCCAATGTGTCTTGTTTGCAGTTTGACTGCTTATTAAAACATAAAAACAAAATCATGCTGAATGTGGATACAAAGAAAATTATTGCTTTCTGTATAAAATGCATACTTGAAATACATAATTTAAAGTATACAGTTCAGTGTACAGTGGAGTTGCAAGTAGGCCCTCGTGCATGAAGGACTATAAAATAGCATGAGGTAAGAGGAAAACAAACACTGTGAGATAAATGAGGCAGACATCCCTACCGACAAATCAGCTGAAAATTCTGATCTAGGTCACTGCAGGAATAGCATTGAGGTGTCCTGGGTGTAGCCTCAGTGTTGCCTTCACAAAAATGCCAGATAGACAAATACATACACAAGGGTTTATGCTGTTCAGCCATGAAGATCGCTGATGACATGGTTCTACAGAAGAGTAGGGCATGGTCAATTGAAGGGGATCTTCCATCTGGCATTTAAGAAAAGTGATGAAATGCTGTGGAGTGTTAAATCCCATGCTGTATCGCAATCTGAAACTAAGTGTCATATTAATGAAGGGAGCATTGTGGGGAGTGGCAACTGAGTGCATTTTCATACATGGTGCAGATGGCACGCACCAACATTCTCTCATGATTGCATCTCAGATCTGTGCAGCCCATGATATGCCATACTTGTAGGTTTGTAGCAAAGAAGCACAGACTATTACTTGACAATTGGGGAGGTGAAGAAACACATTTCTGCTCCAACTTTGCTATAATTTACCACCATATGTTTACTTCACATACTATGCATTCCTACACGGCGTCTTCCAACCAATTTGGAATGGTCTAAAACTGCAGAGATAGGATGGACTGAAGAATTACATGAAGCAGGAGGCTGGACAGACAATACAAGTCTGTGTTTGCTCTCATTGTCATCTAGTTATCAATTAGCCTTCTTTTGGATGGATGAATCTGTCTATTTGTCTCTCCCTTATGTTTCAGACTCTCAATCTGTGACCTGCATACCACCATTACTAAGAAAAGGGAATAAATGGCACCCATTCTAAATCTACACTTCTTTCTTCGCTTTGCTGTAATGAGGTTCCATTTGCGGAGATAGAGAGCAGCGAGGTTGAGCTGTGCGTTGAGCAGTGCAACTCAAAGCTTGCCGCTGAGTGGCTGTGCCAGCTGGAGGATGTTCTGGCGTTGCCGTGCACCGACAAATAGGTGGGCAATGTTCTTTGGCATCCATGGTGGCTGTCCATTCATCATGCAGTCCCTCCTTGCAGCCCCAGCATCCTCTGGTTTTCCTGAAGTTCTGGCTGGGGGAGCAGCCATGGCTGGGAGGTGTTGTGGGCCTCCTATGGTGACTGGGGTTGGAGGCTTGATGGTCTGAAAATGGAGGAATCAGGCACTCAGGTACTTAGAAGCTGTCACAAGGGTCAGTCAGCATCGGCGCCAGCACATGGTAAAAGCGGCAGCAAAATCAGTGAGAATGGTAATGGGACGCTAAGAAGATCTCTTTTTTAGATAGTTACCTGTGACCAGTGTAATGGTGGAATTCTTTGTAGAGCAGCAAAGCATCACTGGATTTTTTGGAGCAATTGAAGCCTCCTATGTCTCCTGGAGATAAAAGTTAGTGTCGCTAGAGGGGTGATAACAGAGGAGGATTACGTGAAGCACACTGGAGTTAATATATTTTAAGGCACTTCAATTCACTTTTATGCACTCTAAGGCACTGAATGCACATTACTTGGGTGATCAGTGGTCTTGGAGTGTCAGAGGATCTCGTATTTAGAGGCAATTCTCTCGTTAAATGCCCTCTTTAATGCCCTAGCAGCACATAAGTGAATTTTAATTGTGCTGGCAGTGTGAATCCACACTGTGGTTGTTGTCATTTTCAGTTTTATAATACTGCAGTTTGAAGTTTGCAGTGTGTAGTATTCCTTGGGACTCCTGGAGGACTACGGTAAGTGATGTTCCCGTACGGTGACCCTTGTAATGACCCTATCAATATGTAAGTGCATAAGTACACCCACATGTGCCCACTCAAACCTCTGGTGGGGATCCAGTGAATGGCGATGGGGAGGTGGATCATCCTAGGGTGTGCGGGGTTACACTAAGGATAAAACCACTGGTGGTATGGGCTGGTAAGGAGTGGTGAGGAATCTGTAGCTGGACTTGCATCTTGTAACTGTAGTTGTAGTGAAAACCTAGGAGAGTGCTAATATAGCATTAGCAAATGAGTAAACAGCAAATAAGAGAATTGCTTTCAGCCTGCTCCATCCTTCTGGGTTGCTTGGTCGAAAAGACTGTAACCACCAAAGCTGTAGAGCTGTGCATTTGCCTCTCCTCTAGAATTTGATTGAATGGGTTTTTCCAGTGCGTGGAGGTGGCAGCGATATTGATTGGCCCTAGGAAGGATTAAAAGAGGAATAATGTGAAGAGGAATATTTACAAAATGAATAGAGGGAACATTGAGTGCCAACACAGTTTATCATTGACAATCTTCTGCCTAAATCATGAAGGTGAGAAAGCTCCGTTCAGGAAAACTGATATCTCAACGTGCCTTTAAATATTAGCTCAATCCCTCTTAGGATCTAATCTGTCCATATTGGTTAAGGGTATTGTTCCAAAGACTTTGTTTTTGCTAAGGGCGATGAAAACCTCCTCTATGTCTGAAGAAGCAAACGGAGATGGTTCTTATAGAGAATTCTTCTTTGTAAGAAGATCTTAGCTTAAAAAAATCTATGAAATAAAATACAGAAAGGATGTCTACTCAAAACTTACCTCAATTAATTATGGATGGATGCTAGAAAGAGCAGAGTGTTCGCACAAGAGGAGGACTGCAAACAGCAAGTGCGAGTTGGGAAGGGAATGCAGTCTTCCTTAGATTTTACACTACTAGTTATTAATGATGTCTGTTCTGACATTCATATGCAAAAGAAAGTAGGGATGAGTTCACAGAGGATGATCCCGGTAACAGTAAATGCAAACCCTATTTTTCAGCTTTTTAGTAGTATCCAAGTATATAATCTTCACCATTATTTAAACAATCATCTATTCCAGATGTTAATGGACTGGAGTCTTGTAATTTACCAGGAGACTATGTACAAGTTTCAGGGTCTTGGCAATGCATTGAAAGAATTCTCTTCTCTATTTTGGCATTGGTGGAGAAAGTGGGAAACTCTGACCGTATTCTGTATTCCCTTTATAGACACCTTAAATTATAGGTTATCAAATAAGGCAGTGAATGCTGTTGAAAGAAGTCAAGACTCCTGGCGAATGGACCGACATAAGGAAAAACACCAAAGAGAGAGAATGGATAAGGAAGCTAGCTTTGGGGATAAGAAATTAATGGATTCAGTCAATATCTTTAATGGCAATAATGAACAAGGGGATAAACTCTTGGGAGAGGCAAGATGTGTGGAAATGGGCATCCAAACTGGGGATTATCAGTGTAGAGGCGGGGATAAGAAAAAGAGGCAGAGTTGGGATGAAAATTAACAGGTATACTCTCTGAAATTTCTATTTTAAGACCCATAGGATATTTGTTGCCAGAAAAAATGAGTTCTTTATTTCCTATTGTCACAGAAAGAAAGTAAGTCCTTCGATGACCGCATGAGGAGCCTCTCCTAGTATGGTAGAGTACAGAATGTAGCTTTAAAAAAATGGGTAAAAAAGGAGAACTCAAAAAATTAACAGAGAATGAAGTCAATTAATCAAAATATATCTTTACCAGGCTACATTTAAAACCATACGTAGGATCAAAATTACAATACATCAAAACAATACATTCTAAAAGGATATGCTTAAAAAAGTTGCAGCACAGTTAATCTTCCTGTGAGCTCCTGACAGTGATTATGGCTCTTTCAAACATACAACATTTATGAGGATAAACTCATCCTGTAACATTTGTAGAAACAGAAGGGCAGGGTGAACTTGCGAAAAGCCTCTATCTTGGAGTAATGGGACAATAAAAGTTCTTATGGACGCAGTATGAAATTTACAGAACATAATAGTGAATGAAGTCTTATTTATTTAAACTTCACAAAACCCCATAGATCAGTTGGGTAAAAAGGAGCCTCCAAATTCATTAACTCATTAGCAACCAAAAGAACAAAGGTTGAAAAATTTTAAGAAAAAGAAAAAATTAACGGATATCAAGAAAATGTGCAGAAAGATTCACTTTTAATCAGAATTACGATCCGAGCCAAAGGTGTCAAATATATTAATGGTCCTATTATCCCCATTCAGGTTTCCCCATTGCAGTCTCGGCCTTTAAATTGTGATTTAGGTGGAGAAATTGTGTACGTGAATCCACAAACAATGGTGGTTCCGGTGGATTCTCATGGTAATAAGAAAAGTAAAAATGGTAGAATTGAAAGTACCTTAAACCCAAATACAATTCCATTTATAGTAGCGGACTCAGACAATGAGCAATTAAAGAGTGTTTCTGCAAGAAACAGTCATCCTCTAGAAGGAGCACTACAAATAGAACCTGGTAATTTCATTGAAAAGAAGGAAAAGAATACTATGATTGATCATAGCTTTAATATATTAGATGTTATTCTCATTTTTGAAGATCAGCAAGAGCCGATTAATCGCTTTTTTTTAATTGAATTGGTTTACAGGAATAGAAACTCTTGAATTGTTGTAAAAGTAATGATATTGTGTATGTTGTGAACTTAAATGAGATTGGAGGTGGGAGATCTAGAGTAACTTTTCATTCTTTAGTGGTGGTAAATTTGGTTTTGACGAATTGTGATTTTTTTTTTTAACGTAGAGGTATTGATGTAATTCCTTTTCATCTGCATAAGCAAGGATCCCAGAAACCAAAGATGCCCTCTAGGGTTGCGGAAAATTGTAAGTTTAATACAAATCAAGAGGAGTTATTTTTAAAGACCCAATCTACTATATTTATGATTAGGTGATCTGGTAGATCGGAGTCATTGAGAGGACAGGAGAATGGTTCCCATGTGCTAGCACAGGATGAAGACCTGAATAACTGGTTTTGGTTGGCAAGTGCTCTGAATTGTAATCTTTTTCTGCCCTAGAATGCACCCCCGTCTTTAGCACTTCATTAAACATAATGTTGTGGTATATGGCAAGAAATAGGGAAAATAATAAAATGTTAGCTTTACTTTCAGATTTGGGAGCAGCTGTAATTTGTATTCAAGAAGCCTGGAGCTTAAAAGATAATAATCTTGCTATTTATCATGTTTTTAATTGTCCAGCAAATGTCTCCAATAGATTCCCATATTGCTAAAAGTGAATTTAACCTGGTCGTTTCAAGAGTCAACATATCTCTCGAATTTAGTACAATGGATCAAAGTAAGTCAGAGGGGAACAGCTAACGCGGCCAGAGGAGCATTGTTGATATATAATTTATGTATATTGCTGGGTGCCAAGAATAATACTCTGGCAAAATCTCTTTAATGGAAGTTGAATAGGGCTGCTCAGTTTTGATTGGCAGGGACTTACATTCAGAGATTCTGAATTATGCAGCTAGTATAAACGCAGACACAGAAAACGAGGAGGCATAAAACATTCCAGGAATCATATTCCCAAGTAACTCTAAAGTGGAAAAAGATTGCTAGAATTTTTGAGAGAAATAGATTGCATAGTAGTAAATGGAAGAATAGGTAAATATATCCCTGTGTTTTGCACTTATACTGGCATCTTTGGAACATCTAACCTTGACTACATAATTTGTTCTTATAATGCGTGCAGCCAATTGTTAGAAATTGGGCCTGAGTACCCTTATGAGTGACCATAGGACTTCAGAATGTTTTAAGGATGCCTCACTAATTAATTTTCATAATTTGAGTTAAAAAAAAACATTTCTTATCCCTGAAGAAAGGCAATGGCTGTTCTTTCTAGAATGAGTGGAAAATAGTAGATTTAACTATAGTTTTAGAGCAAGCATTAGTGGAGATAGCGGTACCGAATATTTACATAATAGAAACAAACTTGTTGGGGATGAAGGTAGAAAAATTAAGGCCTTAGAAGAAACATTTCCTAAACTTTGAGGTTAATGTGTCAAGGAAAATGAATAGCCTAATCGGACACCAATTTAAATTTTATTCAGAGAAAGGGAAAGGATAATTAACTACTTGAAGAAAAAAAGAAGTAGTCTAAAGGCTCGGTGTAAGAATCCAATGGCAGTCCTAAATGAATAGCATTACGGGAGGATGTTAAATTAAAGAGAAGCAGTGGATTTGAAAAGTAGTCGCAGAAGCATCAGGATAAAGACCTGACAGAACACCCTTCATGTGTCTAATAATGGAGGCATTTGGATATACTATATTTCCAGGCTGTATGCTGCACTATTAGTAGCCAGTATCTTCAAGCTGAATAAGTAAGTGAACTACAACCAGTGGAGGACTATGGGTCTCCTTCGGTAAGGCAGATAAAAAGTTACATATTAAAAGCTAGATCCTCAGTGGCCATAGGCCCGGAAGAAATACCAATAACAGTTCGAAAAAGAGATATCCAGCAATGGTCGAATTTTCTGGCTTCAGTCTACAGATGTTATTATATAAAAAGATCTGTTCCTTCATCTCGGAGGGGCAGCAGATTAATACCTCTGTTCAAAAAGAGGGGGGAAAACTATAGCATCAAATTACAGGCAAATAGCTTTATCAGATGCAGTAGGTCAAAGCTTGGCCAGGAGTATTTTGGATCATCTTAAAAATTGGGTTTAAGAAAGAGAGTTTATCCCTGTACATAAAGTGGGGATTTGAAAGAACTGCTCAACAGTGGACAATAGTGCAATGTTGCAAGTAATCTTAGAAAGTGTGTAATAAACAGGAGATAGTATTTGTATGCTTTTGCCACAGCACTCGATCGAGTGAATTGGACCACATTGTGGAAGTAACTTATTAAGCTGGAAATTCCATGGTCACATTTACAGTTAATATTTGCATAGTATTCTCAAACCTAGTGCCAAGTGCTTATGGAGAGTCACAAGGAGTCACCCCAAAAATATTTACAAATAATAGCCAAAAACTGTGAGCCTATTGGCTCAATTATTATTATTTCTCTATATTCATGATTTACTGGCAGTGTTTTCTAATGCAGTAGGTAGTCGGAGTGAAAAAAATACCTTGTTTAATTCACGCTGGTGATATAGTAATGTTTGATCTGACACAAATAGGGTTATAAAGAAGACTGAATAATTTAAAAGCCTTTTGGGATAGCCATTGTTTGAAAATTAATATAGCAAAAGGCAAACTTTAATATTTAAGTGTGGAAATAGGTGAAAGGCCCCACATTTTAAGTGGTTAATGGGGAAGGATCCACTGGAAGTAGTGAAAGAGTATATGTATTTGGGGAAGATTTTTAGCTCTTAGCTAGATGATAAAGCATGCATTGCCAATGTTACTCAGAGAGCAATAAACCATGCAAATGGGCTTTGATGTTTTTATAATGCACATGGGAGTTGACATTTTATACATCTTTTAACATTAAATCAAATTAAAATCCCCCAACTGTATACAGCTAAAACAATTGACATTAAGAACTGGGTTCTTGTAACCAAAATCTCTCCCCAAAATGTGAGAGCCAACAGTATGGCGGACACGGTGGGGCTGGACTGCAGGTTAAGATAGTGGGCCATCAGACAATGGGCTTTTCATTTCTACCTGACAGGCTACCTTCTATGGCAGGGACATACTGCTTCTCAAGGTGGCTGTTGCTGGTGGGAGGACCTAGGGTCACCCCAGTTAAATGGTGCAGTGAGGTAGTTCTCGGACCCTCTGTCTTGCCCTCGTCACTGTGACCAACACCTCCAACCGATGATAGCAGCACCTGCAGCCACTGGAAGCCGTGAGGGCTAGGGGATATTCTTTTCCATTCTTTTTCTGGCAGTAAGGCGTCAGCAGGTTATCCTCTGATGGGGGATGCCTATAGTCACCAGAAGCCATTGTGGGACGGGGTGGTTGGCGCATTACTGCCACATCGTGGCTCCTGGGTTCGGGTGGAGGGTTGGTCTTCACCTCGAGGTCGGGCTGTGGCCCTTCTTCCTCGAATTTGTGGGGGGGGGCAGAGCAAGTGGATACAAGATTATTTTAATGTGTCTTTGAGATGGGAAGACTTAGGCACCCTGATCACCTTTTGCTGAGGGCTCGCTTAAAGAATGCAGGTGGGCATGGGTGAAATTCACGTATTTTGTACTGTTTTTCAGAAAGGTGGTGGATAGGTAAAAAGCATGCCGAGGAAGGCGAATCTCCTGCGAGTCATGCTGATTGAAAGAGGACACTCTCTCGGTATCGCCTGATCAGGAGTTGGTTAATAAAACAGCAGAATATTCTCAGAGGTCCTGCAGGTCTTGGTGACTTCTGTGCATGTGATCGGAAGGAGAGTGCGGTAGCAGAGCAAGTGGATGCCGTCCTGTTCGAAGGCCCCAAGTTACAAGGGCGCTTTTTTAAAGCATTTCATTATGTGTGTTTCCAGGTCCGAAATTTTGTGTCATGAGTTATTTTGAGGCATCATGAAAGGTTTCATCTGTCATATGCATCAGTGGTTACAAGAAATGTCACGTTATTATCACGTTGCAGCTTTAAGGCCAGCACCGACAAGATAATAGCCGAATAGTGAAGGTAAATCTTAACTCTGTGCAACTTTATTGAAAGAGATAGGAGCTGAAAAGGTCTAGTTGCTGAAATGTTATTATATTTACAGCTGTTCTATGACTTTTCTTCAGACAATGAGGTATTTGAGTGAGCCTAACAGGCAGTAGCGGCTGCTACCGAACAGGGGTGGGGAGGCGGGGCCGGTGGGGCACGGAAGGATATAATAAAATAAAAAAATTATATCTTACCTTTTTACTGCTGTCTTTTCTTCCTTTGTCCTGTCTGCACTCGACCGAAAGCACACAGCCTCCCAGAATCCCCTGACCAATCACAAAGCTGCCTAAGCAGCGTTGTGATTGGTGTTAGCGCCATGGTTCGGCGCTCAGACAGGGGCTGGCAGGCTGTGCATTTTCTCCATGTAGGATGTAATGAAGCCTGCATGGAGAACATGGACAGTGTGCATGGCTCTTTGGCCAGCCTGAGATGGTCTGCCAAAGCGTCATGCGCACTTTAGGTGCTGCCACCACTCCTCCCCCTGTGACACAGGGAACTCAGCCCCACCTGCCAGGCTTCAGCTGCAAATGGACTACAAAAAACAAAATTAAAATAACACAAACGTTATCATTTTATTTTTTGTATTTAGCTTGCAGCTGAAACAGTGGGGCACCTTAGTGGAAGAGCCGCCACTGCTAACAAAGTGTAGACAAAAGCATAACACATATGCTACAATACCTGCAGCTATTGCCTGCACACGGTCCAGTTAAGTTAATAATGTTTTGTTAGTTACATTAGCTTTTTGATCTCAGTTGGCAGCTTCTAATAGTTCCTCAGTCCCTAGATCTGGAATAGTGTTGTTGAAGGGGCAGTCTGGGTGACTAATCCCGATGCCTGATCTCCGGTGGGGCCCGGGTCACCTTTACCGGAGGGAGGAGTTTTAAAACTGCAGGCTAATAGTAGATACCCTGGTGGGTGGGCTTGTTTTTTCATCCCGAATTTAGGAATATAATTGCTTCTATAGTCTCAAGACCAGTTTATGCACATATTAACATTGTGCTACTTTATGGAAATACTTTCATTAAGGGGGAGACTTTGACATTTTAAAAACTGGGGGCCTCATTTGCAATGGAATGGCACCACACAGTGCCGCAAGCACTTTTGCAGCACTGTGGCATTCTAAAAGTGCAGGAATGTGCCATATTTAGAAGAATGTGGTGCATTCCTGTACTGACCCGTGTGCTAAAAAAGCAGCCTAGCGCCAACGCAGTTACTCTTGTGTGATGTTGCAAGGGTGCCTGCGTTGTGGGGATAATTGATTCTGTGGAGGAAGGGGCACCTTTATGCACAAAATCGATCAATGGAGGCGAGTTCCTCCTTCTATGTGTGCTGCAGAATGCAGCACACATAGAAAAAAGAAAAAAAAGAAGAGAAATAAGGATGTTTCTCCTCGTTAGGCCTCCTTAACTCCACTCCTGGGGTGGCATTAGAACCTGATGCATTCCCAGGTTTACACTTCCTCGTAAATCTGAGAATGCTTCATATTCGATGGGTGTTACACAGGAACACCCAAAGCAAACCCCTGGAATGACCCTTTCATGCAGTGTTCTGCATGGAAGGGGCACATTTTTACAAGTCCATAACAAGCTACGTAAATTGGCTTTTTGTGGCCTTGTAAATATGATGGTGCACATTGCACCAACAGTGCATTAAAAAAGTGATGCTCTGGCATCATAAAAGTGATGCTCCGGTGGTGCAAAAGTGCTGCTGGTGCCTTGTAAATGAGGCGCTGGGTCTTTTAAGCACACGGTACGAACAAGGCCATAGTTCAAAAGGGACACCTCATGTGGGCGAGATCAATGGGCATCCTGCAGACTTCAATGTATAGTGACTGACCTGCACTCCTCTTTTTAAACAATTAAACATGTATCTCCTATTATTAACTTTTTTTAGGAGCTCCCCGGTTCTGAGTTGTGCCCACAACTCTCTGTAAACTAGCCCTGTCGAGGCCTGGCAGCAACCAGGTCTGACAGGCTGCAGACTTCACATTATTACATCCCCCATATTTATTTCACGTGAGGGGCCCAGCCCTGCTGGACACCAAATGCCATCTTTGTCGTGAAATGGAATTTCAGTCTCTCTGGGAAGTCATGTTGCTGCTCCATATTTTGTGGCTAAGAGTGGCTTCGCACTTCGATTGGATAGGTTCTATGAGTGGGTGTGTTTTCTTAGGAAATAGCTAAAACGAGTGGCATGCTTGCTCCGTGTGATGTTAGCATGACTGGGATCTTGTAGGGGACATTTTCAGGCTTGTAGCCAGGTATCCATTACCGATGTTTTTTTTGCATATTTATATAGCGCAAACTCGACCCGAAGGTATTGGAGGCTTTACATGAGCACCATATTTACATTACACATTCAGACACGGGGAGATTAAGTGATTTGCCCAGAATCACAGGATGTGGACGCGACCCCGAGGCTCGAACCCTGGTTTCCAGCACGAAATTCGGCAGTCTAGCCCACGGACCACATCCTCCCAAAGTTTAAGACTTTGTTAGAAATTCCCCAGGAATTAATCCTCAATGGCGTTTGTGATATATATGCTACATGCAGAACGTGTTCTATTATTCATTTTATCGCGGACGTTGAGGGATGCAACTACCTAGTCACAATACGATGAAGAAGAAATGGGGCCAATGTGTGGGTTACTATGCTGCTGCACAGGCTTAGATATCATCAAGATGTGCCTATTTGTTTATTTATAGCAGTTCGTCATATAGCGCAAGCAGGACATAGTGATACAGTGAAACACTACCACCTCTGTTTGACTCCTTTACTGGTTGCAGATGAGTGCTACTGGGATCAAAAAAACACACCTCAGCAGGGATATTGTTTGGTGTCTGATGCATATAATCCCGTAGGTTAGTTATCCAATAAAATACTTGATGCAGGCAGTGGTGGCTGCCTGTGAACGGGGGTAGTGGGGCGGGGTGCGAGGGTTAAAAGAAAAACATATCTTCTCCGACGCGGCAGCAGGCATCTCCTCGTCCTCGCTCTTCTGCAGGCCCAGAAGCACCCAGGCTTCCGGACTCTGCCAGCCAATCACGACGCTGCAGGAGCAGCTAGTCGGAGCGTCCTGTTTGAATGCGCATGCAGTGCCTGGGGAGGCTGAGCATGTTCTCCACGTGCCAAGTGCGCATGGCGGTTTGGTTAGCCCTAGAGGGCCGGTCACAGCGTCATTGCGAACTTAGGAGTGGGCAAACCACTACTGCTCCCTCTGATGCAAGGAGACTCGCCCCCCCCCCACCCGACCTGGCTGTAGTCTAAAGAAAAATAAAATAATTGCTTGTTATTATCTTTTTCTTTTTCACTGCTCAAACGAGGAGTGGGGTGACACTCCTCCGCCTTAGTGGAGGAGCTGCCACTGGACACATGGGAGTTCACATACACTCGCCAATTTTGCAAGTTCCCAGCTTTTTACCTACCATATAAAACTCTACCATTTTAATATGCAAATTAAGGTTAACAGAGACATGGGCATGTGTCTAGCAGAGAGACAGTGGTCCGTTTCTCGGAGGGAGGTTGTTCTTTACATGTTCACATTGAAGGCAGCAGTAGGAAGTGACTGTGTATTTTATAGAACTTATCCTCAACAGGAACTGCGGGCACATAGTGTCCAGTAGCATAGCAAGGATGCCATGGGGAGGGGGGGGGGGCTGTGAAGGTTGGGTTCGGAAGGTCTTAGTACCTGCTGCGCCATTGGTAGCTATCATCTTGTAAAACCATGGAAGGATGTTGCAACTTTTTATGTGCGGATTAAGCCACCAATGTGGGATAACAATTTTAGTAAGTGAACACTACTGGTATACTGAGTTTGCAAACTGTGGATGCTTTTCATCCCGCATGTTGTCAATCCTTCACAACAGTACTATGGCTTGTAATGATGTTTAATGTAGGATACGCTCTGTGAGTGGGTTAGTCCGAATGTCAAGCACGCTTCCCATTCAGCATATTCTTCTTGTTGTGTTCTTTAATTTTCACGCATCTACCCAAAACAGTAGCATGACCAGTAAGGATGTTGAATGATCTATTCGATTTGGTGAATGATCAGCAAGTAGGCTAGTCCGAGAATCAAATGGTCTTCCTATTGTGCCAGCCTATTTTATTGTGTCCTTCAGTACTGAAAAATTGGTTCAGTTCAAGCGATTTGGTGTTGGTGTTTAGAATGTAATCTTTCCTCGAGCTCTGAGGCTCCTCTAGGATGGAGCAGTGAGTTAAGTGTTTTAAGGGTTATGTCCTTGAAATTTTCCACTACTTGCTACATTTTCAAATGCGGTGGAGTCGCGACCCAACACAGGAGTTCAAAAACCTATTTTTAATAATACTAGTATCTTTTTTCACCAACACACTACTTCTTAACATACTACTGTCTTAGAAAACCTTAATTTACTAAATTTTCACTTATATTTATGTAACCATTTCACATTTTAGGGTCACAGTTAAGTTTCTACCCTTCCCCTATTCTACTCAATGGCAGTTTCCATAGTAACAGTTCATGGAACATTCACCTGTACTGGCAGGTCACAAGTTCACCGTAGTTCCAAGATCAGCAACCAAGCTTACTTATGCAAACAGAAGGTGTGGTTGACTTTTACAAAATATTACCTTATAGTATCTACTGTACCTTTCAAACATTTTCCAATAACAAATCGCAAACATGATACCTCAGCAAAGTAACATGCATCCTATCTTTGAGTGCAGAATCTTGATGAACAGCCAATCACTTATCAACTTTTAAAAAAACATGGTCACCACCATTTTAGTTCCCTCTCATTGTACCAACTGACTACCTCAGCTACAGACATCTTATCATTCCTTCCAGACATCCCTTCAAGATGCTGACAGTTGGAACGTAGGGCACACCTATGTTTTTTGGTGCAAAAGGTATACTGAATGCAGAGCTATTGCCAAAAGCCTAGGTTTGGAAAATGTGGACAGTAAATGGATTGAACGAGAGAATTATTGTGGCACCAATTGATGCCTTTGATTAAAACCTTTTTGCATCTCCAAGCCCGACCTCATGACTGTGTACTGTGGTGGCGAGTTCAGAAGCGGTCGCTCCCCACGCTCCCTGGCCACCTGGTATCGTAGCGCTACTGCTCATTGCCGCCAATACTTAATTGTGCTCTGCTCGCATTGTGTGGAATTTTAGTTGTGCCTAATTAACAGCGTAGCGCTATATCGCATAGCCCACATTGCCTGTATTTAGCGCCATATCGCATATTTTGCATTGCTAGTAAAATAATTGGTGCCAAAGTTCGCATTGCTGGTTACATTATTTGGAGCTGATTGTGCCGGTGCCACTGCCCACATCACAGCGATATTCCTAATTTGTGCCCCAATCTCGCCCTGTTTCGCTTTTTGTTGTTGCTGCCATTTTGTTGTTGTGCCTCCCAGCCCGTCTCTCCACCCCGCTCCCGCCTCCCAGCTGACCCTCCCTCCCACTAATAGTTCAGGACTGACCCGTACGCTCCAGCGTTGTGACCGTCCTGACGAGTTCAGAAGCGGTCACTCCCCACGCTCCCTGGCCACCGGTATCGTAGCGCTACTGCTCATTGCCGCCAATACTTAATTGTGCTCTGCTCGCATTGTGTGGAATTTTAGTTGTGCCTAATTAACAGCGTAGCGCTATATCGCATAGCCCACATTGCCTGTATTTAGCGCTATATCGCATATTTTGCATTGCTAGTAAAATAATTGGTGCCAAAGCTCGCATTGCTGGTTAAATTATTTGGAGCTGATTGTGCCGGTGCCACTGCCCACATCACAGCGATATTCCTAATTTGTGCCCCAATCTCGCCCTGTCTCGCTTTTTGTTGTTGCTGCCATTTTGTTGTTGTGCCTCCCAGCCCGTCTCTCCACCCCGCTCCCGCCTCCCAGCTGACCCTTCCTCCCACTAATAGTTCAGGACTGACCCGTACGCTCCAGCGCTGTGACCGTCCTGACGAGTTCAGAAGCGGTCGCTCCCCACGCTCCCTGGCCACCTGGTATCGTAGCGCTACTGCTCATTGCCGCCAATACTTAATTGTGCTCTGCTCGCATTGTGTGGAATTTTAGTTGTGCCTAATTAACAGCGTAGCGCTATATCGCATAGCCCACATTGCCTGTATTTAGCGCTATATCGCATATTTTGCATTGCTAGTAAAATAATTGGTGCCAAAGCTCGCATTGCTGGTTAAATTATTTGGAGCTGATTGTGCCGGTGCCACTGCCCACATCACAGCGATATTCCTAATTTGTGCCCCAATCTCGCCCTGTCTCGCTTTTTGTTGTTGCTGCCATTTTGTTGTTGTGCCTCCCAGCCCGTCTCTCCACCCCGCTCCCGCCTCCCAGCTGACCCTTCCTCCCACTAATAGTTCAGGACTGACCCGTACGCTCCAGCGCTGTGACCGTCCTGACGAGTTCAGAAGCGGTCGCTCCCCACGCTCCCTGGCCACCTGGTATCGTAGCGCTACTGCTCATTGCCGCCAATACTTAATTGTGCTCTGCTCGCATTGTGTGGAATTTTAGTTGTGCCTAATTAACAGCGTAGCGCTATATCGCATAGCCCACATTGCCTGTATTTAGCGCTATATCGCATATTTTGCATTGCTAGTAAAATAATTGGTGCCAAAGTTCGCATTGCTGGTTAAATTATTTGGAGCTGATTGTGCCGGTGCCACTGCCCATATAACAGCGATATTCCTAATTTGTGCCCCAATCTCGCCCTGTTTCCTTTTTGTTGTTGCTGCCATTTTGTTGTTGTGCCTCCAAGCCCGTCTCTCCACCCGCTCCTGCCTCCCAGCTGACCCTCCCTCGCTCCGCCCCCCTCCACTACCTACTTATGTCAGAGCAACATACGCGCAGTGTCCACGCGCAGCGGACGCGCCCTATGCGCGCCAAAGGTAAGCCCATCTACGCCCGTCCGCGCCTGGACCGCGGCCAGCGCCAAACCCCCTGGCCCCCGCAAAATCCACTCCACCCGCATAACTTACGACGCCGAACCCTCTCAGCACTCAACCCCGGCCGACTCCCAGATTGCTACCAAGCGCCCCAGGACAAACCCATGGACCCTTCACCTGCCACTCTTGCAAGTTCGACTGCATCAGAACCCACACCAAATCCACAAACTCCAAACAGAGTTCCGTAACTAACCACCTGAAGTGTATGCTGCTCAATACCCGCTCGGTTCACAAACACGCAACTGAACTATGGAACCTACTAGACACCACATCGCCGGACGTCGCCTTTCTTACAGAAACCTGGATGAATGCCTCATCAGCGTCCGACATCGCCATAGCCATTCCGGACGACTACAAGATCATCCGAAAGGACCGCATCAACCAAACAGGAGGTGGCATCGCCATCGTCCATAAGAACACCATCCGCATCACGACCAGTTCCGACGATAACCTCGCAGCTGCCGAACACCTTCACTTCCAGATCCACACCGACCCCAAGACCACACTCAGAGGCACCCTCATCTACAGGCCACCAGGACCCCGCACACAATTCAGCGAATACATCACTGACTTCATCAGCCCACACGCCCTCCCCTCTGAGGACTACATTCTACTGGGAGACCTCAACTTCCACCTGGAAAAGAACAACGACAGCAACACCACCACCCTTCTGGACAACCTCGCCAATCTCGGACTCAAACAACTTGTAGACACCCCCACCCACTATGCCGGGCACACGCTCGACCCAATCTTCTCCTCCAGCAAGCACATCTCCTTCAATCACGCCACAGGACTCCTTTGGACGGACCACAGCTGCGTGCACTTCACCTACAAAAAGACCACGACCCACAACCACCCACAACCAATTCCCCGCAGAAACTGGAACAAAATTACCACCGACCAGCTCTTCACATCGCTTCACCAAAACCCTCCTGCCAAATCATTGGACCCAAACCAAGCAGCCATCAACCTCACACAATGGATCACCCACAGCGCTGACGAATTAGCACCCTTGAAAAACCATCAAATCAAGCAAGGTAGCAAAAAAGCCCCCTGGTTCAATGATGACCTTAAGAAATCCAAGAAGATCTGTTGCTCCCTCGAGAAAGCATGGCGAAAAAGCCCAACCACTGACAACCTGGCCACCTTCAAGAACGCCACCCGCAAAAACCACCAACTGATCCGATCCGCCAAGAAATCCACATTCAAGGATCGACTCGACAACAACGCCCACAACAGCAAAGAACTATTCAACTTCGTCAAAGAGTTTACCAACCCCACCGCCGGCACCGACGACATCACTGCCTCTCGAGACCTCTGCGACTCTCTAGCCTCGTTCTTCCACAACAAAATCGCTGACATACAAAACAGCTTTGGCGACCAGTCTGCCCCAACCACCTCCGAACCAAAACATCCTTCCAACAACCTCTGCGCCTGGAACCCAATCACCACTGAAGACACCATCCGCTTGATGAACTCCATCCACTCAGGATCGCCAACCGACCCATGTCCCCACCACATTTTCAACAAAGCAGACTCTATTATCGCACCCCATCTCAGAGATGTCATCAACTACTCCGTCAACTCCGCTACCTTCCCGGAAAGCTGGAAACATGCCGAACTCAGCGCCCTCCTGAAAAAACCCACTGCAGACCCCACTGAACTTAAGAACTACCGCCCCATTTCGCTCCTCCCATTCCCTGCCAAAGTCATCGAGAAAACCGTCAACAGTCAGCTCGCCGCCTTCCTCGAATCCAACGGCTCCCTCGACCCATCACAGTCCGGCTTCCGAGCCGAACACAGCACCGAGACCGCCCTCATCGCAGCAACAGACGACATTCGAACTCTACTAGACAACGGAGAAACAGCTGCCCTCATCCTACTTGACCTCTCCGCAGCCTTCGACACAGTCTGCCATAGCACCCTCATACAACGCCTCAGCAACGTCGGAATTCAAGGAAAAGCATTGAACTGGATCATCTCGTTCCTCGCCGGAAGAAACCAGAGAGTCCGCCTTTCCCTTTTCAATTCGGAAGCCACTGAAGTCATCTGCGGCGTTCCACAAGGATCATCACTCAGTCCCACCCTCTTCAACGTATACATGAGTCCCCTCGCATCCATCGCGCGCCAGCACAATCTCAACATCATCTCCTACGCAGACGACACCCAGCTGATCCTCTCCCTCACCAAAGACCCAAACACCGCCAAAACCAACCTACACGATGGGATGAAAGAAGTGGCCGAGTGGATGAAGAACAGCCGTCTAAAACTGAACTCGGACAAAACGGAAGTCCTCATCTTAGGATCATCCCCCTCCGCCTGGGACGACTCATGGTGGCCACCGGCCCTGGGAAATGCACCCAAACCAACGGACCACGCACGTAACCTGGGCTTCATCCTGGACTCCTCCCTCTCGATGTCCAGACAAGTCAACGCCGTCTCATCATCATGCTTCAACATCCTACGTATGCTCAAAAAAATCTTCAGTTGGATCCCCACCGAAACAAGAAAGACGGTCACCCATGCACTGATCACAAGCCGACTGGACTACGGAAACACCCTCTACGCCGGAACCACAGCCAAACTACAGAAACCCACGCACACAAAGCCCTTTACGAACTAGGACCCGAATACCTCAACACGCGCCTGTCCTTTTACACCCCCACCCGCCAACTACGATCGTCCAATCAAGCCCTCGACGCGATTCCACGCATCCAAAGATCCACCATGGGGGGAAGATCCTTCTCCTACTTAGCGGCCAAGACCTGGAATTCTCTCCCCACCCAACTCCGCCTTACACAGAACCACCTCTCCTTCAGAAAACAACTAAAAACTTGGATATTCGATAAGTAACGTACCCCCCCTACCTCAAGCGCCTTGAGACCCACTGGGTGAGTAGTGCGCTATACACATTTTTTAACTTGAACTTGAACTTGAACTAGGCACATTGACTGGGGTAGGTCTGGAAATGCTAATGAAGGACACCTTTGCACGATTGATGTTGCTTTTGCCTCAAACTGTCTTTGTTTACTCTAATATATGCCAAAGACAGAAATGGGACTGGTCAACTCAATTCTGTCCACAACTTGAGAAAGCTGGGAAAAATGGCAATAAAGCTGTTTTGCATACCTCAGAATCATAGAATGGGGTCTATCTACAACAACAATCTACGTTTTAATATGGAGGACATCAACCAAAGTAATAGAGTGCACTTCACAGATCAAGGGAACATAGTCTTCCTCCACAACCTAAAGCTGTGCATCCGCACTTACATGTAGCTTCAACAAAGTCAGAATAAAAACAAGGGCACTTTTTAGAGCCACCCTATAACCCAACATATAATCTTACCTTTTCTAAAACATACATACTCTTTTTATTTTTATTTTGCCTGGAGTCGCGAACCCATCACGGTTACACGAGGAGGGGGCCTCGCTGAGAGCCGTGAAGGAGTTGCAACTCCATTCATGCGGAAAAAATGCCCCCATTCTTATTACTCAAACTCTGCCTTGGGGACCCCATCCCCCGAGGCCAAGCCATTTTAGATTAAAAAAAAAAATTACCCCCACTTAAGGGCTTTTTTTGCCCTGGGACACCATTCCCCGGACCATGCCCTCACGTTGGGGACCATGGGGTGAGCCCCAATGCCCCCACGGTCCCAGCTGACTCCCCGCCTCCTGCGGGAGCCGGCATTGCTTTTGGCAAAGGGGAGCTGCTAACATGCAGCTCACCTTGTCAAAAACCAATATGCATCTCTTCATGGAAGCGAGAGCAGGTTTTCTGCTCTCGCTTCCATGAAGTGAAGCATCGTTTGTAATGACAGGACGGGAGCCATGCTCCCACCCTGTCATTGCAAACTGCAATGTCCTGGGGTGGGCAGCCCGGGACATTGCTGGAGCCGGCCTTGAGGGGTGGCGGTCCCCAGGGCCATGAAGGGCTCCTGGAGGAGCATCGCACGGCTCCCTCCCAATGTGCACATTGCCCCGGGGAGGTGGTCTGCAACGGACCCAAATATTTAAATAATTCGTTCTCCGGGGAATTGGTGGTCCCTGGGGCTGTGTGGGGGCTGCATGTCCGCCGCATTTCATAATTATAGCCCCGGGTAGGTGGCGGTCCCGGGCTGCGTGGTAGGGGGAGGAGTCCCGCCACACAATTTATTAAAAAATGAAGCCCCAGGGATGTAGCGGTCCCCAGGGCTGTGGGAGGGCCGCGTACCCTCCTGCACAATATTAATAAAATCCCGGGGAGGTGTCGGTCCCCAGGGCTGAGGAGGCCCATGCGGCTCCCACATATATTATGGCATTGCTCCCGGGACCTGGCCCACCCAGGGGCTCATTTAAACGAAGCGCGTGAGACCGCACTTTTTTTTCTTTTCTTGCCGGGATTCGTGCACCTAGCGTCAATCCCACTGTTTTAAAAAGAAAATGCTTTTCTTGTTTTTTATCTTTTTTTCACCTTTTTTCTTGTAACTCGATTTTACCAAGTCACAAGATGGCTGCCTACACTTCCTGGTTTGGAGTGTTAGCAGCCAATCAGAATGAAGCTCATGATTGGGAGGGTTCGCGAATCCACCGTTGTCCCCAGATATCAATATTTTTTATTTTTAAATTTCTTAGGAACTACTGAATGGATTTACACCATTTGAAGCAAAGAGTGCACTCTGGACCAAGAGGTACCTCCTTGCCAAATTTGGTGTAATTCCGTTCAGCAGTTCGGGCTGTAGTCGTGACAAATGTTCCTACAGAAATTAACAGGGAGAAAATGCGTTTTGGGACCCCCCTTTTTTCTAGGCTCCCACTTCACATATCACCCAGAAACTTTCGAGACAGGAGCTGACCGGAGCACCCCATTAGTTTTGAAACTTTCGCGAAGATTTGTTAACCGGCGCCAAAGATATTGGCAAATCAAAAAGCGCTTTTCCTATGGAAACTCGGTCCTAACTATAACTACCTACTGGCGACCGCCAGTAGGTAATATATGTGTATATATGTATATCCGTCTTGTTTGTGCTTCTTCTGTTTTCCCTCGCCCAAGGCAGTTCGACAGCTGATGCCAGCGGAGCACACCGGAAAATTGTTCCGAATATTTCCAAAATTAAGTGATCACTCAGAGGATTATGCACCAGCAGTTGTTTTACTTCAGTAACGCATTTCACCTGTACAGCAATCTGGATCACACACTGAATTGTGGGACAGTCCTGCAAAACATACTGGGGCACAGAAAGCAAGGGAGGACTCATTACACCTTGGTTTTTGTAAATGGCATCCATTTTGGAGTGACAGGATATACATGCCAACAGTGTTGTTCAACCAAGTAAATTGCTAATTATTCAATTACAGGTTATGTTACAAATATATATTTATATATTACCTACTGGCGGTCGCCAGTAGGTAGTTATAGTTAGGACCTAGTTTCCATAGGAAATCTGCAACATTCTATTGGAAATAACTTTGGCGCCGGTGGACGAATTTTCGCGAATTTCTCAAATTAGATGGCCCGCTCCGCTCCGCTCCTTCCCTGAAGGTTTGGGGGGGATTCATTAAGCGGGGGGCGAGATAAAAGGGGGGTCCCAAAACGTGTTTTCCCCATGTTAATTTCCATAGGGCGGTTGGACTCACTTTTAGCCCGAACGGCTGAATGGATTCCCACAAAACTTGGCAAAATTGTAGGGACTGGTAGCCCGATATGCCTTTGCTATATCTCAAGATATGTGCTCCAGAGGATTTTGAGTAATTTAGGTAAAAAAAAATATATATATCTATAAGCGCGCCCCAGTACGCGCACCGGGGAGCGCACCCGGCGCGTAACGCGAGTTCGCACGCGGAAAGCTGATTGGCTCTCGGGTGTCTGTCAACATTCCAAACAGTCCGGAACGGCCGCCATCTTGTGTCTCGGTAGGATCGAGACACAAGAGGTGGCAAAAACAAAGTGGGAAATGACCATAAGGGGGCAGGGTAGACCCCCCCTGACCCCCTACGTTTGATGTGGGGGTCATAAAAGGGCCCCGCGGGGCAAAAAAAAAAACCAAATGTTTCGATTTTCGCGGGGGGAGCGCCCGGTACGTGCACCGGGGAGCGTACCAGGGAGAGTACCAAGGGGAAAACCCAGTGAAACAGTAAAATAATAATTTAAGGTGCTTAGAGGTAGGGTAGCTTTGCATAGAGTTGTTGTGTTGTGTGGGTGATTTAAGTACCAGCATGTAGGTACCAATACAGAGTCTTAAATTGAATGTACACCGTCTCCTCTGTAGATATCTTGCATGTTGTTACAGAAGTTATTGTGGTATATGGAATCCATACCATAGTGTGTCAGGAAAGCAGAAACAGATCCTTTGAGCACTCCTTGAGAAAGCCTATAGGATCATGGGTAGTCTACCCTGCTCCCTTATGATGTTTTCAAGTATTACATTTTACTCTCTTCTGAATCTACACAAAATTGGTGGTGATATGGTGCATTAGAGATAGACAGTGAGAGAAAGGAGGCTGTAGATCAAAAAGAGATGTCAAATACACATTCGAGATAATATAGTAGGAGAAAGGAAGTAACTATGAGCAAACTTACTATGTAACACAAAAAAGTTGCACAGTATACTGTAAGTCTCACTTTATATTATAATCATTTTGGTACTACTTCATGAATTACATATAAAAATGAATAATGTCTCAAACAATTTTTAATTATTAAATATTAATTTATTATTCTGAATTTTCATAATTTAATAACACTTGCAACATTTCATTATCCGAAATCTCCTCCAAATTTGTACTGCATGATTCCATATTATCTAAACAGTCTATGAATTGTTGGTCAAGAGACTCATCCAGGAAGTCAAATAAATCTTCTTGAAGAATCTCTTCATCAGTTATTTCGAAATGAATCTGCTCATCAGTTATTTAGAAAGAAATATTGTTGGTCTGTGGTGTATCTTCCATTTTCTTGCTGTAAATTGCATAAAAAATAACTATATCAGTAGAGTAAATTTTTACTGCATGATTCCATATTATCTAAACAGTCTATGAATTGTTGGTCAAGAGACTCATCCAGGAAGTCAAATAAATCTTCTTGAAGAATCTCTTCATCAGTTATTTCGAAATGAATCTGCTCATCAGTTATTTCGAAAGAAATATTGTTGGTCTGTGGTGTATCTTCCATTTTCTTGCTGTAAATTGCATAAAAAATAACTATATCAGTAGAGTTAGGGCACTGTTGGGTTGGAGTTCGGAGAGGTACTTCTGAGTTTTTAACAGTGAAGTTATCTTTGGGCAGTGTATGGTATGAGGCAGGAAGTAGAAATATAAAAAAGTGTATGTGAAGAAGCCTAAGTAAATTCATATTTTTACCAGAGAAGCCTAACTGAATCTATAACTATAACAGAGAAGCCTATCTCAATCTATAACTATAACAGAGGGACAGTAAATAACTATCAGAAAACGTTTTTTACAAATTAACTTAAAGTGCCCCTTACAAATTAACAACTTACCTTATAGAAAGGTGATGAAGATAAATGAGAAAAGCCTTTAAAGATGTACCTCAGGTAGTTGTAGTCAAAATGGCCGTGTTTCCCTCTCATTTTTCATTTATATTCATGTACATAACCAATCAAATGTCAGGAAAAAAAAGTAGAAAATGAAAGTAACATTTTAATTGGTTGTAAATTCTAACACTTCATATGTGTTTTTGTCATGTAATTTACCTCAGGATATTTAGACAGGGCTACAGCCCAAATGGCTCAATGGAATTCCACCAAATTTAGGAAAATGGTAGGGACTGGTATGTAGTAGGGGCTATTCTATATTTGGTGAAAGTGTCTCCAGTGGTTTTTATGTAAATTAACTTTAAAAAAAATTGGGAACGCTTACCGGTGCGCGCCCCAGTACGCGTACCGGCAGCGCTACGGGAGTCCTCCATCTTGTGTTATGGTAGATTTGAGACACAAGATGGAGGACAAACAACGTTGGGAATGGGTAAAAGGGGACACGGTAGACACCCCCTGACCCCCTAGGTTTTCTGAGGGGGGCTTAGGAGGCCCATATAGGCCAAAAAAACAATTAAAAAAAAAAATTCACGGGGGGAGCGCCCGGTACGCGTACCGGGGAGCGTACCGGGGAGCGTACTTTGGTGAAAAACAGTGAAAAAAGTTAGAGTAAAATAATCATTTTGAGTGATTAGAGGTAGGGTAGCCCTGAAAAGAGCTTTTGGGTTCTGTGGCTGATTTAGGTACCTACAAGTAGGTTCCAATGCACAGTCTTAAATTCAGGAGGAATATTCTATTCCCCTCATCTGAGAAGTGCACACCATCTCCTCTGTAGATATCTTGCATGTTGTAACGCAAGTTATTGTTGTATATTGAACCCATTCCATAGTCTCTCATGTAAGCAGAAACAGATTTATTCACATGTTTCCGTGCTTTCTCAAATTGTGGACAAAATTGGTTGGACCACTTCCATTTCTGTCTTTGGCATATATTGGAAAATACCAAGGCAGTTTGAGGAAAAAGTGCCATCAATTGCTCAAAGGTGTCCTTTAAAAGCATTTCCAGACCTACCCCAGTCAAAGTGCCTAAGTCATTTCCACCACAGTGCAGAATTATGAGGTGAGGGTGTGGCAGATGCAAAAAGGTTTTCACCAATGGTATCAATTGATGACATCTCAATCCTCTCTGGCCAATCCACTTGATGTCCACATTTGGTAAATCAAGGTTGTGAAAATTTCTGGTAGCTGCATACCTTTGAGCCCAGTGGATGTAGCTATGTCCAATAATCCAGACAGAATACATGGTAAGAGGAGGTTCTGGTGCAGTCAGATGAAGTGTGGGAATGAAATGGCAGTTGGAACAGTAGGAGTTTGCAACAAAAAAAACTGTGGAGTTTCAGTGCTCTGCAATGATTGGTGGATTCAGATAGTTGAAAACTGAAAGTTAGGGTGCATGGTTCTGTTTTGTGAAAGAAGTAATTTGAATGGTTAAGAAAAAGTCATTTAAAGAAACATTGAACCGGATAAGCTGGTGTATTGAGAGGTCAAACATCCTTGCTAAGTTCATTTGCAACATTGTAGAATAAACTTTTAAAGCTGAGAGCTCAGTGAGGAGGGAGTTGCTATGGTAACAGGTAGAAAGGGCTGAGGGGGGGAAGGGTGTTGGTTTGAAAATAGAGAGGGAAGAGTTTTGATTGGTTACCATGAGGAATATGTGTGTAGAATTAGAGGTTTTCTGAGCCATTCATGGTTGCAGTGCTTGGAGTACATACCTTTTGCTCTGCTGAAGAAATATTGGTGTGTGTGTCCGACACTGTTCTCAATCTCCCAAAGCATTTGTAAAGGTGAGTAATGATTCATTTAATATAGATAGAGACTTGTATACTCTACGGAGAAGATTTGGAAGCAAATTGTGGTTTTTTAATGTTGCTTTGTGTCATGTTTTTTGATAATGCTTGGTAAAAAGTTTTTACTGCATAGAGGAATTGTATTTTGTAAAATTGTGAAGTTTCAGTAGTGACATGGAATGCTTGTACATAGGACCTGTGCTGTGTTTCTTAAATGTGATGTGAAAAACGATTTTGGGGAAAATGAATGGCTTTTACATTTTTGAGAAGGAATAAATAGTGTCTGCATGCTTAAAGAAATACATTTGACCCTTTCACAATGATGTTACCTGTGTTAACTCAGATTAGGAAGCACATTGAGCTTCTTTGCTGTTGGTTTGTGTCATGTTTTTTGATAATGCTTGGTATTAACATTTGCAAAATAGCGGATTTGTATTTTGTGAAATAGTGAGGTTTCAGTAGTAGAATTGAATGCTTGTACATAGGACCTGCGCTCTGTTTCTAAAATGTTATTTAAAAAACGATTTTGGGGCAAATCAATGGTTTTTAGATTTTTCAGAAGGAATAAATAGTGTCTGCATGATTAAATAAATATATTTGGACCTTTCACAATGATGTCACCTGTGTTACCTCAGATTAGGAAGCACATTGAGCTTCTTTGCGGTTGGTTTGTGTCATGTTTTTTGATAATGCTTGGTATCAACATTTGCAAGATAGAGGATTTGTATTTTGTGAAATAGTGAGGTTTCAGTAGTGAAATTGAATGTTTGTACATAGAACTTGCGCTCTGTTTCTAAAATGTTATTTGAAAAACGATTTTGGGGCAAATCAATGGCTTTTACATTTTTGAGAAGGAATAAATAGTGTCTGCATGATTAAAAAAATATATTTGAACCTCTCACAATGATGTCACCTGTGTTACCTCAGATTAAGAAGCAGATTGAGCTTCTTTGCTGTTGGTTTGTGTCATGTTTTTTGATAATTCTTGGTATCAACATTTGCAAGATAGAGGATTTGTATTTTGTGAAATTGTGAAGTTTCAGTAGTGACATGGAATGCTTGTACAAAGGACCTGTGCTGTGTTTCTTAAATGTGATGTGAAAAACGATTTCGGGGAAAATGAATGGCTTTTACATTTTTGAGAAGGAATAAATAGTGTCTGCATGATTAAAAAAATAAATTTGAACCTTTCACAATGATGTCACCTTTGTTACCTCATATTAGGAAGCACATTGAGCTTCTTTGCTGTTGGTTTGTCTCATGTTTTTTGATAATGCTTGGTATCAACATTTGCAAGATAGAGAATTTGTATTTTGTGGAATAGTGAGGTTTCAGTAGTGACATGGAATGCTTGTACATAGGACCTGTGCTGTGTTTCTTAAATGTGATGTGAAAAACGATTTGGGGGCAAATCAATGGCTTTTACATATTTGAGAAGGAATAAATAGTGTCTGCATGATTAAATAAATATATTTGAACCTTTCACAATGATGTCACCTGTGTTACCTCATACTAGGAAGAACATTGAGCTTATTTGCTGTTGGTTTGTGTCATGTTTTTTGATAATGCTTGGTATCAACATTTGCAAGGTAGAGGATTCGTATTTTGTGAAATAGTGAGGTTTCAGTGGTGAAATTGAATGCTTGTAGATAGGACCTGTGCTCTGTTTCTAAAATGTTATTTGAAAAATGATTTTGGGGCAAATCAATGGCTTTTACATATTTGAGAAGGAATAAATAGTGTCTGCATGATTAAATAAATATATTTGAACCTTTAACAATGATGTCACCTGTGTTACCTCAGATTAGGAAGTAGATTGTGCAGATGAGGTGAGGCATGTCCAGAGGTACAGAGGAGGTGAGGCCTGTGTTCAAGACTGACTGTAGTGGGAGAGAGGCCTTTCCTGGGGAGCATAGGTGGTGAGGCCTGTGTCTAAGAGTGCAGTGGACTAGACTTCATGAAGCCTATCCCCCACTGCACTCTTAGACACAGGCCTCACCTCCTTTGTACCCCTAGACAGACCTCTGTTCCACTACACTCTTCAATACAGGCCTCACCTCCTCTGCACCCCTGGACAATCCTCACCTCATCTGCAACCCTGAATAGACCTCAACTCATCTGCACCCCTAGACAGGCCTCAGTTTATCTACACCCCTTGACACGCGTCAACTCATCTGCATCCAGTTACCATCAATTATACCCAATACATTGAGGCCTGTCCAGAGGACACAGATGCGGTAAGGCTTGTCCAAGGGTCAGAGGAGATCAGTCCTCTCCACTGCACTCATGGACACTGAATGCTTGTACATAGGACCTGCGCTCTGTGTCTAAAATGTTATTTAAAAAACCATTTTGGGGAAATCAATGGCTTTTACATTTTTGAGAAGGAATAAATAGTGTCTGCATGATTAAATAAATATATTTGAACCTTTCACAATGATGTCACCTGTGTTACCTCAGATTAGGAAGTAGATTGTGCAGATGAGGTGAGGCATGTCCAGAGGTACAGAGGAGGTGAGGCCTATGTTCAAGACTGTAGTGGGAGAGAGGCCTTTCCTGGGGAGCATAGGTGGTGAGGCCTGTGTCTAAGAGTGCAGTGGACTAGACTTCATGAAGCCTATCCCCCACTGCACTCTTAGACACAGGCCTCACCTCCTTTGTACCCCTGGACAGACCTCTCTTCCACTACACTCTTCAACACAGACCTCACCTCCTCTGCACCCCTGGACAATCCTCACCTGATCTGCAACCCTGAATAGACCTCAACTCATCTGCATCCATAGACAGGCCTCAGCTTATCTACACCCCTGGACACGCCTCACCTCATCTGCACCCAGTCACCATCAATTATACCCAATACATTGAGGCCTGTCCAGAGGACACAGATGAGGTAAGGCTTGTCCAAGGGTCAGAAGAGGTCAGTCCTCTCCACTGCACTCATGGACACAGGCCTCACCTCCTTTGCACCCCTGGACAGGCCTCACCTCATCTGCACAATCTGCTCACTAATCTGAGGAAACACAGGTAACATGATTGTGAAATGTGCTAATATATTTTTTTAATCATGCAGATACTATCTAATCCTTGTCAATAATGTAAAACCAATTCATGTGCCTGAAATCCTTTTTTAAATAACATTTACAAAACAGAGCATAGGTCATATGTATAAGCATTCGATTACACTACTGAAACCTCACTCGTTTAGAAAATACAATTCCTTTATGCACTAACATTTCTTTACCAAGGATTATTAACAATGTATTAGTCTGTATTATATTCTCTTCCTGACTTACTCTATTTTTCCACCTGTCCCCTTCTAACACCCTCTCTCTGACTTATTCCTTTTTACATCCTGACTCTGTGTTACACTCTGTTACACTCTTTCTTTGACTTACATTCTCTTACACCCTGTCTCTAATTTATTTCCTCTCTCTCTTTTTTACAGCAATTTGTAAGTCATACTTTCTCTTACATCCTCTTCCTGATTTACTCCGTCTTACAACCTTTTCTCTTTGTAACATTCTCTCCCAGAGTTACTCCCTATTATATCATTTGTCTGTTTTATACCCTCTCTCCCTCTTTCTGACTTTTTTATTCTCTTCCTCTGTTTGTGTTACACCCTCTGTCTGACATACTCCTTGTTACATCCTCTCTCTGATTTACTCCCTCTTACACCCTCTCTCAAACTTACGCTCTCTCTCTCCCTTTTACAGCCTCTCTCTCTTTTACTCTCCTTTACATCCTCTCACCTTCTAACACCCTCTCTCTGTCTTACATTCTCTTACATTCTCTTACACCCTCTCTCTGTCTTCCACCCTGTTACACCGTTTTTCTGACTTACTCCCTTTATCCCTTTCTTTGACTTACTCCCTCTCCCTATTACATTCTTTCTCTGTCTTACAACATATTATACACTCTCTCTGTCTTACTCCTTCTCTATGTTTTACTCCCTCAACCTGTTTCTTTGTCTGAGTCTCTCTGTCTTTTTGTGTTAGTTACTCTAGCTCTTTTTCTCTGTCTTACTCCTAGTTACATAGTTGCTGTGATATAAACTTAGAGATTGGTAATAGTGGTCTATAATGTGTTATTTTTTTCTTTACCACAGATTGAAATCAAGATTTCAATAGTAAGGAAATATGCCCTCAAGGCAGAGGAGAAGAAAAGATGCCAAGCGGAAAAAATCAAAAACAGCAACGGAATTACAGCACTCCTCTACAACAAATACTTCAAAAAACAGGAAAAAAGCTCCTGGTAAGACAACTAAGTCTTTCTTACGGAACATATGTAGATCAAAAAAAATGTTGGTCAGAATGTGGATAAAGAGAAGGAGAGAGCAAATTTGAAAAGGAAGGAGAGGCCCCCCAAAAATGTTACTACTGGAGCAGGAGAGAATAATATGTATAGGAATAGAAGGCAGAATCAATTTAGGGACATTCGTAAACAAATGTTTCGCAATAGGGTGGTTTTAAATTTGTTAAAAAACATTAGGAAAGGTAAACAGAGAGCTGCTTTTTATAAGAAAAAGAAAAGTGTAGAGAAGATTGTTGATCAGGCTTTTGAAGTTAAGAAAAAAATATTTATTTTAATAATCAATAGAATTAGGACACTTAACAAGACAATTGATGTTTTCAAATCAAACAGTAGATGCAAAAGAGTAATTAATCGGACTCATTTTTGTAAAGTTTTTTCTGGAGAATGGATGCATAGTTCAAGTTGTGAGCCATTTTTTAATGAGGAGAGTTACTTCCAGGAGAATGATTTAGTGCATGCAGTTGACACCAGTGGTCGAGCATATGAGGTGAAAGATGGTTGTCCGACTGAAAAAGAGAAACTTGTGCTTAGAGAACCAGAAGAGGTGTTAACTGATGAAGTTTTAGGGAGACGTACTAAGGGTCCAGTGTACACTTGGAAGTGTAGTAGTATTTGTAGTGTGCGACAGGATTCAATCGATTTGTTTCGTAATTTCTTACGTACATATAGTAAGAAAAGTCTAAAACAGAAAATGAAGATGTTGCAAGACTTAGATCCTTGCAGAGTGAGAGAAAACACAGGTTTGCAAGGGCATTCACTGGCTTGTCTTTCTAGAAAAGTCTGTCAGAGTGTTTTTCATCATTTTAGGATGTTAGCAGTGCATCATAACAAAATGAGGAAATTAGTGAGAAGGTTGTATTATGCAAAAAGTCCAGCACTTAAGCTTAAACAATTAAACAGTGCTCTTTTGCATGGAACTGAATTAGATGTGAAGAAGATTTGTGAAGAAATTGAGATTTGTTATTTTGGTGAAAAAGAGGATAGTGTAGAAATTGACACAGAAATTCAAGGTAATGTGGAAGACAATGTACAGATTTCAAGTACAGAAAAGTTTGACCAGGAAATTACCAGGTTTAAGGTGAAATCAAGTGAAAGGCCTAATTTTACTTGTGTGTGTTGTCGACGAACTCATTATAAGCATCAAACTAGATTAGTTGATTCATACGTAAAAAGTGAAAAGATAAATAATTATGAGTAGAAGGACTTTGCAACTTATTTGTGGGTGGAGAATTCTTTTGATTTGAGTTGTGATCAGCGTATTTGTAAATATTGTTATAATAAATTAAATCAAAACAGAATGCCTGCTAGAGCTGTTCATAATAATCTTGAGTTGGTAGACATTCCTCCTGAATTGATGGATTTAAATACATATGAGTCTATTTTGATTCAATGTGTCCATCCTTTTCAGGCAATTGTTCGCATGGAGCCTAAGATAGGGAAATTGCCTCCTTCGGATTTACAGAGAGGATTAAAGGGAAGAGTTGTTTATTTGCCTCTAGATTTCAAGAAAACTATTGATACAATTGGTGTAGAGAAAGTGGAAGAGGAACCTCTGGTTATTCTAGTTAATGGGGTTCCGACAAAGAGTAAGAAAATCTGGCAAGATTTAGTGGATGTTTTGAAAGTCAAAAAGGCAACGTTGTATTTGGTCAAACACAATGAGTACTACAAACATGTATGTGTTGGAGCGGAGGAAATAGCTGCAGATGAAGACAGTGATTGTTCAGCTGGCCAAATTGAAAAAGTTGATGTGTCTAGAAGTGAATAAATATATGAACATTATACTGTTCATCCTTTGCATTCCAAAGAAGTAATGGGGAATGCAATTGACTTGTTTCAAATTAAAGCAGCAAAAGGAAGTCCCATTAGTGTATGGGAAGAAAGTTTGGAAGCTCGTTGTTTTCCACATTTATTTCCAACAGGTCGAGGTGGACGATATGACGATCGACCACTTCAAATTCCTGCATCTGTATATCGAACTTTAAGATTATATGCTGAAGATCCAAGGTTTCGTCAATGCATTCCATATTTGTTTCATCTACTGTATGAAAGTGACTTGTCTGGGCTTTCTTATGCAGTAAACCATATACTGAAAAGTGGAGCACATCTGCAAAATAATAATAATAATAATAATAAGCCATTTGTAAAGCGCCTGGCTACACAAAAACAGTGTGTCCCCGCGCTAACTGCTGATAAATTTCGAGAGGCAGATGATAATAAGCCGTAGGGAGGGTTTGCGTGGTAGGGAACAGAAACGTTTTAAGTTTCCCCCGGAATCTTAATTCGGATGGTTCCATTCGAAGATGAAGCGGGAGTTCGTTCCACTGTTTAGAGGCCAGGTACCTAAAGGAACGGCCAACCATCCTGGCCCTGATGATACGGGGAGGTTTGAACAACATCACGCCGGACGATCTTAAATTCAGAATGGGGCGATGTGGAGTGAGGAGGTTCTTTAGGTAATCAGGGCCCTTGCCCTGTGCGATGCGGTGCGCATAACAAAGAGCTTTAAATTTAATCCGCTCCCTGACTGGAAGCCAGTGGAGCTTGGCCAGAGCGATCTTCCCAGAAGCTCTGCACGAAAGCCCAAGCACAAGGCGCGCGGCAGCGTTCTGTACGCACTGAAGTTGGTGAAGGCCTTTCTGACTCAGCCCTATCAGCAGGGCGTTCCCATAGTCAAGGTGCGGAGTGACCAGGGCATGAACAATGGTTTTTCTGGCTCCAGTAGGGAGGAGATCTAAAACCTTCTGAAGAACCCTCAATATGCCAAAGCATCTCCCGGTCACCCTGCTACCATGGGCCTTGTAGGAGAGGTCTGAGTCCAGCATTACACCGAGGTTTCTTACCGAATCCACGGGAAGGGGAGGACTCCCCAATTCAATGGGCCACCACATGCGAGACCATGCTGATGCTGCTCTCCCAACCACCAATAGTTATGTTTTTTCACCATTAAGGCGCAGGCAGTTGCTGTTCATCCATGCTGCCACTGCAGACAAACAGTTCGAAAAGTTGGTGGCGTCTTCTCTCCGGTCTGGCGTGAGCTTAAACATCAGCTGGGTGTCATCGGCATAGCTAACAATGCCCACCCCAAATGCCTCCACTACGTGAGCCAGGGGTTCCATATAGATATTGAACAAGGTAGGGCTCAAATTTGAGCCCTAAAGGGACCCCATGGCTCACCTTCCGGAGGGAAGATTTTAAGGGTGGGCAGTGCATCTGAAAACTTCTATTGGCCAAAAAGGATCGTAGCCAAGCGTACGCTGATCCTACCACCCCCATCTCAGAGAGTCGTGACAGCAGCGTTGTGTGCAGCACGGTGTCAAAGGCTGCACTCAGGTCTAATAAAACCAACGCTGCTGTCTCACCTTCATCCACTATCTGTCTGAGGCACTCAGTGGAATAGAGAACGGCCGACTCTGTTGAGTAGCCAGTTCTAAATCCCGATTGTGAGGGAGGTCTTCCTCCTCAAGATATTCCATGAGCTGCCTGTTAGCTACCTTTTCCACGATTTTTGAACAGAAGGGAAGAAGGGAGATGGGGCGGAGATTTTTGAGTTGGGAGATATGAATGTTTGGCTTCTTTTTTAGAGGAATGACCTGAGCTGTTATCCACGCCTCAAGTACGTGACATTCCTGAAAAGACAGTGTCACCATGTGACTAATGCGGTCAATTAATGTGCTCTCCATGACTCCTTTACACCGAGCCGGTGGGCACGCGTCACAGGGAGAGCCAGATTGTATGCTATTGACAATACATAGTAGTTCCTGTCTTTCAGGTGTTTTAAAACGGGTAAGGTGAGACTTCTTTGTGGAAGCGTATTTTTCATCCCCTTGGTTGAATAAGGGATCATTGTTGTCTTTGAAGGTGGCATGAATTTTGTCAACCTTATCCACAAAGAAATCAGCTACAATATCGCAAATCTCAGTAGAGTAAGTATCTTGGGCTTCGAGTCTGGATGGGGCCGTGAGTTCTTTATAAATGCTGAAAAGTTCTCTAGTGGGGTTATCCGCTAGCTCTATTCTATTCTTAAAATAGATACTTTTCTCCAGTCTCACCAGTTTCTGGTATTTTTTTAGTTCCGTTCTATAGCGTACTTTGAGTTCTGGAGCATAGTTCTGCCTCCAACTCCGTTCCATAGTTTTACATTTGGCTTTAGCCAATTTAAGTTTTTCTGAGAACCAGGGTGCAGTTCTGGATTGCCTTGCCGGGGGTTTAAGTGTCCAAGGCGCTATCTCGTCCAAAGCATTGGACATCCAATTCTCATAACTGCTCCATGCCTCCTGTAGGGTATTACCTAGGGGCAGGGGGTGTTCTAATAGGGTGATTGCAAACAAATCTGGAGTGAATTTCTTCCAGTCCCTGCGCTTCTGCAATAAGGGTTTCCTAAATCTAATTCCTGGGGGTTCACTTTCTATTTCAAACGGGACGATGCTATGATCCGACCAAATCGCTTGGACCGGAGATAAAACCTTAATGCCTTCCCAATTAGCAAAAATAGGATCCAGGAGGTGGCCCAGCTGATGCATGGGGGCTGTGGAAAGCAGATTGACCCCCAAGGATTTCAATACTGCAGCCACCGCTTGTGCCTCCCTGCAGTCTGTGTCTTCAAAGTGAAGATTTAAATCTCCCAGGATGAGAAACTTTTTATATCTGATCGCTGACTGAGTTATTAGTTCCAAGAGTTGGTCTCCAAACTGTGCAGCAGCCCCTGGTGGGCGATATATCAATAATCCATTGACGACGTTTTTGGGTCCTACTTTTATGGTGAAGAAGCCACTCTCACTATTAGGTAGGGTAGCCTTTAGTAGTGTGCATTCTAGGTCTGATTTATAAATAAGGGCTAATCCCCCTCCTCGCTGTTTTTGTCTATCTAGTCTAAGTAGACTGTAACCAGGGGGATAGCTTCGAGAACATCCGGAGATGATGTTTCATCCAGCCATGTCTCGGTGAGAAACATAGCATCCGGGTCTCTGTTTATCAGCAGATCGTGTATCTCAATTTTATGTTTCTTCATAGACCTACAGTTCAACAGTAGCATATTTAACTTGGCTTCTTCCCTCGCCTCCCTTCTAAAAAATGGTAAGGTCTGGTTACATTTCTCGCAATAGGGGGGTAGTGACTCAGCCCGTAGAGTGTGGTAACAGCTATTTTCCGGTCTCTGACATAACAATAGTAGGTCATGTTTAGTATAGCATAGGCGGTGCCTGTACATACCCAGCAGACCGACTGGCCCTAAAGGACCAAGGGGTTCTGCCCCGTGCCCCGGTCGATCGCGGACGGGCGCAGACGGGCAGGACTCTGGCTTGACTCCGGCGCGCGTACGGCGCGCCCGCTGTGCGCGTCCGCTGCGCGGAGCCATGGCCGTATGTTTTTATAGCGGCGCCCGAGCGCCAGAAGAGGAGAGCCCTCTCAAAGATGGCCGCCGCTAAATTCTCAGCCCGGGCCCCAGGAGATGACGGCCCTACAATCGGCCAGTCGCTGCGGGGGAAGGCACGTAATCTGCCTGCACTAAGCAGAGTGCATTAAGGATGTAATTTAAGGGGGCTGAATCCTTCACCCTAATATCGGTGAGTGATTCGATAGTGCCGCGGTGGTCTGCAGCGCGAAGCGCTGATGCCGGGGGGGGAAAGGACACAGAGGGAAAATCACACGATACGAAGTTAAGATCAATTAAAATTAACAACCGCCCAGCTCACGCCTCAGGGGTCAAAATAGCAGCAGTCTCCTGATTAAAGTGCGTCCTCTGTTTTTATAGCGGCGCCCGAGCGCCAGAAGAGGAGAGCCCTCTCAAATATGGCCGCCGCTAAATTCTCAGCCCGGGCCCCAGGAGATGACGGCCCTACAATCGGCCATTCGTTGCGGGGGAAGGCAAGTAATCTGCCTGCACTAAGCAGAGTGCATTAAGGATGTAATTTAAGGGGGCTGAATCCTTCACCCTAATATCGGTGAGTGATTCGATAGCGCCGCGGTGGTCTGCAGCGCGAAGCGCTGATGCCGGGGGGGGAAGAACACAGAGGGAAAATCACACGATACGAAGTTAAGATCAATTAAAATTAACAAGCGCCCGGCTCACGCCTCAGGGGTCAAAATAGAAGCAGTCTCCTGATTAAAGTGCGTCCTCTGTTTTTATAGCGGCGCCCGAGCGCCAGAAGAGGAGAGCCCTCTCAAAGATGGCCGCCGCTAAATTCTCAGCCTGGGCCCCAGGAGATGACGGCCCTACAATCGGCCAGTCGTTGCGGGGGAAGGCAAGTAATCTGCCTGCACTAAGCAGAGTGCATTAAGGATGTAATTTAAGGGGGCTGAATCCTTCACCCTAATATCGGTGAGTGATTCGATAGTGCCGCGGTGGTCTGCAGCGCGAAGCGCTAATGCCGGGCGGGGAAAGGACACAGAGGGAAAATCACACGATACGAAGTTAAGATCAATTAAAATTAACAACCGCCTGGCTCACGCCTCAGGGGTCAAAATGTTTCGGCGAGGGACTTTATGGAGAAAGTCAATCTGCAAGATAATATTTTGGAATCTCATCTAATCAATCTCATGGCATGTCAGCGTGGTACAAATGAGTATTGGTACCGTCGTCATGGGGAATTGAAATGTATGCTAAGAAACTTAGGAACTCCTACATGGTTCCTCACTGCATGGGACGACTTACTTCAATTTCTATGAGAGGCAAATGCAAATATACAAAATATAGAATTCAAAACTCCTGGAGAACTGTGTTCTTTGGATCCAGTGAATGTATGCAGATATTTCAATCATAGTTTTGAAGCTATGATGTCTTTTATTACCAACAAAAAAATCCTCCCCTTGGAGAGGTTTTGGATTTCTTTTGGAGAAAGGAGTATCAAGCGAGAGGTGCTCCTCACCTACATATGTTGTTGTGGATTAAAGATGCACCCAAATTTGGAACAGATTCGGATGAGACAGTGATGAGCTTCATTGAAGAGTATTCAACATGTGCTGTTCCGAAAACTACCAAAGAAAACAGTTTAAGGCAACAAGTTTTACGCTTTCAATCCCATCGTTGTGGAAAGTACTGTCGTCGAAAATTCAGAAACAAGGACAAGTTCTACACAAAATGTCGTTTCGGGTTTCCACGACCAGTGATTTCTAAAGGAAGAGTAAATAATTTGATGTCTTCTCTGCGACATACAGTGACGAGGAAATCACTAAAAAATACATACAATTTAAAAAGAAACGAAGAGTCCAAGTACATCAACGACTACAACCCAGTGATTTTGTCCATGTGGAATGCTAACATGGATATTCAGTTCGTTGCTGACAACTCTATTGCTGTGGCTCGATATGTGACGTCTTACATCACAAAAAAAGAAAAGACAGAACTGAAGGAAATGTGGGAGGACATTTCACATGAAAAGAGTATAAGTAAAAAATTATACAGTTTCAGTCTGAAGATGTTGTTGCATCGAGAAATTGGAGCATATGAATGTTCTGATCGGTTATCATCAGCAAGTCTCTACGCCAAGTCTAGAACAATTATTTGGGCAAGTCTAGGTCTTGCTACAACACGAAACCGAGTTTTGAAATCTGTACAAGAAATTGAGTATTTGGTGGAGAAAGAACCAAACAGTACAGATATTTTGAAGACAAACATGTTGGATACATACTATCCAAATAGAAGTAGTCATCTTGAGAACAGTTGTTTGTATGAAGTTCTGCAAAACTCTATTTATAAGAGGAACATCAGAGAAGATATCAATAATGGAATATATGCTGTCATTGGGTGTGAAGGATGTCTAGTGAAGCAGAGAAAAGGCCATTTGATTAATCATCGAAAATTGAGTTGCGAAAATCCAGAGAAAAGGGAATTTTACTATTTAGCTCTTTTGCAACTCTTTAAGCCATGGCGTACAGAAGAGGAACTACTTGGAGATTTTCTCTGTTGCGAAGATTCTTTTAATGCAACCAAGGATACCATAGAATGTCTTGTTTTTCCAAATTATCTGCAAATGTTGAATGAAGAAATAGAGCAAGAAGCCACAATTGCTGTAGAGATTGCTAGAGACAGTTCTCAAGACAGTCAGATTTCTACTTCATTGAGTCAGGATCCACTAGGAGGACCAATTATCCAAAATGAAGCTGCCACTGCCATGGATGAGGTGGAAAGAGCTATGGAACAAGCTCAAGATGATGTAGTTAACTTAGAAGATTTGGTGAAACAACTAAACCTTGAGCAGAAACAGATATATGACGAAGTTACAGAACAGATTGAACATGGATTCAGTCATGAGAAAAAAGAGTGCTCATATACATCATTTAAGCCTGTCCAACTGTACGTGAGTGGAGAAGCGGGAACTGGAAAAAGTTTTCTGATTAAAGCAATTGCAACTTATCTGCATAAAAAGGACTGAATCACCGCTAACTTGTGTTGTTACCGCTCCAACTGGGCTGGCAGCACATAACATTAAAGGGATTACTTTACATCGTTTACTGATGCTACCAGTCGAGCATGATAACAAATTGCAATACCACAAACTATCTGGAGATGCGTGTTCCGAAGTTTCCAGAGTCCTGAAGAAAATGAAACTTCTTATCATTGATGAAGTAAGCATGGTCTCAAATCTAATGCTTGCTTTTGTGCATTTGAGAATGCAAGAAATTCTTAGAACAGAGTATGAAGTGTTATTTGGAGGGAAACACATTATTGTTTTTGGAGATCTACTGCAGTTGACTCCTGTGAAAGGACAACCAGTGTTTAAAATGGTCACGCATGAAGATACCAGGAAGTGCCTAGGAAGCATTGGAAACGTTAATATATGGTTAAATTTCAAATATGCAGAACTACTCCAAAATATGCGACAGGCAAAGGATGAAGATTATAAAAATATTCTACAAGATGTAAGAATCGGAAAAGTAAGTCAGCATGGGAAAGAAGCTTTACATGCACGATTAATTTCAAATTTGTACCCAAATGAAAACATTCTTCCAGAGAATATTTGTAAGAAAATTAACAAGAAGAAATCTGGGATATGTTTGATGCCAACTCTGAAAGAATGTTCCATCTTCAACAACAAAATGTTAAAGTTAGAAACTGAAGAGATAGTGAAACTGGAAGCTATAGATAAAATAGAGCATATGGGAGCAACAATTATTTTGTCTGAAAATTTGAAATCAAAATTGGATTCATTAGAGAAAACTATATCTAAAACTGCTGGTTTTGAAAAGACTCTGAATGTGTGTTTAAATTGTCGTATCATTTTGAGAAGGAATTTAAATGTTGAAAGAGGTCTGGTAAATGGAGCAATGGGTCATGTTGTTTGATTTTGTGAATTACAAAAATAGAGATGGAATTGAAATTTTAAAAATTAAATTTGATGGCATTGACGAAATAGAACAAATTTGTCGTTGTTCAGCTAGATCTTTGCTTGTGAAAGACATATATGTTCGCCGAAAACAGTTTCCTGTTTGTTTGGCATATGCGGTGACAATCCATAAATCTCAAGGTTTAAGTGTAGATAGCGCTTTGGTGAACATTGGAAGTTCTGTGTTTAAAGAGGGTATGGCATATGTGGCATTATCACGAGTCAGAACTTTATCAGGATTGTACTTGATTGAGTGTGATGAAACAAAGATTTGTGCAGATCTAGATTGTGTTAAAGAATACAATAGGTTAAGAAGAGAGTATGCTCCACATTTGCCTCAATATCCTCTGTTTGAAAAACGTGTAGTAGGCCGAAAAAGAAGAAATGAGAATAATTGCAGTGAGGTAGTAGCAAAAAGACAAAAAGTAGATGAAACTGTAATTGTAAGCAGAAAGAAAAAGGATTCTGTTGAAGATGTTGTTGGATTTCAGTTTGAAAACAGTTCTGGTGTCAACTGCTATGCTAATGTAGTGGTTAATGTTGTTTTTTTTCTTCAAACTTTACAAGAACAGATTGCTGAAAATCGGATCAAAGATTCTGTTGTTTGTTGAATTCTGTGTTTGAGAAATGTAGCAGTGATAGAGCAAAAATAAAAAGTGTTTCAGAAATTCGAAATCTTTTAGACATATGTTCTGGTCAAAAACAATTTTCACAGAATATTCAGCAAGATTGTCAGGAATTTTTAATGTATATGTTTGATGTATTGGAAGATGAAGGTGTAGATATAAGAAATCTTTTTAGCCTTTCTTATCAATGGCAACATGACTGCGACAACTGTAGTTTATCAAGTACTACTACAATAGACACCGAAAGATTTATATATTTAACTTTACCAGACTGCAAATCAGTGCCTTTTAATAATTTAGTTAAAGCAGCTGATCACAATATGGTGTGTACCCAATGTAAGTCTGCAATGCTGTCCACATTATTTATACAAAATTATGGTCAGTATGTAATTTTAATGTTCCAACGATGTAGACCTGATGGAACTAAATTGACAACTTCTATTAAAAATTTCGTGGCTTCTCAGTTTTCAATTTCAGGAAGAACTTTTGCAACTGTAGCTATTATTTATCATGACGGTCCTTCAACAACATCAGGGCATTATACAATTTATTTAAAATGTCGAAAAGGTTGGACTACTTGTAATGATACTCATTTGACTTTCAAACAACGTTTGCCTTTTGACTTAAAAAATTCATACCTAGTGTTTTAGAACCAAAATTTAAGTAAAGGTAATTGGCCTATGAAGACGGGAGCAGTTAAAAAAAAGTTAGTCTGCTGTTTAAAATTATATTGTGAGAAAAAGTGTTCAAGATAATGTAAAAATTCTAGTTGTCATATAGGTACTGTAAATGGATCTCATAGTATGTGATATCAGTATTATAGGAAATGTTGAATAACAGTGAGCCAGAGATGGAAATATGCATATTTAAACATTGTGAAAATGTTGAAGGAGCTTTTCTTTCAGAACGTTGGGAAAACGGTAATTTCAGAGTTTGTTTTCATTAATTTAAAACATACTAATACATCTGACACTATTTGGCCTTATGGAAAAGTGAAGGAATAAGGAAAGAGTCATGACTGAACACAAGAAGGAAATGAAAACATTGAGAAATATTTCACATGTTCTTGGAGCTTTTCTTATAGAAAGTCGATGAAATGGAAGTTTTACAGAACAGCAGAGTATTTTCCAACGAAAAGGACCTTCATGATGTACTATTTGGCTTAAAAGAAAAGCAAGTGAATCAAAGATTAGTGTACATATGTGATTTGTAAGTTTATATGGGTTTTTTCAAACACAATATTTAGATTGTGGGTTTTTTTCCCCGCTGTCATATGATGAGTAGTTTGAAGTCACTATTTTTAGTGAAATTCAATATATTCTGACAACAGCAAAAATAAACTATGTAACATATTGTAGAAGTTATTCTATAGTTTGTATTGTGTAATTTAAATTGTATTCCCATTGTCTCACACTCACTTTCTTTTTTCCACCCTCTTTCAGCTCTCTTTACTCACTCACACTGTCTTTCTCTCACTCTGTTTCACCCCCGTTCCTTTACTCCACTTCTTTCACAACCCCTCATTCCCATTTCAACTGTCTGCATCCCCTCTCTCCCTGGCACCATTTTTCAGCTTTCAGTCTCTCTGCTTTACTTCCCTTTTCCGTCTTTTCCTCTTTTGCTCTTTTAGTAATTCCTCTTTACTCACTCACCTCTTTTGTTGAAGTCTGTCACTATTTGTCACCCACTCTCCCTGACTTATCTTTCTTTGCTCCTTTCATTTGTCCTCATCTCTCTGTTTTTCGTTCACTACCTCTATGTCCTCAGTCCCTCACTCTCCTTGTGTTATGCTCACTTGTGTTTATCTACCTTCTATAATTTCTCTTACAACAACTTCACTGCTCCTCTCTCATCGTTATTCATCCCCTTTTCTTTTACTCCGGTTCCATTACTACCTCCCATTTCCTATTTTTCAGTGTCCTTCTCTTTAGTTTCATCACTGAATCACATTCTCTCTGTTCCACTGCTTTAGTCCTCTTCCCCTCTCTTTCCTTCTTTTGCTCCCTTAGTCATTTTCCTTTCCTCACTCATTGTATTCCACTTCACTCAGTCCTTCCCTTAGTCCCTCTGTTTACTAACTTCCTCACTCCTTTTCCCTCAATCCTTCTATATTATCCTCTCTCTCTTCATCCCTTCACTCTGTGACTCTCCTTTACTCATTCTCAGTCATCTTCCATTCCTCATTCTTGTAAATGTATCCTCAATCAGAATCCTTTCCCTCTCAGTCATTCCCTTTTTACTTACTCCTGTTTCCTGATTTAGTTTTGCTAACTCACATTCTTTTAGTATGTTTCTTACCATCAGTTCATTTCTCTCTTCTTCTCTTCCTCTCTGTCACTGAATGTATCTGCCTTACTCTTAGTAATTTGCTCTCCTTCTATTTCTTTTTCCCTCTTTTTGTCCTTCTACATTACTTTATTTCCCTTTCTTTGTCCTTCACTCTTACTTTATTTCTTAGTACATTTTTTTGATTTTTAACCTGTTGACTTGTCTCTTGTATTTTAAAATATATATTTTACTAATTATAACTTATTTTTTTTTCTCTCTTTCACAGATACAAAGTGTAGTAAAAACATGTAATTAAATTTACAATAATTATATGGTAAGTGTGACTACAAAAATATAGTTTGTCATCACCCTTTGCTTTAACCTCACTACTATTCTCTCACCCTATCTCACTCCTGTTTCCTTACTCTGCTTCCCTCACTTATTCTTATCCTCCATGTTTACTCCCCTTTCCCTTACTCCCCTACCCCATTCAACTTCTTTCAGTCCCCCTGCTTTACTTCCCTTACCCTCTGTTCCCTTCCTTTGCTCCCTCACTCATTCCCTTTCCCTTAATCATTTACTTCACTCCTGTCACTCCTTCTCTCAGTCCATCTGTCCTCACAGTTCCTCACTTCCGTTCCCTCACTCTGTCTCTCTTACCGTCGCTGTCTCTGTCTCCTCATTCTGTCAATACTCTTTCGTCATGCTCACTCCCTACAACTCACCCACACTCCCTCACTTACCTTTCTTTGCTGCTTCACTCACTCCATTTCAGTCACTCCTTCCTTTACTCTCTCTCTCCTTTCTCTCTGTCACTCCCCATGTCTTACCCTTATTCACTTTTATCCACCCTCTTTCACCCCTCTTTACTTACAGTCACTGCTCTTTTCTAATCCTCCCTCACTGTTTTACTATCTAATACACAGTCCCTCTGTGTTGCTCCCTCTAGCTCTCTTTCTCTTAACATCACTCTCTCTGTCCCTTTCCCTCATGCTCATTCCTTCCTTCTTTTTTTTTCTTTTTTTTTGGTGCGCGCCTCGGTGCGCCCCCTGGTGCACGTACCGGTACGTGTACCCTGGAGAAAAAAGAATGACAGAGTTTTTTAAAAATGTTTTTTTTTTTATAAATTAGAGGTAGTTCTAAAAAGAACTGTTTTTTTTATTCTTTTTGTTGTTTTATATTTTTTTATTGTTTTTTTGAACATTTTTTCATTTCATTTCAAAAATCTTTATTTCGATCACAGATCATAAAAGATACATAGCATTTATACAACTTAAAAACTAATTAAACATGATGTGATCCAATATTTAAGACATTTAAAACGCGGGGAGAGATAAAACAGTGTGTATCTGGACGGGATTTTCATACAAGTCTTTTCATCAATCGGCTTCGAATGAACCACATAGAGGTCAGAAATTTCGATAGGGCAAAAACTACAGTAGGAGAGAGGTCTGTCTTTAAAACTCAATAGGCAGGTTGAAAAGATCTAAAACCCAAGTTCCTGAGTAACGGGACTAACCAGTATTTCCTACTCCTCTCATAGCCCTTGCAGAAGAAGACAACATGGGCATCGTCCTCCTTCGGATGAGCACACATTGGACAAGTTGCTACGGTGGAGCGAGATTGCCATGACGCTGTAAATGAAGCTAGGGGAAGGCATCCATATCTCCATTGTAGAAATAATTTTCTCGTTAGTACTGGAGAAATAGCGTCTAGGGAGCTTTCAAGACAGTAAGAGTCTTTCACTTTTAAGAACAAATGAGTCAAGGATCCTTCTCGAGTGGCATCAATAGCTCTTGTGAGCATCAGTTCGTAGTATGCTCTCGCTAGTACCTTTTTTGGAGTCTTTACACAAGAGTTTGAAGGGTCCGTCCATAGTTCCGGGTATCCCATCTCCTCTAGCATTCCCTTGACGTAAAACATCCAGGGGATCCTCTTGGCATTCCGTAGCTCCAGGAATTCCTGTAGTTCCTCTCTGTAGTTTGTAAGGTCTGGGCTACACCACAAATGCCTCCAAAAGATTAGGGGTTTAAGTCCCAGCTCCTCTGTTATTGGTCGAATTCCCAGGTCTAATCTGAGGGGGAATAAGGGAGTACTCTGGGGAAGGGCGACGACCTGCCTCAGGAATTTATTTTCGATTGACTGTAATTTAGGGAGTTGAGAGTGACCCCACAGCTCGCCCCCATATGTAACACCCGCCCGGGCTTGAATTTTGTAAATATGCATAATTGGGGTTAGTGGGCGATAGAAGGATTTATTCGCCAGACGCATTGTGCCACCCGCCAACTGAGCCAGTTTGATGGTCACTTTGGTCTGGTGAGACGTCCATGTTAAATGTTCGTTTAAGGTAATCCCCAAGTATTCAATATTGTGCACACGTTCTAGTTGGACTGTGCCAATCCTGGGTGGGGCTCGATTATGGGGGTTGGGGTTTAAAATCATGAATTTGGTTTTTTGTGGGTTGATTTCTAAGCCACGTTCAGAGCAAAACTCTAAAAAGCCATCCAGAATGCGTTGGATCCCCATAGGGGATTTTGACAGCAGCAGGGTGTCGTCTGCAAACAAAATTGCAGGCACCCTGCTACCTGTCAGCTTTGGGGCATCAGTATTGGCAATCCTGTTTAGGTGGGCAACAACCCCGTTCACAAAGAGGCAGAACAGGGTCAGGGCAAGCACACAACCCTGTCTCACCCCTCTGCCAACGGGGAACCTTTCAGTTAGCTTGCCACCTTTGCCACACCTTACGCGGGCATAGTTGTTATGATGAAGTCTCATCAGTATTGCCAGAATGTCACCTGGGACGTTTAGCTCTTCCATCACTTTCCACAGCCTCGATCTAGGGACCAAATCGAAGGCGGCACGTAAGTCTACAAAAATAGTATAAAGAGTGCCGCCCTCGATTACGGCTGTTCTCCAATAAAGAAGATTTAGCCTAAAAGTTTGGTCTATGGGCGATACACCCTGCCTGAATCCGGCCTGGTAGGGGGATAGAATATTCATCTCTTCTATCCATGCCTGGAGTCTATTCAGAATCAGTCTACCGAAGAGTTTTTGTGATATGTCGATGAGACTGATGGGGCGATAGTTGGAGGGAAGCAGGGGGGATCCCTTTTTGTAAATTGGGACCACCTCTGCTCCCCTCCAAGTATCAGGCACCTCCATTCCCCCCAGAATAGCATTGAACATCAGTGTAAGGTATGGTGTCCATATCCTCGGTTCCTGTTTAAACAAGTCCCCTGGGACTCCGTCGAGGCCCGGGGCTTTTCCTGCGGCTAAGTTTTTAACGGCCTCCCTCACCTCTTTTTCAGTGAAAGGGACCCCTATGGGACTGGAAGTGTTTATGATACCATCGCTGTTTTGGTCCCCCCCTTCCGCATATAGTGCCTTGAAATGGATCTGCCATGCAGAGGGGGCTATGTTGGGCTCTATTGCGGAGGATAAATCCTCCGTGCCATTCGCGACTATACGCCAGAATTTGCGAGAATCTCTGATTGTTAGTGTTTTGGTGAGATTCTCCCAATAATCTTGGTCCCATTCCGCCCGCGCATTTACAAGGAGGATTTTGTACGATCTTCTCCTAACACGGATTTCTTCACGGTTGAGGCGTCCCTTTATAGCAAGTAGCAGGAGGGCCTTAGCTTCCCTATAAGCGGCATTGTACCACGACTTCTTGGGCGTAGGGCCTTTCCTGTTCCCTGGGAATGAGAACAGATCCTGCTCTAAGGTATTGATGATGTCAGCGTGGATTTGTGCAAGCTTACCTCTACTGGTATCATCTGGAACCTCGTTTCCTAGCTGAAAGGCTTTCTCCAAAAATGGGATAATCCTTTCATATAGGCGGGGTATTCTATCCGGACTGTTGGCCAATTTCTCCCACTTGACTTTCCTCCGATTGTTTTCCAGTAGGAGGCCCACCTTATCTTTGTGTAATCCATGGGAAGCACCCACCCCCCCAGGCAGGGAATAAGTCAATTCCAACACATTGTGGTCACTGTCCGTTCTTTCAGTGACTTTGAAATCGACTATTGCTGGCCACATAAACAATTTAACCATGATGTAGTCCAGTCTAGATTCGCTACCTGTTTTGTTGTAGGTATGGCTGCTAGGTATATCTGATTTGCAACGGCCATTGCACGCCCTTATGCCTAGGTTGAGAGTGAGGGCAGTTATCTGCAAGGCCAGAGGAGTCCAGGCCCTTGGGGGTGGTGCCACCGTCTCTGGGATGAACCAGCAAAGGTCTTCCTCATGGGAGGGACCATTGCGTAGTCCAGGCAGTGGTTCGTAGTGACAATTAAAGTCGCCTCCTACCAGGCATGCTAGTTCGCTTGGAATGCCTTCTAGGAGCACTGATAACTCATCTATAGTCCCAGATTCTTTATGCATTGGTACCGGCCTTGAGTAAATGTTGATGACTAACAGCTTCGTGGAGTCTGGCCACTCTAGTAGGACAGCTAATAGGTCGTCGGAGGCGGTCTCTAGATAGGAAGCTTGGCAGCCCAGATCCGTGGCTATCCATGTCGTGAGTCCCCCCGACGGCCTACCCCTTCCCCCCCATTTAGCGGCTTTGAAAAAACAAGCAAAGCCCGGGAAAGGTATTTCCTCACGTGCCCAGGTCTCTTGAAAAAGGAGTATGTTTTTAGAGCTGATATAAGCACCCCACTCTGTACAGACTATTTTGCTGGCAAGGCCTGCCACATTCCAGGAAATCACTGTAATATGTGACAATTGGGTAGTGGATGGGCCTGAATCAACAGAGTTGCTGGGGGTAAGCTCGATGGGCACCGATTGGCTTATGAGGGAGTAATTCATGCCCATGGGTTTGTTGGCAGGGAATAGAGTGGAATGCATCCTGCTTGAGACTTGACTGGGTACGACTATACTGGGTACATTGGGGAATATATCTGGGGCTGGGGGTGTGTTAATCTCAAACATGGGAGATGCTTGTAGGACACTCCCCTCCTCAGCCACCTGTCAATCTACCATTTCTAGACTACTGTATCTGTTATGGGTAGATGGATAGGCAGGGTAATGTGTTCTGTGTGGCCCAGGGATTCCTCTCCTGCAGCTACCGTCCCCCCCCTCCTTCTTGTTACAGTTTCCCAACTGGCCTCATCCCCGTATGAAGGGAACTGCTCTATTGGTCTGCCCCTATGTTGTGAGTGGGCGATTCTCTCCCTTGGGCAGTTTTCCCAACCCTCCAACAGCTCTTGGTGGTGCCCCCATCTGTAATCCTCTAAGTTGTAAAAATTTGAGGGATAGAAAAATGAGAGAGGGAGTGGTTGGATGATACTACCAAAATCCTCGTCAGAAGCCCAGGAACAAATGTACGCGGCTGTATTCGGGTCTCTGAAAGTGACCAGAATGCAGTCTCCCCTGATGGATTTCCTAGTGTGGCCCACCCACGTTGCCCTCCTGGCCGTGGAAATATCACTGGTTATTCCTCTCGGGAGTGGTCTATTTACAGAGAGCCAGTTAATAACTTTGTTCTTCAGTGAGGTAGTGGATTCGAATGTGGGAGAATTTAATTCCGGGACCCCTGCCAGTACTAGGGTGTACGGTGCAGCTTCTGGGGGAAGATTTATAAGCTTTGGTCTACGGTTGGTATTTGATTTCTCTCCAATGGATTGTGGGGCGCCCTTGCTGTTAGACGAGGGCAAAGCAATGTCTTTTGATGGGGGAATTGTTTTTGGAGTAGCGGTTACTGTTTGTTGTTTTGAAGTTGGGGCCTTGTTGACCTTTGGTGGTTGGGGAGTGTTGTTTGGCGTGGGATGTGGGGGTTTGGGGGGGTTTGCGGGTGGGAGCTTATTGTTTGTTACTGTAGGTGGTCCGTTGCCCTTAGTGGGCATTGGACCCGATCCATCTTTTACTGCTTTTGTCCCACTGTTATCAGTTTTCCTTGAGTCGGCTAGTTGGACAGTTGCCTTTTCGATGTTAACTAGTCTGGCTTCGATCTTGATCAGTCTAGCCTCAAGGGGACTCAATAGGGACCTGATAAGTGTACCTATGTCCTCCAGTGTGATGTCATCGGAGGTGATATCTGCAGGCGCGTTGGTAGCGGGCTCTGGTGAGGTTGAAATGGCAGTTCTTAGAGTGGATAGACTTCCCGTCCTCTCCAGCCTAGAGGCAGGGGTAACTCCCTTCCACCCTTTACCTCTAGATTGTATGAGTTTAGGGGATTTAAACCTATTATCTTCTTTGTTTTGTCGGCCCTGCTTTTTTTTTTGTATAGCCCCTTCTCTAGCCCCCCTATTGCAGTCATTGTTAGGTTCTGTGACTTTGACTGCCTCAGAAATCTCTATTGGTATGGGTTGAGGGATTTGGGTGTTGGGTAAGGCCATAAGGCTTACATCCTCAAAGTCACTCGGGACCTCAATAGTAGACTCTGGGTTAGTAATTGAGGTACCTGGAAGTGGGCCTGTTACCTGATCAGTGCTACGGCTAGTTGGTAAACCGGGTCTATCTTCTGGGGTTCTAGCTTGGGCCACTGGGCCTAGTGAAGATCTCCTTACCCAGTCTATTTCTTGGGAGATTCTTCGCTCCAATACCTGGATTTCCTCTATCAAGAGAGATCCCGCCTTGGCAAAGTAGGTGTCGATAGGGCCTTTGACAGCTCCGGCCACGGCTAGGGAGGAAGTTTTACTCCTGGTTTCCCTAGTACTCATTTTGGTACGGTTTCAGTGTCCTCGGTGTGACAGGCAAAGAGACAGGGCCCGGACCGGACTCTCGCGTACTCGAACGGCCTCAAACGGCCCGCTCTTAGCCCGGTCTTCGCCCCGGGCTGCGTCCCGCGCTGCGGGAGAACAAACACTGTTTATAGTAGTTGGAAAGGGCGGGGGGGTGGAGCTACAGGGAGAGCGGACCGGAAGCTGGGCTCGGTCTCGCAGGGACACCTGGGTCAGGTGGTCCCTGCACGCTCGCAGCCCTGTAGCGTTGCTGGTCCCGAGGTCCAATCAGAGGTGCCCCCACAGGAAACAAGCAGAGTCAGTGCACGGTCCCACGACGAAGCGGCACCCGCGGAGCGGGTGCGGCGAGATTGAAAGTGCAGATGCTACATTTTTTACTTTTTTTGGCTTTTCTGAACAGTTTTATATTTTTTTTGTATTTTTTATGGGGAGAAACGAAAAACAGGGAATTGAAAATGGCTCAACTGGAGCAAAAAAAAAAAGGAAAAATTAAGGTTTCTTCGTGCATTTGTGGTTATCACCAGCAACATTGATAAGTGTAATGCTTTGCTCACCATAACTAATTGTTTTGTTACAATATATACAAACAATTTTGTATCCCCCAAACTTTGTTTGTATATTTGGAATCATCTCTCTTGCCTCTGGACCCGATGGAGTGGGTTCTTTGGTTGTTGAGGTTCTGGAAGATGATTGGGGTAGGTTTCTGCAGAGTTCTCTCACCTCTGCTGCAGAATAGTTATTAGGGTGCAAACGCTGCATGTGCCGAATCATTGTATGATTTCCAAAGGAATATTTTATTGCAGGGTTCCCCCTGGATAGCACAGCACCCCAGATGAGACAGGTCACCTTTGCAGCGTTTACTTTTTGGAACCCCTTGGGATTTTATAAAACTCCCATATGAAGTGCTCCCTAGGTTTGTATGGGGGATTGTCTTCAGGCAGGAACTGCCTTCTCTCTTCCTCCTCTTCCTCCTCCTCCTCCTCTTCTTCTTGACCACCAATGTGATGTTCTGGTGGTCCTTGTGGTGGTGGTGGTGGTGGTGGTGGGGCAGATGCTCCAGCTGCTGATAGTACTGTAGCCATATCTGTAAGAAAAAAGCAGGTCTTCCTCACTCAAAGAACAAAGTGAGAATGAGGAAAAAAGGTGGGGGCTTTCATCATTTGGAAAACAAAACTGTTCTGAACCAATGAAAAGTGTTATTTTCAAGTCACATGATCCGGTCTTTCATCATTTGGAAACCAAAACTGATCTGTACCAATGAAAAGTGTTATTTTCAGGTCACATGAGCCGACGCGCTTACGCTACGCACCCCGGTGCGCTCCCGAGGGCGCGCCCGGTGGCGCTTACGTTGCGCGATCGTATGCGCTTGGGCGCTTACGCCGTGCGTCATAAGACGCATCACGCGGCTACGCAATACGTCACGATGTTGTTTTCGTTCGCGGCAATAGCGCTAACGGGACGCTCCCCGGTACGCGCACCGGGGCGCACCGAAACACTGCGCTTACCCGTGCGTTCACCCGTACGCGCACCGGGAACGCACCAAGGCAGAAAAAAAAAGGAAAAATATACATTAAAAAAAGTATTATATAAATATACAATATAGGATTTATTATAAAAAATATTATATATCATAGCTATAGAAATTAGCTATTGAAAAACATATGAAATTCACTGTAAAAAACTTAGGTTTGAGGCCCTATATAGAGTTAGGAATTAGCATTTACAAAACCTATGAAATTCACTGAAAAAACCATAGGTTTCACACCAGTTATAGTTAGGAATTAGCTTTTAAAAAACCTATTAAATTCACTGAAAAAACCATAGGTTTCACAGCAGTTATAGTTAGGAATTAGCATTTAAAAAACCTATTAAATTCACTGAAAAAACCATAGGTTTCACACCAGTTATAGTTAGCTGGAAATTTTACTCGCAAAAAAGCAATGAAATTCCCATGTTATAGTTAGTTGGACTCACTATAACTTGCGCATGCAATGCACTGCTGATGACGTCACATATTACATCACTCATGACATGGTCAGTGACATCACTCATGACATTACTGATGACACCATCCTCGTGACAGAGTGACAGACCTCCTTTCACTGTAATGTAACCCTTGAAACACATATTCAAAAATAGAAACTAACATTTTCAAACAAGCATTAGAAATGCAATCGGGCTCGGATTTATTTGAGTTTGAGCTAATGGCATTGTAAATGCCAATGTATTGTTGCTATGTGTTATGGAGTGTGTTCATGTGGTGTGTACTGCCAGTAATCTCCTTGTGAGTGTGAGAATATTGCACCGTTACTGCCTGTGATGTCCTTCTTGTGAGTGTGAGAAGCTTGCACCTCTGCTGCCTGTGGTCTCCTTGTGAGTGTAAGAAGCTTGCACTGCTGCTGCCTGTGATGTCGTTCTTGTGAGTGGGAGAAGATTGCACCTCAGCTGCCTGTGGTCTCCTTGTGAGTGTAAGAAGCTTGCACAGCTGCTGCCTGTGATGTCCTACTCACTACTCTACTCTACTCACTACTCTACTCACTACTCTACTCACTACTCTGCACTCACTATTCACTACTCTACTCACTACTCTACTCACTACTCTGCACTCACTACTCACTACTCTACTCACTACTCTACTCACTACTCACTACTCTGCACTCACTACTCACTACACTACTCACTACTCACTACTCTACTCACTACTCACTACTCTACTCACTACTCTACTCACTACTCACTACTCTACTCACTACTCTATTCACTACTCTACTCACTACTCACTACTCTGCACTCACTACTCACTACTCTGCTCACTACTCACTACTCTACTCACTACTCACTACTCTCCACTCACTACTCTACTCACTACTCACTACTCTACTCACTACTTTCTACTCACTACTCTACTCACTACTCACTACTCACTTCTCTACTCACTACTCTGCACGCACTACTTTACTCACTACTCTACTCTACTCACCTCACTACTCTACTCACTACTCACTACTCTACTCACTACTCACTACTCTGCACTCACTACTCACCTCACTACTCTACTCACCTCACTACTCTACTCACTACTCACTACTCTACTCACTACTCACTACTCTGCACTCACTACTCACCTCACTACTCTACTCACTACTCACTACTCTACTCACTACTCACTACTCTCCACTCACTACTCACTACTCTACTCACTACTCTACTGACTACTCACTACTCTACTCACTACTCTGCACTCACTACTCACTACTCTACTCACTACTCTGCACTCACTACTCACTACTCTACTCACTACTCTACTCACTACTCACTACTCTACTCACTACTCACTACTCTGCACTCACTACTCTACTCACTACTCACTACTCTACTCACTACTCTACTCACTACTCACTACTCTACTCACTACTCTACTCACTACTCTGCACACTCACTCTGCACTCACTACTCACTACTCTGCACACTCACTCTGCACTCATTACTCACTACTCTGCACTCACTACTCACTACTCTACTCACTACTCTGCACTCACTACTCACTACTCTACTCACTACTATACTCACTACTCACTACTCTACTCACTACTCTACTCACTACTCTACTCACTACTCACTACTCACTACTCACTACTCTACTCACTACTCACTACTCACTACTCTGCACTCACTACTCACTACTCACTACTCTGCACTCACTACTCACTACTCTACTCACTACTCTACTCACTACTCTACTCATTACTCTGCACTACTCTACTCACTACTCTACTCACTACTCTACTCACTACTCTACTCACTACTCACTACTCACTACTCTACTCACTACTCTGCACTCACTACTCACTACTCTGCACTCACTACTCACTACTCTACTCACTACTCTACTCACTACTCACTACTCTGCACTCACTACTCACTAATCTGCACTCACTACTCTACTCACTACTCTACTCACTACTCTACTCACTACTCACTACTCTGCACTCACTACTTACTACTCTACTCACTACTCTACTCACTACTCTACTCACTACTCTACTCACTACTCTGCACTACTCTACTCACTACTCTACTCACTACTCACTACTCTACTCACTACTCTACTCACTACTCTACTCACTACTCACTACTCTACTCACTACTCACTACTCTACTCACTACTCACTACTCTGCACACTACTCACTACTCTGCACACTCACTCTGCACTCACTACTCACTACTCTGCACACTCACTCTGCACTCACTGCTCACTACTCTGCACTCACTACTCACTACTCTACTCACTACTCTGCACTCACTACACACTACTCTACTCACTACTCACTACTCTCCACTCACTACTCACTACTCTACTCACTACTCTACTCACTACTCACTATTCTACTCACTACTCACTACTCTACTCACTACTCTGCACTCACTACTCACTACTCTACTCACTACTCTGCACTCACTACTCACTACTCTACTCACTACTCTACTCACTACTCACTACTCTACTCACTACTCACTACTCTGCACTCACTACTCTACTCACTACTCACTACTCTACTCACTACTCTACTCACTACTCACTACTCTACTCACTACTCACTACTCTACTCACTACTCTGCACACTCACTCTGCACTCACTACTCACTACTCTGCACACTCACTCTGCACTCATTACTCACTACTCTGCACTCACTACTCACTACTCTACTCACTACTCTGCACTCACTACTCACTACTCTACTCACTACTATACTCACTACTCACTACTCTACTCACTACTCTACTCACTACTCTACTCACTACTCACTACTCACTACTCACTACTCTACTCACTACTCACTACTCACTACTCTGCACTCACTACTCACTACTCACTACTCTGCACTCAATACTCACTACTCTACTCACTACTCTACTCACTACTCTACTCATTACTCTGCACTACTCTACTCACTACTCTACTCACTACTCTACTCACTACTCTACTCACTACTCACTACTCACTACTCTACTCACTACTCTGCACTCACTACTCACTACTCTGCACTCACTACTCACTACTCTACTCACTACTCTACTCACTACTCACTACTCTGCACTCACTACTCACTAATCTGCACTCACTACTCTACTCACTACTCTACTCTCTACTCTACTCACTACTCACTACTCTGCACTCACTACTCACTACTCTACTCACTACTCTACTCACTACTCTACTCACTACTCTACTCACTACTCTGCACTACTCTACTCACTACTCTACTCACTACTCACTACTCTACTCACTACTCTACTCACTACTCTACTCACTACTCACTACTCTACTCACTACTCACTACTCTACTCACTACTCACTACTCTGCACACTCACTCTGCACTCACTACTCACTACTCTGCACACTCACTCTGCACTCACTGCTCACTACTCTGCACTCACTACTCACTACTCTACTCACTACTCTGCACTCACTACACACTACTCTACTCACTACTCTACTCACTACTCACTACTCTACTCACTACTCTACTCACTACTCACTACTCTACTCACTACTCACTACTCTGGTGGTGTTAGTACTGGTAGTACTGATGGTGGTAGTACTGGTAGTAGTGGTGGTGGTTGTGGTACTGCTAGTACTGGTAGTGGTAGTACTGGTAGTGGTAGTACTGGTGGTGTTGGTACTGGTAGTACTGGTGGTGGTGGTAGTACTGGTGGCTGTAGTAGTGGTAGTACTGGTGGCTGTAGTAGTGGTAGTACTGGTGGTGGTAGTACTGGTAGTATTGATGGTGGTAGTACTGGTATTACTGGTGGTAGTGGTGGTACTGGTAGTGGTAGTACTGGTGGTGGTGGTAGTGGTAGTACTGGTGGCTGTAGTAGTGGTAGTACTGGTGGCTGTAGTAGTGGTAGTACTGGTGGTGGTAGAAATGGTAGTACTGATGGTAGTAGTACTGGAAGTACTGGTGGTGGTGGTGGTACTGGTAGTGGTAGTACTGGTGGTGGTGTTACTGGTAGTACTGGTGGTGGTACTGGTAGTGGTAGTAGTGGTAGTACTGGAGGTGGTGGTACTGGTAGTGGTAGTACTGGTGGTGGTAGTACTGGTGGTGGTAGTACTGGTAGTGGTGGTACTGGTAGTGGTAGTACTGGTGGTGGTGGTACTGGTAGTGGTAGTACTGGTGGTGGTACCGGTAGTGGTAGTGCTAGTGGCGGTGGTACTGCTGCCCGTAGTACTGGTAGTGGTAGTACTGGTGGTGGTGGTACTGGTGGTGGTAGTACTGGTGGTGGTAGTGGTACTGGTATTGGTAGTACTGGTAGTGGTAGTACTGGTGGTCGTGGTACTGTTAGTACTGGTGGTGGTGGTAGTTGTAGTACTGGTGGCTGTAGTACTGGTAGTACTGGTGGTGTTGGTGGTACTGGTAGTGGTAGTACTGGTGGTGGTGGTGGTGGTGGTGGTACTGGTGCTGGTGGTGGTACTGGTAGTACTGGTGGTGGTAGTACTGGTGGTGGTGGTACTGGTGGTGGTGGTAGTGGTAATGGTAATGGTAGTACTGGTAGTGGCAGTACTGGTAGTGGTAGTACTGGTGGTGGTGGTACTGGTAGTACTGGTGGTGGTGTTAGTGGTAGTACTGGTGGTCGTGGTACTGTTAGTACTGGTGGTGGTGGTAGTGGTAGTACTGGTGGCTGTAGTACTGGTAGTACTGCTGGTGGTGGTGCATGTATCAATGAGTCAAATTTTTCCTAATGAAATAGCCATTGGCATTACGTGAGACACACAAGACATTTGTGAATTCCCATTGTAACCGCGGGAAGGCTCTGTTTTCCATGATTATTGCGTATTCACGTTTTTTCCACAAACTTTACAATAATGATGACTGCATGTTAACTCTGCGAGTCAGGCTCGACAGCACGTGTCACGAAGGTCACTTTTAACCCTCATCATTTATTCAACCAGTAGTCTGCATGTCAGCACTTATTAAAATTCGGAAAACAAAGCTTACAGAACCAGAATCCAAATGTTTTATATTAAAACGCCTTTAAACCCCGTTTTTTAAACCAAACCACAGACAAAAATAGTGCAGCGCAGCGTGCGAGGAAAATAAGGAAATGGCGCACCTTTGGAAATGAGAGTATTCAGGAAACACAAGAACTACAGTGTGGACGAGCATGTATGAGTCATCTTCTGTGAGCCTCGCCTGCTGCCTCTCCTCTCGTCATTTTACATTGAACGCGCTCACCGCTCAGACCATCTGGATTGCATTACACGGGTACTCTGACAGCTCCTAATTAAGATTAATAGTCTGCCGTGCGCGTAACCGCACAGAATATGCCAACATGACAGCCTAACATTACATATGCCCTATGGCATCAAGACTACTACAAAAACAGCACCGCGACGACCAATCACCATTCAGATAATAAAAAAAAGCTCGCGCACTAAGGAATGTTTCTTTCCTGAGCCCTAAAGAAACTTTTTTTTTTTTTCTTTAACAATAGGAGCTCGGAGCTCCGCCCCACTTCGTGGTGACGTAGGCCGAGCCCTAAAAAATGGAGATACCCATACCAGTTACAACAACCAATTCAATAATTCCACCATCTATATACACATCCACTCATTGACCAACAGTTCTATATAGTCACTCATACATATACTCACTCATCATATGTAGTGATACACCTATACATCCTGTTACACACCGACAGTCATCCAAAAGATACTCTCACACATACTCACACATGCAAATAAACTATTGAACATCCATTTATTTGCATATACAGCTATACACACACTACCACTTTACTTCTAAGGGAACTTACACATATGTACTCTCTGAAACAATCACTTATAGAAACACATACTTATTTAAACAGGAACTCTTACAATCTCTTACTCTCACATATACTCACTTATATACATCAATATTCACATATACTAGATTAAAACATATGTAGTTACTGATAAAGACACTGGTGAGACAGTCATTCACTCACTAACACACACATATACACACTCATTCACCCATACAGTCCTGCACATATGCTGTCTTCAAAACAGATACAAACAGAGAGTCAGTGATTCATGCATCTACCACCAAACCATACAGACACTCATACTGATATTAAAAAAAAACATTTAATAACCCATATACATACACATGTAGCTACTCACCAACCCATGCAGCCACTTATACACAAAGTGAAACACTAATACATATATTTAAATATTTAAACATTACTCACTAATATATGTATTCACTAAGATACACTTAATAAGCCAGTTAACCAATCAATTTTTTTAAAACAAAATCCATGTAAACACTTATTTAAACATTTATTCTTCCATCAACTTTTACATATACATATATAACACATATTTATTTTTCAGAAAGACACACATTCACTGGATAGTGTCATCAGTGATGTCATGAGTGATGTCACTGACCATGTCATGAGTGATGTAATATGTGACGTCATCAGCAGTGCATTGCACGCACAAGTTATAGTGAGTCCAACTAACTATAACGTGGGAATTTCATTGGTTTTATGCGAGTAAAATTTCCAGCTAACTATAACTGGTGTGAAACCTATGGTTTTTTCAGTCAATTTAATAGGTTTTTTAAATGCTAATTCCTAACTATAACTGCTGTGAAACCTATGGTTTTTTCAGTGAATATATATATATATATATCAGTCAATCAATCAATTGACTGATATATATATATATATATATATATATATATATATATATATATATATATATATATAATTATCCCTGTGGACGTAAGCAGAGGGATGCGGTGACACCGAGACAAGCCACTGGGCGTTTGTCAGCCTTTCACTGTATGGGCTGTCACAATGGACTCGATGTACCGGCATGCCCCTGGTCTCAACATCTTCACAGGAGGCACTGCAGCTGAGAGCGGAGGTGGGGAGTAATCATCAACTTAAAAGGCGTGGCCAGAGACTGCTCAGGACACTGCAAGTATCCCCAGGTGCGAGGCTCTAAGAGGAAACGGGAACCGGCACTGAAGAAAGCTAACATACTCGCTAGAAACGCGTCTGCCTTGCGTTTCCTGGACTGTGCTTTATTTATATTTTTTGCACAATAAATCCTGGTGGGAAGTTAGCACATGTCGGGCTCATTCTTTTTTGAGTGGGCGTTGGGTTCTATATATATATATATATATATATATATATATATATATATATATATTTCGCTCCTGTGTTGTGCACCAAACTCCCAGCACTCTCGAGCGGGTGCCCTTTAGCGGGTGGCGCCCCCGCCTCTATGACTGCTCCAAAGATTCCGTAGTGTTATGCTACAAGAAACAGCACTCACGGTAGCGAGCTTAAGATTTTATTAAAGCTCACGGTGTTCAGACGCGTTTCGGCATTCGCCTTCCTCGGTGTTAACATGGCGCCGCCGAAACGGCCATTCAGTAGTTTGATGATACCTGTGTGCATTACGATTTTGTTTCGTAAATGTAGAGTGATGGAATATTCCACTCCAAGATGGCGCCCGCATTTGTTTAATGGTGTCCTTTTTCTGTATCCATGAACGTTGATGTTTGAACATAAATAATGGCCGTTTCGGCGGCGCCATGTTAACACCGAGGAAGGCGAATGCCGAAACGCGTCTGAACACCGTGAGCATAACATACGGAATCTTTGGAGCAGTCATATATATATATATATATATATATATATATATATATATATAAATTTTTTTTTCCTATATTAGGACACAGAAACGTGCAACAATATATATATATATATATATATATATATATATATTCACTGAAAAAACCATAGGTCAGGTGATGTCACTGACCATGTCATGAATGATGTAACTGACTGTATGAGTGAGTGATTAAATGTGTCTCACTGAGTGCATGGGTTAGTGACTAAACTGTCTTAATTTGTGCATCATTATGTCTGTTGTTCTGTAAACTGCTGCATGTGTTGATCAGTAGCTATATGATTAACTATATGGGTTATTGATTGGTTGCCCAAGTATTTGTATGGGAGACTGAGAGTGTGTATGGGTGGCTGGGAGGTGTATGACTCTCTGCATAGATGTATGGGTTCAAAAGTGCATGTGGAAACAGCTGTATGGGCGGTTGACTGTGTGCATGACTGTATTGGTGAGTGAATAGATATCTCAGTGCTACATGTCAAAGTAAGTACATATGTAAAATACAGTACATGTGAGAGTTGACATATATAAATAACTGTGCATAAGAGCCAGTGAATGTGTGAGTGGCTGTATGGATCATTGTGAACTTGTATCCAGGATTGTATAAGTGAGTAAATATGTTTTAGTATATGTTTGAATAAGTAAGGTGTGTTTAACTGTATAGTTAAGGAAATGGAGGTGTGATTGATTGTTTGCATGACTGACTAGGTGTGTGTGTAACTTCATGGATGAGTGACAATCTGTGAGTCTGTGTTTACACTGAGTGTATCTAAGGTTATATTAGAGTCTGAAGAGGTTCATCGTATTATCACATGAATGATGTCATCAGTGATGTGATCAGTAATGTCAAATGAGATGTCATCAGTGATGTCATCAGTGATGTCATTTGAGATGTCATCAGTGATGTCATCAGTGATGTCATTTGAGATGTCATCAGTGATGTCACTGACCATGTCATGAATGATGTAATATGTGACATGATCAGCAGTGGATTGCGGGTGCGCGATATATAGTTAGTACAACTAACTATATATGGAATTTCAATGGTTTTGTGTGAGTAAAGTAAGGTTTTTTAAATGCTAATTCCTAACTATATATGGTTTATAACCTATGGTTTTTTCAGTGAATATATATATATATATATATATATATATATATATATATATATATATATATATATATATATATATATATATATATATATATATATATATATATATATATATATATATATATATATATATATATATATATATATATATATATATATATCTTCCTTTCTCTTTCCCTTTAATGAAATTGTGATAGGGTCAATAAAATGCATTTCTTTCTTTCCTCACACCATATGATTTCATCATATTAGGTCAAGTCACCTGCTATGTTTTATAATAAACTAGCTTACCCGTCGCGCGTTGCTGCGATCTCCGAAGAAAGGAAATTCAAGGAAACTCGTTATGATAACATTCAATTTACATTGTGTCATTTTTATTGAAACTTATTCATTTTAATATGGAAAACATTTCAAAGTGTTGTTATAATTCTATTTATTTATTCGAGTGCTTGTGGATAGACGATTTTTTGTTTTTCCATCTGGTGCGTACATCAGTATTTGAAAAATTATGAGGGCCCTGGGGGGCTGATATTTAAAAAAATGTTTATGCCAGAAACCTTCGCGGGAGTGTACTCAACAACTTCCCAAAGTTTCATGGCGATTTTTTTGTTTTTCCATCTTGTGCGTATATCAGTATTCGAAAGAATATGAGGGCCCTGGGGGGCTGATATTTTAAAACAAATTATTCCAGAAACCTTCGCGGGAGTGTACTCAACAACTTCCCAAAGTTTCCTGGCGACCGGATGAATGGTGTTTTAATTCTATTTATTTATTCGAGGGCTTGTGGATACACAATTTTTTTTTCCGTCTGGTGCGTACATCAATATTCAAAAGATTATGAGGGCCCTGGGGGGGCGATATTTAAAAAAAATGTATGCCAGAAACCTTCGCGGGAGTGTACTCAACCACTTCCCAAAGTTTCATGGCGATCGGATGAATGGTGTAGTAATGCATAAAGGACAAACAGACAGACAGACATCCTTTCGTTTTTATATATATAGATAAAATGTTTAGTAGAATTAAGGCAGGTTGAAGAAAATGTTTCTCATGATCTAACCAGGACATGTTGGATATTAATGTTTCATTTCATAGAGCAGTCCATTTTTACACAAAGGCACACTGAAAAGCTGACAGAGTAGGTTTGCAAAGGTTCTCATGAGAACCTTCTTAGATGTATCTTTTTGTAATAAGCTGAAGCCGCATTCAAATACCATCATGTCAGCATGAACTTTTACTGTGAGAGTTGAGAGGAGAGGCGACGGACCATCGAAGATCCTTCTTCATTGGCTGGAAATCACTTAAGCACCTGTATTTGCAAAATTGTATTTGCTTTCTATATAGTACGTCCTAGCTAAAGAGCCAATGCAGTCTATGCACACCTACCCTGCCATGCCCTTTAGCACCTCATTCTGCTTGACCGAATGCTACTGCTAATGTTCTTGTTTTCCTTACCCTTCGTGTTGAATTTATTTTTCTTCATGCTAAATCTTTAACTTGGATTTACGGTTGCTACTGCATCTGACTGGGAACTCAGCTGAGTTTCCAGAGCTGCTCTTAATAAGGAGTTTGTTTCTTGTGACTATTTGCTAATGCTCTATGTTATCAAAAATTGCCATTTTCTTCCTCCAGTGCTGCTCTGGATTCTCACCTCTGCTCCTCCAGCACTTGCACCTTCACTTCCAAATCCATCAAGCCTTTGTCTAGCCCTGTCACCGACTGAAAGAGCCTTCACTGCCTTAGCAATAGTCTTCATTTTCTCACTGAGTTCAACATGTAGGGCGTTTGCAGATCTTAATAGAATCCTCTCAACTATTGTCATATCTGCCTCTATCAGCAATGAATCTGAAATCTCTTGTAACACTTATTCATGCTTCCAGTGCCAGGCTGATGGAACTCTTCACTCTTCTTCCTTCTCCCATGGAGTCCATTTGTTACCTGAGACATTCAGGAATGCCATAGGCTAAATACAGCAAATAGGAGTGAACTCCAGATTTCAGTGTCCAACTGCAGCTTACCTTCGACCGACCCATGCCCTAGGAGCTGCCAGGTGGATGTGATACTTTCCTCTGGGGTGGCTGTTCATACTTCTTTGTAGATGGGTTTGGGATTACACATATTGGCTACTGTCCAGCTCTTTCTCACTCACCAGCGGTCCTTTGGGTACCAAAAGTGTCATCCCAGCAACTTCAGTTCCTTTGCTGGGTTTGCTTTTTACAGTTCTGCCACATCTCCCCAGCCAGTGCAACCACCTGTGAGGACTCTAACTGACTGATATTCAGTGCCTCTTAGGTGGCCACTAGTATCTCCGTCTGTGTTCAGGCACCGCTCATTACCCTTTGGGGTGTTGAGGAAACACTGCTGCACAGTCCATCAGAAGACAATCACCACCTACCATGGCAGACCAACAGCTACTGCTACCCTGATAAACCTCCTAGGAATCCCTTGCAGCCCAGAAGCTTCCAGCCAAAACAAACAAACCACGGTACAGCCAGAGGTCCGTCTCACTGCCGCCCTCTCGGGCCTCAGCCAGCCACACCCCTAAATACTAATGCTATGATGCGTGAAAGATTTTTATGTATTGCGGCACTCGTAATTTTTATGAACTTTTGTTACAGTTGGGTGTGTAGAAAGTAGACAGTTGTCTCCTGGGTCAGGTTTATTGCAATGGAAGCGGTACAGTTCTTATTTGCCTGCTTCACAAGGCGAAATATGTCTTCCCTCTTTGTCAGTGTAATTCCTTTCCCAGTGTGTTTTGTTTCCAGGCTGTAAGAAGATTTTTAAATCTGGCTTTAATGGTGCAGTTTAGACACTTCGAAGCACCATAAACAGTAGGTGTAACCTCAACACAGTTTACTGGTAATCAATTTCTCGAGAAAGGAAGGACTGAAACCCCTTCTTGCAACGTTTCACCATTGCCTTCGTATGTGTCTAGCTTTTTCTTTCCTACGAAAGCTAATTCACTTAATGCAAGAAATCCACAGAAGTCCAATCGTTTTTAGCAGAAGAGAAATCCAATGCCTTCCCGAAAACATGGCAGGATAAGTAGCAAAACTCATGCAGATGAGGCAATCAAAACGGCAGGAAAAGTACTAAACACAAGCCTTGTTAAAAACAAAGCCAAGTTCCTTACCGGTTTAGCAGGCTAGATGGCCAAAAGAGTCAGGAAGTCCAAAAGTCAAACAAAAGAAGCCAAAGTCAGATTTTAGAAAATCTTAAATATTATTGTGAGAATATTGCACCTAATTGCAGGAACGCGATTGAGCCGAGAGTCAGCTATGCTTGTATAAGGACCAGCAACCTGACCCCCGGTCATGCTCGATTTATGCTCCTGCTGTAGGGAGCTATGGAGCTCGGTTGTTTGTGTTGTTGCTTCTCATGAACATGTGTTCTTCTAGGATGAAGATTGGAAAAATGGTACTCCTGCAAAAGACTTTGCAGATGCACGCTGGGCCGCCTTATCATGGACATTATTCCCTTTGAGCTTACCAGCGCCCAGGGACCCACCACATAGACTTGCCTGCTGACTTACTTGTTGTTTTAATTTTTGTAATTTTGTACTTTGGTTTTAATGTAATGGTTTTGAGTAACCAAACAATAAAAATTAATCAATCAATCAATACTCCGGCAAAACTGGCAGGAAACTATTAGCAGAAGGGTCAAAGAAACACTGAAATATGCTGGCACAATGCATTTTGTCAAGCATCGGCAGGTGATTCCGGCGCAGATACTTAAGCATCTGGGGGAGCTACAAGAAAAAAAATGCAAGTTCTTCCCACCTGGCACCGACAAATGGAGTATAGGAATAGGTCAGATCCCGGAAACTAGTCTTAATCATGGGTTCTGTCACCATGAGAGAGCATCTTTAGATGTGTTTAGTACAGTTCGTACCTTGATGTGCCGTTAGTTTCAAGAGAGAAAGTGGTGTTTGTGCATCTCATGGTTTCTTTTTTATATTCTACATTGAGGTTTAGGGTTGATTGGCTTCAATTCTGATTCTGTTGCTGACTTCGTAGGGCGCAATGTGTTACTGTTGTGAGGCATTTTGGGTTGGTTTAATGCTTTTAAAGAGCAACACATTTTATTTTTTTTATTTTTTTTATTTAATGCGATTTTATATAGCGCGAACTTTACCCGAAGGTGTCAGAGCGCTTTACATAAGAACCAGTTGCAAAACATAAGGACTAAGGATTACATGTGTTACATAAAAGATACATACAAAAATTGCAAATGTACAAGATGTAGAGTCACACAAGGAAGAGTAGTGTGTATGGTAAATTCGAGGGCCGGCTCTATGGCGATGCAATCGATGCCACTGCACTGGGCGCTGACTTCAGGTGGTGCTGTTTTGTCAAGTTTATAGTGGATTTAAAAGCACCCACAGTTGTTCCTTGCCTCCAGCAATTTTCAGGCAACAAAAAAATGTTAATATAACTCTGGTGATAAATGGATCTGCTGGGGAGGATGGACTTTTGTCTTGTGGAAATTTTGACTCATCATAAAGTAGCGCAAGGGTTAATATGTCTGCTGCAAAGCACGTGTACCATGCGGATCACCAAAGTGCATGTATTATAAATAGTTTAGTGGGTTACTGCTTTTGTCGAAGAGATCCTTTTGTTACTTGCCATTTATAAATTAAAATCCTAATATAGAACAGTGAGCTATTAACTGTCATCAAAGCACTTCGTGGAAACTGCAAGTCATAGGCTAGAGCGTTGATTCTTTCGCCAGTCTTTCATCATCGTAATGCTGCTAAAAGGGTTCATCTGGGTATAAATCAATTCTTATTACTAAAAACAACTCCTAACCAAGGTGGTACGTTTTAAATTCTGAGTTTGTGTTTATCCAGATGAACCACTCTTATACATTACTACCTACCAGTATCAATGACTTGTGACTCCCTATACCTTTTAGTCCTCTTTCTTGTGTAACATTTCCTATACACGGATTTACACATGTGTGATTTATTGTCTCTGTGTAACGTGCCTGTGATGTAAAGTGCCCTGACGCCGTACGCTGTTTGAGTGGCACTATAAAAGAAAAGCATGTGAGAGATAGTAGTTATGGAGGCTTGAGGGTCACTGTTACAGGGTGGTAGTGAGGGAATTCATAGAGAAGGTCATTGAGGGGTGCCAACAAACATAGTCGCACTTGGCACCACACTCACTAAAGCCAGCCCTGAAGTGATAAGTGTCCATCATCCCCTTTGGTATCGCTTTGTTCGACCTAACTTGGCAGGGTATGCCCAGACATGGGTGCCTTGCTCACTTTGCCACTGGATTCAAGATAGCCTGGCTGATGAGGTTTATGAACCCAAAACTGGTACCAGGATGCTTGTTTCCGGACCAGGGAAGACATGGCTTGGAAGTTTGGGGTGTACTGTTCCCATGAGGCACAGGTTCAGACTGATTTGCATATGGCCATGTCTGAACTGGGGTGGTGGAGTGAGCTAAAGAATGATGATGGATTAAACCCAAATTAGTTGAATGGGGGTGAGTGTTTGATTGCTCAAACGCTCCATCCATCATCCCCTTTGGTATCGCTTTGTTCGCCCTAAGTTGGGTGGTGGAGTGAGCTAAAGAATGATGATGGATTAAATCCTGATCAGTTGACTGGGGGTGAGTGTTTGATTTGCTCAAACGCTCTGTCCATCATCCCCTTTGGTATCGCTTTGTTCGACCTAACTTGGCAGGGCATGCCCAGACATGGGTCCCTTGCAGTTCGGGCTGGACTGTTCCCAGGAGGCACAGGGTCAGGCTGATTTGCATATGGCCGTGTCTGAACTTGGGCGGTGGCATGAGCTAAAGAATGATGATGGATTAAAACCAGATCAGTTGACTGGGGGTTTGTGTTTGATTTGCTCAAACGCTCCGTCCATCATCCCCTTTGGTATCGCTTTGTTCGCCCTAAGTTGGCAGGGTACGCCCAGATGTGGGTCCCTTGCTCATTTTGCCCCTGGATTCAAGATAGCCTGGCTGATGAGGGTTATGAACCCTAAACGGGTCCCAGGTTGCTTGTTTCCGGTCCAGGGAAGACATTGCTTGGCAGTTCGGGCTGGACTGTTCCCATGAGGCACAGGGTCAGATTGATTTGCATACGGCCATGTCTGAACTGGAGTAGTGGAGTGAGCTAAAGAATGATGATAGATTAAACCCAGATCAGTTGACTGGGGGTGAGTGTTTGATTTGCTCAAACACTCCGTCCATCATCCCCTTTAGTATCATTTTAACACTTTCGGTGCTCATGATGAGCTCAGCTCGTCATAAGGCACAGTGACGCTCTGCTCATGACGAGACTGCCGCGGAACCCCACCCCCGTGGGGATAATTCCCCTCCTGTGCGGGGCGTTCCATTGAGTGGGTGGAGTCATATGAGCACAGCGCCACCGTGCTGCATGACGAGCCGAGCTTGTCACAAGCACGGCGGATCCGCGCATGGCCCCCCTCCCCCCGCGCCGCGGGGGAATTAGCCCCACGGCAAAGGGGTTAAAATGAATCAAGGTATGATAACTGGGAATTTTGAAACCTATGCTAAATGTAATGAAAACACCAATGCTATGCTTAGCAGGCAGTAAAAAGGCTTGGTAGGATGTGCTTACTAGACGTGATGGCCACTGTTCATGATACGCTAATTGGCTACAATGGCAGCTAGTCATGTTATCCTAAATGTTTAATGAAACCAAATGCTAAACCTGCATACAAAACACTGACTATGGTAGGAGCATGCCCGATAACAACCACAATTTTGCTAAATGGCTTATAATGGGCATACCTGGGCATAGTGGCAACTGATCTTGATGTGTTTGCCACTCATAATTGAAAATGGGCGAAGTATTCAAACTGGACACACTGAATCTGTTCATGATGTGCCAATTAGGCACCAAGACTATGAAGTGACACTGGTCATAAGTAAAACGTGTGCCCATCACATGCCATCTGGATAGTTTGGAAACTGAGCTGACCATGCTCACAGGAGATAATACAAACTATACATTCTTACAATGATGTGCATAATGGAATTGTTTCTTAATGTGTTATTTGGTCATAATGGAAAAAGGATATTGTAGGAAATTATCATTTTTTGCTGGACGAAGAACTCTGTGCACTTTACCTCTGCTAAAAAGTAGTAATGGGCTTGTACCTCATTTAAACATGGGTAAATTGGCTTATACCGAATCTCCTTACTTAACTTGCATTTAAGTCTTTCGTACATGGTATAGAGAGTGTGAGAATGTACCCAGGGTCAAGAAGTTAATTTTCAACTGTGGACTAGAGCACCTATTGCACCACCCACTACAGTGGCTGTGAAAGACTTCAGGCCAATCCTGAGTAGCCTGATGGCAACAGTTTGATCCCTACTGAACAGATATATCGAAATTGCCCTTCTAAGATGTAGGAGAACCTGATTTTAAGTATTAAAACAGTACTCCTAAGCAAACGTTGCCGCCCACAAGATACAGTGCATAATATTTCTGAGTGGAACTTTTTCGTGACTTTAGAAATGACATGTTCCCCCAGTGACAAGGCCAAACACAGCATTGCCACTGGTCAGGCTGTGGCTATATCATAGGATGAGTGTCAAAGTATATATTATACCTCTTTAAACTATAATGTTTGACCTGGGCATGCTACAGACTCCATTCAAAGACATATTTTCATATTACGAAGAATCCAATCAAATGGTAAAGTTGGATTTTTACTAGATATATGTAGTGCCACTGGAATTATGGGGCATGAGAGGGCCAAATTATGCAGTATGGTTAATTAAATTATGCAGCAAAAAAAGGCAAACTGTGCTGCATAATGCAACACACTTTGTAAAAGTATTACTCCATTATTTTGTCATTTTAAATCTTGGTAACTCTGAATGGGCATTGGTTGCGTCTCATTAGAACCAGTTTAACACCCAAAAATAGCAATATGCACCAGAAAGGAGACCAGGCTAGCTTTGCAAAGGTCCCTCCATTGTGTAGCAACACGTGCCTCTGCATTTTTAGTAACCTTTGAACCGTTTCAGTTAGGACAAATGTTTTATGTTAAAATATGCAGATTATGCACCAGATGGTGAATTAAGTGGCAAAAGCAGCAAATCTATAATTTAGCAAAACTTATTGAAGGCGCACAATCGTATTCTTTCAGTTGCCCTGGATAGGGAAAGTCCCGGTTATCTTCACACAGGGCTTCCTCGAGCCCGTTTATATACAGATTAAAAAGGAGTGGGGCCAGGACACAGCCCTGCCTGACTCCACTCCAAATCGGGAATGCAGCCGAACAATCGCCCTTCAGGCCGTAGCGAACGTGTGCCTTGGCATCACGATAAAAACATCTCAGAAAATAATATCCACATCCACCCCCAGATCTCCCAGCAGATTCCATATGCTTATGCTATATGTTATCAAACATTGCCATTTTCTTCCTCCAGTGCCGCTCTGGATTCTTACCTCTGCTCCTCCAGCACCTGCAACTTCACTTCAAAATCCATCAAGCCTTTGTTTAGCCCTGTCACCAACCTGACAGATCCTTCACTGCCTTAGCAATACTCTACATTTTCTCACTGAGTTCAACATGTAGGGCGTTTGCAGATCTTAATAGAATCCTCTCAACTATTGCCATATCTGCCTCTATCAGCAATGAATCTGAAATCAATTGTGACACTTCTTCATGCTTCCAGTGTCAGGCTGATGGAACTCTTCACTCTTTTTCCTTCTCTCATGGAGTCCATTTGTTACCTGAGACATTCAGGAATGCCATAAGCTAAATACAGTAAATAGGAGTGAACTCCAGATTTCAGTGTCCAACTGCAGCTTACCTTCGACCGACCCATGCCCTAGGAGCTGCCAGGTGGATGTGACACTTTCCTCTGGGGTGGCTGTTCATACTTCTTTGTTGATGGGTTTGGGATTACACATATTGGCTACTGTCCAGCTCTTTCTAACTCACCCGTGTCCCTTGGGTACCAAAAGTGGCATCCCAGCAACTCCAGTTCCTTTGCTGGGTTTGCTTTTTACAGTTCTGCCACATCTCCCCAGCCAGTGCAACCACCTGGGAGGACTCTGAATGACTGATCTTCAATGCCTCTTAGGTGGCCACTACTGTCTCCGTCTGTGTTCAGGCACTGCTGGGGTGTTGAGGAAACACTGCTGCACAGTCCATCAGAAGACAATCACCACCTACCATGGCAGACCAACACCTGCTGCTACCCTGATAAACCTCCTAGGAATCCATTGCAGCCCATAAGCTTCCAACCTAAACAAGCAAACCATGTTACAGCCAGAGGTCCGTCTTACTGCCGCCCTCTCGGGCCTCAGCCAGCCACACCCCTAAATACTAATGCTATGATGCGTGAAAGATTTTTATGTATTGCGGCACTCGTCATTTTTATGAACTTCTGTTACAGATGGGTGTGTATAAAGTAGGCAGTTGTCTCCTGGGTCAGGTTTATTGCAATGGAAGGGGTACAGTTCTTATTTGCCTGCTTCACAAGGTGAAATATGTCTTCCCTCTTTGCCAGTGAGGTAAGGTAAGGTAATGTTTATTTGTACATGATTAATTAAAATCTTTACAAAAATATAAAAACACCAATAGGAACATTAAAAGCCATTTGTACTTAAACTTAAAAAATACGAGATTTGCTGGGATCTGTTCAAGGTTATCCTCAGGGCCTAATAATGTTCATCAAACGCTATTAAGTCTTTTTCTTGTTAAGTCAAAGAACTTCACAACCTGACAATTCAGTTTGATGTTACTGGTGGTAAAGCATAGTTTGACTGCCTGCCTGCAGGTCCGAACAGCATGTGATTTAAAGGATGGTAGCAAAAGGTTGTACCTCAAATCCCTTAGTCTAGGACATATACAAAGCACATGGACAATGTCCTCCTTACCGGTTTTACACAGGCGACACTGTTGCGAAGAATGTATTCTCTCCCAGGGAGGCATGTGTGGCAGTATCGGGATTACACCAAGGCGTAATTTTAGGAACTTTTCTTTGACTTTTATTTTCATGCCAATTTTGAGGTATGCTTGTGGCTGTATTTTACCATAGTCACCCAGTGTTGTCCATCCATGCGCGCTGTTTGCTAAGTCCTTCTTATCTTCAATCCCTGAGATAATACGAGCTGATTTTTTGGCTACTTTTTTGAAGGACAGGAGATCTTTGCCAGTGTATTTCCTTTCCCACTGTGTTTTGTTTCCAGGTTGTAAGAAGATTTTTAAATCTGGCTTTAATGGTGCAGTTTAGACACTTCCAAGCACCATAAACAGTAGGTGTAACCTTAACACAGTTTACTGGTAATCAATTTCTCGAGAAAGGAAGGACTGAAACCCCTTCTTGCAACGTTTCACCATTGCCTTCGTATGTGTCTAGCTTTTTCTTTCCTACGAAAGCTAATTCACTTAATGCAAGAAATCCACAGAAGTCCAAGAGTTTTTAGCAGAAGAGAAATCCAATGCCTTCCCGAAAACATGGCAAGATAAGTAGCAAAACTCATGCAGATGAGGCAATCAAAACGGCAGGAAAAGTACTAAACACAAGCCTTGTAAAAAACAAAGCCAAGTTCCTTACCGGTTTAGCAGGCTAGATGGCCAAAAGAGTCAGGCAGTCCAAAAGTCAAACAAAAGAAGCCAAAGTCAGATTTTAGAAAATCTTAAACATTATTGTGAGAATATTGCACCTAATTGTAGGAACGCTATTGAGCCGAGAGTCAGCTATGCTTGTATAAGGACCAGCAACCTGACCCCAGGTCATGCTCGGTTTATGCTCCTGCTGCAGAGAGCTATGGAGCTCGGTTGTTTGTGTTGTTGCTTCTCATGAACATGTGTTCTTCTAGGATGAAGATTGGAAAAATGGTACTCCTGCAAAACTGGCAGGAAACTATTAGCAGAAGGGTCAAAGAAACACTGAAACATGCTGGCACAATGAATTTTGTCAGGCATCAGCAGAATATTCCGGCGCAGATACTTAAGCATGTGGGGGAGCTACAAGAAAAAAATGCATGCTCTTCCCACCTGGCAACGACAAATGGAGTATAGGAATAGGTCAGATCCCTGAAACTAGTCTTAATCGTGGGTTCTGTCACCATGCGAGAGCATCTTTAGATGTGTTTAGTACAGTTCATACCTTGATGTGCCGTTAGTTTCAAGAGAGAAAGTGGTGTTTGTGCATCTCATTGTTTCTTTTTTATATTCTGCATTGAGGTTTAGGTTTGAATGGCTTCAATTCTGATTCTATTGATGACTTCGTAGGGCGCAATGTGTTACTGTTGTGAGGCAATTTGGGTTGGTTTAATGCTTTTAAAGGGGAAACAACCTTTACAACGCAACTTTTACAACGCACTACCATTACAACGAAACTTTTACAATGCAAGATCCATTACAACGCATGTCATTACAACGCAACCTTTACAACGCATGACACTACAACGCATACCATTACAACACATGTCATTACAACGCAGTCATTACAACGCATACCATTACAACACATAGTACCCTTACACTATCCAACACTTACCCTACTGTTGCACCCCCTGGAGTTAGAATAGTACTTTTTACCCCTACACTATCCAACACTTACCCTACTGTTGCACCCCCTGGAGTTAGAATAGTAAGTTTTACCCCTATACTATCCAATACTTACCAAATTTGCGTTGTAATGGTATGCGTTGGAATGGTATGTGTTGTAAAGGTAGTATGCGTTGTAATGGAATGCGTTGTAATGGTAGTTTTAGGAAGTTCGTTGAATTGGCATGCTTTGTCTTGGAATGTGTTGTAATGGATGTTGCGTTGGGAAAAATGTGTTGTAAAGGCATGCGTTGTAAAAGTATGCGTTGTAACGTCATACAGCCCTTTTAAAGAGCAACACATTGGCATCTCTTTCATGGTTTAAGCTGTGTTGTTTGCATCGGAGTAGTGTGTATGGTAAATTCGAGGGCCGACCCTAGGACGATGAAATCGATGCCACTGCACTGGGCGCTGACTTCAGGTGGTGCTGTTTTGTCAAGTTTATAGTGGATTTAAAAGCACCCACAGTTGTTCCTTGCCTCCAGCAATTTTCAGGCAACAAAAAAATGTTAATATAACTCTGGTGATAAATGGATCTGCTGGGGAGGATGGAGTTTTGTCTTGTGGAAATTTTGACTCATCATAAAGTAGCACAAGGGTTAATATGTCTGCTGCAAAGCACGTGTACCATGCGGATCACAAAAGTGCATGTATTATAAATAGTTTAGTGGGTTACTGCTTTTGTCGAAGAGATCCTTTTGTTACTTGCCATTTATAAATTAAAATCCTAATATAGAACAGTGAGCTATAAACTGTCATCAAAGCACTTCGTGGAAACTGCAAGTCATAGGCTAGAGCGTTGATTCTTTCCCCAGTCTTTCATTATCGTAATGCTGCTAAAAGGGTTCATCTGGGTATAAATCAATTTTTATTACTAAAAACAACTCCGAACCATGGTGGTACGTTTTAAATTCTGAGTTTGTGCTTATCCAGATGAACCACTCTTAAACATTACTACCTACCAGCATCAATGACTTGTGACTCCCTATACCTTTTAGTCCTCTTTCTTGTGTAACATTTCCTATACACGGATTTACACATGTGTGATTCATTGTCTCTGTGTAACGTGCCTGTGATGTAAAGTGCTCTGACGCCGTACGTTGTTTGAGTAGCACTATAAAAAGAAATGCATGTGAGAGATAGTAGTTATGGAGACTTGAGGGACACTGTTACAGGGTGGTAGTGAGGGAATTCATGGAGAAGGTCATTGTGGGGTGCCAACAAACATAGTCGCACTTGGCGCCACACTCACTAAAGCCAGCCCTGAAGTGATAAATCATTGTAAAGGACAGGGTATGCTAACACACTCTAACTAGGTACAAAGGAAACTGGTCATGTTGTATGAACTGCTCACAATGAAAAGTGTCAGTAAGGTGCTGAATGGGCATGCTTACATTTAACCAATGCAAAAAGAACTATTGATGGACAGCATGCAGAACAATGTCTTACATTTACCCCAGTAAAGAGATCTGGGCACAAATCCATTGTTTTGTTTGCTCACCATGCCATTCCAGTTTGGACCCAGCCAGTGGAGTGAGCTAAAGCATGATGATGGATTAAACCCAGATCAGTTGACTGTGGGTAAGTGTTTGATTTGCTCAAACGCTCCGTCCATCATCCCCTTTGGTATCGCTTTGTTCGCCCTAAATTGGCAGGGTATGCTCAGACGTGGGTCCCTTTCTCACTTTCACACTGGATTCAAGATAGCCTGGCTGATGAGGGTTATGAACCCGAAACCGATCCCAGGATGCTTGTTTCCGGTCCAGGGAAAATATGGCTTGGCAGTTCGGGCTGGACTGTTCCCGTGAGGCACAGGTTCAGACTGATTTGCATATGGCCATGTCTGAATTAGGGGTGGTGGAGTGAGCTAAAGAATGATGATGGATTAAACCCAGATTAGTTGACTGGGGGTGATGTTTGATTTGGTCAAACATTCTGTCCATCATCCCCTTTGGCATTTCTTTGTTCGCCCTAAGTTGGCAGGGTGTGCCCAGATGTGGGTCCCTTGCTCACTTTGCCACTGGATTCAAGATAGCCTGGCTGATGAGGGTTATGACCCAAAATCGGTCCCAGGATGCTTGTTTCCGGTCCAGGGAAGATATGGCTTGGCAGTTCGGGCTGGACTGTTCCCATGAGGCACAGGGTCAGACTGATTTGAATATGGCCATGTCTGAACTGGGGTGGTGGAGTGAGCTAAAGAATGATGATGAATTAAACCCAGATCATTTGGCTGGGGGTGAGTGTTTGATTGCTCAAACGCTCCACCTATCATCCCCTTTGGTATCGCTTTGTTCGCCGGGTATGCCCAGACGTGGGTCCCTTGCTCACTCTGCCACTGGATTCAAGATAGCCTGGCTGATGAGGGTTATGAACCCAAAACCGGTCCCAGGTTGCTTGTTTCCAGTCCGGGAAGACATGGCTTGGCAGTTCAGGCTGGACTGTTCCCATGAGGCACAGGGTCAGACTGATTCGCATATGGCCATGTCTGAACTGGAGTGGTGGAGTGAGCTAAAGAATGATGATGGATTAAATCCAGATCAGTTGATTGGGGGTGAGTGTTTGATTTGCTCAAACGCTCCGTCCATCATCCTCTTTGGTATCGTTTTAACACTTTCGGTGCTCATGACGACTCAGCTCGTCATGAGGCACAGTGGCGCTCTGCTCATGACGAGCTGAGCTCGTCATGACTGCAGCGGAACGTCCACGTGGGGATAATTCCCCTCCTGTACGGGGCGTTCAATTGAGTGGGTGGAGTCATATGAGCACAGCACCACCGTGCTGCATGACGAGCCGAGCTTGTCACAAGCACTGCGGAGCCGCGCACGGCCCCCGCGCCACGGGGGAATTAGCCCTGCGGCGGAGGGGTTTAAATGAATCAAGGTATGATAACTGGGAATTTTGAAACCTATGCTAAATGTAATGAAAACACCAATGCTATGCTTAGCAGGCAGTAAAAGGCTTGGTAGGATGTGCTTACTAGACGTGATGGCCACTGTTCATGATACTCTAATTGGCTACAATGGCAGCTAGTCATGTCATCCTAAATGTTTAATGAAACCAAATGCTAAATTTGCATACAAAACACTGACTATGGTAGGAGCATGCCCGATATCAACCACAATTTTGCTAAATGGCTTATAATGGGCATAACTGGGCATAGTGCAACTGATCTTGATGTGTTTGCCACTCATAATTGAAAATGGGCGAAGTATTCAAACTGGACACACTGAATCTGTTCATGATGTGCCAATTAGGCACCAGGACTATGACGTGACACTGGTCATAAGTAAAACGTGTGCCCATCACATGCCATCTGGATAGTTTGGAGACTGAGCTGACCATGATCACAGGAGCTAATACAAACTATACATTCTTACAATGATGTGCATAATGGAATTGTTTCTTAATGTGTTATTCGGTCATAATGGAAAAAGGATATTGTAGGAAATTATCAGTTTTTTGCTGGACGAAGAACTTTGTGCACTTTACCTCTGCTAAAAAGTAGTAATGGGCTTGTACCTCATTTAAACATGGGTAAATTGGCTTATACCGAATCGCCTTACTTAACTTGCATATAAGTCTTTCGTACATGGTATAGAGAATATGAGAATGTACCCAGGGTCAAGAAGTTAATTGCCACCTGTGGACTAGAGTACCTATTGCACCACCCACTACAGTGGCTGTGAAAGACTTCAGGCCAATCCCGAGCAGCCTGATGGCAACAGCTTGATCCCTACTTAACAGATATATGGAAATTGCCCTTCTAAGATGTAGGAGAACCTGATTTTAAGTATTAAAACATTACTCCTAAGCAAACGTTGCCACCCACAAGATACAGTGCATAATATTTCTGAGTGGAACTTTCCTGACATTAAAAATGACATGTTCCCCCAGTGACAAGGCCAAACACAACATTGCCACTGGTCAGGATGTATCTATCTCATAGGATAAGTGTCAAAGTATATATTATACTTCTTTAAACTATAACTTTTGACCTGGGCAAGCTACAGACTCCATTCAAAGACATATTTTCATATTACGAAGAATCCAATCAAATGGAAAGTTAGATTTTTATTAGATATATGTAGGGCCTTTGGAATTATTGGGCATGAGAGGGCCAAATTATGCAGTATGGTTTCTTAAACTATGCAGCAAGAAAAGGCAAACTGTGCTGCATAATGCAACACATTTTGTAAAAGTATTACTCCATTATTTTGTCATTTTAAATCTTGGTAACTCTGAATTGGCATAGGTTGCGTCTCATTAGAACCAGTTTAACACCCAAATATAGCAATATGCAACAAAAAGGAGACCAGGCTAGCTTTGCAAAGGTCCTTCCATTTTGTAGCAACACATGCCTCTGCATTTTAGTAACTTTTGAACCATTTCAGTTAGAAACAAATGTTTTATGTTAAAATATGCAGATTATGCACCAGATGGTGAATTAAGTGGCAAAAAATGGGAAGTTATTCTGGAAAGTTACCTTTACACTGCCCGAAGCTGAGGGAGGTCCCAGCCTGTGCTTGACCTAAAAGAGGTTTGAAAGATGTGAAAAACACTCCCAGAGCAGAGACAAAGGCCTGGGTGAGGGAGACGTTTTATTCCCCTGGCAGGAAGACCGGTTGCGTGGGCCTGGGAACTTAATTTACTTCACAAGTAAATGTTAGGTGACACCTGGAAATACCCTAGCCTTTGACTCCATAATTAAGGTTACACCAAACCCAGTGGGGTCAAACTACCCCTGAATAGGATAGATTGACCACAGATTAGGGACTGCTCATTGCATTGTCCACATCTCTGAGTGAGACGCAGGTTCTGTAAAAGTGGAGAAGGGTTTCCTCATCTTGGATTTTGAGAGTGAGGTGCCCTGCGGGATTGTTTGCAGTAGGGCAAACAGGACCTGCTGAAAAAGTGAGCAGGGATGCTTCCAGGAACTTTTACACAATTGGTTAGGGATTGCGCAGGAGTCACCCCTGCCAGCTAGATGGTGCCAGGTATAAATGTGGCATGCCCAGGCACCATCATTCGAACACTTTCTAGACAAACAGAAGATCAGAATAGGACCATACCTGCTGTCTGCGACCTGAGAGGAGCCCTGAGGACAGGACCCACTCCTCCTTTGTATCTAGAACAAAGAAGTGGATTCCAAGATCAGTTGGCTGACTTCCTGTGTTATTACAGGGATACAACAACCTGCAAGATGTCTTTTTGCCTGAGGTATGAACTGAACAGAGGCATCTGGACTGGAATTTGTGATTGATCTTTGATTGCTGTTCTGAGAGTTTCTAAGTGTCTCCCCTTAGGTCCAGGGGGCCTTAGAAGTGTCCTCCTTTAGTCACTTGGGCACCAAAAGAAAGTTTGTTAACTTTTGAAAACTTTTTCTCCAGAGCTTCGGCAGAAAGGCCCAAAAAAAGTACCTTTCTTGAGTGGGAATTAGAAACATTTTTGAACTTATTGTATCCGACCTGTTCGGCCTTAAATTGTGACTAGGTTCTGGTGTACTATTCCCATTTACTATCATTTGCGCTTTGAGAATTTTAGTGCTAATTCTGCTTTAAATGTATTCCTTGTGCTGTAATTTAATTTTTTATACTTATTCTATGCTCCTGGTTTGACTTGGTACTTTTATTGCTCAGAGTTTTGACTTTATTTAAGTTTTGGTACTTCATAAATGGCTCTGACGTGGCCTGTCTGCTCTGTACCAAAGCTAACACAAAGTTGAGCCAGGTTAATTTAGTGATTTTGAGAGTTAATCCTGACATGAAATCCTATATATTCTTTGAGGTGGGCAGTAGTTCGCCCAAAATAACGAATTTCTTACTGATAAAATGTGCTAACTAGACATCAAGGGCAGTACTTGTGATGTACCAACTGAGAATACAGAAGCTACTCATAAAGCACTAACTGGGATAGTGGAACCCCACAGTGATCTGTTAAATATGCATAGTAGAAACAGCCCATTATGTGCTAAAAGGCTGCAATCGAAACTGCCCAAGGAATGTTGGAATGGAAACCAACCACAGAAAATTCTGTAAGACCCTTAAAACCTAGCTGTTCTGATCTCTCCTGTCTCTGTTTGCCACCTTCATTCTTTTTCCTCTATGTCTATGTTCTTGGATTTAGGCTATCACTTTGAGACCCTCGGGTTATATGTGCGCTTAATAAAATCCTATAACATAATATGGTGTAATAGAAAGTGACCACAAGATTCTACGTGGCCATATTGAAATCTGAGAGTTGTGTATCAAGTTGGCATAATGAAAAAAGTCCAATAATTGTTAACTGGACAAAATGGAAATTGGCCTTGTGGCGGATCTTAGACATGGTGTGGAAAGCAACATTTATGTGAATGTAATATAATGTTGAATTAATAAACTATTGATGTTACTGTATATACACAATGTTAACTGTAAAAGAAAGGATATTTACAACAGAATTAAAACTTCTACCTAAAACTATGTTTAAACTCGGTTAGAGATCAACATGATGTAATGAAGTTAATATGTCACCCTATACCAGCATAGCGCCTTTGATTTATTTTTATTCTGGTGCCTTTATTTTGAAGCATTTAAAATAAATATGTAGCAAGTAACTCCGAAAATGTGGTGCTACTCTTGGAACATATCTTAAACAAATATAAGCATTTACCTATGTATGAAAAGAAGCCTGCAGGTTTAAGTAATCCACAGACACACACTACCACATCACATCTGAGGCTTTCCCATTGTTTCAAAATGGCGATCAGCATGTCTGGCTCATAATATTGAGCGATCCAGTGTAGCTACTCTCCTGGTTCACCTAAAGGCACTACATAGTCACAACATTGAGTATAGATTGAAAATATTTATTTATTATTATGCAAGATTAGAGCCTAACTTGGCTCACAGGTTCATTTTATAAGAATTAAACAGAATATATCAAGAAAAAACATAACTAAACAGTGATCTGTACAATGAAAATTTCACAGTACACACTAACCACTTTGAAAAAAAACACTTCTAATTGAAAATTCTAAAATATCCTTCTATTGAAATTTCAAGTTACCGGACTAATTAGAAAGTATTCATCAACATATTAATCACCTTAAATATATTTAATGGTATTCACAATAATACCTCTGTGGAGCTTAAAAGGAACCATAGCATAGCATTTCAATAAAAAAAAGTCCTAAGCCAGTTTATTTCTGATGCTTGCCAAAGTCATCAGAGATTCATTAGAAATTCATTAAAAAGGGCGTCGTGTTTCCCACCACAAAAGAATACAAAGTAAAACACAAATCAGTCATAAACAACTGACTAGGTAACAATCATAATGTACATCTTAAAAAACATCTAAAACATTTTAAGTCAATAAAGTCATTTCCATTTTTCCTTTTGAGGCAAAATGGGAAAAGGGCATACAACATCAGGCACAACTGTTTCAATATCATAAAAAAGGGAGTGCAAATAATATTTCTGTACGTTTGCTAATGCTGTAATCTCATCTTGGATATAATTATTACACAAATTATATATGCATTCTTCTCTTTTTTCATTTTTCCATGCACTGTCATAATTCCTAATTTAGCAAATTCAATCTCATTAATAGGGTAATTATCCGTACCCCATGATCGAAGCTCCATTCTACATATGGTTGAGCCACATTTTCCTTAAATGTTGAATTAATATCTAAAAACGTACTTTTACTAATAGAAGACCACACCAATTTGCATACTAAGGTTTAGGCAACATTTCCTAAGAAACTGGTTCAACTCCATTTTCAATGAAAAACAGGGGGAGAAGAAGGATTGGGCTAGGTTCACCTTCCTATGTGAGGGAAGCAAAAAGGATCCGTGGATGACGGATCAAATAAACAATCATGCTTAAATGCTAACCAGGGTCACAAAGCAACTCAAGTTCTAGGCAAAGTTCTAGAATTCTGAACAGTTCAGTTTTCAAAATTTAAATTATTCTACACAACTGTTAAGCATGTCTGATGTCCTCCGATAAAGTTCATCTCAGCATATTTTCCCCAGGCCACTGTTAGAGCAAGGATTATTATAAATATATACTTTATTTTGGATGTGAGGCCACAAAAGATGAAAAAATAGATGAAAAATATACATTATCATACATTGTGTTTAAAACAAGTGAACATTTTCAGAGCTTTCTAGACAACGTTTCACTGACATCATATAATACTGAATAAAGAGCAAGAGAGAACAATAGTCCGCCATGTCCAATGATAGTCTAAACAATTTCATCAGACCATAATTTACCATGCGAGAGAGAGGAAAGTAAAGCCAATTCATGTTCTGAAGGTTCACAATATGACAGTGCCAATCGCTATTTAAAACATATACATGTGATTCCAGTACTAAAATCTTACAAGGGGATTCAATTGCTTCAAACTGAGGCTAAAACACAGTCATATAAAATGCAAGTTACCAGTTTTGGTCTGCATTTACAAGGAAACTATAGTAATATGAGGGTTACCCAAATTGGGCGGATACAAATGCCCTATGTATATAATCTCTGTCTTTTGCTCAGCTAATTCGCTATTGCTCTCACCCATCACAAATTTGGAATAGACGTCTGATTAGATGCTCAACATTTAAAACCTGTCAGTATGAAACATCTAAGGTTCAAGAGAGGCATTAGGGGCCAGATGTAGGAGAGGAAATACAGGTCGGTAACGGCCGAATTCGGCCGTTACCGACCGGTATTTAGGATTCGGCATGTAGGGGCCATTATTTTACAGAACCGGTAAATTTACCGATTCGGTAAATTTACCGATTCTGTAAAATACCGAATCGGTAATTTTACCGATTCGGTAAATCCAAATGTAGGTGACACTCCTAAGAGTGCCACAGGCCCTTAAGAGTCGGTATTTTACCACCCAATCCTATTGTGTGGTAAAATACCGAATTCAGGTGTGCATGCACATCTGTGCATGCACACCTGTGCCATGTGACACACAGACATGCCCTTAGGGCATGTATGTGTGCCACATGTCACACATGCATGTATTTGGGGTGCTAGAGGGTGTCAAAGTGACACCCCCTGCACCCTTTCAGGATTCGGTATTTACCGATTCGGTAAATATCGAATCAGTATTGCCCATTCATTCCTATGGGCTTCAAAGCCCGTAGGAATCAATTGGCAATACCGATTCGGTATTTACAGAATCTGTAAATACCGAATGTTTCCGATTCGGTAAATGAAAATAAAATTTTACCTACATCTCCCACCTTCTTATTTACCGATTCATAAATACCGAATCGGTAAAATTCGGTATTTATGAATCGGTAAATTAGAATTACCTACATCTGTCCCTAGATGACTTACACTTTAGGATAGTGGAGATAAAAACAACAAGGACTATGTGAGGCTTTTCGGGAGGGATAACAGGGAGTGCTTCAGCCTGGGGGCGGCAATCAACTTCCATCTGGCAAATAACCCTCACTAGCTATCATGTTTGCTCCAAGTCTCCAAGCCCAGAGGAGGAACCTATAGGTAGCAAACACAATCTGATCATCTGTGTCACTTCTTAAGAGCCTGTAGGCCCCCCAGTAGTGTGTTGTATTCATGTTCTTGCACACTGGCTTAATCTTCCTTCTATGTGGAGGACATAGCCTGGGCAAAAGAAAATAAAGTGCCCTGCCGACTTGGGGATCATCGAGCAGAAGCGGCAATTATGGATTGGTAGAGTATGTTTACCCCATCTGCCCATGAATGTCCTGAGGGGGAGGCTGCCTATCTTAAATTTAATGGATAGTCTTAGCTTGAGAGGGTTTTAACCTATCCAGGTATGGCTCAAACATAGGTGACTTCAAAAACATGGGTTGTGACCAACAGTCACACCCTGGCCTAATGCACAGCTATGCTATGTTTGACTCCTATTCAAAAATAATTTCAAAATTACTCTTTAGATTTGTTGAATCTTCAACATGGTTTTATTCACCTATTTACTTTTCTAGAACGATAACATATTTTTCATATCATGATTGTTTTCATTCCATTCATTTATATACCGAACACTCAATTTTTACAATTAATCTTTGGTGTGAATTCCATCACACTTTAACACAGCCCATAAATTATTATATAACTTTTGAACCGAAGACTGAAGCTTGAGCAGGCCCGATGCATTTCGGGACCCTGTCCCTTCTTCGGGGGCCTTCCTGTAAAGAGAATTAATTAATTCATGTCACTATATTTACTTTTCATATCTAATAATAGCTGATGGGCACTTTCGAGCTCCAAATCTACCACCAATTTTACATATTTACAAATCCTTCAATGATGATAGTCCGTATGGTTAACAAATTATCACATTTCCTTATCTTAAAGGTATAGCACACTTGATTCGGTGTTTAGTTATGGCTACTACCTGTATGACATTCTACGAATTATGCAGTGATCCATACATATAACACACATTACATTTCATTTTTTCAATGACATTGCACACTTATTTCAGTGCTTATTCATACTTCCTTTGTCTATAGAGCGCTCACAAAACTGCAATGTTTGTTAAACGTTCAACCATACGTTTATAATAGCTGCGGGTCAACTGTATCACCTATGTCTGTGCCGTTTTCCTGAGTTACCCGTGTTTGGCTTAAAACATGACATTATATAACTGCAAGCTTCTCTGTAATTATCCATTAAACCTCCTCAACTGTTTATAAAAACGTTCATAACAACGTGGTCTTTATTACCTTCTCAAAGTGGAGTGAGCTGCTGCTTGCTTCTTACGTGGAATCTAGGGTGCCCGAAGTACGCTGCGGGGAGAATACGTGTATTTTGTGTTATTTTATTTGGCCGCTCGTCTCACCTACTCTTCATTGCCTATATTTACCGTAACACCTTAGGAGCTTCGTAAATAAACCTCCCCAGTGCTGCGCTGTCCATTATCCAGTGCTGAACTGGACGTCCAGCGGTCGCACGCAACACTGGGGAGGTAGTGCCCGTGACGACCGTTGGCCGACGGCAGCACTTAAAGGGTTAAAACAGACTTGAAAATCAGCGGCTCAAAGCTGTCATGGGGGATTTTCGGTTCTCTGTTCTTCTTATGTTCTCTGTATTTCTGCATTAAACAAAATGCATGTCAGAACTATTCTACGAGTATGGTTACTTCGCTCTGACTTTAAAATTTTGGGGAAAAAACCGTCAAGGGAACTCACCGGTTTCTCTCTTAGCCGAACGTGCTCTGCTGTTAACACTCGATGCGGGTGGTTCAAACGTTCAAACGAGTTTGTGGATATCTTACCCTGAATGACCTCACTTCCTGTTTATTATGGTAGGCGCCATCTTTGAATGGTGTTAATAAACGGGTGATGATTAGAGAACATGGTTTTAAGTACGCTATCGAGGCAAACTATATGTACTGTTGCTCTCCTTAATTTAAAAGGTTCTCTACATAAACCGAAACAAAAGTGATGGGACTGCTGTTTTATAGAAGAGGAGTGTTGAGGAAATGATTAATTTATTTTTATGATGTAAATCATCTGATCTATGATTGCTGACAGGTACCGCGTGTAAATAGCATGGATAATATACAATGGATAATATACAATCGCTTACATGCATGTAAATTGATACTTTTATCACACGACAACACAGATGCTATTGCCATTAGAAAACACAGGTACAAACGGGATGTCATCTATTACATAGTAAACATATGTGGTTATACTAAACATTTTGCCCTGGTGAGATCTGATAGTGGTGAACTGTCATATCTACATTGATTAGCTGGCTTATTTCTACAAAAAACAGGCCATATCTAATTTGTCATTTAATCCAAGTGGCTCCATAGTCTGAAATTTTTTAATCAGCATTATTTCCCTTTGGGACAACATTTTTTGATTTTCCCTCCCTGGTATCACTTCGATTTTCTCTATGACTAGGAATCTGAGTTGAGAGATAGTGTGCTTTTTTTCTAGCCAATGTGCTGCCAGGTTTGAATTCGTATTTTTGGTTCTTATCATACTTTTGTGCTCTCCTATTCTTGTTTTGACTTTCCTTTCTGTTTTCCCTATATACATAAGCCCACAAGGGCACTTTATGCCGTAAATCACAAAGTTCGAATTGCAATCTGCTGATAATTTGAGCGGTATTTGTTTGCCTGTTCTGGGGTGGGATACGAATGTTTGTTGCATTACATTGTTGCAGTTGATGCAGTTGTTACATTTCTTCATTCCCTTATATTCTGCGGATTGCTTCTTGCTTTTGGATTTTAATTCCTCCTTTAGATTTTTGCTTCTTTTGTAGGCAAAAATGGGCCTGTCTGCAAATATCTTGTTAAAATCTTCATCTTGTTGTAGCAATTCCCAACGTTTCAAGATTATCTTTTTTATGTTTCGAGATTTGGTGGAGTATTTTGAAACAAAAACGCTCCTTTGCTCTGTGTTGGTTTTTTTTACGCTTTTGAGTAGGCTTTCACGACTGAGTTTTTTCACCTTTTCCTCTGCTTTGTTTATACATGTAATTGAATACCCCCTTTCTTGAAACTTGTTTTTAATCCTCTTCATATCTGCTTCTTGTGCCTCAGGGGTCGAACATATTCTTTTGCTTCTCAACATTTGTGAGTATGGTAAATTTTCGATCAATTTTGGAGTGTGAAAGCTACTGAATAGCAATGTGTTGTTCCGGTCAGTAGGTTTGACATAGGTTTGGGTATTTAACTTCATCTGACTCCTGGTTATTTTCACGTCCAAAAATGATATCTCTTTATCGTTTATCATATGAGTGAATGTGATCCGAGGATTTTTCTGATTCAGTTCCTGAATTTTTTCTATCAAAGTTTCTGTTGAGCCTTTCCAAATTAGGAATATATCGTCTATGAAACGGCGATACATGAGTAATGAAGTCGTCCACGTGTTGTCTGTGAGGATATGTTGTTCCTCGAATTGTGCCATAAAAATATTCGCGTAGGTCGGCGCTCCTCCAAAACCCATGCTGGTTCCACTGATTTGTAAAAAGAACTTGTCGTTGAACTGAAAATAGCTATGCTGTAAACAAAACAGTAAGAGTTCAAGCTAAAATATTTTGTTGGCTCCAATGTCTTCTAGTTGCAATAATGCCCACTCTGTCGCTTCAATTCCTTCCTTTAATGGTATTGATGTATAGAGTGAATTCACATCTATAGTACAAAATGTCCATTGTTCGTTTTCTTCCACTTTAGTTGTTTCAAGTAGATTCAAGAATTCAGTCGTGTCTTTGATGTTTGTTTTCCAATTGATCACGAATTTTTGAAGAAACGTGTCTATATACTTTCCTAAAGGTTCGAATACTGATCCCACTCCCGACACGATCGGTCTGAATGGTGGATTTTTCAAATTCTTGTGCACCTTCGGGAGCATATATATGTAAGGTCGTTTCAGTTCAGTGTCTGACAAGAATTGCAATGTTTTCGTTTAAATCCATCCCATACTTAGAGCGTTTTGCAAAATGGTATCTAGTGCTCTGCGTATGTCGTTAGTAGGGTCTCTTTCCAGTGGTAAATAGGTAGTCTCATCCATCAAGTGTTCCTCAATCTTTCTTTGATAGAATACAGCGTCCATTATTATCAAAGCTCCTCCTTTGTCTGCTCTTTGAAATTCTAATGTTTTCAATCCTGCTAGTTCTTGTAGAATCTTTCTTTCATTTTTGGAAAAATTAGTTCTGGTATTGATTTGAAAATTCAATTTTGAAAAATCTTGGAGCACCAATTTTTCAAACATGTCGATAGTCTTGTGGGAGGTTGGTGCTGTGAATGTGCTTTTTGGTTTGAATTCTACATACTCCTTCATGGCTGCTTGTGTAGGTTCCGGGAGAACATTGCTGAAAAAATGGCGTAATCGGATGGTTCTCATAAATTTATAGAACGCTATTTCGGTTTCCGTTAGGTTGGAATAATATGTAGGTACAAACGATGTTCCTTTGTTTAACACATTGATTTGTTTTCTACTTAGTTCAACTGACGAGATGTTGATGACTATGTCTTTCCGCTCCTCAAGAAAGGTTTTTTCGTCGCTGTTTCTTTTTGTTTTTCCTCTTCGGATCTTGGTATGTTTGTGCTGGTTTTGTCTGGCGGTTGGGTTGTCTCCTGTACCTGGGCCAAAAAAGAATCCACTGTGGTTGTACTTTTTTGTGTTGTTGAGGATGTTCCTGCTGATGTGGTTGGTACATTTCTTTGAATTGGTGCTCTTGAGGCTGCTATGTCACTGTCAGAAACCACGCTTTCATTGGATGATGTGTGTTGTTGTTTCTGTGGTCTCCTCTGTGCATACATTTCTGCCCATGTGTAGACTTCATTTAAACTGTAATCTATTGTGTCCCGTTTAAATTTTCTTAATTTCCTTTCTTGAAGTTCTTTCTCATAATGATCCAGTCTTTTGTTGATCTCCTCCAAATTTCTGTTCCAATCTTCTTGCTCAAATCTTTTGGATATATCTCTATTAAGATTGAATATTTCTTCCTCTAGTTCTTTTATTGATTTGGATAACTCTTCTATAATCAATAAGATGAGGTCTAGGGAGCACTTGTTGAGCACTGAATACCATTTTTCCATAAAGGCTTTGTTGTGCTGTAATCTGAACAGGAGGGGTTTAATCGCCAATCTCAGCCCCCTGGGAATACGCTGATGCTTGTGATACTGAATAAGTGTTGTTGCGTGCAACCTCTGATTTAATTCTCTGCGCATGACGAATTCCATGTGTTTTAACTGTTGTATCGCTGAACCTTGGTGGGACTCGAAGCTTTTAGTGACCTTGATTAATCCGTAAATTTCTTTAGCTTCATCTTCCGTGAATGCTCTGGTGTTTGCTCTGTTTTCTGTTGTACTAGCTATACTTTCAAAGGTTGACATTGTATCTACGTGGGTGCTCTGGCCGACGTGGGCAGTTAGGGTTACTAGAATTCTAAAAATTAAGAAGGCCCTTGGCACACCTTATTTTCTCTCTCAATGCCTATAGTAATGATTATTAGTTAGTTTATTCCAACTGTTGCGTGCAATCAGGAGTCATGGGGCTGCCTATCCCCTGTCGCTAATAAACTTCAAAAACATGGGTTGTGACCAACAGTCACACCCTGGCCTAATGCACAGCTATGCTATGTTTGACTCCTATTCAAAAATAATTTCAAAATTACTCTTTAGATTTGTTGAATCTTCAACATGGTTTTATTCACCTATTTACTTTTCTAGAACGATAACATATTTTTCATATCATGATTGTTTTCATTCCATTCATTTATATACCGAACACTCAATTTTTACAATTAATCTTTGGTGTGAATTCCATCACACTTTAACACAGCCCATAAATTATTATATAACTTTTGAACCGAAGACTGAAGCTTGAGCAGGCCCGATGCATTTCGGGACCCTGTCCCTTCTTCGGGGGCCTTCCTGTAAAGAGAATTAATTAATTCATGTCACTATATTTACTTTTCATATCTAATAATAGCTGATGGGCACTTTCGAGCTCCAAATCTACCACCAATTTTACATATTTACAAATCCTTCAATGATGATAGTCCGTATGGTTAACAAATTATCACATTTCCTTATCTTAAAGGTATAGCACACTTGATTCGGTGTTTAGTTATGGCTACTACCTGTATGACATTCTACGAATTATGCAGTGATCCATACATATAACACATCATTACATTTCATTTTTTCAATGACATTGCACACTTATTTCAGTGCTTATTCATACTTCCTTTGTCTATAGAGCGCTCACAAAACTGCAAAATTTGTTAAACGTTCAACCATACGTTTATAATAGCTGCGGGTCAACTGTATCACCTATGTCTGTGCCATTTTCCTGAGTTACCCGTGTTTGGCTTAAAACATGACATGATATAACTGCAAGCTTCTCTGTAATTATCCATTAAACCTCCTCAACTGTTTATAAAAACGTTTATAACAACGTGGTCTTTATTACCTTCTCAAAGCGGAGTGAGCTGCTGCTTGCTTCTTACGTGGAATCTAGGCTGCCCGAAGTACGCTGCGGGGAGAATACGTGTATTTTGTGTTATTTTATTTGGCCGCTCGTCTCACCTACTCTTCATTGCCTATATTTACCTTAAAACAGACTTGAAAATCAGCGGCTTAAAGCTGTCATGGGGGATTTTCGGTTCTCTGTTCTTCTTATGTTCTCTGTATTTCTGCATTAAACAAAATGCATGTCAGAACTATTCTACGAGTATGGTTACTTCGCTCTGACTTTAAAATTTTGGGGAAAAAACCGTCAAGGGAACTCACCGGTTTCTCTCTTAGCCGAACGTGCTCTGCTGTTAACACTCGATGCGGGTGGTTCAAACGTTCAAACGAGTTTGTGGATATCTTACCCTGAATGACCTCACTTCCTGTTTATTATGGTAGGCGCCATCTTTGAATGGTGTTAATAAACGGGTGATGATTAGAGAACATGGTTTTAAGTACGCTATCGAGGCAAACTATATGTACTGTTGCTCTCCTTAATTTAAAAGGTTCTCTACATAAACCGAAACAAAAGTGATGGGACTGCTGTTTTATAGAAGAGGAGTGTTGAGGAAATGATTAATTTATTTTTATGATGTAAATCATCTGATCTATGATTGCTGACAGGTACTGCGTGTAAATAGCATGGATAATATACAGTGGATAATATACATTCGCTTACATGCATGTAAATTGATACTTTTATCACACGACAACACAGATGCTATTGCCATTAGAAAAAAAAGGTACAAACGGGATGTCATCTATTACATAGTAAACATATGTGGTTATACTAAACATTTCGCCCTGGTGAGATCTGATAGTGGTGAACTGTCATATCTACATTGATTAGCTGGCTTATTTCTACAAAAAACAGGCCATATCTAATTTGTCATTTAATCCAAGTGGCTCCATAGTCTGAAATTTTTTAATCAGCATTATTTCCCTTTGGGACAAAAATTTTTGATTATCCCTCCCTGGTATCACTTCGATTTTCTCTATGACTAGGAATCTGAGTTGAGAGATATTGTGCTTTTTTTCTAGCCAATGTGCTGCCAGGTTTGAATTCGTATTTTTGGTTCTTATCATACTTTTGTGCTCTCCTATTCTTGTTTTGACTTTCCTTTCTGTTTTCCCTATATACATAAGCCCACAAGGGCACTTTATGCCGTAAATCACCAAGTTCAAATTGCAATCTGCTGATAATTTGAGCGGTATTTGTTTGCCTGTTCTGGGGTGGGATACGAATGTTTGTTGCATTACATTGTTGCAGTTGATGCAGTTGTTACATTTCTTCATTCCCTTATATTCTGCGGATTGCTTCTTGCTTTTGGATTTTAATTCCTCCTTTAGATTTTTGCTTCTTTTGTAGGCAAAAATGGGCCTGTCTGCAAATATCTTGTTAAAATCTTCGTCTTGTTGTAGCAATTCCCAACGTTTCAAGATTATCTTTTTTATGTTTCGAGATTTGGTGGAGTATTTTGAAACAAAAACGCTCCTTTGCTCTGTGTTGGGTTTTTTTACGCTTTTGAGTAGGCTTTCACGACTGAGTTTTTTCACCTTTTCCTCTGCTTTGTTTATACATGTAATTGAATACCCCCTTTCTTGAAACTTGTTTTTAATCCTCTTCATATCTACTGATTCAACTCCATTTTCAATCAAAAACAGGGGGAGAAGAAGGATTGGGCTAGGTTCACCTTCCTATGTGAGGGAAGCAAAAAGGATCCGTGGATGACGGATCAAATAAAGAATCATGCTTAAATGCTAACCAGGGTCACAAAGCAACTCAAGTTCTAGGCAAAGTTCTAGAATTCTGAACAGTTCAGTTTTCAAAATTTAAATTATTCTACACAACTGTTAAGCATGTCTGATGTCCTCCGATAAAGTTCATCTCAGCATATTTTCCCCAGGCCACTGTTAGAGCAAGGATTATTATAAATATATACTTTATTTTGGATGTGAGGCCACAAAAGATGAAAAAATAGATGAAAAATATACATTATCATACATTGTGTTTAAAACAAGTGAACATTTTCAGAGCTTTCTAGACAACGTTTCACTGACATCATATAATACTGAATAAAGAGCAAGAGAGAACAATAGTCCGCCATGTCCAATGATAGTCTAAATAATTTCATCAGACCATAATTTACCATGCGAGAGAGAGGAAAGTAAAGCCAATTCATGTTCTGAAGGTTCACAATATGACAGTGCCAATCGCTATTTAAAACATATACATGTGATTCCAGTACTAAAATCTTACAAGGGGATTCAATTGCTTCAAACTGAGGCTAAAACACAGTCATATAAAATGCAAGTTACCAGTTTTGGTCTGCATTTACAAGGAAACTATAGTAATATGAGGGTTACCCAAATTGGGCAGATACAAATGCCCTATGCATATAATCTCTGTCTTTTGCTCAGCTAATTCGCTATTGCTCTCACCCATCACAAATTTTGAATAGACGTCTGATTAGATGCTCAACATTTAAAACCTGTCAGTATGAAACATCTAAGGTTCAAGAGAGGCATTAGGGGCCAGATGTAGGAGAGGAAATACAGGTCGGTAACGGCCGAATTCGGCCGTTACCGACCGGTATTTAGGATTCGGCATATAGGGGGCATTATTTTACAGAAACGGTAAATTTACCGATTCGGTAAATTTACCGATTCTGTAAAATACCGAATCGGTAATTTTACCGATTCGGTAAATCCAAATGTAGGTGACACTCCTAAGAGTGCCACAGGCCCTTAAGAGTCGGTATTTTACCACCCAATCCTATTGTGTGGTAAAATACCGAATTCAGGTGTGCATGCACATCGGTGCATGCACACCTGTGCCATGTGACACACAGACATGCCCTTAGGGCATGTATGTGTGCCACATGTCACACATGCCTGTATTTGGGGTGCTAGAGGGTGTCAAAGTGACACCCCCTGCACCCTTTCAGGATTCGGTATTTACCGATTCGGTAAATATCGAATCGGTATTGCCCATTCATTCCTATGGGCTTCAAAGCCCGTAGGAATCAATTGGCAATACCGATTCGGTATTTACAGAATCTGTAAATACCGAATGTTTCCGATTCGGTAAATGAAAATAACATTTTACCTACATCTCCCACCTTCTTATTTACCGATTCATAAATACCGAATCGGTAAAATTCGGTATTTATGAATCGGTAAATTAGAATTACCTACATCTGTCCCTAGATGACTTACACTTTAGGATAGTGGAGATAAAAACAACAAGGACTATGTGAGGCTTTTCGGGAGGGATAACAGGGAGTGCTTCAGCCTGGGGGCGGCAATCAACTTCCATCTGGCAAGTAACCCTCACTAGCTATCATGTTTGCTCCAAGTCTCCAAGCCCAGAGGAGGAACCTATAGGTAGCAAACACAATCTGATCATTTGTGTCACTTCTTAAGAGCCTGTAGGCCCCCCAGTAGTGTGTTGTATTCATGTTCTTGCACACTGGCTTAATCCTCCTTCTATGTGGAGGACATAGCCTGGGCAAAAGAAAATAAAGTGCCCTGCCGACTTGGGGATCATCGAGCAGAAGCGGCAATTATGGATTGGTAGAGTATGTTTACCCCATCTGCCCATTAATGTCCTGAGGGGGAGGCTGCCTATCTTAAATTTAATGGATAGTCTTAGCTTGAGAGGGTTTTAACCTATCCAGGTATGGCTCAAACATAGGTGAGCCTTTGAGCTAGAGGAATTTTTCCAAAATAGGACTGGTTTCAGAAGAGCTGACAGATCCATCTTGTTTATTGCGAGGTCAATGGGTAGGGGTAGTCCTGGTGTTTCCTTACCACTGCCAATCCCCTTTGGTGTAGTATGACTCTGCTTTTTGCTATGTGGAGGGCCCATGTGGTCAGCTAACCTGACGCCCAAATAATTGTATTGATTCACTCGCTCCAATCGGTTCCCCTCAACCCCCATCCTTTCTCCGAACAAGTGATGAAGGGTCAGTGCCATAAATTTGGATGTGGGGGATTCATTTCTAGCCCCTGCATTGTGCAAAAGGAAAGAAAGAGGTCTATAACTGACTGGAGACTCATCAGGGTTCTGGAGAGGAGCAATGTGCGAACAGCACAATTGGAGTATTTTTATTTGCAGATTTGGTTGCATTGTTCCTACAATTGCTCAACCATTCGACACGTCATTGATTTACAGTCTGAACATTGTAGGAGCTAGGACACATCCTTGCGTTACCACACAGTTTACCGGTATCTTTTCAGTGAGGTCGCCTCCTATGTTTCACCTGACTTGTGCATATGTGTTCTGGTGCAAGACACTTGGAATTCTCAGAAGATCTACAGGGATACCATATTCCTCCAGAACTGTCCACAGGCTATCGCTAAGGACCAGGTCGAACAATGATCCTAGGTCCATAAAGGGCACGTAGAGATGGTCTCGCTTCAAGACCACGTATTTCCAGCACAGCGTTATGAACTGAAAGACCTGGTCCATTTGTACTGACCCAGCGCCTGAACCCCGCCTGGCTATCCGAGAGGGTGTGGTTGTCAGTGATCCATGAGTGGAGTCAAGACAATACCTATCATCAAAAGCTCTTTTGACTATTGTCAATGAGGCTGATCGGCCTAGATTTGGAGTGGTCTTCGCGCCTACCTTTCTTATAGATGGGAACGATGGTGGCCCAATGCCAGGCTGGTGGTATATCCTCCCCTCTCATAATGGCATTACCCAGTAGGTTTAAATACAGGACCCAGATGTCTGATTGGGATAGGAAAAAATCACCCGGAATGCCATCAGGGCTGGGTACTTTTCCCCTGCTCATTTGATGGAGGGCCTGTCCTGTTTCAGTCATCATGAATTACACAAGGATGCTGGTCTCTGCTTCATTGTAGGGTGCAGTACTGGATGCTGCAGAGCACTGACTAGGGGCAGGACGTCACTAGACCACTTGCTATATAGACCAGAGAAGTGAACAACCCATGCATCTGATTGGAGCACTGATTCTCAGAGTGTCAATGGTACAATTTCTGTTAGCTACAAGTTTCCAAAATGCCATAGAGTTTCCTTTGGCAAGGGATTCTGTAAGGTCATCCCATTGGGCTATCTCCCAGCTAAGCTTGCATTTAGCAAAGGTTGGCATGTTTTTTCTCCTTGCTGTGACAATGTCCCAGGGTCACCTTTTTTAACAGCATCGAGAACAGCTGCCTTAGCGGCTCTGCACTCGTCTGTGAACCATTTTGGGTAATCTCCCAAGCTGGTTCTCCTCTTCCCTTCCCACATGAAGTGGGTTATCAGCAGGTCCATGAGATCACATTGAAGGCTAACAAAATCTATCAGCCCTATGTTGACCCGCTTGTTGGGCCAAATATCTCCACAAATCTATAGTAAATTTTGAATAGGGTTGTAGTGTTCCCTTCGATTGAAGCCCATTTGACGTTTCTTCTACTGTTAGTTATTTTCAAGTGTTCATTTGAAAGTGGACTGGCTTGCAATTGGCTGTATAGGCCATCATGATCGCTATCCATTCTGCGTATGACCTCCATGTCAATCTTGTAGGGCCATAATCTGCTGTCTAAAAAAAATGTCATCTCTATGGCTCCTGCCCATACCTCTTTTGAAGGTCAAACAGGGAGGGGGGGTCAGCTGGTGTATTGCTGTACATTGGCCTTAACCTGTGTTTTATCATTAAATCTGTACCGCAACCTTTGATTGTCTATGGTGTAAGGGCATGGTAACATGGGTTCCCACCCAAGGGTCATCAACGGCCCTTGCCATGGCTGGTACTGCTGTCCCTATTAGGACTGTTGTATTGCAGTCCCCAGCACTTATCTTAGCCCACTCACCAATCAATTGATCGAGCAAATGAGAAAGTTGGTCGACTGTAACTGACTGGGATGGAGTCTGGAGTGAGCACATGTAGATGTTGAATACGGTGATATGCCTAAGCTCAGCTGAGGGGGCTGTCACGATGACCACTCACAAGAATTATTCTGTCTCAAGCTCAGGGAGCCAAAAGCTGTGCCTTGTTTGTTTTATTAATAACAAAAATGGTTATGGCTCTAATCAGTAAGGCTGATCCTTGTAAACTTGAGCAACAAAAAGAGTTGCCAATATTGATACCTTATTCCGATTAACAATTTCTCAAAAATGCAAAGACCACACGACAATGCATCTGAATGCTAATTAATAGCTGTTTATTTCAAAAGTATTTATTTATAAATCATTTGACAGTTCAATCCTATTTATAACAAAATTCTGTACAAACAATGGGGAAGGACACAAGGGGACACCAATTCATACATATACGCTCATTCTCACAAACTCACCCATTTCACAGTCACACCTGACACATTCAACTTACACAGAGCTAAATCAAACGGGGATTTAATGCACCACTTGAATAGCACTAGGTCTGCCAGCACCTAGTATTTGGACCATTAGTTGTTCTTAAATACACCCTATCCAATTCCGTTTAGCATGTACAATTATTCAAAATGAATTACAACGGTTAGGTGTAATGTTACCACCAACAAAATTGCAAAGAAATTAATTGACAAAAGAACAAATTGGCAGACCCGATGGTCTACGCGTTTTGAATCCCTTTTGATCTTGGGATTCTCCTCAGGACCAACAACAATCTGTAAGAGAAAAGAAGAAGAAACCATGTGTCTTAGCAATCTTTGGTCAAGTGTATAAAAACACTACTCCACCAGAAGTTAACTCCAGCTTAACTGTACACAGAAACGGGACATCTTTCTTTTCAACCTCTTTTTCAACCAACTCTGCAACTCCTTTAAAAGATTGGGGAGGGAGGAGAGGGGAAGAAAGGCAAAGAAAAAGCAAAGGATAGAGAACCATAAGTGTACCTGTTGCACAAAAATGTACCATTTAAACACCAACGATTCCACTAGTCAGCCTGTGGGCTTACCTATTTATATCCCACAGTGTCCTTCAAGGGCTGCTTTCTTTCTTCAATGTACCCACTGACCACCGGTGTGGGTAACAGTAGCCTAACGAATGAAGTAGAGAGGACACAAGTGTTGTAGAACGTCTATGTCCAGGTTAAAAATGTAAATATCCCCTTAAAAATGCCATGTAGCCTTCTTTCCAAGTTGTAGCCTAATTTCCAAGAAATTGTTAATCAGAATAAGGTATCAGTATTGGCATCTCTTTTTGTTGCTCTTGTTTGTTTTATAATTCATAACAGGGGGTGGTGATGGACAGAGTATCTGAATTAAGCAGAACACTCCTACCCAGTCAAAAGATCAGGGCTTGATCCATCACCGTTTTTTAGCTCACTGCACCATCCCAGTTCAGAACCTGGCTACATGCAAATTGGTCTGGCCCTGGCCCAGTGCATCATGGGAACAGGGCAGACCAAACTACCAAGCCAATTCTTCACTGGAAAGGAAACACGCTTCCGGGGACCGGTTTCTGGCATTGCAGCCTTCTTCGGCCCGGCTTGCTTGAATCCTGATGGTGCAGTGAGCAAGGGACTCACATCTGAGTATACACTTCCACACTTGTGGTGGCCAAAACGATTCATAACAGCGGGTGGTGATGGACAGAGTATCTGAATTAAGCAGAACACTCCTACCCAGTCAAAAGATCAGGGCTTGATCCATCACCGTTTTTTAGCTCACTGCAATATCCCAGTTCAGAACCTGGCTACATGCAAATTGGTCTGGCCCTGGCCCAGTGCATCATGGGAACAGGGCAGACCAAACTACCAAGCCAATTCTTCACTGGAAAGGAAACACGCTTCCGGGGACCGGTTTCTGGCATTGCAGCCGTCTTCGGCCCGGCTTGCTTGAATCCTGATGGTGCAGTGAGCAAGGGACTCACATCTGAGTATACCCTTCCACACTTGTGGTGGCCAAAACGATTCATAACAGGGGGTGGTGATGGACAGAGTATCTGAATTAAGCAGAACACTCCTACCCAGTCAAAAGATCAGGGCTTGATCCATCACCGTTTTTTAGCTCACTGCACCATCCCAGTTCAGAACCTGGCTACATGCAAATTGGTCTGGCCCTGGCCCAGTGCATCATGGGAACAGGGCAGACCAAACTACCAAGCCAATTCTTCACTGGAAAGGAAACACGCTTCCGGGGACCGGTTTCTGGCATTGCAGCCGTCTTCGACCCGGCTTGCTCGAATCCTGATGGTGCAGTGAGCAAGGGACTCACATCTGAGTATACCCTTCCACACTTGTGGTGGCCAAAACGATTCATAACAGGGGGTGGTGATGGACAGAGTATCTGAATTAAGCAGAACACTCCTACCCAGTCAAAAGATCAGGGCTTGATCCATCACCGTTTTTTAGCTCACTGCACCATCCCAGTTCAGAACCTGGCTACATGCAAATTGGTCTGGCCCTGGCCCAGTGCATCATGGGAACAGGGCAGACCAAACTACCAAGCCAATTCTTCACTGGAAAGGAAACGCGCTTCCGGGGACAGGTTTCTGGCATTGCAGGCGTCTTCGGCCCGGCTTGCTTGAATCCTGATGGTGCAGTGAGCAAGGGACTCACATCTGAGTATACCCTTCCACACTTGTGGTGGCCAAAACGATTCATTTATTTATTTATTTTATTTACAGGTTTATATAGCGCTATGAATAAACACCCGAAGGAGTATCTCCGCGCTGCAAACAACCGGTACAGAAACTGATAAAAGAGCAAAGAGTTAAAAAACACTGTAAGCCCACATAAATGCTAATTAGAGTGAATCAAACAGAAAAGTTTTGAGGTATTTTCTGAATTGAAGGTGGTCATTGCATTGCCTCAATGAAAGCGGGAGTGAATTCCACAAGTTGGGACCTACAACAGACAAAGCCCTGCCACCTAACCTGGCTTTAGTTATCTTAGGGACATTTAATAACAACTGGTCACTGGATCTAAGAGCACGGGAGGGAACATAAGGAACAAATTTGTTCGCCAAATACTCTGGTCCTAATTGATTGAGGCCTTTGTGGATAATACAGCAGGTCTTAAACTTCACTCGTTGGCGTATTGGTAACCAGTGAAGTTTATGAAGTAACGGTTTGGAGGAGGATCTGGGGGGTGCATTTAGCACCAACCTGGCTGCAGTATTCTGCACCACCTGTAAACGATCCAGAACTTCCTCATTTGCACCTGCCAGGAGACCATTACAATAGTCAAGCCGGCTGATAACCAGAGCCTGAACAAGGGTTTTCCTGTGGGAGTCAGGGAGGAAAGGGAAGATTTTACGGAGGAGTCCAATCACATGAAAGCAAGAGCCCACGGTGGTATTAACGTTTTGCTTCATGGTTAGCTCCGGCTCCAATCTAACTCCCAAGTTCTTGACTACTGTTTTAGGCTCAGGAACTGGGCCCAAGTCGGAAGGCCACCACTCAGGGGACCATAGGATCCTGGCTTCTCCAAAGAGCATCACCTCTGTCTTTCCAACATTACATTGGAGAAAGTTGGAAGACATCCACCTTGCAACTGCAGTCATCCCATCGGAAAAAGATTGTAAAATTTCCGGGGTAAGATGTTTAAAAGGGAAGAGCAGCTGCGTATCGTCAGCGTAGGATACTGGGCAGAATCCAAAAGCTCTAGTAACATCTGCCAAGGGAGCCACATAGGTGTTAAATAAGGTAGGGCTCAGACAGGAGCCCTGCGGAACCCCCTTGGTAATGCTAACTTCCTCCGACTTAAACTCACCCATGGTGACAGATTGGGTGCGGTTGGAGAGAAAGCTTCTGATCCAATCCAGTGCCCTGCCGCCGATTCCACTCGCAGACAGTCGTTCGATCAAGATAGTGTGGGAAATAACAGGGGGTGGTGATGGACAGAGTATCTGAATTAAGCAGAACACTCCTACCCAGTCAAAAGATCAGGGCTTGATCCATCACCGTTTTTTAGCTCACTGCACCATCCCAGTTCAGAACCTGGCTACATGCAAATTGGTCTGGCCCTGGCCCAGTGCATCATGGGAACAGGGCAGACCAAACTACCAAGCCAATTCTTCACTGGAAAGGAAACACGCTTCCGGGGACCGGTTTCTGGCATTGCAGCCGTCTTCGGCCCGGCTTGCTTGAATCCTGATGGTGCAGTGAGCAAGGGACTCACATCTGAGTATACCCTTAAACACTTGTGGTGGCCAAAACAATTCATAACAGGGGGTGGTGATGGACAGAGTATCTGAATTAAGCAGAACACTCCTACCCAGTCAAAAGATCAGGGCTTGATCCATCACAGTTTTTTAGCTCACTGCACCATCCCAGTTCAGAACCTGGCTACATGCAAATTGGTCTGGCCCTGGCCCAGTGCATCATGGGAACAGGGCAGACCAAACTACCAAGCCAATTCTTCACTGGAAAGGAAACACGCTTCCGGGGACCGGTTTCTGGCATTGCAGCCGTCTTCGGACCGGCTTGCTTGAATCCTGATGGTGCAGTGAGCAAGGGACGCACATCTGAGTATACCCTTCCACACTTGTGGTGGCCAAAACGATTCATAACAGGGGGTGGTGATGGACAGAGTATCTGGATTAAGCAGAACACTCCTACCCTGTCAAAAGATCAGGGCTTGATCCATCACCGTTTTTTAGCTCACTGCACCATCCCAGTTCAGAACCTGGCTACATGCAAATTGGTCTGGCCCTGGCCCAGTGCATCATGGGAACAGGGCAGACCAAACTACCAAGCCAATTCTTCACTGGAAAGGAAACACGCTTCCGGGGACCGGTTTCTGGCATTGCAGTTGTCTTCGGCCCGGTTTGCTTGAATCCTGGTGGTGCAGTGAGCAAGGGACTCACATCTGAGTATACCCTTCCACACTTGTGGTGGATCAAAACGATTCATAACAGGGGGTGGTGATGGACAGAGTATCTGAATTAAGCAGAACACTCCTACCCAGTCAAAAGATCAGGGCTTGATCCATCACCGTTTTTTAGCTCACTGCACCATCCCAGTTCAGAACCTGGCTACATGTAAATTGGTCTGGCCCTGGCCCAGTGCATCATGGGAACAGGGCAGACCAAACTACCAAGCCAATTCTTCACTGGAAAGGAAACACGCTTCCCGGGACCGGTTTCTGGCTTGTTTCCTTTCCAGTAAAGAATTGGCTTGGTAGTTTGGTCTGCCCTGTTCCCATGATGCACTGGGCCAGGGACAGACTAATTTGCATGTAGCCAGGTTCTGAACTGGGATGGTGCAGTGAGCTAAAAAACTGTGATGGATCAAGCCCTGATCTGTTGACTGGGTAGGAGTGTTCTGATTAACTCAGATACTCTGTCCATCACCACCCCCTTTTTGAAATTATTTTGGCCACCATAAGTGTGCAAGGGTATGCTCAGACATGAGTCCCTTGCTCACTGTACCATCAGGATTCAAGCAAGCCGGGCCGAAGACGGCTGTAATGCCAGAAACCGGGGTCCCCGGAAGCTTGTTTCCTTTCCAGTAAAGAATTGGCTTGGTAGTTTGGTCTGCCCTGTTCCCATGATGCACTGGGCCAGGGACAGACTAATTTGCATGTAGCCAGGTTCTGAACTGGGATGGTGCAGTGAGCTAAAAAATGGTGATGGATCAAGCCCTGATCTGTTGAATGGGTAGGAGTGTTCTGATAAACTCAGATACTCTGTCCATCACCACCCCCTTTTTGAAATTATTTTGGCCACCATAAGTGTGGAAGGGTATACTCAGACATGAGTCCCTTGCTCACTGCACCATCAGGATTCAAGCAAGCCGGGCCGAAGACGGCTGTAATGCCAGAAACCGGTCCCCGGAAGCTTGTTTTCTTTCCAGTAAAGAATTGGCTTTGTAGTTTGGTCTGCCCTGTTCCCATGATGCACTGGGCCAGGGACAGACTAATTTGCATGTAGCCAGGTTCTGAACTGGGATGGATCAAGCCCTGATCTGTTGACTGGGTAGGAGTGTTCTGATTAACTCAGATACTCTGTCCATCACCACCCCCTTTTTGAAATTATTTTGGCCACCATAAGTGTGGAAGGGTATGCTCAGACATGAGTCCCTTGCTCACTGCACCATCAGGATTCAAGCAAGCCGGTCCGAAGACGGCTGTAATGCCAGAAACCGGTCCCCGGAAGCTTGTTTCCTTTCCAGTAAAGAATTGGCTTGGTAGTTTGGTCTGCCCTGTTCCCATGATGCACTGGGCCAGGGACAGACTAATTTGCATGTAGCCAGGTTCTGAACTGGGATGGTGCAGTGAGCTAAAAAACGGTGATGGATCAAGCCCTGATCTGTTGACTGGGTAGGAGTGTTCTGATTAACTCAGATACTCTGTCCATCACCACCCCCTTTTTGAAATTATTTTGGCCACCATAAGTGTGGAAGGGTATGCTCAGACATGAGTCCCTTGCTCACTGCACCATCCGGATTCAAGCAAGCCGGGCCGAAGACGGCTGTAATGCCAGAAACCGGTCCCCGGAAGCTTGTTTCCTTTCCAGTAAAGAATTGGCTTGGTAGTTTGGTCTGCCCTGTTCCCATGATGCACTGGGCCAGGGACAGACTAATTTGCATGTAGCCAGGTTCTGAACTGGGATGGTGCAGTGAGCTAAAAAACGGTGATGGATCAAGCCCTGATCTGTTGACTGGGTAGGAGTGTTCTGATTAACTCAGATACTCTGTCCATCACCACACCCTTTTTGAAATAATTTTGGCCACCATAAGTGTGGAAGGGTATGCTCAGACATGAGTCCCTTGCTCACTGCACCATCAGGATTCAAGCAAGCCGGGCCGAAGACGGCTGTAATGCCAGAAACCGGTCCCCGGAAGCTTGTTTCCTTTCCAGTAAAGAATTGGCTTGGTAGTTTGGTCTGCCCTGTTCCCATGATGCACTGGGCCAGGGACAGACTAATTTGCATGTAGCCAGGTTCTGAACTGGGATGGTGCAGTGAGCTAAAAAACGGTGATGGATCAAGCCCTGATCTGTTGACTGGGTAGGAGTGTTCTGATTAACTCAGATACTCTGTCCATCACCACCCCCTTTTTGAAATTATTTTGGCCACCATAAGTGTGGAAGGGTATGCTCAGACATGAGTCCCTTGCTCACTGCACCATCAGGATTCAAGCAAGCCGGGCCGAAGACGGCTGTAATGCCAGAAACCGGTCCCGGAAGCTTGTTTCCTTTCCAGTAAAGAATTGGCTTGTTAGTTTGGTCTGCCCTGTTCCCATGATGCACTGGGCCAGGGACAGACTAATTTGCATGTAGCCAGGTTCTGAACTGGGATGGTGCAGTGAGCTAAAAAACGGTGATGGATCAAGCCCTGATCTGTTGACTGGGTAGGAGTGTTCTGATTAACTCAGATACTCTGTCCATCACCACCCCCTTTTTGAAATAATTTTGGCCACCATAAGTGTGGAAGGGTATGCTCAGACATGAGTCCCTTGCTCACTGCACCATCAGGATTCAAGCAAGCCGGGCCGAAGACGGCTGTAATGCCAGAAACCGGTTCCCGGAAGCTTGTTTCCTTTCCAGTAAAGAATTGGCTTGGTAGTTTGGTCTGCCCTGTTCCCATGATGCACTGGGCCAGGGACAGACTAATTTGCATGTAGCCAGGTTCTGAACTGGGATGGTGCAGTGAGCTAAAAAACGGTGATGGATCAAGCCCTGATCTGTTGACTGGGTAGGAGTGTTCTGATTAACTCAGATACTCTGTCCATCACCACCCCCTTTTTGAAATAATTTTGGCCACCATAAGTGTGGAAGGGTATGCTCAGACATGAGTCCCTTGCTCACTGCACCATCAGGATTCAAGCAAGCCGGGCCGAAGACGGCTGTAATGCCAGAAACCGGTCCCCGGAAGATTGTTTCCTTTCCAGTAAAGAATTGGCTTGGTAGTTTGGTCTGCCCTGTTCCCATGATGCACTGGGCCAGGGACAGACTAATTTGCATGTAGCCAGGTTCTGTACTGGGATGGTGCAGTGAGCTAAAAAACGGTGATGGATCAAGCCCTGATCTGTTGACTGGGTAGGAGTGTTCTGATTAACTCAGATACTCTGTCCATCACCACCCCCTTTTTGAACTTGTTTGTTTTATATCATTCTTAGGCAACGTTTTGAGAGCACCAGGGAATGAGTACAGTGAGATAAGATGTGTAGGCAAGTGCACGGCGGAGTGGGATTGGGTAGAGCAAACAATATTTTGCCAAAGGAGAAAGAAGTGGTCAATATACGTAGTGGAACAGTTGGAATTTCAAACGCTTTTGTTTATTTCTAAAGTCAACGAGAAGGTGAAAGGGAATGTCATGCTGCTTTTCTGGGTCTGTAAGTGCAAGGATATTTAGGTGCTTCAAAACTGGTAATGCTATGCTTGCTCTTTAGTAACCAGGCCTTAAGGTACTGGGTCTAGGTTGTAAAGTTAATCCTGCTCCACTCTTTTCCATCTGCAATGAGCACTCAAGTCCTGGCTTATGGGAGCTTGCGTAGGGAAAGACTAGGCCCTGGTCAACACAACTAGCCCATTTGCAATAAAGATGTCACTTCCCAGCCATAGTTGTGAGAGCACAGCACTTAAATAACTCAAGAACAGAACATAGAACTGCATTCACAGTATAAAGGGGTAATCAAATGATACGATGCACGAAATAAATATACAAATAATGAAACGCAAAATAGTAAAACCTTTCTTTGTACACAATCTGCTACGCTTATCATAATGATACGAGCAAACAAAGGCACAATGTACTAAAGAAAAGCACAACAATACCACAGCAGTGCAGTCTACAGCACCCTGAAAGGTTAAGCAAACAATACAACGGCTTGCAGGGCTGATTTGCATTGAGTCAGTCACCTTTACTGTTCACATCTTCTTCATTGTTTGCAAAAACATAGAGCAATACTGAACTAAACAAGAGGAACGTCAAGCATCAGTGTCCCTGGTTGTAACCCTCATAAGGTTGATGGGCCTCCTTCAGTTACTACTTACCACCACTTTGCATGGGAAGATGCCATTATATTGTTGAACTACATTATGTATACATGCCTGACGATATTGCATTGATGTACCATGCTTTCAAGATTCAATAAAGGTTTTTGAAATAAAAAAAAAAAAAGGTTGATGGGCCTCCCATCCCTGTATGGTAATCGTTTAACTGTTTGAGCTTAGCTTGTCTCTGGTTTCACTTAGTCTGAACCAGGATGCAGTTTTCAGTAGTTGATTTATGTACTTATTATGTATCTACCGGTATTTGTGCATTTGCATATGCATGTCTTGGGCATGGAGAGTGATCCGGAGGCAGTCAGAGCTGAAGCCCCTGTGATCTCATCGTCTGAATGTTTGGGCTGGTGCTTCAGTGGAAGAGAAGGCGAGTCCATGGAGGAGGAGTGCTGAGAGAGAGAGAAGCTGACCCAGAAGGCCCGGAGCTGGGTCCTCTTCACTGGCCTTGACATGTTTGGTGCAGTTAGCCCCTTGGAAAGCTCGCGGATGAACTCGGGGCCTCTCTCTGGCTTCTCCCGAGAGCCGAGCAGGCTCACGATGATAGATGGATGTCAGGGGGGGGAGCTCCCTTCCTCAGCATCAGAGCTGCACGTTCAGAGGCGGCAGACAGCTCCCACCTGAACGATTACAATCCACTGTTATAATCAGAGACATCCTAAGGATTTTGGTGACCCTGGGTCAAACGTATTTTGGGAGTGCACCCGTTCAAAAAAGCTTTTAATTTAGGATCCAATTTCAGCTCTTCCATGCCCTCTTTTGCCAGATCAGTAATAGTGCACAGACACACTTTCCAAATTCTTAAAGTGTTTACATCTAACACTGAGGAACAGTGACCTGTGTTTTCAACATTATAACATAGCAGCAGCTCACTAGTATTATGTAAATAATCTCTATGACACCCTCCCATTCATCCAAGTGAGGTCCTGTTTTGATCTAAAATAACTTTTTTTATGGATGGTGCATGAAATATAACCACAACAGTTCTGTGCAAAATGTCTGTAAAAAATTCACATCACCCACATTAAAAATAAGTGAAAGGAAAACTGTATTTAAAACAATTTGTTTCAGAATTATTAAAGGTCATGAGGGCAATACTAACTGCTAAACAGAGCTGGCTCTATCAGTGGTCCCCTGAAAGGCTGGGGCCCTGTGCCAGAGCCCACAGGGCCCATGCATTAAAACGTCTCATAGCAGCACTAGCTGGGAGGGAGACCTTGCCCATGCCATTCACAGAAGGCATAGAGAGGTCGACGAAGGACCAGAGTCCATCAAATGTTGCTAGAGGACGAGTGCAATATTTGTTACTAACCTCTGAAAGCAGGTTAGAACGACCCACCATTCACTGATGTGTGAGCCAGGGTTAATGCTTCCAAGAGAATGTGTGCTCTCATAGGGAGCCGGTGAAGCTTGCTTAAGGGTCGTTCCGATTTATTCGTTTAAACTTTGGCAGCAGAATGGAAGTGCTTTGGTAAAACTAACCCCATCGCCACTTGACAGTATAGGGGATTCAATCAATTCTGCTAACAGTTTCACTCCCTTCAGTCATCAGAGTGTTGTTCGCTACAATTGGAAATGTTACTTAGCAGTGTTGTACCTAAAGCAGTGTATGGGTATAATAATGATTTTGCCTCTTTCACCACAGTGAGATCCTGTGCCTCTGTTTAACTGTGATGCAGCCCCCAGCTCCACAAAAGGATATGTATGGGGTTCCTAGAAGAACCCCAGCCAGAAGATCAGAGTTCCAACAGCATCCTGTCCACTTAAAATATTGAGGAATCCTGGGCAAGAGACGGAGGGCCTCATTTATGAAAAGTGTTGCATCGCTGCATGAAAACAGCTTCAATGCGCCCTCCTTGTGACGCCATGGATGCGCCGTGTTTACTGTACGGCATTCCACGTTGCAAGGCTTTACAGAAACGTCAGTATTCCTGATACATCTGTAACCGCAAAAGTGGCGCATTGATGGGGCGTGTCTGAAATCAGACGCAACTCCAGCAATGCCTCACTCCTTACGCCTGGTGTGAATCAGTCGTAGGGATTTGGCACAGTGGCGTTGTAGGAGTGGTGTAGTGAATTCTCTTAGATTTCACTGCGCCACTACTACAAGCCTTTTTTGCAGGGGAACGCCCACCCTACATAAATGATACCCGACGCAGGTATAATGTGGCACAGGGGTTTACAAAGTGGCACACCTGCCTAGATGCAACACTTTATAAATATAACGCAGTGTGGCGCATATTTTACGCTGTCACAGCATCACAAAAGGTGACAACGTTGGCGTAAAGGGGTAATAAATAAGGTCCTTTATCTCCCCGTGTATCAGTTGCTTTATTTGCCAAAATTAGCAGTGCTTAGAAAGAACCAAAAACGTTTATGAAATGCTTCTCAAAATACTGGGAATTATTCTTTCTTGGCGTGACATTTTCTGCAATATTCATTTTGCCTTCTGCAAAAGGACACACTTGGGAACTGTGGGCTGACAGACTATGTATTCTATACATGTATTGCACATAAAATATTAACAGAGCAGATCCCGTTGTACAGAGGCTACTGAGAATAAATGCCTTGCCACATGTGTATTTCCATGTTCTCTATTGCTGCAGAAAAAAGAGCATTGATTTTTTTTTGGGGGGGGGGGAACAATAATACACTGGCTGCTGATGGAGAAGCGAGCCGACAAAGTGACTTGTGCAAAGTAATTTAAAACATATTGAGAGCGGCTGGCTGGCAAAATCAAATGACGCTAATACGGCCCTGCAGCTGTTATCGGCTGAATGTTTTTCAATCTCTTTTCTCAGTGGTTCTCATTGTGCAGCCCACCATGGGCACACTTTTATGAAGGACATACTCCCCTTAGCATCAGAGATGTTTTTAGGTATGGGCAAAGTGGGCTCTGGCCCAGGGTCCCAGTCTTTCAGTGGGCCCCTGACAGAGCCAGATCTGTTCTGCAGAGAGTCTTGCCCTGATGGCAATTTATATTTCTTAAACAGATTGGTTTAAATGCTGTAATCCTTTAATTTATTTTTAGTGTGGGTGATGTGTCAGTCCGTTATAGATATTTTGCAGAGAAAGTGTTTGTTTCATGCAACATCCATAAAAAAGTTTCTTTTACATCAAAACAGGGCCTTGATATGGGAAATCAAATGGGAGGGTGCCACAGAGATTACTTGCAGTAATATTAGTGAGCTGCAGCTGTGTTAAAATATTGAAAACACACATCACTATCCCTGAATATTAGATGTAATTACATGTAGAATGTGGATGAGTTTGCCTGTGCACTGCCAATGACCTGGTCAAAGAGGGCATGAAAGAGATGATATTGGATCATAAATTCAAAGCTATTCCTCATAGGGGCCCTCAAAATACATATGGCCCAGGGCCCCCAAAATCCTTAAGATATTAGCGTATCACTACATTCATGAGCAGCGCAGCGCATAGAAAGATAACCAGCTGTAGGCAGAACTGTTGGGACTCTATGGTGTCACTGGAGCAGAAGGCATGGGTAGGGAGTGATGCCTACCCCCATGGCCACTGCTGCAGATTTCCGAGAGGGCTGCGCTATGATGCTGCCCAGCCACACAGAATCAAGGAGGTTGCCATAGTGTCCATTATGCTGTTGGGTGGACCAACAGGATGGGCAGGAACTTAATTCAGTAGACTGACCCTGCTGGAAGAAGGAAGAACTCCTAATAACAAAACTGGCACTAGCGGTACTGTAGGAGACCAGAATCCAAGAACTGATTGTAGTGTCATGGGCCCTGGTCCCACATACTAGAGGAAGAACTACACAGAAGCCATTATTGTTTGGGTATAATTGGTCACAAGCATGTACGCCCAACCCATTTTGTTAGTAGGGTCACTTGCCTTGTGACACCTATACTGGATGGGTGTGGGGTGGGTGTAAGCACTGCCCCTAGAGAAGGACTACTTCACGACATGTCCAACAAGGCACTACACTGCCAGGTCCTCCCTGGACTGGCAATATGCAAATCAGTCTTGACCCTATGCCCCGTGGGAACAGTCCAGCCCGAACTGCCAAGCCAGGTCCTCCCTGGACTGGAATCAAGCATCCAAGGACCGGTTTCGGGCTTTCAGCCCTCATCAGCCTGGATACCTTGATTCCAGTGGCATGGAGAACACGGGACTCACGTCTGAGCATAACCGTCCCACTCGGGGTGACAAATGCAAAAACAACAGTTGATGGACAGAATGCAGAACAATGTCATACATTCACCCCAGTACAGAGATCTGTCCCTAAACCCATTGTTTTTTTGCTCACCATGCCATTCCAGTTTGAACCCAGCCATATGCAAATCAGTCTTGACCCTGTGCCCCATGAGAACAGTCCTGCCCGAACTGCCAAGCCAGGTCCTCCCTAGACTGGAAACAAGCATCCAAGGACCGGTTTCGGACTTTCAGCCCTCATCAGCCCGGATAGCTTGATTCAAGTGGCATGAAAATTAAAATATGAAATATTGATATATGGCATTAGGCTCAGCCAGTTTGACTGTGATTGAATGTTGGTGTGTGAGGATGCTGTGGAATGTTGGTGAGTGAGAGAGTCAGTTGGCGGATGGGCTGAGCAGAAGGAAGGCTGCTCCTGGTGGGGCTCTTGATCTTAATATCTATCATAATAAATCAACCTACTTAATATACGTGGACTACGAGGAGTCCTTATTACAACAACTTCATCAGTTGAAATATAGCATTAGTCAATATTAAAATCTCTCAACAAAATATACTCATAGTCGGACTTGAAGTTAGTAACTAAACAGTCCGGACTTTTCCTTAATTCAGAAGGTACAAGGATTTTACAGAGTCAAATCTATTGTTGTAGTAGTTGATCAGTACAAGTCCTTCTTTTTCTTTAGTCAGTAGATATAGAAGCTGAAAGAAAGGTGAACTAGTGTAAGCCTTCACCAGCGTTAAAGGGGTTAAGTTTGATATTAGAACTGCTAGGCCCCCCTTTGCTCTCCCGCAGGGTGATGATATTGTGGGTGTAATGATGGCGGGATAGCCTTCAATATGGAACGTTCCTATGTGCCAGGTTCCTTGAAGGTAGACCAAATGTGATGTCCTTATCAGCTCCTGCCACCCAGTATTTCCACAATAGCTGAATTGCTTCTGTGAGCCAGTTACCCTAGTTGCAAGTCCTGCTCATCGCAACTGCTAACGTGGAAAAGTGGTTAGCTCCCAACAGGGCATCTCTGAGGTTGGAATACTGCTTATGACTTTGCTCAAAGAAGGATCGGGTAGGAGGATCCAACGGGGGTCCATGAAAGAAGCCCAAAGGGACAGACCCATGTCCATCCTACGTTGCTCTCTGTAGTTTTGGCCGCAGAGTGGTAATTAACCAGGGATAGCCCGCGAAAGCTGACAATGATACAATCTCCCAGGCCTTGCTTCTTATTGTGCCCCACCCATGCCACTCGTCTTACCATGAGTATATCGCAGCTTAAGGTATTTGGCTCACAAATGCGATGCAATAGCCAGCGTGCCACTTTATTTTGTAGGACCCTCCATGACTCCGTGGAACCCGGGGCAGTTTTAGGGACATCTTTCAAAACAATAATCTATGGGGCTAGATGTAATATGTTGTTGTCCAGGTTCGTCTGTCTCGTACTCACTTTACTCGATGGGCGTGTGGGTTTCATAGGCAGGTTTAAGTTCTGGCTTAAGGGGATGCAGAGAGGTCCCTCTTCACACTTGCTATAGTAGGGGAAATAGGGGGGTTGGAGTGGGTCTTATATTTTGCTTGGCCTCTCTTGATCAAAGACTGAGGGTCTGATGGCGAGCCATTATAAAACTCTACTAATAAGGTATGGCTGGGGACGGAGTTATTGTGGGTGCCCACAAGATCAGTTCACACTTTGATCGAGGGATGTGATCCGGTTCTTATTTTCTCGAGTTTCTGCAAGTAATTTCTTCTCTCTATTGTCAAGCTTGCTATGAATCCTTTTTAAGTGAAGTGCAAGGCCGCTAGGGCACCCGGGCAATGATTCCAATCCAAGAGTCAGGCCAGGGGCGTGATACCAAGTTCTTCGGAGCCGGCAGCTGTGTTTGATTTTGCAGTTTTTAAACTCTTGACAGCCCCATTGTTGCGAGGCTGTCTGCTCTTTTTGGCAGGGGTGAGATTAACTCATGGCTGCGGACAATTCTATATGATCTCTAAGGGTTCCGTGAGCACGCCGCAGGGTCAGGAAGAAATTGGGTGCTGCGGTTAGAAGTTCAACAATAGCCTCGGTAATCCCATTATATCAAACCCATTGTGCCGGTAAGGTAGTTACATTACTAGTTTTCACAGGGTTCGTGCTCTTGGCCATAGGGGCTTGGGTTAGTTTACATTTTCCCATGATGGGCAGAAATAGATATCAGCTACATGGTTGCCATACAAGATGTAATCACAAGTAACATTACCAGAAAAAGAATCAAGATGTACCGGAATGCGTCAGACAAGATGGTAGGCCCAGCCTCGACAGACCCCGAGACCCATTTCATGAAGCTTTATTCAGTTCATATAGGATAATGACCATAAAAGCACACCGCAAGATGCGTTATAAAATACAGAAACAGATTAAAAGAAGTAAATATTTAAAATATCATGCTATTTCTCGAGACTTTGACCTCCCGGATGAACTGTGGGCTGAGGACATGGATCTTCGAGGGGAAGAATGGTGGATAAGATCATTCGCTCTTCTTTATAAAACTGTCAAGCCTGCATGGTTGAGGCGGAATCACCTGTTCACGGTCCATCGAGCCTATTGGTCACCACAAAGGCTTGCAAAGTTTCAATCTGGTAAATGCTGCAACAAGTGTAGTCTCCAGGGCGCATCAGATGTCCACATGTTTATGGATTGTCCCCCAATCAAGGCTTTTTGGGCAGAAGTCCTGCTTACATTGGGCTCGATACTCAAAGTAACCTTACCCTGCTCACTAACACTGGTAATCTCTGGGATGGATGATAATGTTACTGGCTCAGCAAGGTCGCTGCTGTTTTATGCAATTTTACTCGCGCGGCGACAGATATGTAAATTTTGGGTCGACTCCAAGGCACCAACACATGCCAGTTGGTTAGCATCCCTTTTTGAAACATCAAAAGTCGATCTGGCTAGACCTTGTAGCAGTAATAACCTCACATTTTGGAACCTCTTGATTTCTTGGTGTTAGTGGTCGAGTGTCCAACACCGGGGTTTTTTTTTTTTGGTTTTTTTTTCGGGTTTTTTTCGTTTTTTTTCTCCCGGGTCCTATGATTACGCCTCCAAACTCCAGGGTCCACTGTGGCGGTTTCGTTAGATATGAGTTGGGCCTGGCGGTAGCTTCTACCTTGACGGAGTCGGGGATGGGTTTGGCAGGTTGCCATTCGCCATCATTTCCTCAGTAAACCCAGATCTAGTCTCCCCAGTAAACCCAGATCTAGTCTCCCGCCAGGCTGGTGTACAGGGTTATGGTGGTGGTGTGTGCGCTCCATCCCTGGTCGCACGAATAGGTGGTTGGCTATATAGTTTCTGGTTAAGAGGTACAGGCAAATGAGGACAAAAAGGAAAAAAAATCATGCTATTTCTAAAATAAACAGATTTACAGATAAAAGTGGCAGTATAAAAACATTTGTCCGGTGAGTTCATATTATAAATCAGCCTCATGGCGTCCTCCACATTTCTAATTCCATACTTTATAAACATAGGTTTCAGATAGGTGACCCTTACATTCAGAAAAAGAGTACAAATTAGCATGAAGTGCAACGTGCTTTGCTTTGAACGCCCGTAACATGGGCACGACCCAACAGGGTGCTTTTTGGTTGCGGAAAGGCCACCAGAACGTGAGCCGTACCAAATCTGAGTAGTGTTAGAACAAACCTATGGGCAGGTCTGGTTACCATGCTCAAGTATAGCTGAAATCCATCACTTTCAAAGTATTTAGTATAAAGGTGGACTGTGGTAAGGCGACAGTTGACCACTAAATGTTTCTGGGCTCTATACAACATAAAAGTATTTTTCAAGTCCAATTTGGAGATGTTACCTGCAGAACATGGTTCTACCAATATGTTAAGCCCGAAGATGTCCCGGAAAACTGTCTACAACATACTTGAGCCAGGGTATCTTAGTGAAAATGGAAATGACCCCGAGACCCGGGCTTTGCGTTGGCCTGCGCCACGCTCAAGAGAGCTGAGTGTAGACAGGTGAGATGCTGGCAAGGAATTGTGAGACATTAGTCCCGAGCGGCTCCCCCCCAAGAACAACAGCAGAATGTCCACAGGATAACAAGGGAGTGTCGGCGTCTCCCCAGCAAGGCGCGTCTGGAAAAGCTGTCAGACACCCACGGAATGCAGAAACAGGAAACAACCTCTTGTGGTGTAGCGTGTCCCCCACACCACGGCACTGCGCTGTTCTTAAATAGCGCTAAGTGTAAGCAGGTGAGGGGCTGGCAAGGGGGCTGTGGGGCATGTAGTCCCCAGCGCTGCAGCGGCTCCCTCCAGTGTCCTTGGATAGCGCGTTCATTCCGGACATCCAACTGAAACTCCTTACTTCCAGAAATAAGTGCTTGGCAAAGCGTCTTCAACCAAGCAGTGGTCAAGCCGTGGCCAGCAGAGGTCAGGACAGCTTAGTGGGAGCCTTCAAAGTCCCAGTGTAGAAATGGCGCGTTCTCTGTACCACTGGATAGGCGAGAAAGAAAGGGGTGTTTTGAGCGTTTTGCGTGAAATTCACTGCTTCAGCTAACACCTGCTGCTTGATTTTGAGTTCTGCCATTTCACTAGGAGCACATCTACACAAAAAGTAGTGAAATCGTAAAATATATATATATATATATATATATATAGAGAGAGAGAGAGAATTGCGGATGCCCTTCATGTCCAGCATCAGTAACGTTTTATTCAAAACACATTAAAAAACAATACATTAAATTATATGAAGAGAAAATGCTAGCAAACAGCGCCAGACCCGCTGCCTTGGCCAGGTTTTGTTTTGAAGCAGGATGGGAGAAGCTGTGTGTAAAGCAGTAAAAAATTACAGATAACAGCAGAGACCGAAGACATTTTCTGCGCAAACGAGTTAAACGCGAGGCAATCCAAGACAGATGGAGAGTAATAGAGAGGTCAAGCAAGGAAGAGAGGGCGGGGGGCCATTGGAGTAGAGTAAAGAGAGAACAAAATGCAATATTTGGTTAGTGTTCTGACAAGCTATGAATCAGCGGCAGGTTAGATGGCTCGGGGCATGCCGGCCCTCCGCTGCTACAAGAGCTGGCAAATCGAGGCCGAGCTCCACACTCACAGAATAATGTGTTTGTACCAGGAATGAATATTTAATCGACACCTTGTATCAGCTCGTCGTCCCTGCAAAATTGCTGCGGCATTCGGTCAACACAAGAATCCAATAAAGCCGTGACATGTGGACGGCTCACTCCGAGCTGTGACGCCGGGTGATTGAAGAGACCAGCGAGGCGTCCGCGGGACTCATTCAGTATATGCCCGTGGGAGAGTCAGCGCGGGGTCATGAGAGGACAACAGGCCTCGCAGATTGTAATACAGCTCAGGCCTCGTCTCAGCAACCCGACGAAGATGAGACCGCGGTGCCACAAACCGGAGGGGTCAACAGAGAATCCGCCAAGACAGCACGAGGGGGTGTGCAGACTGCTCACATCAGTTTCACTATGCCATGCCTCTTTTCTCATCCACGACCTCACAGGGGGCCAACTCCCGAATCAGGTATCAGTTGTATGTCTCTGATAAGCCTGGACCCAGGATGCGGGGCTTTGGGTACCGGAAGCAAACCAGGGGGTGGGATGGGAAAGATTCTGGGACTGAGAGGAGAATCTTCGAATGGCAGAAATAAGATCACTGCGAAGTGAAGGAGGCATTATCTCAACGACGGGACATTTCTTTTATCGGTGTTTAACCACGAGGGTCTTCTCACACTCAACACGATTAAGGGTCACGTGCCCCAGCACAAACTGCCAAACACCGATAAAGGGAAAGGTGAAACCTTTATCCGTAACATAACCTAAGTACAGACACATCGTTTTTCTTGATACGTCAGTTTAAGAAAGAAAGGAGAGTACATGGTCTTTCACCCTCTAAAAAGAGGAACGGCTTTTGGGAGCAACATCAGGACACATTTGTCAGGAAACTATTTTCGAGAGGGAGACCAAAATACACTGAAACCACTTCACATAACTACTTTGGGATTTTGGGAACTAAATATTACCAACCCACTCAGGGCTTTAAGTGGGATGAAAAAACTAGAGGGTCTCTCAAAGGGTCGTGGCCAATGTAATTAAGGGCGTGGCTTAAAACACACAAGCTAAAAATCTGTACTTAGCATAGTGTGCCACCCGGCTTGTATTTTGCTACTTCCGTCATTGCATCCAGATATATGACACAACTTCTTGATTTGCTTATATGAGCTAGCTATCATTCAGTCGTGATGGACATTGAATGAGGAAAGGGCAGGTGTCTTGGCACTGGGCGCATGCCTCTGATGTAACAGGAAACCAGAGCAGTGTTTCTGCTCTGATAATGTTTAATTTGACTACTTTTTATAATCCACACACGCATATTGCGGCACTGCCTATGTGCGTTTCAAAGGTATTGCACTACAAAAGGACCCTTTATTATAGATCCTATCAGCTGTGTGGAAATTAATGTTGACATGTCTCTGACCACCACTGTCATGTATAGTTCAGTGTAATCCAGTATTTGGAAAGCCCGTACAATTACCCCAAAGTGTGTCAAGGCGCTGGGGGCCGTTGGGAAGATTATGCGAGCTATTGCCCAGAGTTACATGTTGCTGGGCTAAAAAGCCAATGGCAGGGCTCATGGTTCGATCCCCGGCGTTGGATGCAGGTTAGCCTAGCTAGCACCATGTGACTCTGGGCAATAGCTCGCTTCATTTTGATGCCAGGAAAGGAAATGTCAGATCACGATCACACTTTAAAATTGGTTTTGAATAGGATGCAAGATTAAGATTAAGAAAACATGTACATTCGGAGTCCCATCAGTCAGGTACCTGGGTCACAACATTTCTGGAGCAGGGATAACTCCTAAATTTAAGTCAGCCAAGAGCACCATCAGCTCCATCTTGGGGATAGCAGAATTATGTGCCAAATTCATTCCTAATTGTGCCATACTGTTGTTGCCATTAAGGAATTTACTGAAAAATAATTGTAGGTTTGTTTGGTCTAAAGCAGTGAAAACAAACAGAGCAGTAACTGGCTATAGGCATAAACACCACTGGGGTTCTCGTACTTTGACATTATTTGCAGGACTTCTTTTTTATGTGAAAGGAACTGCTAGAACAGAGACTATGTAACAATTCCAGAAGCAGCGCAGTTCTCTGCCACAATTACAGCCTTCTCTTACCAGTAGTTTCCTCAGGTATTCACCTGCAGTTTCATCATAGTTTGCAATTGCAGATTAATCAACCTACAAAGGGGATTGTTTGAGTCCGATTTGCCTTCAAGCAGGTTGCTACAGCATTTGCTCAATCTGCTGAGCTATCTTAGATTTGCGGACTACTCCTCGGATGAAGTCCAAAGATGCATTTTGGTGTGGGACCCACAGTGGGAGTGTTGAAATCCCATAACCGAGCAGCCTTTAAGCACTTGCCTCATCTCCTCTGCTGGGTCGCTCTGGTCACAATTAATATACTCAATTCATACGTCTTTATTTCGATTAATACATCATTAAAGACAATTTACAGACAAGAATAAAGACCAGATAATATGTACAAATAGTGTTTAAGGGCGAGACAATTCATCTCGAGTTTGTTAAATAAAATTCATTAGATTCATTAAAACAAGAATTAAACAACAAATTTTAAAGACTCAGTATGAATGACTTAAAAGACCACGTATAAATGTTAAAATCACTGTACAAGCTCTAGTAATCCAAGCCCACCCTAGAAACTTAGCTACTCCAATAACCACAATCTCTGAGGTATTTGTTCTTAAAACCAAGAGTGCCTCATTACACTCTCCAACATTTAGCTTGCGACATATGGGCCCAATCCATTTTTTCCTCGCTGCTGAGTAAGCCGGACAGGCTAAGAAGAGATGTCCCACACTCTCCTTTTGGACAATACACCAAGAACAGAACTCAGTTGTATGGCCAACCCATTTCTTGGTAAAAGACCTCAAAGGTAGAGACCCTACTCTAAACTGGTGATATAATTTTTTGGCCAAACTCTTGGTAATAATATCCCAGTAGATCTCAAATCCGGGATCCAGTTTGTGAGCCAAAAAACAACCTGTTAGGGTGGGTGTACCTGACAATACAACAGAGCGGGATCTAACAGAGGCCCAAAAAAGCAGTTTATATTCTTGTTTAGAGGGAAATATGTTAGACCCTGGATTGGCCCACAATTGACTGAGTCCCATGCTTTCTAGGATTGTTTTCACTTCACGGAGCCATGGGATATTACCTGAGCCCCTAATTGATCTCACTTCCGCTAATTCATTAGCAAAGAGGCTCAGGTCTGGAGACGTCCAGATCCGTCTCCATAGTGCTACAAGCCGATATTGTGCCATTTCTTTTATCGGTTTACAACCCATATCTATCAGAAGTGGTTTGGTTGAAGAAGATTGCGGTAAGCCTGCCAGTTTACGCAAAAATTGTTTTGGGCTCTAACTAAGGGTGTGAGGTCCGTTTGGCCCCATAAATCGGCCCCATACAAAATTGCAGAATTGATCTTCGCTTCATAGATCAATTAATATACTCATTACTAGTACTTTGAACTCATCAAGAATTGAGTACAAGTACATGATTACATCTAGGGACACAACTGGACCAGGAATATTTTAAGAAATGTCTTAAAACACATAAAGGAGAGGACCCAGAGCTTTGTAGCCACACTTGCATATGACACAAAATAAGGAAAGGCAGCGATTACTAGAGAAACAAATCTGCAAAAACTGCGGAGACTACAAAACTGGGGTTGTGCACCTTTGTCTGTGAGCTTTTCAGTGAGATGTAAGGAGGTGTAATGGAGTGGTGAACAGTTGTGGCCTGAATACCTTACGGGTGGGTTTGCATGAGGTCACGCAGGGGGGTAATTAATTTTTTTTTTAAATAAGCTTACCTTCGTCTGATGAAGCAAAGCTTCGCATATTTTGCGACTTGCTGTATTCATGAACCTCGTTTATGTGTAACAAGGTAATAAGTGTACGTCTTACTAACGTTTATATTAAGTTTGAATAAGGGTTAAGAAGCTTGCCTATGTGTATTCCTGATGCATTTAATCCGTGTCCGTAAAATATGGCCGCCGCTTGTATTTAGTTACTGCGCATGCGTCAGCCACACTCACGTGTCCTGACGGGTCTGCAGAAGTGGAGGGAAATTTATGCGCATGCGTAATACATAGCTTTGCCAATCATGTGGTACTGCTCGTGCCACTGCTCTTGTGTATGTATCCATGTAGCTAACATTTAAACTGCATAAGTATATTTCTTAGTGATAAGTTGAAAGTATAAACCCTGTGATGTGTTTTTCATATTGTTATTTCGATGTATTAATTTGTTTTCGCTTGCTTTTCATGTACCGCGGGAAATGGGGGTCTGTCGGTACCGAAAGCCATCTTGGAGGTCCCTTCTGCGCATATGCGACTTTCCGGGGACCTGACAACCTTGGCTGATGGAACTTAGCCAGCTGGCAGTGATGGGCAAGATGCTCCTGAGAACTGACCTGCAAACTCGGCTGAACGGAGTCACATGTCCCTGCTATGCTACATTGTTAAATTGTCATTGTATTTCCTTGCAGTTTCTCATGGGAACCCCAATTTCGCTAGGCGGTACCCAGATATGTAAATGAAGCATCCAAATAGTGTGTTATGATTGGTGTGCTACCCAAATCCTACCTTAGGACCAATCGAAATTGGGGATTCTGACACTTTGCAACATTTGGGGGGTGGTACCCTGTCCCAAAACAGTATATCTATCCTGGGTTTGCCTAGGGAATTCGTCCGACTTGTCTGGTTTAGCTGACCTGTCACTGACCCAACGCACTCAATAGGTGACTGAAGATACAGAGCGCTGCGGAGCACTCTGTCCGAAATTGACCATAGACTAAGGTTCTACTGAACCTTAAAGTGCTGGCGAAGCACTTTGCTGGGAGTTCGCTGACCCAATCGGGGTCTTGATCGATAGCTGCAGAGAGGGTGGAGCGCAGGCGTTGCTTCCAAACTGCGGGTGCGGTCCTGTCCTGAGCGGTCCTGTCCTGAGCGGTCCTGTCCTGAGGGTTTGCTGTCCTGTCCTGAGGTCCTGTCCTGATTCCTAATCTGAGGGTATCCTGTCCTGTCCGGGGTGTCCATTCTGCACCTGCTGTCCTTTGAGGGGTATCCTTCTTTGAGGGTTTCCTGTCCTTAACTGACCCGTGGCCAGGGTTTGGTTTCCACACCAGTCTAGGTAAATACTGCTCTAAGTTCTTTAAACTTGCACCTTTCTATATTTCTGACTTTGGCTTCAATAAAGAGACACCTTTTGCATATGTTGATTTTTCCATGCTTTTGCCGCAAACTATCGAAACGAAAAGTCATTTGCATATTTTCTTAATATGTTCCCATGTTACCCTACCTTTTAGAAATCATATTTTGCATTGCAATTTGTCATTTCCTGATATGGTCTAGAACGGCCTTACTTAAACTGTCTGAAAATTCCTTGCCTTGAATGCATAGCATTTTTCCTTTATATCTCATATTTGCATTTAAATGATTACCCTGACTTTATTTCTCTATAGTTATGTACTTTTCATTATCTTGGTTATTGATTGCCTTATTCTTGTAAGTTTAATGCTTGATGAAAACGAACTTTAGATAAACATTTTAAAACTTCCAGTTGTCCGTGGTCATTTACAACAGTATTGAATGTCATTTGAATTTGCATTTGCTGCCTTTCCTTTTACAGCTAGGCTCCTGATCCATTGAAGTCATAGGTACCCGTGTCGGTGGATGGTAAGTCGGGTACACTAAGTAATAACAGTAAGGAACACACACAATTGGTAGCAGCCCCTGAAGTCGCCCTGTCAATGAATAGTGTGAATTGAAAGCATATGGGCCCTGAAGCCGGAAACGGCGGAATCATTGGCTGGGTGACCTCGCGCGCTCTATCAGTTTTCTGGTAGATCAGAGGATGGTTAGGGACTAACTAAAGGTTAGGTAGAACTAGTTAGACTAGTTAAGTCGGAAGCTGCTAGTACATTAATGCTGCTATAAGAGCGGCTGTTGCGAGGGAACCGATCACTCTCTTGTGAATACGCTGCTGAAATTCATGAATTTTTGTATTGTTATTATTCTTGTTCTTATATTGTTATATGTATTAATCCATGCGTTTGTAAACCGTATTGTTTCTTGTTGTCCGAACTCCCCGGGGAATTGAAAGGGCAAGTGGTGAATAGAATCCATTGTCCTGAGGTCACAGGCTTAAGGAAAGTTAGGTGCAGGTTAGGATAACCGGGAAGCACTAACTAGGGTTTTTCTGAATACATGTGTAAATAAATGTTAGTAACGAGGTTCATTGGCAAAATTCCCATAGTGGCGTAACCTAGTAAGGGTCACATCGGAAGAGTAGCAGGTTCCTCGGAGCTAGGGTGAAAGCAGAGGGGTCCGCTGGGAAACCTTAGACTCGGATATATCCAGGAGAAGTGGATGAGTTTAGGGGAATAGCAGCTTCACCGATGCTAGAGTGAAGGGTAGGCGGAAGAGATCTGCCCGCAGCGCGTGAAAAGTAAATGGAAGTAGTTTCTGTCTAGACACTTGAGCACTGTGGCGAATGTGTATTTGTTGTAAAATAACCAAGCACTGAGCACTTTAGAAAGAAAGAAAGTTTCCGTTACCTTGTGAAGGGAGGGAGTCAGCCGCGAAGCGTCTCTGACGTCACTCCGTGCCGCGCTGGGATTGGTAGAAACAGCGGGCGGGTAGCGGGGCTGGAATTGCAAAGGAGGGGTGAAGCGCCGGAGCGTGAGGACAGTCTCACGAAGGGGCCGCGCACCCATTGGCTGAAATTATTTGAACGCGCGCACCTCATTGGTCGCACGGAATTGCAAGACGCGTTCTGATTGGAGGTGACTTTGTAAACAGAGTTAAGCGTAGAAATCGTATGTGGCACTCGTATTGTCCAGAGACTAGACCCGATCCAAGAAACCAAGGGTTTGAAAGGGATCAGTGGAAAGCTAATAGATACGATATTATGTACGGTGCTAAGAGGAAGATGTCCCTTGTAAGTAGGGTAAAGAATTATTTCAAAACGGACAAACCGATTAAGTCTAGAGAGGGCGTTACTATCCCGCCACCGAATACTCCCGCCTCATTCATGATGTTTGACCGAGGGTACAACACCTGTGTGTGGTTGGAGAATTGGGTAAAGTACACAAAAGATGACGGAGTATTGGCTTTTCCGTTAGAGGGTACTTTCAATGGTAGGATTTTATTTAATTTGAGAACCCGAATGAATGAATTACATCCCAGACCGAGACTAACGCAGTATGAGGCATTAGAGGAATGGGAGATTGAGGCTTTTGAAAGAGAGAAAACCCGAATGGACAAAGGTCTGACCAAGTGGTACCCCAGGCTGAAACAAGAGACCAGGGATAAGAGGATGAAACAGTGGAGGCAGAGCATGATTGTTGAGGGTCTGTTTCCCATGATGCCAGCAGGTAACCCTTCTGGGGGAGAGAAAAGGACAGAAAAGAGTAAGCATTGGGGGGCCATGGGGGAGTCAGACGATGATTTGTTAGATGACATCTTTACGAGAAGTCCGCCCCCTTATAATGAGGGAGCCCGACCTTCCAGTGCAGGAGAGAATCACCAGCGTCCATCTATTAAAGAGGAGGACAGATCCCTATGTAGGGGGGGGGGGGCAGGTGTTGCCCTATTTTGAGAATCCCGGACCCGCGGAGGTACGAAATATATATCCCAGTATGCCCGTGAGCCCGGAGGAAAAATATTCCCGTGAAAAGCTCTTTTTCCCCAGACCACTTTATGAGAACGAAGAAAAAACAGTAGGTTCAGGAGTGCCCTTTTTGCAGCCTCCATATGGGGAAGAGCGCAGGTCATTTGGCACCGGAACTTTGTTCCCAAAACCGAATTATGGTGGGGGACCAAGTGAAACGCATCCTACTGCCCCGAGTTTTACGCCTCACCTGACCCCACAGATGATACCTGACCGAACCTTAGGAAGAGTATTAGATGAAAGGGAGCAAGAGGCCATAGCGAGACAGAGGTCAGAAATAATTCAGAAGATCTCCCAGTTAAATACCAGTCCTGAAGCTTTGACTATTCCGGTAACAATCGGACCCGTAGTTCCGTTGTACGGGAATAATCAAGGGGGTCCGAACCCTCCAGTTATGAACCCGATAATGGCCACGCCGAGGCAAGAGCCCCTACTGATAGACGATCAGTCCAGTGAGTGCGAGTCCGAAGTTGTGTTCTTGGACCTGCCAAACAAACAAACAGGGAAGGGAGTGCAGAAGAGGCATAATCCTTTTGATACGAAAGAAATTAAATTAGAATCAGCAACGGGTACCAGGAGTGTCTCTTTGGTAACGCCGGAAGAAATTGAAAATTGGAGTCGTGAATTAGAAAAACAGGCTCCGCAAACGAAACCTTTAGACCTCTACAAACTGAGAGTAGAAATAGAGGAATTAATGGCAGGAAATGTAGGATTAGACAGATTGAATACTTATTCTGAAGAAGAATTGCTGTTTATGTGTAAAAGCCTTACCCGGAGTACTAGGGTGCTCCACGAAAAACTGACCGACACCGCAGCTAGTATGGGGATAGATATATCCAGATCGAAGCCCTTGCAGAAACCATACCGAGCTGAGTTCTCAGACAAGGATTTAGAGAACTTGAATGTGTCAGGGAGGAAGTTGCAGATTAAAGAGTTGCTTGCAGTTTTGCAAAAATGGGGAGACGTGGAAAGGTGGAAAACGAGGTGGGCACGAAAGAAAGATGAGGCCCGATCGAGACAAGCTACCCCTGAGTTCCCTCTGAGAGAAGTAGACAAGCCCGAAACATTATGCCCCATGCGTGAAGTACCAGGTGGGAGGTATGTGCACGTTCCATGGTCCAGACAGGATATTGTGTCCTTTACTAACGATTTTCCGAAACTACGCGAGAAGCCGGTTGAATGGTACCGGCAAGTGGAAAGGTTCGTAAAGGTGCAAAAATGCCTGTGGAAAGACCTGGATGGGTTTTTCGACATTGTGGTCCCGGTCGATCTATGGACCGAGTGTAAAATAGCCATAGCCTGGCCTAGTGAGGAGTACACAAGAGATAAAGAAACAGGGGAACCTTCGAAGGAAGTCATGAGAAAGTATGAGCAAGTAATTCAGCACTTGAAGGAAAAGGTGCCCGCAAAGGAAACTGATTGGACCAGGATAGATAGAACAACGCAGGAAAGAGAGGAGACAGTGCACTCCTATTATGAAAGGCTGTTGCAGGTGTTTAAAACATACAGTGGTATAGATAACATCGAGATGAAGGATATGATGCACTTTATTTACAGGTTTGTAAACGGTTTAAGACCTGAAATTTGTCAGTGGATAAAAGATAACAAAATCTGTTGGCACTCCAAAAAGGTAGACGAGGTCCTGCGGTACGCAAAGTACTGCGAGGACGAGATGGCAGAAAAGAAAAAAGCTCTGAAGGAGAAAGTGATGTGGGCTCAGGTGAAGCTCGCAGAACAGCAGGAAAAGCAGTTGAGTAACATGGTCAAAAATGCTAAGAACGAAGGTCCTGGGGGAGGGGGAGGAGGCAAGCCCCGGCCCAAAATGAGCAGGGAAGAGGCTATGAAGAAATTTCCTTGCCATCAGTGCAGCGAAATTGGACACTGGCGTAACGAGTGTCCTTACTTGCCCGAAGATAACCCCAAAACTCCTGATTTAACTCCACAGCCGCAGAAAGAGAGACCAAGAAAGACTCAACCACAGGTAAAAACAGTTCAGGTGCCCCGAGCACCAAAGCAAGTATACAGGGGAAAACAGGCAGAGGGAGATGAGATAGAAGTCTGGGAAAGCAATGAGAACAGAAATGCAGCAACTTCGCAGTATCTATTAAATGATACCTTCCTTTGTGATGACCAGTACTGACGGGGCCTGAGAGGGGAGGACGAGGAGTGCGTACTTGGCGCCTCCTTGCCGGTAGACCAGTCCGGACCATACATTGAAGGAAAGGTTGACGGAAATGATGTCACCTTTCTGTTGGACACTGGCGCTACCCGTTCTACTGTGAGGACAGTGGACGTTCCAAACCTACCCCTCTCGGGAGAAGCCATCCAAGTAGTGGGTGTATCTAATCAATTGATTAGTACTCCTGTTACCAAGCCCATGGAAATATCAATTGGAAACTTTAAGGAAATGCATAGATTTGTCGTTTGCGACACCAGTCCAGTGAACTTACTGGGACGTGATTTGCTGTGCAAAATGAACTGTACCATCTTTTGCACACCAAAGGGTGTGGAAATTCAGACCCCAGATGAAGACGGCATTTATAAATTAATGTTAGTCCGCCCTGACTCGGAAATTAAACGAATGACCATGCAGGATTTACCCAAAGAACTCCAAGAAGCAGTGAAGCCAGAGGTGTGGGACTTTACTGGGAAAGATGTAGGGTTAATGAAAAATGTGGACCCCATACAGATAGCAATCAAGGACAATGCGGTATACCCCAATACTAAACCCTACAGAATGAATGCAGAAGTGAAAGCTGGTGTTACTGTGGAAATACAGAAATTGCTAGAAGGGAACATCATACAGGAGGTAATGAGTAGCCCATGTAACTCCCCGATTATGGGCATCAAGAAGCCTAGTGGCAAGTACAGAGTGGTGCAGGATCTACGAAAAGTCAACAAGATAGTAGTTCCCTGTTGCCCTATTGTCCCGAACCCAGCAGTGATTCTGTATCAGATTCCCTGGGATGCTGAGTGGTTTACAGTGATAGACCTGTGTCATGCATTCTTTTCCATTCCCTTGCATCCAGATAGCAAATTTCTTTTCTCATTTGCCTTCAATGGTCACGTGTATTGCTGGAACCGGGTCCCTCAAGGGTACACAGAGAGCCCCTCTATCTTTAATCAGATCTTGAAAAAATGTTTGGAAACTTTGGTCTTACCTGGGAACTCTGTCTTAGTGCAATACATAGACGACCTCTTGGTGGCGTCTAAAAGTCATAAGGATTGTGTGATTGACACCATTGCCCTGCTGAATCACCTGTGTGAGAAGGGACATAAAGTGGCCCCTGACAAGTTACAGTTCTGTGCAAAATCGGTGAAATATCTGGGGCACCAGATAGAAAAAGGTGTCAGAAAAGTGACATCGGAAAGAGTGAGAATAATTCAAAAGATGCAGTTACCCCGTACTCAGAAAGAGATCAGAATGTTCCTGGGTGTGATAGGATACTGCAGGCAGTGGATTCTGGGATTTGCAGTCCTAGCTAGACCCTTGATAAAGATGACCAAGAGAGGAGCACCCGATATTGTAGAATGGAATGATGAAAGCTTAAGAGCCTTCACCAAACTGCGAAATTGTCTGTGTACAGCCCCTGCATTGGGAATGCCAGACTATTCCAAAGAATTTGCCCTATTCTGTGACACTCGCGATAATTGCGCGTTGTCTGTCCTAACTCAAGAACATGGCACAACGAGAAGGCCTGTGGCATATTTCTCTGCCACCTTGGATCCAGTGGCTGCTGGATTACCAGGTTGTCTGAAAGCAGTAGCTGCTACCTGTGCCAGTTTAGAACAGAGTGAGTCAATTGTCATGGGACATCCGGTGACTGTGTATGTCCCACATGGAGTGGTAATTTTGTTGACCAGAACAAAAACTCAGTATCTCACCCCTAGTCGGCTGACTAAATATGAGAGGATTCTTGTGGGTGCTGCAAATGTAAACATTGTTAGGTGCAGTATTCTGAACCCAGCCACCTTGCTCCCCGACCCAAAGGATATGGAGGGGGGTGTGGATGATGAGCATGATTGCATAGACTTAACAGAATTCAACACCAAGCCACGCCCAGACATAAAAGAAACGCCATTGCCTGTGCATGATAAGGAACTATTTGTGGATGGTTCGTGTCTAAGGCATGAACAAGGAGGCCTGAGTGCTGCCTATGCGGTAGTCTCCTTAGAGAAAATTGAGGAAGCAGGTTACCTATATCACATAAAGTCTGCACAAGTAGCCGAATTAATTGCTATGATAAAAGCTTGCCAAATTGGGAAGAACCTACGCATAACGGTGTATACTGACAGTCAGTACTGTTATGGGGTTGTGCATGACTTTGGCCAGTTGTGGCTACAGAGGGAGTTCCTGACGTCATCAGGTACCCCTATTCGAAATGGAAAAGTTGTTCAGGACCTTTTAGAGGCAATCCAGTTACCAAAGGAACTGGCAGTGGTAAAATGTGCTGCTCATAAGAAGAGCATGGACAAGGTATCACTGGGAAAAGATTATGCTGATCGAGTGGCCCAATGGTGCGCAAGAGATCGGTATATCGTAAATCCAAAACGAGGGGGGCCAGGAACCAGCTGCCAACTTCAGGTGTTTGAAGAAGTGCCTACATGGGATGAAGTGAAAGAGTGGCAGCAGGCGGCACCTTGGCAAGAAAGAGAGAAGTGGAAGGACGATGGGTGTAGACCAAGACGTGTGGATGGTGTCATTTTAGGTCCAACTGGTATGCCTGTGTTGCCTAGACACCTACTTAGCACAATGGCGAGGTTGATACATGAAGGATCACACATTGGTAGGGACGCCATGATTCTAGTGTTCCAACAGACTTGGTACAGTAAAAAGTTCAGGAAAGTAGCAGAGTCCCTCTGCCAGAGGTGCCTGTCATGTCAAAAGATGAACCCAGGGAAGAGGACTGTAGTGGAACTGGGAAAAATTGGGAGGTCCGGGGGTCCCTTTGTGAGAATACAGGTTGATTTCATCACCATGCCCCGTTGTGAAGGGAAACGATATGTCCTTGTCATGGTCTGTTTATTTTCTAAGTGGGTGGAAGCTTTCCCTACTCCCCAAAATGACGCAAAAACAGTAGCTAAGTGTTTATTAAAAGAACTGATACCTAGGTTCGGGGTTCCAGTCACTATTGAATCAGATCAAGGCTCACATTTTCAGAATGCAGTGATCGACGAACTCTGTAAGGCCTTTGGAATTTCACAAAAGCTTCACTGTGCCTACCGTCCAGAAGCTTCTGGAGTAGTGGAACAAATAAATGGAACTATCAAGAACAGACTAGCAAAACTGTGTGATGCAACTAAATTGACCTGGGTGAAGGCCCTGCCCCTGGTCCTGATGGGACTCAGAAGTATTCCTGATCGCAAGACAGGCCTAAGTCCCCATGAAATCATTATGGGAAGAGTGATGAGACAAGCATGGGTACCAGGAAGCAAACTGTTGAGTATTACTGATGATTTGGTGCTTGAATACTGCAAGAGATTGGGTGACCAAGTGCGTTCTATCTCTCGCCAGATCGGAGAAGACGCCATCCTCAATCCAACGACTCCTCTCCACAAACTGGTCCCGGGGGACTGGGTGAAGATAAAGAAGCATACTCGGAAGAGCTGCCTGGAGCCAAGGTGGGGAGAAAAACGTCAGGTGATCCTGGTAACTACCACAGCAGTAAAGTGTGCAGGAGTTCCACGCTGGGTACACGCCAGCCACACCCAGAAGGTACCACCAGACGAAGTGCCTGAAGCAGAAGGACGTCCAGCAGAGGACTCTGCAGGAGCCAGACCGGAAGTAGCTGATGACGTACAGCCCAGTACCAGTCAAGCTGCAGAATCAGCAGACGTTGGCCCAAGGATAGTTGATGACGAACTACCGAGAGTCCAGCCTGCTGAAGGGGTCCAAGAAGCTGAGCCAGAAGTAGCTGAAGACGAGCTTCCAAGTATATGGCCAGAGGAGTGGATTCCATTGATTGATCTCACTGAAGACCCCATTCGAACAAGTGAGCGACTACAGGAAGGTAGAGAGTGGACTAGTGAGGAAAAGCAAGGCACAGGCGAAGAACCTCAGAATCTTGAGATTCACATCAAAACTGAGGAAGGAGAAGGTCAGACAGGGACAGAGCACGTGAGTGATACAGAACAAGTGAATAAGACTGAACAAGTGCCCGATACTGAACAAGTGAAGGATACAGAGCAAGTGTTTGATACTCCTCCACTGACTCCTGAGATCGGGAAGGGACAGACTAGACATAGTGTAATAGTTTGAGTAGAAGAAGGTCCAGAGATCGAAGTGCTCGAACAGGATCAGGTAGGATTAGAAGAACGTGTTCAGGAAACAGAATCAGAGACACTTGAAGAGCAAACACATAATTTACCTGAACAAGGCCAGATTAGTAACCAGGCAGAAGAAATAGATGCGAGCCCTGGAATTAGTCAGATAGAAGAAGAAGAAACTGAAACAGAATTACCAACAGTAAATGAGAACAAAAGGGCCAGAGAAGGAAACGAAGTCCAAGTACCAACTAAAAGACTTAAGAAAAGAAAGCATCTTGAGCCCAGATTCGTAAAGAAGTTAAGACTAAGGATAAAAACGGTAGAAGAAAAACGTGCAGAAGAAAGGAGAAGTGCACGCATAGCTAAACAACAAGAGGATACTTCCAACAGAAGGAGTGATCGAATAAAAAGACAAAACAAAAAGTACAAGTCACCTGAATGGACACTTGTGTTGGAAGAACTTGAAGATCTTGATATAACTGACGTAAGCGACGGAGAGCCCGTCCCTGAGTACTCTGACGAAGAAGAAGACGAGCCACCGTGAATTTGCACAAAGTAAGCTACTCGTGTAAAGTCACAAAGAGGGGTCGAGAAACTTCTTCTGAGCCGAAATGTCTGATTCAAACGTGAATGGTAGACCTAGTCGCAGCTGTTGCAAAACATGCTGCAAGGTATGTGTCTGTAGTGTAGTTGTCCTGATATTAGTTTGGATAGGACTAACAATTTTCATACCCTTTGCTGTAAGTAAAGATACTAATATTGTCCCTACTGAAATTGTAAATACTGACAATGAGGAGCTGACAACACAGAGTGTAGCAAGACATGAGAGAGCACTGAGACAAACAAATCAAGACTTAGAAGCATCAGATGAGGGAGGACTACATTATCACGGAATTAAGAATAAGACACACTTAAATGTTTTCGCAAACTTGTTAATACACTATGTAGAGACTATGGAAATTGAAGATTGCTATGTCTGCATGAAGCTACCTACCTCTGTAGCTGAAGGCGTGACATACCATCACTTGCCGCTGACATATGGAATCTCCTGTAGCATTTTAGCTAGTTTATTCTACAAAAGAGGACCGTTACAGTACTATTACTCTAACAATGACGTGATCTTTTCTGAACTTCCTATACGTGGGAACTTGAATCCTGTACATACCAAAAGTGACGTAATACGATATATGGGAGACTACTTTCTGACTATAGGTAATATTGACATAGCTGACGCACACAGAGATAACTTGACTTGTTCTTTGCGTGAGCAGGAAAAGATGTTCCTGAACATGGCAGAGAAAAGGAGAATTAAAATACAAAAGAAGGCTAATGACGAAAGTCAGAAAAAGCCAAGATGGGCAGAGAACATGGAAGGCACCTCAACTGGTGGGGCGGGTCCTGCTCTGTTGCTGGATTTTGAAAAGAAAGGCAAGCTATGTCTTCACCGCGAGAAGACTAGCTATTATAATAACATTTTCATTGGTTCCAGTGAATGCGAACATAATTACAAGGTGATTGGAGGTTGGGGTTTCAAAAATGGGTCAGAGCCTGTGTTTCCTGGAATTTATTATATTTGTGGGGACAAGGCTTATTTCAAATTGCCGGATCACTGGTATGGAAGCTGCTATTTTGGCATTGTCTTTCCGAAAATATACCATGTGAATGGAGTTGCTGGAAGCAGTGAAAATACTAATGGCTTAATGCGTAGTAAAAGAGAAAGTATAGGTGAAATTATGGGTAGTATTTTCAGTGCACTGATACCTGGAGTGGGAGTGGTTCTGAACACTCACAGAATTTGCAAATTGTCAACTATAGTGGATGTATTGTCTACTGAGACAGCTCATGGATTTCTGCTGGTCAATACCGAAATGGTTGCGATCAGATCAATGGTTTTGCAGAATCGACTTGCTCTTGATACCTTATTGGCGAAAGAGGGCGGAGTCTGCCGGATGTTGAAGGCGCAACATTGTTGCACTTATATTCCGGATAAAAGTGTACAGCTCAAAAGATACGTGAAAAACATTACTAATTTGGCAAAGGAACTCAAACCACTCGAGGTTGATAGTGCCTGGAAGAGACTGGTAGATGGTCTGTCAAATGTAGGTCATTGGCTTGCTAGCGTAGGTAAAAGCTTATTGTTCAAAGTACTGATGCCGATTGGAATTATAGGTCTCATCCTATTTTTCATATTTGTCTGTTGCAAATACCGCAAGCGCACCAAAAGGCACGAAGTGAATGCAAGAGGGGTGAAACGAAGTGTGGATGAGCTCGAATTAGAAGAAGTGAACAATCAGATTTATAAAAAGGTGAAAAATTCTCACCCTACCAGAACTGAAAGAGAAAAACTGGAGCGATTGCTGGAAGAGATAGAGCTGTATAAAGTGTGAGAGAAAGTTGGCATCTGGTTCCATTTATTTTGTGATGATAGTAAATATCATCAAAGAGGGGATTGATGAAGCAAAGCTTCGCATATTTTGCGACTTGCTGTATTCATGAACCTCGTTTATGTGTAACAAGGTAATAAGTGTACGTCTTACTAACGTTTATATTAAGTTTGAATAAGGGTTAAGAAGCTTGCCTATGTGTATTCCTGATGCATTTAATCCGTGTCCGTAAAATATGGCCGCCGCTTGTATTTAGTTACTGCGCATGCGTCAGCCACACTCACGTGTCCTGACGGGTCTGCAGAAGTGGAGGGAAATTTATGCGCATGCGTAATACATAGCTTTGCCAATCATGTGGTACTGCTCGTGCCACTGCTCTTGTGTATGTATCCATGTAGCTAACATTTAAACTGCATAAGTATATTTCTTAGTGATAAGTTGAAAGTATAAACCCTGTGATGTGTTTTTCATATTGTTATTTCGATGTATTAATTTGTTTTCGCTTGCTTTTCATGTACCGCGGGAAATGGGGGTCTGTCGGTACCGAAAGCCATCTTGGAGGTCCCTTCTGCGCATATGCGACTTTCCGGGGACCTGACAACCTTGGCTGATGGAACTTAGCCAGCTGGCAGTGATGGGCAAGATGCTCCTGAGAACTGACCTGCAAACTCGGCTGAACGGAGTCACATGTCCCTGCTATGCTACATTGTTAAATTGTCATTGTATTTCCTTGCAGTTTCTCATGGGAACCCCAATCTCGCTAGGCGGTACCCAGATATGTAAATGAAGCATCCAAATAGTGTGTTATGATTGGTGTGCTACCCAAATCCTACCTTAGGACCAATCGAAATTGGGGATTCTGACACTTTGCAACATTTGGGGGGTGGTACCCTGTCCCAAAACAGTATATCTATCCTGGGTTTGCCTAGGGAATTCGTCCGACTTGTCTGGTTTAGCTGACCTGTCACTGACCCAACGCACTCAATAGGTGACTGAAGATACAGAGCGCTGCGGAGCACTCTGTCCGAAATTGACCATAGACTAAGGTTCTACTGAACCTTAAAGTGCTGGCAAAGCACTTTGCTGGGAGTTCGCTGACCCAATCGGGGTCTTGATCGATAGCTGCAGAGAGGGTGGAGCGCAGGCGTTGCTTCCAAACTGCGGGTGCGGTCCTGTCCTGAGCGGTCCTGTCCTGAGCGGTCCTGTTCTGAGGGTTTGCTGTTCTGTCCTGAGGTCCTGTCCTGATTCCTAATCTGAGGGTATCCTGTCCTGTCCGGGGTGTCCATTCTGCACCTGCTGTCCTTTGAGGGGTATCCTTCTTTGAGGGTTTCCTGTCCTTAACTGACCCGTGGCCAGGGTTTGGTTTCCACACCAGTCTAGGTAAATACTGCTCTAAGTTCTTTAAACTTGCACCTTTCTATATTTCTGACTTTGGCTTCAATAAAGAGACACCTTTTGCATATGTTGATTTTTCCATGCTTTTGCCGCAAACTATCGAAACGAAAAGTCATTTGCATATTTTCTTAATATGTTCCCATGTTACCCTACCTTTTAGAAATCATATTTTGCATTGCAATTTGTCATTTCCTGATATGGTCTAGAACGGCCTTACTTAAACTGTCTGAAAATTCCTTGCCTTGAATGCATAGCATTTTTCCTTTATATCTCATATTTGCATTTAAATGATTACCCTGACTTTATTTCTCTATAGTTATGTACTTTTCATTATCTTGGTTATTGATTGCCTTATTCTTGTAAGTTTAATGCTTGATGAAAACAAACTTTAGATAAACATTTTAAAACTTCCAGTTGTCCGTGGTCATTTACAACAGTATTGAATGTCATTTGAATTTGCATTTGCTGCCTTTCCTTTTACAGCTAGGCTCCTGATCCATTGAAGTCATAGGTACCCGTGTCGGTGGATGGTAAGTCGGGTACACTAAGTAATAACAGTAAGGAACACACACAATTGGTAGCAGCCCGTGAAGTCGCCCTGTCAATGAATAGTGTGAATTGAAAGCATATGGGCCCTGAAGCCGGAAACGGCGGAATCATTGGCTGGGTGACCTCGCGCGCTCTATCACGTCTGCCTGGTCCGGTCTTGCGTCGCATCCCTCCGAGTTCCAGGAAGCAGGCAGCCTATCTCCACTCCACTAAGCCAATCACAACGCTGCAATGGCAGCGTGTGATTACCTGGGACACCAACCATACAGGCGTCTATGGTAAGGCAATTTTCTCCATGGAGGCTGCCTGCAGCCTACATGGAGAAAACGGAGAGTGCGTATGACTGGTTTGGTCGGCCCTAGGGCCTGCCAAACAGTCAGGGCCCACAACAGTGGGCAAGTCACTCCTCCATTGCCCTGGAGAAGGACCGCCTACCCACCCACCCCAATCAAACCCTTCTGCTTTCTAGCAGTGCGAGAAACAGAAACATAAAATGGTATTTATAATACCATTTTATGCTTCTGCTTCTCGCACTGCAAGAAAGCAGTGAGGCAACGCTCCTCCGCCCACATGGACGTGCAAGTGCTAAGACCGAATCTTGCTTACAAGGGACTTCGCTGGTCATCAAAGTATATGTCATTCCGTCCTCAGGTTACGCAGTGCGGGCTATACAATAGGAAGCTCGATGGCTGACATGGCTATATTTTGTTTGTTATTTAATATAGGAGATGGTCTCTTTAACCCCTTCCTTTCTCATGACGAGCTCACTTCATCATGGGTCACAGTGGAGCTGTGCTCATGACGAGCTGAGCTCGTCATAACGGACGCGGCCCTCCCACGCGCGGTTAATTCCCCGCCTGTGCGGGAGAATTAATCAGTGGGCGGGTCTGTGACAAGCCCAGCTCGTCATGAGCACAGCTCCACTGTGAGTCATGACGAGCTGGGCTCGTCATGAGCACAGAGACCCTGAGGACCCCCCCGCGCACCGTGGGGGAATTACCCCTGCAGCGAAGGGGTTAACAACACCAGCTGTTCGTCACTGATAACCGAGACAAGGATCTTTTCAGAGGGCTGGGGAAATGGACTACAGCACTATGTGGGCTGCAGTCCAGGTGGAGTAGTGGCAATGGCAACTCTGTGGTACAATGTGCAGTGGTCTGTGTGACAGACTGCAATTCGGATGTCACAGTTACAACACTGTGGCAGAAAGCACCCCACAATCTGGCACTCTGTTATAAGGGATGTGCTGCTGACTTCTGACTGACAAGTTTCATATATCCTGCCATTGAGAGCAGCATTAAACAGCCAAGTCTCACCCAGATCACACCTTACAATTTTCACTGAACCAGAGCTGTTGATGGTTTTACTTCACCCCGACAAAATGTCGCCTTGACCCCTGCTTTTTATATCGCCTGTAGCATGTGCGGACATGTACAGTAGCAAATGCATTTGGTCAACTCAAAAGACAGACTACATCCAGGTACTTGAATGACAGGTGTAATGGTTACAGGACAGAACGTATGTTATGGACCTTGTAAGGGTTACAGGCAAAGTAGGCCCTACTGGAATTCAAACCTATTCCTGTAGATATCCGGGTGGGACCTTAACCAATCGAGCCATTCTACCAGCCTAGGGCACTTTATATTTCACTGCGTTATGTACAACAGCAGTCTATTAAACCTGGGTTGGGTGTTGTACACTCAAAAGTGCGTGTGCGCAGTGCATGCCAATTAAGTTGGGCATTGGGGTTCTCTGGGAACAATGCACTAGCAGCTTGGCATTTAGTAGCTCACAAGGATTTTCACTGATCTGAAGTAGCTCTCATTACGGAAAAGGGGACCTTGGAAACAATCAGCAAAGAGTGTAGCTAAATATTGCAACATTATGTTGCATCATCAGGAACAAGTTGACTTTCATCCTAGGCCTGTACATATAGATGGCATTAGGAAGTCTCATGCCACTTCACCTGGGTCACTACAGCTCAGTGTACACGCACCTCCATAGAAACCTGAAATGTGGCCACAAATACTACTGAGCTCTGTGTGGCACTGCGGCTCACCTGGAAGTCAGAACATCACCATGGGATCAAGCTGCTGTTTGAGGCATTTAGCTTGGAGGCCATAAGGAGTAAATAGTTGATGCAGTCCACAGTTTGCAGGGAGCACGCCCGTCTACTGAGTCTATCGAAGCGTGGTGTGAGGGAGGCTGCTGCGGCGTTGCTCGAGACGGCTTTCACTGTGGGAATTGAAGCCGGTCGAGCCACGGCAGCTGAGGGGCCAGGGGGGCTCAGTTTGTCTGCCCAACTGCCCACCTGTCGGTTGCGGCCGCCCGCATTCAGCCCGCATTCAGCCGTTTCTGATGCCGGCTTTCACCTGCCAGCTTTTCACCCCGCGCTCGGACTGGCGGCGGCGATGGAGATACCCAGCGGGAAAGTGGAAAAGCTGCGGCGTCGGTGGCCGCAACGGGCACCAAGCACCAGGAAGCCGAGCAGCGCAAAGGTATCCGGCATCACACCGCATCGCCCCCGAGCCTGGGGGTCAACCTGGTCAACCAGGAGTCCACGCTGGTGCATCACCAGGGTCCACGGAGCCAAGAGAGGCTGGTGAGGCAGTCACATCATCGGGGGGCAGCTGACTGTGGGGTTTTGAAGCGTTTTGAAGCTGCGGCACCCAGGGTCACAGAGAAATCACCTGGCCCCAGGCGCCCTAAGCGCCAAGCCCCAAAGCTCCGTATTCCAAATTGCAGCAAGCTCCGCCTCGAGCCCCCCATATTGAGCCGCACCCCCACCCATAGCGGTGAATAGGGTGGGAGCCGGGGCCGCATGCACCGTGAAGGAGGAGTGAGGAGTGAGGTGAGGAGAGAGGTGAGGGCGCCGCGGCCAGTAGTGCAGGCCCTGTCACCGTCGCCTGCGTAGTGGTTGCACGGCCAAGACCGGCCGGGCCGAAAGCAGGGGCCCGAGCAAATCCACAAATCCTCCAGTCCACCAATCCATCAATCTGCCTACAGAGCCCCCAGAGTCCTCAAGTAAATCGCATCGGAGTTCTGCCCAAAAAAAAAAAAAAAATCTAAAAACGCCAGTCTATGAGTGAGGAATTAAATCTGAGGAATTAAATCTCTAATCCACACAGCAATCCCGGAGGGGGTTCCACAGGGGAAAACAACTTCTGCTAAATGAAGTATTGCCCGAACAGGGGACAATTCTAAAAGCGACAACGGTAGCAAACATCTTCATTCCTATAAACGTCGCACCTTTCTGGAAACCAAGCAAACCCCATGCCAGAACAAGAACCCAACAAATTACCTCCCCTAGCCGGCCACGGAGCCAGGGCACGCGCTCCCTCATGCAGGAGCTCAAAGAAGTAAGAAGAAGACCAGACCCCAGGCCAAGTGGAGGGCCGCACAAATGAGATCAGGAACAGTCCGTCAAGCGGCGACAGGCAAAAAAACAGGCAAAAAAAGAAAAAAAAACAAATCCAAACCATCAAAAGAGGAGGACTCTCTATCCAACAAAACAGTATACTGGGCAGGCCAAAGGGAGAGGCTGATCTCAGCACCCAGCCCAACAACAAAAAAAACGCCAAGCCCGAAAAATCAAACAGGGATTCAAAAATTCTTTTTTCTAAAAGACCCAATGGTGGTAATACACGCTCCCTAAAAAGAATCCTCCCAGCTACCAAGTCCAATGCAGCTTGACAAATCACAAGCCACCTCTCCACTCACCGCTGCAAATTCCATCATTGCAGCTCAAAATGAATTACTTTCAGGGAAAAACATGGATCATATAGGCGTTAGGAAACTCGTGACAATCACAGCCCAGGTGCATCAGATAGCACCCACAACACCTGTCACAACCCTCATAATAAAAACCGAAGCGCCTGTTAATACTCTCAATGCGATCGGAACAAAGACAACTACAAATGTAGAACCAGCGGAAATGACTGAGACTCCCACGGGGGAAAATAGTGAATGCAAAACATTCAACCTCAGTTTCGAACCATCAAAAGCAGCATCGAAGGGACTAACAATCGCCACGGACCCAAAGGTCGGTAAACCACCACCTGGTCCTAAGGAAATGGGCCGATCAAACATAAAATGGACCAAGGAGGAAAAAATAAACCTAATTAAATCCGCAGCAAACGCAGCTCCTAAGGAAGCAGCGCACAGTAAATCATTCTCCAACACAGACGACTCAAAATTGATAAAAATCTTGGAATCACTAGAATCTAACCGTCAGGATAATGAATGCCAAAGCCCAGGTTCAAGAAAAAGAACATCACAAAGAATATCCAAATTGGTTTCATCTACACCTCTAAGCCCACAGGGCGAACAAGATCTCCAGCACTCAGAACTAGCGGAGGCCGGTCATAGCTCCATAACAATTAAGCAACCAAACCTTTCTTCACCAATAACAATCTCCTCTGAAAGCGGGACAAGCCTCGGGTCGGAGGCCCCGGCGCAGCACTTTGAAGATTACTCCAACATGCAATGGGCTCAAACTCTGATCCATACCCTTGAACAAGCCATAAGGGTTTTAAATTTTCAGTCAGACAAAATGGACGTCCAAATTGATGTTGTAAATCTTATCGCCAGCCACATCTCCGGTGTACACAGCAAAATAGATTTAATAACATCCCTACTAACAAAAAGGGAAAATTTGAATCAACAAAGACACACCAACAAACAATTATCCTCCTGCTGTTGCAGCCCCATAATCGAGAAACTGGCAACCCTCCCTGAAATTTTAAAAGACGTCTTAGGGGCAGTAAAACAATCTTACAACAGCAGACAGTACACAAACCCCCAAATAAGCGTCGACCAAGAGGTAAGAGCTAATTGCATCAATGTAATAACAGAAGGAATAAATGATACCAACGAAGAATCAGTGAAAATAGAGCCCGAGGCACAACTCAATCTAACAGCTTTTCAACCAGACGCCCCAGAGGACCCTTTTAAACCAGCAGTTGTGGCAGTCAAACCGACAAAACGGGAAAGAAAGCGCGCAAGAAAGGCCCGGCTCAAAAACAACAGCCTAGCCCCGCCTCGGAATTTTTTTTCCCGCTATTCATAGTAAAATCATCTAGGGAAAAGAAAAAAAATATTTCCCCCCCCGTCTGGAGCGGCACGACCTGCAAGTGACCATCCTCAAGCCACCCAGCCCCCATCCCAAAGCAACAGGGCACCAACCATACCTCCACATTTCAAAATTCTCCCCAAGTCATACAAGGGGTCGAAAGACCCCCTCTAGAGGTCTAGAGGACAAAGTAGCGCAAATCCCATCCCGGTAGTGCAGCAACAAGGAGGAAAAGCATTATCCAACAAAGGAGAGGGGCATGGAAATATAATCTTGCATACATCGGGCTATAGAATCCCGGGGAGCTGCAAAGGCCCGAGTACACAACAATGTGATTTCCAACAAGAAGAAATAAATAAGGGGTCAGAATTAGAAAAGCAGAAACCTCCTCTAGTGAAGACGTTGGAGGCTCCAACACCACTCAAGCCTCAAAACTTCTCCAAATTAATTGCTGTAACGATAAGGGGAAAGGATCGCCACTGTAAGCTCCTCAACCGGGATCAAGCAGAGTCGCAAATAGGGAAAACAGTTCATAAAACCCCGGGAACACCTAAATTGAGATCAGAGGTGACAACTATAGACACCATTGTGTATGATCCACAATGTGGACAAAACAGGTCATTAATTTCAACATTCAAAGGCGGAAGAAAGGAAAACGTACCCCTCTCGCACAATGATCAAATTCAATCAGATGAGTTGGAACTGAAACTGTCTTTCATCCCCGAATACTCGACAAAAGGAACACAAGACATATTAAACAGAGGAAACATCTTGAGGCTGTTTAACGAAATCCCAGAATTAAAAGGAATCCGCTTGTGTGACCTAACATCGGCTGAATTCAAAGAATCAACCGGGAGGGGAGCTGAAGAGACACCGACAACCTGGTCATCTAAGGACCTGGTGGATACAATAGTATCAACGAGTGGGAAGGTTCGGAGCATGGGGAATTATGTTAAAGGCTCCCCAATGCCCAAGGTACCGCACCCCCTCCACAAAAATCCAAAAGAAGTGAACAACTCGGGAAAAAGCCAGCCCACATGCGTACGTGGTGCACGTACCAACGCACCAGAAGCTCCCTCCAGCAAGAACAGGCACTTTACAAGAGAAAACCCCGGCAAAACTGAGGGTAGCTCACAGGACACAAGGGACTGGTCCTGGATTCCCAGAACACTCAACAATAGGCATTCCTAACCAAGCAAAGAAATGCAAAACAACAGAAAGGAGCACAGCCCCCATAGTGGAAGACGCGTGTACAGCCAACATCTCGCTCTGTTCGTGGAATGTTCACGGTTTTAATGATATGGGGCAAGACCACGGAACCGTTTCGTTCTTCACCCAACAAGATATAATCTTGCTCCAGGAAACCTGGAATCTGGTTGCAAGCCCAATTCCAGGATTCATAGATCATCATTGCCTGGCAGAAAGGCATTCAAGTTTTGAACATCCGAGAGGGGGCCTATCAACACTCATTACACAAAAATTGAACTGGGCAATGGAAGAACTAGGCATGGGGGCCAATTGGATCCAAGCGACTAAAATAAGCAGTAACAAACCAAAAAGGCAACTCCTACTAATCAATACAAAAATTACGGAACAGACGACCAGACCAAGGTTCAGCACAACCATAACATAAATATAATGAGTATGAGTCTGGTACAGCACACTTCCCGTGCCTGTCGCCACAAGGCACAAAAAAGGTCAACAGGTTTCTTCAGATGGTGGAAGGCGCACTCATTCAAATATAAGCAAAAAGTCTTCTTTAGTCCAAAATATTTAATTCTTTATTGTAGCAATTATGCCAAACAAGTTGCACAGCCAACGCGTTTCGTTCCTGGGCGGAACTTCGTCAGGGCAATTCAATTATAAAGAACGGTGTCCCAAAGAGTATATAAACCAGCAAGGGTAAAAATGCAGACAATCAAACGCGTCCCGGATCCCGGTGCAAGGAAAGGTTCGTCCCACGGTGTCCCACAAACGATAAGGATAAACTGTCTACTAAGTTGTTCCAACCCGAGTGGGAGGAATTAGGTCGCACACAGTGATGCGCCCCTTGTACGAGGATAATCTTAGAGCTCAAGTCTGTGGATCCATGCAATTAGGATAGAAAAGTATAAATGGCACTTCAATTCAGCAACCACTATGCACGATGTACTCTCAAAATTTGAGGGCAGCTCCCGGCATAATAACAGGGAGAGGACGAGCCATTTATACTTTTATATTCTTATTGCATGGATCCACAGACTTGAGCTCTAAGATTTACCCTTGCTGGTTTATATACTCTTTGGGACACCGTTCTTTATAATTGAATTGCCCTGACGAAGTTCTGCCCAGGAACGAAACGCGTTGGCTGTGCAACTTGTTTGGCATAATTGCATAATTGCTACAATAAAGAATTAAATATTTTGGACTAAAGAAGACTTTTTGCTTATATTTGAATGAGTGCGCCTTCAGCCATCTGAAGAATCCTACTAATCAATGTTTACATCCACCCAGAAAGAAAAAAGCAGAAGGGAAAACATGTAACCCTAATTTAATTATTAACATCATTGCAGAGAAGCCATGAGAACTGCCAAATAGTGATCGCAGGCGACTTCAACAGCAACCTTTAAGTGACTCAGCCAGGAAGTAAAAGAACAGCTACTCAGGGAGCGAGAGAATTAGTGAGCAAATTAGAAGCTCTCGACCTGACAGTTCTGAACGGCAACGCTTCGGGGGATATTCCAGCTGCCGTAACATACCTGAGCGGAAAAGTCTCCTCAACGATAGACTTTATAATTATCAGTAATAACTTGCTCCCACAAATCAACAACTTTAGAATCACTCCACGAGCCGAAAGTGATCACCTGCTGCTCATCCTAAACATGAACAATAAATTTAAGTTTGCACAAAAAATCAAGTCCATCATGCAACTGCCTGAAAAATTCAATTTTCGTAAGTTAAAATGGCGGGTAGTGGCACCCCAATCCATTCAGGAGACAGTCAAGGCTTTCCTGGATAAACAGGGCCCCCAATCTGAGAATGATTGCGTCAACTCCTGGGAGCAGCTGGTTCAGTTTTTAGTTCATAAATTTCCAGTCTCTCTGGGACATTCCCCAAGAATGGTAACCAGAAGCGACCCATGGTTCAACCAAGACCTTAGAAATCAAAAAAGAGAGATCGCGAGAGAAGTGCGCCTCCAATTACAAGCAGAAAAAAATGGGTCATAAATCAGAAAAAACGAAGCTGAACGCATTAAGGCGTACTTACAGGAGGAACCTGGGGAGAGCAAAAACAGCGCATAAAGGGTCCATCTGGCTGCAAATACTACCCGCTAGTAAAAAGCCCAATAGCAGCGTTTTTTGGGACATAATAAACAAATTATCAACCGGCCCAAAATTTCGGCAAGAAGCAGGAATTGGTGCAGAAACATGGTTTGCCCATGTGCAATCCCTGTATAATAAGGCAGAGACGGGTCTCGAAGGAAGGCCCCACGGGCAAGATCTCAATCAGAAAGAAATACAAGCCTTCCCCACCCCGGATCATGCGAAAGGTTGCTCACTACAATCAGAGTCACCCGCCAATGAGCCAAACACCCTGACTAATGCGAAGGAGCTAAGAGGGCTTATACTGAAACTCAAGTCTGAGGGAGCGGCTGGGTCAAACGGCATTCCTAACGCCATTTTTAAGAACAACCCAGAGTTTTGGTCTTCCTACCTTACCCCACTCTTCAATGAGATCTACATTCAGTCCAACATCCCGGCTTCCTGGAAGGGGAATATCATCCACCCCATATTCAAAAAGGGAGATCACCGCAAGCCGGGAAATTATAGACTAATCTCATTGATAGATGTAGAAGCAAAACTGTACACCTCGTGCCTGCTAATTCAGCTGCAAGGTTGGATGGAAGAAAAAAACATAATCCCAAAGTTTCAGACAGGATTTAGGCAAGGAACGGGTACCATATCCAACCTTGCTATCCTAGCACTTTTAACAGAAAAAGCGCAAAAAAGGAAACTCCGGCTGTTCGCTTGCTTTGTGGATATCAAACCCGCTTTTGACAGAGTGAGCAGGAGCCAGCTCTGGAAGAAACTCAACGCATGGGGCTTGCCAAGCACAATGCTCAACGCCATAATCTCTCTGTACATGGACACCTGGGCAAGAGTCAAGCTGGGCGACGGGTTGAGTACTACTGCAAGTATTCACACGCAAAGAGGCCTGAAACAAGGCTGTGTCTTGGCCCCCAGCTTATTCAACTTGTTTTTATCTGATATTGCACCACATATTGAAAAGCCAGATTCTCACCCCCCGAAAATGGCCAACTCATCAGTTGCCATCCTACAATATGCGGATGACATAGTTTTGCTGTGCCAAACTCCCATTGGTTTACAGAGATCAATAAATACCCTTGTAGCCTATTTAGATAAAGAACAACTGGAGCTAAACAAAGATAAAACAAAAATCGTCTGCCTAGTGGATTGTAAAAAACCTAAGTTCAAAAGGACGGCCAAAGGGGCAAATGTTGAAGAACTTAGCTCATATAAATACCTGGGCGTAATAATCGGACAGGGTGCAACTTATAAAGAACACAAATTGGCACTAAAAGCCAAGGCACAATCATTAATCTATGCATACAGACTATTACGCAAAAAAATGGACTGCCCGAATTACTCCCATTTGCTAAAAGTAATGGCCGCCCAAATCCAGCACAGTTTGTCCTACGGCTTGGCCCCTTGGTGCGGCAAAGAAGCACATTTACTGAATGAGCTGCAGACAAAGATCTACAAAGCCGTCTTTGACCTGCCAAAATCTGCCTCGCCTTCCCAGGTCAGATTGGAATTCGGCCTCCAGCATCAGAAGGTCCGGGGAATGAGTGGCTTTATAAAACTTTGTCACACATTTCGCTCTTCAGACCCGGGCACTCTGAATAGTTTATGCTGGGATGAAATTAAGCTCCAGGGGGATCAGGAAACACCTAACTCCTGGGGAAGCTTTTTGAGAGACTCTCTGGCTGAGATGGATCTACAAACAGCATGGGACAAAGGGTTGGACAGAGGAAGCTTGGCAAAATAGTAAACATCGCAGCCAAAAAGAAATCCTTGTGGGAGGACTAAAAGGCGCTCACCAAGCGGCGGCATGGGTGGACAGTCATAAACTCTTACAGATTTTCAAAGCCACAAGCATACGTATCTGCCCACTTCAGCTCACAGTTAAAAATTAGCTTTATAAAGTTTCGAATGGGTGCGCACGACTCAAAGGACTTATACCCACTGTGGAAAAAGGCCTTCAAATCAGAGTCCTGCAGACTATGCGGCTTAAAAAAAAAACCTTAATCCATCTAATATGTGCCTGTCCAGCCGTCCAAGACCAAAGGAGACAGTACTTGAAATCAATTTTTAATGATCTGAACATTCGGTCCAGCAGGCAAGCGGTGATACTCTGGGTAGAGGGCACGTCGAACATCCTGGCATGCCGAGGAGTTAAATACATGAAATTAGTTAGCAGACTTCTACGGCAAGCCGACGGAGATCCTAAATAAATAAGTGTATAATGACATTAACATCCTCTCTAAGGGGTTCACACTCTGTTAACTCTGCAGTTCCGAGTTTAAAAGTCGCCAACGTAAGATCTTTTACACCTGAATTTTATTGCTATGTACCTTTTATAAGAAGGTGATGTGTATTTTTTTACAGAACGATAATGCTATTGCCTATGTAATTATTTTATCTGTTCCAGGGGGGTATTGTAATGATTTTACTTAATTAAACAATAAAAACGAACTTGAACTTGAGTAAAAAGTTGGATATTCCTTCCGAACTTCTGCAGCAGAAAATATTCTATACTGTGTAACTCGATGTTAGAATTATGTTAGAACTCATTCCAGTTCAGGTGTACTCCGTAGACTCTGGAACTCAGATCTACTCTCGGTAAATTTGATGTATTCATGTTAATCATAGAGATAAAGGCGATTTTCCCCTTTGAGGGTACCCACATCAAGCTATCAACACAATGAATAGACGCGATTCAATGGTTAGATGACATGTGGGTGTTATGTGCTTTTATGTAGGGCTTTTCTAACATCTGTATGACCCTTTGCGCTTTTGAAACCTGGGTAAATGTGACAGTTTGTGGCTGTACATTAATCGGAGTCAAGTGGTCTGTTGACAATGTATTGGCCTGCATTTTGTACCGAGTAAAAGGAAGCCACACAGAATTGTCCCTGGTGAAATTAAAATATTTTCTAGCATTCACTATATTGGATGGTTATTTGTAAGATTATGTTAGGGTTGGGAATGGGGCATTATGTGCATAAAAGCGTGCTCCAAAGGACATTGCTCTTTGTTTTGATCCACTGCATTAAGAGGCAGGAAAGAAGTGGCAGGTAGCTAAGAGATATGGACCGAACAGGGAGAAGAGGCTTGAGAACCAAGAGACAAGCAACCAGGTAAGAAAAACAGGGAAAAGGCAGGAGTGAAGGAGGGTGGTGAGGGATAAAGAACGAATGGAGAAGCAAGACTAGAGAAACTGGTGACCCAATGGACAAGTGTTTTGCCAATCGCAAACTGGTTTGTGGCTACAAAAATTCAATTTTGCTATGTACAAAACACCTGAAACGTCAAGAAGATACGTGAAAAGAGCAATCTGAGCAGAAGGAGATCTTAGGTCTCACAGACGGTAGACAGAAGTGAAGTCATCATTACCTATGTGAAGGTTCTGTGTTTTCTGAACCTCCTGGACTCAGGCAATGACCTCATAGGAGCTTCAGCAGGTTTTATGTTGGAGTTTTAGGTCTAGGATATTAACAACTTCCTGAGGCAAAGTTAGATAAAATAATTAATCACATTGTTTTCCCCTTGACCCCTCAGGAATTGCAGAACACCGTGGTGGAATTCTACATAGAGCATGTGTGTACAGGATATATGTCTTGCTTTATTGACCAAGAGCCACACAATTCCTGTACCGCAATAGCAAAACCCAGCATTGAATCAGCATACAGGTTGGTTGCAGTGTAGGGTGAGACATTTTAAATCTCTTGGTAAGGTACTCGTGGGTTACCCATGGCTCCTACATGTTCAAGCCCTGTCTTCTACTCCTTTCTAGCGAGAATGAGTGTGGAGATGGCTCCTTATCAGTCAAGTGCTACGCAAACAATTGATGGACGGAATGCTGAATAAATCATACATTCACCCCCAGACAAGAGATCCGGGTTAAATCCATCATTCTTTTGCTCACCATGCCACCCCAGCTTAGACCCAGCCATATGCAAATCAGTTTTGACCCTTTGCCTCATGGGAACAGTCCAGACCAAACTGCCAAGCCAGGTCCTCCCTGGACCGGAAACAAGCATCCTGGGACTGTTTTCTGGGTATTACCCTTCATAAGCCAGGCAAGCTTGAATCCAGTGGCACAGTGAGCAAGGGACCCACATCTGGGAATACCCATCCCACTTAGGGTGTAAAGTGCTGCGCAAACAAATGATGGATGGAATGCTGAATAAATCATACATTCACCCCCAGTCAAGAGATCTGGGTTAAATCCAACATTCTATTGCTCACCATGCCACCCCAGTTTAGCCCCAGCCATATGCCTATCAATCTTGACCCAGTGCCTCATGTGTCCTGGCGATTCATCAAATGGCGCAAAAGATATAGGCAAGTCAAAAAATTATTTTCCAGTGGAAACATGGTCCAAGTATAACCACCTACTGGCGACTTATATATATTTCCACTTAGCACGATTGTACGCGGATGGATGGGGAAGCCTGTCAATAAAACAATGAATGAGGTTTTCATTCACTATTCCTGGAAGAACCACAATGTATGCTCTGAGATGCTGCAAAAAGATGTATTTATTCACACTTCAGCTGCAAGACCTTATGCGCTTTGGAACTAAGCCTTTGTCATGTGTCAGTTGCGCAAGCGGCCACAAGCAACTTAATTACCATCACCCAGGAGTGAAAGCTACAACATGAAAATGAGCCTAGCTTATCACTGTGAACTTTGTAGTTAATACGGCGGCTATCTTAGAAAACACAATTTATCTGTATCCAGCCCAAAGAATGCCTATTAAGAAAAAATAATGCAGTGGAAAATCAAATATAGCTATCAAATAATGTAAATTGACAATACCATACCGACAATCATTTGAAATGTCTGCTTATCTGTTGTCGCATAGCCCATTCGAAACAGTGCATGATGTACAGCTGGAGCCTGTAATATAAACACTAATGCACAATCGGTCCCACGGATATATTACCTCGAAGACTATCACATGTTCCACCCCAGTGAGTGATAATCACAAGTAAAATATAGTAGTCCATCGGTGTAAAATGATAATACAATACTCATATTCATGTGGAACTATTAATTGTCGTCTCATGACATATTCAAAACAGTACAAATTCACAGATGGTCCATGTACTGTAGACAGTAATGCCCCATATGTCCCGCTGGATGAATTGCCTTTAAACAAAAAAGCTTTTGTATCCCACCCCGGTGGGCGATAATCCATGCATCAAACTGACTGCAGATACATTGCTCCAAATGAATAAGTATGCTACAGAAGTAGATATGAACATGCCTCATTGGGCATTGACCTATGCACTAGAACTAAATCAAAGCACATGCACTTCTATGAAAATTAAACTATACTTATTCAAGATAAATAATAAATTCATGCATCTGCTTTAATTAACCGTAGAGTTTATGATCTCAATCAGTACCGAGTATAATTCAACTTAGATGCAATAAACAAATTAAACAAATAATCACCTGTACCTGTGTGAAAATAAACATCATGTTAAAAAATCAACAATTTTAATTAAAACTGCAAAAAAGTCAGCTTCTATACATTATTTACTTGAGGAATGGAGGAACTGAAAGACAATGATCAATCAATCAACAGTTGATTTATCCCAAATGCAGGGACATCTCCTCATCCTCCATTCCTCCACTACCACACTGTTTGCAGACAGAGACACTCATGAGAAATACACAACAGAGTATTTATAAAATATCTACTAAGAACCATGTTCACTCTATGCAATACCCCTCCAAAGAGACACAATTCACTAAAAGTACCTTAGGTCTGAAGGGGCAAAAGGGCACATGACCTGCAGCCTTCATATTGTGGGGGAAATTTAACAGATCTCTCATCATCTGAAGGCACATGGACGTAGGTTGGTAACTGATGCACACAGGCTTCTATCTTATGTAGGAATTGTCATGTCGGAATGATTCAGCCTAAATAATCAAAGTTGCTAACAATACGTGGGGCTAGATGTACGACCCTTTCATTTAGCATCTCGCAATTTGCGACTCATTGCGAGTCGCAAATTGCGAGGCACTAAATGAAATGTACAACAGTGTAATTACACTGTTTTGCGATTCCCAAAGGGGTTGCAAATTGCGAGGCTTAAAGGAAAACAGGATGCATTAAAAAAAAAAAAAAGAAACATTTTTGTTTAATTTTTCAAGGGCAGGCAGTGGTCCCTGGGACCACTGCCTGCCCGTAAAAAATATTTTTAGAGATAGTCAAAATGTGGAAGGGGTCCCCTGAGGACCCCTTCCAAATTGTGACTGCATTACCACCCTCTTCAAGAGGTTTGTGAGTGTTTTGCAACCGCAATTGCGGTCACAAAACATTCACACATAGTATTGCGGATGCAATTAGGAAGGGAACACCCCTTCCTAATTACAACTCGCAATTCCTAAATATAAAGTCGCAAATACATTGTGACTCGCTATTTAGGAATCGTACAAGGTCAACAGTGATTTTGCATGCGCAAACATGTTCGCAAACCCGTTTGCGCATGGAAAATCATGTTGTATGTCTGGCCCTTAGGGCCTTATTACCAAGTTTGGCAGTCCCATGGACTTCCTTATTGGCGGTGGCAGTCTGGGCACAGTGAGCTCGGGGGTCACGCCTTATTATGAGATGAACAAAGGAGACCAACGTATAGTGCAAAGGTTGTTATTTGCATATAGACGCACATGAAAACAACTATATTCAAATATTTTCTAGCATTCACTATATTGGATGGTTATTTGTAAGATTCTGTTAGGGTTGGGAATGGGGTATTATGTGCATAAAAGCGTGCTCCAAAGGACATTTCTCTTTGTTTTGATCCACTGCAGTGACCATAACAACCAAATGTGTACTGGCAGTGTATAAGTGAGTGAACGGCGCAGTGACACATGTGATTATAAAAACAACGTGAGGCGGCGCAAGTAAAAAGAGGTTCAGTGAAGGTCAACACAAATGTATTTACAATTAAAAACAAAAATTCATTATTTGCAAGTGACCATTAGGTGGCCGCAAATGGCATTGCAGGGTCGACGGCGTTTCAACCTCTATGACTTGAGGTCATCATCAGGACGATGGTCACATGAGTTAAGTATAGTTCTCTGTCAGGTACTCATCCGGGACACAGCCTGACCCTGCCGGCTTCCCCGAACGGATTTGAAACAAAGATTTATAACATATTCAATACTTCTACACACCTATGGTATTTTAGGAGCCCATTTATTTTGTAAACACTCACACCCATTAGCTGAACACAGTCTGTCCAAATTAGGCAGGAAAGTAATATCGTAGTTACGCGCCACTATGTAAACTATAAACAAACCTAGCACACTTATTGGATGATGTCATCAATGATATCATTTGTGATGTCATCGGTGATGTCATAGAACATATCATGAGTGATGTAATATGTCACTACTTTTACATATGGGTAGCCGTCCCATTAGAGATCAGGCAAGATTGCGTCCTCTTCTCCTGTGGGCTCGTATTTGGAGAGTTCCAGAATTGGCCAGCTATGCGGATGGGTTGAAAGAGGTTCTATTAATGCCGGGTTGGTCCAAAATTAGCTGGTTGAAGGAAGTCAAGCACCTATTGACAGAATTAGGTTTAGAAGAAGCTTGGCGGTTACGGACTGCTCCGCCTAAATCTGTCTTGAAAAATCTGTATAGGAGATGGGTGACTGATGTGCAGAACAATAATCCTAACCAATGTAGGTGTACTGTCGAATTTCTCCTTGTGAAAAAAGTCCCTTTTTGCGAGCCCTACCTTGATATTGTTTCAAAACCTAGAGATAGGGCACTATATTTTAAATTTAGAATTGGAACACTCCGTGTGGGAGAACTGACCTCTAGGTGGAAGGCCACGGTCCAGACTGTACCCTTCTGCCCTCATTGTACGACCAGGGTAGAGTCAGTTCCCCACTTCCTCTTTGAATGCCCCGCTTACGAAGCTCCCCGTCGCAGGTGGTTGAAACCTCTCTGCAGAGAGTTAGGCACTAGACATTACAGGGAAGCTTTACGAATTCTGAAAACTGACTCACGGACCCTTTTCCCCTGTGGCATGGCGAAGTTTCTAAGATGGGCATGGCTGATCAGATCAAATAGGCTTTTGTATCTTGTTTAATTCTGATTTTAGACTGCCATTTTTTATGTAATTTATTGGCGCCTTCGTATTATGTATATTATGTATTTCTTTGTAATGAATTGGCTCCTTTTATTCTTTTAAAAATGTGTGTGTTTATGTATTGCTTTTTAAGACATGTTTTTGTCGAAATAAAGCCACCTTTGACTGACTTGACTGAATATGTGAGGTCATGTGCAGTGCATGGCGGGGGCTCAAGTTAGAGTTAACTCTAATAACCATAAATGGTGAATTTCTGTGCTTTTTTTAGTTCAAAATGTTATGTTGGGCTTGGCACTGCTCTGACATATTAAACTAACTAACGTCACTTTAAGCTTTAGTGTATGTGTGTGTGTATATATGTATATATATATATATATATATATATATATAGATATATATATATATATATATATATATATATATTCTTTCATACCATGCTTGTACGATTGAAGAAGGCGCTGACTCCGTGGGTCTGGATCCAAAATTTTATTCCAAGATCAGTGTCTGCTTAGACGCGTTTCGGCGTTGCCGCCTTGTTCACTACATCTGCATTTCAATCTAGGGCGTTTATATATGCACCACCTCCTGGGCGTGTCTTTCAATTACAGTACAGGTTAGAACTGGAAATTGCCATGGTTACAGTGTGGCTAAACCTGTCTTTAAATAATTATTTTTTACTTTTTACATAATTATTATTTTTTACATTTTTGTACCCAGGGCGAGCATTACTTCAGAAATCATTTTTCATTTACAAATTATTTCTCCTGTTACGTTTTTCACCAAACCCATATGTGTCAGCATATATTTATCACCATTTTTTACATACAGCATGTTTAAATTCACAGCCGAAAATAAGGTCATCCTCCAAACCTCAGTGACATCATTTAGTGAAACGAAAATAAAGGTAGTTACCACAACATAATACAGTTTCCATACTGTTCTTCCCATGGATGTTCCCAATAAAGGTCCCACAATGGTAGCCCATCTGGTTTGCCTGTGTGTCATTGCATTGCTGAAGCCTCGTGTGAACGCTGGGCGCGTGTATGAGAGACGAGGCAATTACATCGGAGACGGCTCGCTCATGAGGTAACATTCAACATGCTTGGGTTCCCTCACGGTATGTGAATGACTGAGTGCTGCACATGTGCGCGTAAAATGATTAAATCTATTAAATATAATAATAATAATAATAATAATAATAATAATAATAATAATAATAATAATATAATATAATATAATATAATATAATATAATATTATAAACAGTCACTTGTTTGTGCATCTTAGTTTCAAAACCGCTGCAGGCGAATGCGATGCTCGTGTGAAATTACACAAATAATTATCGCTCGCAAGTGCGCCGAGCAGTGGAACACATTCTGAATAGTGAGATTGCTTCTGGAGCGGTGATTCTGCGAAGCACTTGTGATGGTACGTGTGGCACGCATGAGTCATACTTATAATGATAGTTGGTAGTCATACCACTGTTTTATGCCCTGGTGGGCCTGCGAAGCCTGGTAGGCGCGTCAAATATATTTAGCAAAGCTGCCCTGGTTCGCTGGATGTTCGCCAGAGTTTTCCAGATGGGCAACAGCGGGAACAATTTGTGTGAGGTTTAATCTCATATAGTATAAGACTTAGTAGCTAGGGAACACGTGGTGGTAATTAAAGCTAAATCGTGTTGGTGAATATAAATGAACTAAAAAGTGAATGTGAAGACGTGATGTGTATTATTGGCATGATATGTCTAGTAATGTGCTCTATCGTGCCCAAGTGAAAACCCGTGAGTTTTGTAGTACGTGAACTGCAGATGTTATACGAATGGTACTAGGAGAGAAGAGGACATAAGGTGATGCTGTTTACTACAGGTGGACACTTAAGGCTTCATCCGCATTCAGGCCGAATGGGATCTTGGAGTTTAGGAGTAAGATGTACCTTGACTCCAAACGGCATAGCACCAATGGGCGATTGCCTCCCCTTGGGTTTTTTGGAATGTTATCAATAACAAAATATTGTATGTTATTGGCATTACCTTGGTGAGCCTCATGTACGTGTCTGGCCACAGGATACGCCGGATCATTATTGGCGATTGCTCTTAGATGTTGTAAGATCCGTACGTGCGCTGGATGAATTGTAGACCCTACATATCTTTTGCCACATGTACAGACCAGCACATATATTGCGAAGTCTGTTTTGCACGTGAATAATTCCCTCAGAATGAAAGGTTTAGTCCTAAATGGAACCTGCACTGTGGTAGTGTTTACACCGTGCGTGCAAGCCTTGCACTTGGAGCATTTCCTAAAACCTTTCTGGGAATCTAGCCAATTTTTAGTTTTTTTGAGAACTGGTGCATTGCAGACTATCTCATTCCTCATTGACTTTGCCTTCCGAAAAGTTATCGAAGGGCTTTTTCCCACTATGCTGCCTATGTTTGCATCACCTCGAACTAGGGGCCAATGTCTTCTAAGGATTTTTCTCAGATTGCTGTGGTATCTGTTGTACCCGGTTATGAGTCTTGGGGGATTTTTCTTATTCTCGTCCCCTACTTTTACCACGGATTTGGGGAAAATCAGATCTTTTCTGTTTTTGCCTCTACATTTCTCTTCGGCCCTCTGGCAAGTGCTAGCTGTGTACCCCCTCTTTCTGAGTCTTGTGAAGAGTTCCTGTTTAGCACTGGAAAGTCCCTCAGTGGTGCTGCAATTCCGAGTCATTCTCAGGCACTCGGCATAGGGAATCGACTGTTTCAGTGGTGTGGGATGGAAGCTGTGCGCATGCAGTAGGGAATTTCCTGCGGTAGGTTTTCTATATGTGCGTGTCTGTATCTTGTTGTTTTGTACATGTAACTCCAGATCTAGAAATTGGATATGTTCAGCATTGGTGTTACATGTAAATTTCAAATTTAAGGCATTTTCATTCAGAGCCAAAGCAAAACATTCTGCCTCTTCAACACTCCCCTGCCACAGGATGAAAATATCATCAATGTATCGTTTGTACATTATTACATTGTTTTTCATAGTTTCTGCGTGCTGGACTTTTAGTACCTGCTCCTCCCACCAGCCCATATGCAAATTCGCATAGCTGGGGGAGAAGCAAGTTCCCATGGCTGATCCCTGTAGCTGTTTATAGTGTAATCTATCAAAGATAAACGTATTGTTTGTCAGACACCACTCAGCCATTTCCAATAGCATTTCTGTATGGCGGTATAGTTCAATAGGTCTGCTGCCCAAGTAGTGTTTCATAGCTTTGAGTCCATCAGTATGTCTAATACTGGTATACAGTGATTGTACATCCAATGTCATGAATTGGTAGTTATCATGCCATTCTATGTCAAAGATTTTAGACAAAAAATCACTCGTGTCTCTAATGTAAGCCGGTAGCTTTTTCACTTCAGGTTGTAGGAAAGAGTCAATGAAAATGCTGGTTTTCTCAAAGAGGCTGCCAATTGCTGATATTATCGGCCTCCCGGGTGGTGTCTTTTCATTTTTGTGGACCTTGGGAATTAGATATAATTGCGGTGTCACAGGATAGTCGTTTTTCAGGTAATTAAACTCGTCCTTGCTGATGAGGCCCATTCCTTTCCATCTGTATAGTTCATTGTGAAACTTTTCTTGGATGCCCACGGTGTGAGTGGGGCTTACCCGCATATAGTAATCTTTGTCTTGGAGTTGACTGAGGGCTTCCGTGTTGTACATTTGTAGGGGCCAGAGTACTACATTGCCCCCCTTGTCAGACCATCTGACCACGACATCCGATCTTGATTTAATTCTTGCCATTAGGTTGTTGTATTTCCTTCTGTGGTCTTCATTTTCTTTCCAATACTCTCTTGTACTTCGTAGTGACAAATCCTTGAGGTCTTTTATGACATTATCAGAGAATAGATCTAAATTGTCTTTCGGCATCAAAGGCATGAATTGTGATTTAGGTTTAAATGTTGTTTTGACTGACTCATATATGCTAAATTCTGACACGGTGGCTGCTCCACTGGGTGTGATGCCATCACCTACAGTTTCTTGTTCCAGATCAATTAAAGTTTGTAGAGCTTCCATGTTAGCCACCGATAGGTTTCGGTCTGGGTCTTCCATTTGTGCCGTCATGATTGGGCGTTTTTTAGTATTGATAAAGTATTTTTGCAGTTTAAGTTTACGAACATATTGAAACAAATCAATGCGAGTCTGGGCATAATCAAAGTTTGTGTTGGAACAGTACGATAGTCCTAGGGATAAAATAGAAAGTTCCTGTGCATTAAACTCCATATCTGTTAGATTAATGACTGTGTTGTCTGTTTCATTTTGTACTCCCATTATCGGCGTCTGTATCGTCTGTTTTGTTGCTTGTTCTGTTGTCGATTTTGGCCTTGTTTTTCTCCACCGTCGGTTTTTTCTTCTCCGGCTTTTAGTTGTTGTTTCTGGTTTTTGTTGTGTGTTTTCCCTCTGTCTGCTCCTGACTCTTGTTTTGAAGGGAAACGGGGCCTCAGCGTTCTGAGGCGCTGTGTTCGTAAAAAAGCCAGTTCTTGTGCCGGAGTTGGTGGTGGGCCCGCTGTACCTGTCCCGGTGCTGTAGTTACTTTCCCCATCAGTTTCATACACTGAGCTGATTTCATTCTCACTCATTTCCACTGTCATATTTGCCTCACTTGACTGGGGTTTGGGGGGTTGTTTTCTTATTTGGTCGTATTTTTTAGCGAACGTGTAAATCCTTCCGCTCATATAGTCATTGCGATCACGCTGGAACTTTATCGCTTTACGTTCTTTGATTTCTGTTTCAAGTTTAAGAACTCTTTCTTTGATTTCATTGAGGCTTTTAGTGATTTCATCCTGATTTGGTTTCTGTTCGAGTAACTTCATTATTTCATTAATGCGGGTTATTATTTTTTGTCTATCGCTTACTGCAAATTCAATTAAGATCTTTAGCATATTTTCCGAAGATTTAGCACTGTTATCTGCCCACTTTTGTAACTTTTCCGGGTCGGGGTCTTCGTATGTGGGGGCTACTAGGATTCTGAGCCCTCTGGGGATTCTCCCAACCTCTAGGTACCTAGTTAGTGATTTGACTTCCCACCACTTCCCGGTCTCTTTCTTGCGGAGTTTTTCCAATTCCATTAGTAGTTTCTTTGTTTCATCCAGCGTTACAGGTTGTGCCTGGGCATTGGGTTTTTTTTTGCCGCTTATGCCGGTATCAGTGTCTGTGAATACATCAACAGCTGCTTCCTCTCTCTCCCTTTCCCATTCGACAGACATACTGATAATATATTCGTTCCAATTTCCAGTTTGTATAGATCCACTGCCCGCGTGTGTATTGCTCAAACACCGGGTCTCCCTCTCCCTTGAACCGAACACTTCACACCCGCTTCCCGCTACTTCCAGCTGTCAGCCGTTTTACCTGGAAATCTCCGACTACTCTCCAGCCGTCGTGAATCTCCAGGCAGATAGCGTCCCACTGTTTTGGCAGGTTACTCGGGTTGTTTGGCTCTTGCAGGCTCCGGGGGGCTCTGAGTGTCTTGTGTCAAAGAGATACCAGCAGGCGTCCTTCTGTGCTCAGAGCATCCTTATCGAGGAGGGTCAGCGTTGGGTTTCAAGGACTTCCACCCTATTTATTCTTTCATACCATGCTTGTACGATTGAAGAAGGCGCTGACTCCGTGGGTCTGAATCCAAACTTTTATTCCAAGATCAGTGTCTGCTTAGACGCGTTTCGGCGTTGCCGCCTTGTTCACTACATCGAAATATTTGCCTATGCCTCTGAGCTAGTTAGAGTACACACTGATTCATGTACAAGTAAACCACAATTTATTAGTTTACCCAAAAGCAGTTTATGTTTTCAATTTTTACTCAATTTACAAAAAAGGTATTCAGAAAAAACAGAACTAAGACCACTATCAACCTCATGTCTTAGCCATATACAATTTCAAAAAAACAATTTATACATATATACAGTGAAACAAACATGTATTTAACATTTTGACAAAAAGTGACTTTTTAACATAAATAAATATCACCATGAATACATTTATAGAACATGGACCACATGACCTTGCACATTTGTGAATAATAAAGAACTTTTACCAACAATTATAAATAACGGGAAGAAAAAAGAGAAGAGTGTTTTCAAAAACAATTCAACTCCCACGACCTGAACAAGAAACAATCAATTAAATTTCAGGAACATTGCCCATTTCTGCATCAATAACAATGGCCAACTGGCCAGTGAACAAGAAAAAGGGGGTGCCGACGCGTTTCGAATCCTGATTACTGACTTGCAGGATTCTCGTCAGGGCAGTATGAATCTAGTCCATGGGAACTGTTTAAAATAAAGAACAAAACAGAGTGTTTACTAAAAAGTGGGTCCTCTAGCCACTACTCTCAGAACTACGCGAGTGACAGAATAAAGCGTACCTTGTATTAGTCCTGCCCACAGTCACTCCTGTTTACATGGGAATGTCGTCTAGGCTGTATGGTTTACGCTGCAACAGAGTAAGGAGTATGTCAAGTCCAGCGGGGGTGGAGACCCTATTTACACATGGATGTTGGACTGATGTTTGTTACCTGCGTTAATCTTGGAATCTTTACCAAACTGTGCGATGTCTTTAAACACTTAAGGTTCTGCTCATTTAATTTCTGAAACAAGTAGACAAAGTGCGTTTTAATAAACAGCTTACTCGGTGACACACTGGTAAACCGCTGATGGTCATCACCATAAATAGTTCACTTACTTGGACACCGGTCCGCGGTGGCCGCAATAGGGGTTCTGATTCTGGAACCGTGTTTTGCCAAACAGTAAGTCGCTTAGTGAATCTATGGGGGTAAGGAAAGGAACGTGTTAGCGCGTTAATGCGCTATTCTGTGTGCTTACAATCTGCACCAGTGGCAGTTCCAATTACCGGCGGGTTCAAAGCTTACCGCAAATATCCGTAAACCTCCGCTCAGTGTACTTGCTCCAGACCGGCAGACAAAGGGATGTGAATGTCCCTGGCAATCGCCGGTTTGGAAATTCCGGATCATGTGATTCGTATGGGGCCAATCAGAATTGCGAACAGGTTATGTGTCACCGAGTAAGCTGTTTATTAAAACGCACTTTGTCTACTTGTTTCAGAAATTAAATGAGCAGAACCTTAAGTGTTTAAAGACATCGCACAGTTTGGTAAAGATTCCAAGATTAACGCAGGTAACAAACATCAGTCCAACATCCATGTGTAAATAGGGTCTCCACCCCCGCTGGACTTGACATACTCCTTACTCTGTTGCAGCGTAAACCATACAGCCTAGACGACATTCCCATGTAAACAGGAGTGACTGTGGGCAGGACTAATACAAGGTACGCTTTATTCTGTCACTCGCGTAGTTCTGAGAGTAGTGGCTAGAGGACCCACTTTTTAGTAAACACTCTGTTTTGTTCTTTATTTTAAACAGTTCCCATGGACTAGATTCATACTGCCCTGACGAGAATCCTGCAAGTCAGTAATCAGGATTCGAAACGCGTCGGCACCCCCTTTTTCTTGTTCACTGGCCAGTTGGCCATTGTTATTGATGCAGAAATGGGCAATGTTCCTGAAATTTAATTGATTGCTTCTTGTTCAGGTCGTGGGAGTTGAATTGTTTTTGAAAACACTCTTCTCTTTTTTCTTCCCGTTATTTATAATTGTTGGTAAAAGTTCTTTATTATTCACAAATGTGCAAGGTCATGTGGTCCATGTTCTATAAATGTATTCATGGTGATATTTATTTATGTTAAAAAGTCACTTTTTGTCAAAATGTTAAATACATGTTTGTTTCACTGTATATATGTATAAATTGTTTTTTTGAAATTGTATATGGCTAAGACATGAGGTTGATAGTGGTCTTAGTTCTGTTTTTTCTGAATACCTTTTTTGTAAATTGAGTAAAAATTGAAAACATAAACTGCTTTTGGGTAAACTAATAAATTGTGGTTTACTTGTACATGAATCAGTGTGTACTCTAACTAGCTCGGAGGCATAGGCAAATATTTCTATTTCATATTAGTGTGGCCCTGCCTACCCTCCTTCCCATTGGGCCCAGCCACCCCTGTTTTTTCTGATTGTTCACTACATCTGCATTTCAATCTAGGGCGTTTATATATGCACCACCTCCTGGGCGTGTCTTTCAATTACAGTACAGGTTAGAACTGGAAATTGCCATGGTTACAGTGTGGCTAAACCTGTCTTTAAATAATTATTTTTTACTTTTTACATAATTATTATTTTTTACATTTTTGTACCCAGGGCGAGCATTACTTCAGAAATCATTTTTCATTTACAAATTATTTCTCCTGTTACGTTTTTCACCAAACCCATATGTGTCAGCATATATTTATGACCATTTTTTACATACAGCATGTTTAAATTCACAGCCGAAAATAAGGTCATCCTCCAAACCTCAGTGACATCATTTAGTGAAACGAAAATAAAGGTAGTTACCACAACATGCTACAGTTTCCATACTGTTCTTCCCATGGATGTTCCCAATAAAGGTCCCACAATGGTAGCCCATCTGGTTTGCCTGTGTGTCATTGCATTGCTGAAGCCTCGTGTGAACGCTGGGCGCGTGTATGAGAGACGAGGCAATTACATCGGAGACGGCTCGCTCATGCGGTAACATTCAACATGCTTGGGTTCCCTCACGGTATGTGAATGACTGAGTGCTGCACATGTGCGCGTAAAATGATTAAATCTATTAAATATAATATAAACAGTCACTTGTTTGTGCATCTTAGTTTCAAAACCGCTGCAGGCGAATGCGATGCTCGTGTGAAATTACACAAATAATTATCGCTCGCAAGTGCGCCGAGCAGTGGAACACATTCTGAATAGTGAGATTGCTTCTGGAGCGGTGATTCTGCGAAGCACTTGTGATGGTACGTGTGGCACGCATGAGTCATACTTATAATGATAGTTGGTAGTCATACCACTGTTTTATGCCCTGGTGGGCCTGCGAAGCCTGGTAGGCGCGTCAAATATATTTAGCAAAGCTGCCCTGGTTCGCTGGATGTTCGCCAGAGTTTTCCAGATGGGCAACAGCGGGAACAATTTGTGTGAGGTTTAATCTCATATAGTATAAGACTTAGTAGCTAGGGAACACGTGGTGGTAATTAAAGCTAAATCGTGTTGGTGAATATAAATGAACTAAAAAGTGAATGTGAAGACGTGATGTGTATTATTGGCATGATATGTCTAGTAATGTGCTCTATCGTGCCCAAGTGAAAACCCGTGAGTTTTGTAGTACGTGAACTGCAGATGTTATACGAATGGTACTAGGAGAGAATAGGACATAAGGTGATGCTGTTTACTACAGGTGGACACTTAAGGCTTCATCCGCATTCAGGCCGAATGGGATCTTGGAGTTTAGGAGTGAGATGTACCTTGACTCCAAACGGCGTAGCGCCAATGGGCGATTGCCTCCCCTTGGGTTTTTTGGAATGTTATCAATAACAAAATATTGTATGTTATTGGCATTACCATGGTGAGCCTCATGTACGTGTCTGGCCACAGGATACGCCGGATCATTATTGGCGATTGCTCTTAGATGTTGTAAGATCCGTACGTGCGCTGGATGAATTGTAGACCCTACATATCTTTTGCCACATGTACAGACCAGCACATATATTGCGAAGTCTGTTTTGCACGTGAATGCTTCCCTCAGAATGAAAGGTTTAGTCCTAAATGGAACCTGCACTGTGGTAGTGTTTACACCGTGCGTGCAAGCCTTGCACTTGGAGCATTTCCTAAAACCTTTCTGGGAATCTAGCCAATTTTTAGTTTTTTTGAGAACTGGTGCATTGCAGACTATCTCATTCCTCATTGACTTTGCCTTCCGAAAAGTTATCGAAGGGCTTTTTCCCACTATGCTGCCTATGTTTGCATCACCTCGAACTAGGGGCCAATGTCTTCTAAGGATTTTTCTCAGATTGCTGTGGTATCTGTTGTACCCGGTTATGAGTCTTGGGGGATTTTTCTTATTCTCGCCCCCTACTTTTACCACGGATTTGGGGAAAATCAGATCTTTTCTGTTTTTGCCTCTACATTTCTCTTCGGCCCTCTGGCAAGTGCTAGCTGTGTACCCCCTCCTTCTGAGTCTTGTGAAGAGTTCCTGTTTAGCACTGGAAAGTCCCTCAGTGGTGCTGCAATTCCAATCGTCATCGCTCCCACACTTGGAAAGCCTCACACAGCGTGTTTAAAACTCCTTTATTGGCAGCTGCAGATTAAAAACTTTGCAGTTCAAGCGTCATAGTGCCTCTCGTGTCATACGCTTTTCTGGACCAACAGTCCCTTTCTCACTGGCTGGGCGAGGTGGAAACAGGGAAGCAAGAGGTGACGCTACACTTGCAGCGTGCTTTTATGCCATAGTGGGCATGTTCTTCAGGGCATTCTAGTTAGTGCAGTCCCTTATTGTTCAACCCTTAGTGGGAGCTCCCCTTCTATTCCACAATTCCTTCTGACCACAGTGGATTCACCAGAAGCATGCCAGGTGATTAGTCCGCCTTCTTTTATGCCGCCAACCGAGTCACGTTGCTCATTCGGCACACCACTTAGCATCATATATATATATATGTAAAATTCTTAAACTTTGTAGAAACACTCAGTCACTGGATGATGTCATCAGTGATGTCATTTGAGAGGTCATCAGGGATGTCATCCGTGATGTCACTGACCATGTCATGAGTTATGTAATATGTGACGTTATCAGTAGTGCGTTGTGGGGGTGCAAGCTATAGTTAGCTCTGCTAACTATAACAGCTGAATTGCTCTAGTTTTGTATGAGTGAAATGTCAGCCTAACTGTAACGTTCCTGTAACCTGTGTTTTTTTCAGTGAATAGCTAAGGTTTTGTAAATGCTCATTTCTAACTATTACGTCCCTGAAACCGGTGTTTTCTTCAGTGAATTTCTAAGATTTTTTAAATGCTAATTGTTAACTTTAACGTCCCAGAAACCTGTTTTTTTAGTAAATATATATTTATATACATATACAAAAAAGATTTTTAAATATATTTTAATGTTTTATATACATATTTTATATAATGTATATATATATATATATAAATGCAGTAAATATTTTTTAATAAAAATATGAGCTGCAAGATGCTACCTTGCCATGATCAGGGGAATGATTGGATAAGTGCATGGGTAGTACCTGAGTGACTACTTGAGTGCATGGGAAGTGCCTGGGGGACTGGATTTGTGCGTGGGTAGTACCAGAGAGAATACAGGGGTGTATGCATGATGCTTCAGCGAATGCATGAGTGCTAGGATACTGACTGAGTGATTGGATGAGTGCATCATTAATGCCTGGGTGATTGGATGAGTGTGAGGGTAGTGCCTGGCTCATTGGGTGAGTGCATGGGTAGTGCCTGGGTAATTAAATGAGTGCATGGGTAGTGCCTGAGTGAATGGATGAATGCAAGGGTAGTGCCTGGCTCATTGGATGAGTGCTTGAGCCTGCCTGGGTTATAGGAAGGAAGCATGGGTAGTGCCTGAGTGAATGGATGAATGCAAGGCTAGTGCCTGGGTGATTAGAAGAGTGCATGGGTTAGTGCCTGAATGAATGGTTGAGTGTCATAATGGAGCCTGGGGGATTGGATGAGTGAATGATTGTGCATGTGTGATTGCATGAGTGCATTTGTAGTTGATTGGATGAGTGCATGGCTAGTGCCTGAGAGTATGGAAGAGTGCATGTGTAGTTTCTGTAGAAGAAGGTGTATGTATTCCTTTCTGCTCATAATATAGGGCATGTGGATATTCAACAGTCTATTTGAAGAGACATATGTAAGACATGTCTACCCATGCAACCGAATGATGGAGTAGAACTGAGAAGATGTGTGCACCCGTATGAGAAGCTACCACAGAGGCATATCATCTAGGTGGCGAAAAACAATTATCGCCACTTTTGCCTCCGTTTTCGGGCGAAAAGCGGGGATAATTATATCACCTTATGAGCAAGTTAATGCTATCGCGTGAATCCTTGCCTTAGCTCCCTTTCCCCCAACGCCCAGCTTTGCATTTCTAATGAGATGCAAAGTGGGCGTACCTTGCCAAACTTCCATGGATAATGTCGCTAATCGACATTATTCCAATCAACAAGGATATCGCTAACCTACTTAGCGATGTTAAAAGTAGGCTAACCGCGCTTAACGCAGGTTTCATTACACCTGCTTCAAAGCTGACTTAGCCATAATATCCAATGGGAGGTGGATATTATGGCTAAGTCCACCCTGCCCTATCAGCAAGGTATCACCTGTCGCAGTGCGATTATCGCTGGATTTCCAGCGATAATCACACAGTTTCATAGCTAAAGCTTGGATTTCTATCGCTTTGGAGATAAGCGTTGCTGATAGCACACTATCTCCACGATAGAATCCGGCAATAGAATCCGGCGATAGCCGGCGATAATTATCCTAGCGCTAAGTGCGCTTAGCGATAATTATCGCCAGTTGTTGCTGATATGCCCCGAGGTTTTTAAGCTAGGATCTTCAGACGCACAGCACGTGTCAGAATACATGTACAAGTAGACACATTCCTGAGTCACAAGAGCACGCAGACCTTTAAACTTCATAGAGGGCACTTCCCATTGCAAGCAGAAGTTTCAGCGCTTCAGCCATCATCTCCTTGTGTTTGCACTTACCATTGCAAGCAGACACCTAAATTTATACGGCCTACTTCAAGTGTACATTTCCAGAGACTCATACGAAGTAGCCTAATCCCTAATCCCTCTACCAACATGTCTTAAACTTCACTTTTCTCTGACAGCTTCATTATTCACAGACTGCTCAGAATGTTGGCCCTAGGGAAAGATAAAACAGCAACCCTGCCAATGTCACTGATGTAAGTCTCACCATTTTTCCAAAGACACACCAACTCACACCACTGTAGAATCTTTTAAACACCCATTGCAGCTCCCACACAACCATTAACAAACCCATTTACAAAGCCATACCAGTACTTACACACCCACTAACTGATTCATTGATCTATACACACATCTACTTTCTCACCCATACTTCCACTCATAGACCCAGTCACTCACTAATGCAGACATTGGCATATCCACTCATACAGGCGCTGACACATTGAGTCACCCATAAAACTACTCACACACCTAGACACTCACCCTTACAGTCAATAATACAGCCACGTACTTACCTAAACAGTTACACACCCACCCCCTTACTTACTCATAGAAATAGGAACACATACTCACTCAGCTATACTGTCACTGACAGAAGCATGCACTCAACTATATAGCCACTCTCACATTTATTTACTCATGCAAACAGTCACTCATATACCCCATCACTCATGTATACTGCCTTTCACGTACTCACTTACTCACCTATACTGACACATTCACTCAATTACCGACACAGCCCTACAGACACTCACTCACTCATACAACTTTTCACACCCACAGCAGTATTCCATACAGCCACTGACTCATCCACCCACTGATTTATACAGGCAATCACACACCTCCTCACCCACACAGACACACAGACAACTATAGACGTACTCATACAACCAATCAATCACCCCTATAGTAGGGGTGGGCGGAATTTGCGTAGTCGAGCTCCGCAAAGCTCTGCAAAACATTAAAAAATCTCTGCGAGCATGCAAAAGTTCCGCGAACACACAGAATTGCTTGTTCCGGTGGTTCGCAATGCTTTTTTTCTGTTCGCCAAAGCTGTTTGCGTGCTCAGGAGAAATATCTCACGAAAACGCATTTTGAAAGGGCGAACAAGCAACATATTTTGCAAAGCCGCAGATCGCAGAATATTTGGCAATTCGCGTTCTCCGCGGAACGCAAAATTACCCAAATTCCACGAGTGGAACGGAATTGACTGCCCAGGCCTACCATATAGCCATGCACGTACCCACTAACACACTCATACACCCACGTAGACATTAACTGACAGACAGATACACACTGTTGTGTAGCATTTTAGAATACAAACGTAATTTACAGATTCATGCCCTTATATAGGTACAATTCACTTTGCCCTTATATAGGCATAGAAATCATGCACATGTTTAGACATAACCTATCCAGTCCAAATACAGGCATGGCTACTTCCACTAGTTCCAAAAAGCCACAACGATTTCTTGGAAAACTCAGCTTCAGCAGTCAGCAACATCCCCTTGCTTGAATATTGATGTGTCCTAGAAATCATGGAGTTTTCAAAGAACTACCATTCCCTTGGGGTTCTTTGGTGACTGTTAGATCTAGGGGTCTCTAGTTGGAAATGGTATTCACCTTTGTCCAAATAGGGACCGTTACTTCTAAGTCAGGATAAGGGGATTACACTCCTTAATAACCGCTGCTCACCCACTTGGTAGCTTGGCACGAGCAGACAGACTTATCTCAGAGGCAGTGTGTAAAGCATTTGTGAATATACACAGTAATACAGTGAAAACACTACAGAGGGACATAACACAGGTTTTATGAAAATAAGTATTCTTTATATAGACTTAACACAAGACCACAAACGACAAAAATCCACAATACTACACTTAAGATTACTTAGAAGATGATTAAAGTCTCTTAGTTCAAGTTGATGGTAAATGCGACAAAGTTCTCAACAAAGTACCTGGATGCGTAACGCAAAGTGAACAAAAGGGGAGATGCGTTGGTTCCCTGACCCGGGCGAACGGTTGTGTCCTTCCTCAATGCTTGCGCAGAGTAGGGGACTCGTCGTGAGCCTTACAAGGTGCGGAGGTGATGCGTAGATTCTCGGCATGCGGGCCCGTTGCGGTGCGCAAGATGGCCCCTTGATGCGATGCGATGATCCGGTTGCGATGCGAAAAGATGGCAAGCTTCTACAGTGATGCGATAGCGACTCTCCCAATGGCGTCATGCTTGTCCGGTGATGCGACAGCAGGCAGCTTCGATGAACACACGCTTCCAGGGAGATGCGGCGAAGGCTCGCTTCTCCGGCGTTGTGATGATTTCAGCTGCAGCGGTGGCGCGCTTCTTCTTCTTGATGCGTCGCGCTTCCAGCTCCCAGGGCACGCAAGTGTCTGGAGTCGGAATTCCCAGCAAGGAAGTTAAGGAGGGAGCTGGAGGTGAAGTCTTTTGTCCCTGAGACTTCAGCAGGAGGCAAGCACAGTTCATGCCTTTGGAGAATATTCTGTAAATGAAAATCCTTACAAAGTTCCTTCTCCTTTCCCTTGGCAATGAAGCAACCACTTCAGGCAAACCCAGAAAACAGCACACTGGCAGAGGGGCAGTACAGCTCCTGCAGCTTCCTTGGTTCTTCTCCTTGTTAGAAAGGTTTCTTGTTCCAGAAGTGATCTCATTTCTTGGGATCAAGGTCCCAATATTTATATCCCAAAATCCTTTGTTCTCTGAAGGCAGAGAGGTATCTGCCTTGTCCAAACCAGTTCCTGAGCACTTTATTTACATGACGCTCTTTTTCCTTTCACTGTGCAGGGCAGAGACATCAGCCGCCCCACAGGAGGTGGAGCCAGTACAGGGGAGGGAAGATACATCTCAGGAGCACTCTGTTGTCATGATTCCTCCTCTCCTTGCACAGTGCAGGGCAGAGACATCAGCCAAGCCACAGGGGGCGGAGCCAGCATTGTAGAGGGAAGGCCCAGCTCTATTCAGGTCCCAGGTGCAACTCCTCCCTCCCATCTAGATGCAGATCTCTCTATTCACCACTGGGCTGCCCCAGCCTGTCTCCTGGAATCCCCCAGCCCTGTCACTCAAAACCCCAGCCAAGGAATACACAACCCAGCAGAGGCAGGCCTGGATGGTTAGACAAGCAAATACCTGCTTTCTATTTTTTTTTATTATTATTATTTTTTACTTTTTTTATTAGACACAAGACATTATATTTGATACAATCAAAAGTTCTGGAAATTATACAATTTAGCCATGTTAAGGGTCCACTTTTTGTACATTTTCACCCCCATCGAACACCCAGAAGAGGGAAGGTCTCAGAGAGAAAGAAAGGAAACAAAATTACATAAATCAGTAATAACATCAAACCACAAAAAAGAATAGAAAGCAAAAAGACGAATCCAGAGAAGGCATAGCAGTATGTCTAATATCTCAAACTATCCCGGTTGCTAAAGAGGATAGATGCCTTCACCCTCAATTCTGAGCAGACATTCATTTATTTAAAGGTTCCCAAATTCGTTCTCCCTCCCTGCGAGCCCTCGGGCACCTTTTCCTGTAAACCAACATTTCCCATTTAGAAACATTGACCAATTTGGCCAGCCATACATGTATATTCGGGGGGATGGAATCCAGCCATATAGTGGCTATTACAAGCCGCAAGATTGCCATAGTTATAAAGAAAAATTTACGTTCAGGTTCAGATAAGTTCTGATCTGCTACACCCAACATTATAGCCTGAGGTGTCAGGGGAATCCTTCGTTCTAGTATTTGCGCCAGATATTGTTCTATCTTATTTAACCAGGGAGTCAAGCAGGAGCAAGATGCAAACATATGGATACTATCCACATCATGTTCTCCACACCTGGGACAATCAACCCCAACTGTACCTCCCCATTGTAGAATACGATGTGGGGTAATGTAGAGATTGAGCCAAGTCTTATAGCACTGGACCTGAACGTTAGCTGAAATAGATGCTGTTAGCATATAGCCTAAAGATTCCTCACATACCCTCTGTTCAGCATTTAAACCAATCTGCCGACGACTAAAATGCTTATCGAGATCATCTTTCCGAGTTTCGTTTATTATCTTATATATCTTAGATATAGTCGGGTGTCCCATTTTAATAGCTTCGATAAGCGGAGTTTGGGTCCAGCTAGTTTTTTTCCTGGAAAAAAATCTCTGATCTGTAAAAACTTTAAAAAATGCCTATTATTAACTCCAAATTTTAATTTTATACTATCAATATTAGAAGGCCGGCGGGAGAGACTAGGTCTCCAATTACAGAGACTCCTCGTGAGACCCATTCTTTGACGTATGCATCATGAAAAATATCAGGGAGAAGAGTATTCCATGCCAATGGAGAGTAAATATGCAACCGTCCGATATTACACAACTTCCGTATCCTGGACCAGACTTTGAAGGCCCCCATCAATACCTTAAACCTTGCCCGTTTAAAATAGGCAAAGTCAATGTGTGTAAATAGAAGCCCCCGCGCCTTCTCTCCAAGAATTAAATGATAAATGGAGATATCCATAGACTCTAAATCTTGAGAAAGTAAAAGTTCCGCACAAATACCTGCTTTCTAAAAGTGGTATTTGCAAACACAGAATATTAAAATAAACCTCACTAAAATATGTACTTTATTGTTCTGAGTTCATTCATACTAAATTCGAATTTCCACCATGTTCCCTGAGTCAGTTAGGATTATAAGAATGTAATAATCTAACTGCCCATTCAGGCCTATGAGAACAGGTAGCCTCAATAGTGAAGAACGAAAATGGCTGTAATTCACTATTAGAACATGCTACACCCATCAGGGCATGTTCTACCTTATACTTACAATGCACCCTGCCCTTGGGCCTACCATAGGGGTGTCTAATATGAAGCAAAGGGAAGGTTTAGGGACTGGCAAGTAGGTGCACTTGGCCAAGGACGACTCTGTACTTTGGAGCCGCGGCAGGCCCTGCGACACGCTTCTACGGTGATGCGATGGCAACTCTCCCGATGGCGTCATGCTTCTCCGATGATGCGACAGCAGACAGCTTCGATGAACACACGCTACCAGGGAGATGCGGCGAAGGCTCGCTTCTCCGGCGTTGTGATGATTTCAGCTGCAGCGGTGGCGCGCTTCTTCTTCGTGATGCGTTGCGCTTCCAGCTCCCAGTGGCACGCAAGTGACTGGAGTCAGAATTCCCAGCAAGGAAATTCAGGAAGGAGCTGGAGGTGAAGTCTTTTGTTCCTCCTGCCCCTTGGCATACGTTAAGTCTGGATTTTGTAAAGTATCTTCCCCTTATGTCTGGGTTTACTGCCATATTAGTTGTAGTGGATTTATTCACTAAAATGGCACATTTTATTCCGCTACCTAAGGTCCCAACAGCAAGGGAGTTGGCTTCAGTGTTTGTGGGCTCGGTGGTAAGCTTGCATGGTTTGCCATCAGCGATAGTTTCAGATAGGGGGGCACAGTTTATGTCCCATTTCTGGACCGAATTGTGTAAGTCCCTGCAAATAAATGTGCGTCTGTCATCTGCATACCATCCACAGACAGATGGCCAGACGGAACGTACCAACCAAACCATGGAGCAGTACCTTCGATGTCTGTTAACCTCTTTGACATGCAGTTGGGTAGAGGCTCTTCACTTGGCCGAATTTGCGTATAATAACAGCATGCATTCAGCTTTAGGGATGACCCCTTTCTTTTGTTCCATGGGATATCATCCTAAAGCAATTCCTATCCAACCCTCGGGACTGGTGCCAGCAATAGACACACTTAGCAAGTCTTTGACTCATGTTTGGGATATGACCAGGGAACATTTACAGACAGCTAAGGAGGCTATAAAGAGACATGCTGATCAGCATAGGGTTCCTGCTCCTTCTTATACAGTAGGGGATCCGGTATGGTTGGCGTCAAGAAATATGCGCCTAAGTGGGTCTAGGAAACTTCAGCCTCATTATGTAGGTGCCCTTTTCTATCATTAAGGTGGTGAATCCTGTGTCAATGACGCTTGAGTTGCCTGAAGAGTACCGGGTGCACCCTGTTTTTCACACTTCCCTTTTGAAGCCGTATGTCAGAACTACATTGAGGTTGTCACCCCCTCCTCCTTTAGAGGTAGATGGGCATGAGGAGTTTGAGGTGAATGCTATTCTGGATTCTAGGAGACGACAGGGACGTTTATATTACCTAGTGGATTGGAAGGGCTATCCCCCGGCGGAACGTACATGGGAGCCTGCAGGTGGGGTTCGTGCTCCCCGTCTAGTGCGTATTTTTCATCTTCATCATCCCACAAAACCCTGCCCTGTAGGGAGGCCTTTGGGGGAGATACTGTTAGGAATTAGTCTAGGTTCCCGCAATCCTGTCTCAATCTTCATACACATTTTGGTCACATGTCTGGTAGCAGCCTACAAAGGGGAGTGTCTGAGCAGAGACCGATGCTTGTTATCTACAGTGTTAGAGCTCACCCGGAGGATCGTGGTCTTGGAGTTTCCAGTGCCTCCGTGTCTTTGTGTGGATCGTTGTTTTGTCTGGGATCCCTTCATTTCCTGTCAGCTCCTGGTTCGGGGTCAGGCTGCATGTTTGACCATATGCGGTGAAAATCGGAGTAATCTGCTGTTGTTCCTGGGCTAAATGAAAGCATCTTTGCAGCTTTGAGGAGCCTTATGATTTAGTAATAAGACTCTCATTATTGTGGAATCCCTTGTGCTTGGACATCAACCGCGATATCACTGTACCGGTGATTCGCGTCCCCTTCGCTTACTGAACTTTTGTTACCTCTCCACGTCGTTGTGTGGAGTTTGGGTCAAAACGCGAGTGTGTTGTTTAATCGTGTTTTTCTTTCTTTACTTAGTAGTGGCCACTATTTTCATTGTGTTTTTCGGGTTGCCTTATTTTTGGCCTCTATATAGTAGGGGTTTTTCTCTGCTTATGGAGTTTTTTCCCCTGGAGTGATTTTAGTCCTTCTAAAGAGAGGAGTGGTATACTGGGACATTGAGTCCTCGTGGAATCCCTGGACTCCAGTATGAGGAAACGTCACTAGCCTGGACTGGTAAGGGTTTCTTCATTTATATCAAGGACTGGGCTTGTGTGTGCATGTTTATTGAGACATCAACTGCATGTATAAGGATTGTTGTTTGTCTCCTTATGCAGGTGCTGTCCGTGCCCTATGCTATATAGAATAGGGTAAGGAGGAGGCAAGAAGAGGTGTTTTTTCTTGATCTCCGTGTCTTGTCTTCACCCATTTTCCTTTTCCCACCCTCTCCCGGTACCCCAGTGATAGGCTCACTGTGTTTGAGATTCAGTGGACATTACGGGGTGGTGGCAGAGGAATGGGGCAATCCTCGTTCCTGCAGTGTTGGGCATAGTCGGATGGTGTGTGTTTTGACAGAGAGGGACCTTTCCTTGGAGAAGAGCTATGCTGTTCCTATGATGTCAAACTTGCATCTAGGAACAAAGGTATGGGCTCTGCTGACAAAGCCCAGAGATCTTCCTTTATATAATAAACTTCAACTTACCAAGTGGAGGGTGGCTAGTCCTTATAGTCCTTTTTCCACTGTCTGTATATGATCACTCCCCTCTTAATATTCCATGGAATTGTAACAATGCTAACTGTTTTAGGTTTATGCATTTTGCTGCTGGTAGTGCTGTGTATGCTGCATTATAGAGCACAATAGTTAAAATAAACATTTTGAACTTTAGCCGTGACTCTGACAATTCTTATTGTGGACAAGTATGGGTGAGTGAGCAAAAGGGTATGTCTTGCTACCACATTCCTGAGAGAGTCGGGAGTGTTGTGGTCTGGGTTGTCTAATCATTTGTAGCTTCGTGATTATGTAGGAGAACAATGGAGACACTATAGCAAGTCGGGTTTGGGATTTTGGGTACTAAGGTGGTAGGAAGGTACAACCCCTATACACTGAGGTCCTGTGTTCCTGCACATAGTTCTGTGTATGTGCAGAATCCCCACCACATGTCACGATCTGTCAAACTGTTCCAGTCCAAACACAAGCGCTATCTAGAAACAAAAGAAGTTTGAGATTAAAAAAGAGAACTTTGTACTAAAGAAATAAATGAAAAGTGACAAGACTCTTTTTAAAAAATAACAATGGGAGAGACAGGGAAATTCAGGAACACTCTCTTGATCCCCGGTTTGATGCAAGTAAACAAGAAAAGAGAGGTTGAAATATCAATAAGCTACATAGATGGAGCGAAACAACTAGTGGAACTCACACCCTATTTGGGTGGAGAAGAAAGCCCTCACACACCGTCCTAGTCAGTGTCATGCTTCATCATTGGGCCCCACCAAAGAGGCCGAGTGCCTCTTTGGTGTGCTGCGACGCCAGAAGACTGCGGGGCTGGTTGTGTGAAATGGGCGTGTTGTGAGGTTAAATTAAAAGTAAAAAGTGTCTAAAGGGTATCTACAAAAGAAGTTTAATGAATGATCCCTAGGACACGGTTAAAAGGTTTATGTGTCTGAATTTAGTGCTAAAGGTAATGGATGGTTAATTCAGATATTAATCAGTCAACATGTTTCAGCCTTAAGGGTGGTTTAAATTTACCTAGGAATTTGTCAGGACAGAAATAAACCCCGGCGGTATGGACTCTCTAATCGTCCCCCCTGACCTGGGGGCGTGAAAGTGAAAAAGTTAATAGAAAGTGATAAAGTGCGTAAAAAAGTGGAAGAGCGGGATGCTCATTCCAGAAATACTCCTAGTTATGGAGTGTATCAGCACTTTAAAATATGGCGCTACCTGCACCATGGGTCTCGGGAGGGGGGTTGGAGCGTCCCTGGCACATCGCCCTCAGCACTCGCAGCCCACTTATACACCTGGTATTTCCTCAAACCGGACCCCTTCATCGAGGTCCGGTTTGAGGAAATACCAGGTGATGCACTCCATAACTAGGAGTATTTTTGGAATGAGCATCCCGCTCTTCCACTTTTTTACGCACTTTATCACTTTCTATTAACTTTTTCACTTTCACGCCCCCAGGTCAGGGTGGACGATTAGAGAGTCCATACCGCCGGGGTTTATTTCTGTCCTGACGAATGCCTAGGTAAATTTAAACCACCCTTAAGGCTGACACATGTTGACTGATTAATATCTGAATTAACCATCCATTACCTTTAGCACTAAATTCAGACACATAAACCTTTTAACCGTGTCCTAGGGATCATTCATTAAACTTCTTTTGTAGATACCCTTTAGACACTTTTTACTTTTAATTTAACCTCACAACACGCCCATTTCACACAACCAGCTCCGCAGTCTTCTGGCGTCGCAGCACACCAAAGAGGCACTCGGCCTCTTTGGTGGGGCCCAATGATGAAGCATGACACTGACTAGGTCGGTGTGTGAGTGCTTTCTTCTCCACCCAAATATGGTGTGAGTTCCACTAGTTGTTTCGCTCCATCTATGTGGCTTATTGATATTTCAAGACTCTTTTTAAGGCAGTGCCTTCTAAACTTAAAGAAATCCAACATGGCCAGTACTGACGTCCTCTCAGGCAGGAATTAGCGCTCTAGTCTTTTTTCCGACTCGCGTCTTCCAGGTGCTTATAATGCCCAATTTGAAAATTAACTGCGCACTTCAACCGTCAGCGTACCAGAGTGAGGTCTCTGTTAGTGCGCTTCTAGTTGAAACAATTTTCAAAAGTTCGCGTTTAGCTTAGGTTAGGAACCGAGGTGCTAATTCTTGTTGCGCATTCCGTTCCTGTGCAACATTTAGCTCCTGGGTAAAATTCTTTGTTTTTTGAAGTACGCATGCGCATCGTGGGATACAACGTCGCAGCTCCAGACCAAGAATCAAGACTGCAACTCTATCAAGGCAACATTGTAGCTAGTTCCAGTACGGCTGTGGTGAGAGGTGTAAAGCACCAATTTAGACTGCTGTCGTCAAGCTTTGTTTTTTCCTTGAGTTATTGAATTTAGTGACTCGACTTCCCAGCAACAATAATTTTTTTTCAGTTACAAACTAAGGCGTTATTAGTTTTCAATCAATACTAAGAAGGTTAATCAACTATTAGAACTGTGTTTAAAAGAGGTACTTAGTTGCATAGAGCAATGATAAGATTTTACAATAACAACAGTTAAAACCGAGTAGAGTAAGAACAACTTTGCCATTCCAGATACAGCAATATCTCTTCAAATGCAGTTCGTATCAGAGAGAAGTGTAAGCCTGGATAAAAAAGGGTAATTGAAGTGTAGGAATTTCATTTGAAATATTACTGTAATGCAGTTCTACATGTATGCTTAAAAAGGTTATATTTCACTACAGGCACTACACGCAACTCAGCTGCTCCGAGGGGTGCTCGACATCCACAACTACGCCAGGCTGTCTCTCTCTCTTGTTATCCACTTCCCCTTTCCCCCCTGGTGGTGAACTGCCTTGAGGTGTAATAGTCCTTCGGGCGGTGCACTTGTGGGTGGGCGTTGGGTACAGCATCAACTCCGGTGGTCTGGTCTTGGTTGTGACAGATTGAAGTGCCATGGCTACCACCTGAGTCAATATGGCTGAGGGGTTTGATCTGAAGGCGTTAGCAGGTATTCTAGACGGGTTGCAAAACCAGCTGACGCTGTCGACTGAACAAAATAGGAATCTCAGGGAAGAGGTATAGAGGTCCCAACAGGAAGCTCAGCAAATTAGATTAAAGATGGAAGAATTAATTTCAGAAACTTCCACCTCAACCAGATTAGGGACTGATAGGAGATCAGCTTCAGAGGTAGCAACTCAAGTCATACATTCAGTAGCGCCCATAGTTCCACTGGCTACACCCGAAAGATTTAGTGGTGATCCACATAAAGCCCAAGTCTTCCTCACGCAATGCTCTCTTCATTTCTTGTGTAGATCCGCAGTGTTCACAGAGGACCAAAACAAAGTGGCTTTTATGTTGTCCTACATGAGTGGCGATGCCGCCGCCTGGTCAATGCCCATGATGGCGCGCATTGACCCAGCTCTTTTTGATTTTGATCGTTTTAAAAAAGAATTTTTGAGAATCTTCGATCGAAGGACTGCCAATTAGGCCACTGACAACGAGTTGTTAGATTTAAAGCAAGGCAGTCGAGACTTGGTGGCCTACATTGCACAGTTCAACAAGTTAATAGTTGAAACAGAATGGCCCGAGAGTAAGCGGTCAGCGATATTTTATCGTGGTCTAAAGGACGAGCTGAAAGATGCCCTGGCTCAAATTCCTAAGAGGCTGCAAGAAATATCTGAATTAATTGATTTGTGCTTCAATTAGAACATCGTCTTTTTGAGAAAAAATCTGAAAAGAAAAAAGATTACTGCAGTTTTGTTCCTCGTTTTGACCGAGCTAAGACCGAAAACAGTAAACCTGACACTTCTCTGGGAGAAGAACCAATGCAGATTGGATCCGTGCGAAGCCCTCTCTCTAAAGATGAGAAGAAATTGAGACGTTCAAAAAATCTTTGTATGTATTGCGGAGCTTCAGGACACTTTGTAAGAGACTGTCTGAAAAAACCCAAAACTAACCAGGGTTTAAAAGACAGATACCATCAGTAGAGGGAGTTGCCCTGAAGGGAAAGGTTACAGAGTCAACTCAAAAGTCTCAACAATTAGCCAACACATTGCAACCGGCTGCTCCACATTTAATAGTGTCACTCACCGTTAAGTTTGGTCCCAAAGAAGTAAAGGCAGTCTCAGTAATGATAGATTATGGGGCCACCGGCAATTTTTGTGATCAACAATATGATAAGAAAATTGGAATACAAGCTATCAAGAAGAAGCAAGTGGTAAAGGCTGTAGATGGTTCTGATCTCACTTCAGGCCCTATTGTTGAGGAAACTGAAACTTTAGAATTAATCGGTCCACAGGATCATTGTGAATATTTGAGGTTCAATCTCATAGACGCACCACAGTTCCAACTGATCTTGGGGTTGCCCTGGTTGTCTGAACACAACCCTAGGATAGATTTGGAAAAAAGAACTGTGGAGATGACATCAGAATTCTGTAAAACTAATTGTTTTGGCCAAGTCAGAGAAAGACATGAGAATTTGGCTGCTGACAATTTGGCTAAAAAAACTAATCATTTGTGTTTATTAGACTTGAAGGAAGTTCCAAAGGAATATCAAGACTTGGCAAGTGTTTTTCATAAAAATAAAATGCAGAGCGTCTTCCTCCACATCGCGAATACGATTGCAAAATAGAATCGGAGCCAGGGACAAACTTGCCATGTAGTCTTATAAATGCCCTAACAGAAGCAGAAAATGTGTATTTAAAAGAATATTTAGAGGAATATCAGAGAATTGGGTTATTCAGACCATCACAGTCTCCCGTGTCGTCACCGCTATTTTTTCAGCCTAAGAAGGATGGGACTCTCCGCCCATGTATTGACTATAGAGCCCTAAATTTGGTGACCATTAAAAACCGATACCCTCTGCCCTTGATTTCACAGCTTCTCGACCAGGTCAAGGGGGCAAAGGTGTATACTAAACTTGATCTCCGAGGGGCTTACCACCTGGTGAGAGTGGCGGAGGGTGATGAGTGGAAAACGGCTTTTCGCACTAAGTATGGTCTTTTCGAATATCAGGTGATGCCATATAGGCTGAGCAATGCACCCGCCACCTTTCAACATTTTGTTAACGACGTGTTACATGAATTTTTTGATAGAGTGGCAGTGGTTAACATAGATGACATCCTAATATTCTCAGATTGCATGGAAGATCATGTAAAACACGTGCGAGCCATTTTGGAGAAACTTCTAGATAACCAACTTTTTGTGAAACTCGAGAAATGTTCATTCCATGTGGAGCAAGTTGAGTTTTTGGGATTTGTGTTGTCAGCTGATGGGGTGGCAATGGATCCCACCAAGGTCCAGGCGATACAAGATTGGGTATCCCCAAGGAATGTGAAAGAGATTCAAAGTTTCCTTGGCTTTGCCAATTTTTATCGAAGATTTATTCACAATTTTTCTGCTAGAGTCTCCCCCATCACTCAGCTGTTAAAGAAGGGAAGGTAATTTGAATGGTCGGAAGAGGCAGAAACAGCCTTTCAATTCCAGAAAAGAGCATTCACTACAGCACGAATTTTGGCCCACCCAGATCCAGAACAAGCATTTTTTGTAGAAACCGACGCCTCAGACGTCACTACAGGAGGAATCTTGTCTCAGAGAGACAAACGGACGGGCCACATGCATCCAGTGGCGTATCGATCCAGAAAACTGTCTGAACCAGAGATTAATTATTCAATAGCCGATAAGGAATTATTAGCGGTCAAAGAAGCCTTTCAGGATTGGCGTCATTACCTCTTAGGAGCCAAACATTGCGTAACAGTGTTTACCGATCATCGCAATTTACAGTATCTGAAATCGGCAAAAACACTAACACCACACCAGTTAAGATGATCTCTATACTTCTCTGAGTTTAACTTCGTAATTACATACAAGCCAGGAGTGAAGAATGGGAAGGCCAATGCTTTGTCGTGCATGAATATGTCAGAAGAGGTGAAACCTCCCTCACAAGACCCAATCATTCCTTTGAATAAAATTGTCAGAGCAATTCTTCTGAAGGAATTTGCTGAAGAAGTTCACTCCCAGAGTTAGCTAAATGGGTTGAGGATGATGAAAGAAAAACACTCAAAGATGGTGTTCCATATTATGATGAAACCTTATATCTACCCAACAAAGAGTTACAAGACAAGGCTCTAATAGCTTGTCATGATGATCCATTGGCAGGACATAAAGGCACAAAGAAGACTCTAGTTTTGCTAAAAAGACATTTTTGGTGGCCTGGCATGGCGGCTCATGTAGCGCAGTATGTGTCTACTTGTGAACTTTGTATAAAAGGAAAATGTAGTAGACAGGCTCCCCAGGGCCTTTTACAACCTCTACCAACTGCACCACACCCATGGCACACTGTGACCCTAGATTTGATAGTCGACCTTCCGCCTATTCAAGGGTTCACCACAATTTTGGTCTTTGTAGACACATTTTCTAAAATGAGTCACTTCATTCCGTTGAAGGATATTCCAACTGCCCTTCAATTAATTCAATTAATTCAGTCATTCAACCAGCACATCATTCGGGCTCATGGAATTCCACAGATTCTCATTTCAGACAGGGGAACTCAATTCGTGTCCAAGACATGGAAAAAATACATGCTGGGGTTGGGCGTCGACATGCGATATTCTACCAGTTTTCACCCCGAGACTGACGGTCAGACAGAAAGAGTCAACCAAGAGCTGGAACAGTATTTGAGACTCTATATGTTGGAACGGGAGGGAAACTGGTTAGAATTACTTTGGACAGCTGAGTTTGCATATAATAATGCAGTTCACAATTCAACAGGCTATACACCTTTCTATTTGAATTCAGGTAGACATCCAAGTTTAATGACAGGGAAAAAAGATGACACAGTTCCAGTTATTCAAGGCATATTAATGCAAATAGAATGCTTTCATAAAAAGGCTCAGGAAAATTTACAGAAGGCTAAGACTAGGTACAAAAAACTAGCTGACAGAAAGAGGAGAGTGGGTCAAACTTATGAAATAGGAGACCGAGTCTGGTTGTCTACTAAACATTTAAGATTGAAAGGGAACAGAAAGTTTCAACCCCAGGTTTATTGGTCCTTTTAAAGTAGTCAAGAAAATTAATCCGGTGGTAGTGAAAGTACAACTCCCGAAACAGTTAAAAATCCATCCTGCTTTCCACATCTCACTCTTAAAGAAAAACCCACCCCAAGTGAGCCTAAAACAAAACCCTAGACCATTACAAGTTGATTCAGAAGAGGAGTTTGAGATCAGCAAGATACTAGATTCGAGATTAACCAGAGGGAGGTTGTATTATCTAGTTGATTGGAAGGGTTTTGGTCCGGAGGAACGATCTTGGGAACCAGCAGTTAATGTACATGCTCCAAGATTAATTAAGAACTCCCATAAGAGCTTCCCTACAAAACCAAAAATTGGGGAACTTCCTTTGGAGGGAGGTACTGTCACGATCTGTCAAACTGTTCCAGTCCAAAAACAAGCGCTATCTAGAAACAAAACAAGTTTGAGATTAAAAAAGAGAACTTTGTACAAGAGAAACAAATTAAAAGTGACTAGACTCTTTTTAAGGCAGTGTTTCTAAACTTAAAGAAATCCAACATGGCCGGGACTGACGTCCTCCCAGGCAGGAATTAGCGCTCTAGTCTTTTTTCTGACTCGCGTCTTCCAGGTGCTTATAATGCCCAATTTGAAAATTAACCGCACTTCAACCATCAGCGTACCAGAGTGAGGTCTCTGTTAATGCGCTTCTGGTTGAAACAATTTTCTAAAGTTCGTGTTTAGCTTAGGTTAGGAACCGAGGTGCTAATTCTTGTTGTGAATTCCGTTCCTGTGCAACATTTAGCTCCTGGGTAAAATTCTTTGTTTATTGAAGTACGCAAGCACAACGTGGGATACAACTTCGCAGCTCCAGACCAAGAATCAAGACTGCAACTCTATCAAGGCAACATTGTAGCTAGTTCCAGTACGGCTGTGGTGAGAGGTGTAAAGCATCAATTTAGACTGCTGTCGTCAAGCTTTGTTTTTTCCTTGAGTTATCGAATTTAGTGATTCGACTTGCCAGCAACAAAAAAAAAATTTCAGTTACAAACTAAGGCGTTATTAGTTTTCAATCAATACTAAGAAGGTTAATCAACTATTAGAACTGTGTTTAATAGAGGTACTTAGTGGTATAGAGCAATGATAATATTTTACGATAACAACAGTTAAAACCGAGTAGAGTAAGAACAACTTTGCCATTCCAGATACAGCAATATCTCTTCAAATGCAGTTCGCATCAGAGAGAAGTTTAAGCCTGGATAAAAAAGGGTAATTGAAGTGTAGGAATTTCATTTGAAATATTACTGTAATGCAGTTCTACATGTATGCTTAAAAAGGTTATATTTCACTACAGGCACTACACGCAACTCAGCTGTTCCGAGTGGTGCTCAACATTCACAACTACGCTAGGCTGTCTCTCTCTCTTGTTATCTACTTCCCTGTAGGAGAGTAGGGTCTGCTTTCCTATGGTCACCCCATTTATTTGCTTCACTGGTTTTCGACTTAATGTGGCTGTGGGCCTGCTAATCAGACCCACAGCCTGCTGTTCTCTCTCTAAATTCACACACATGTACTTTAGGTACATCACCAATTGGGATTGGATCACCTTATGAGCCCCTGTACAGTGTACTATAGGTACCCAGGGCATAGGTGCATCCAAGGCCTACCAGGGGCTGCAGCATATCTTTTGCCACCCCTGGCTGGCCATACAAACTGACACAACTGGCTGATCACTCAGCTGGGGCAAGGTCGTGTAATCACCCCTTGCTTAGATATAGTATACCTATGTCTAAAACCTATTTCTGGACACATATTCACCTCTAAGTCACTCCTATGGCAGGCCTTAACAATCCTGGAGGCAGAGTGCTTGGTTTCAAGTGAGATGGTGCTCTAGCATGAGCTGAGCCTGTCTGCTGCTTTCGGAACCATTTCCTTATAGCTGTTCCAGGGTATTGCCATACCATATACTCTTAAGTGCATTATAATCCTCGAGGTTATTGCTAACTTTAGTTTGGCTTTATCAAAACATGTCGTGTAAGGTGTCATACATTTTGGAATACTACCCCCTCGCCAGTTCTGGCGACAGGGGTAGCATTCCACCCTTCTAGTGGGAGAAGACATGTTACTTTACTTAAACGCGGTTAAAACTAACCAGAGCCTCAGCATCACAAAATGGATGCTGCTGCCACAGACACAAGTCTGGCCTCCTGCTGCTGACCGAAACTCCGGCAGGGGAGGCCTGGACAAAAGGTTTCCTGTCACAGGGAGGTGTTACACCACCCCAGACAGGAGATAGTGGATTGAGGCAGGCAGGGCGAGTGAAACTAGACACTGCCTGGGGCGCACAAGGCACCCCATGCATAGCCCAGTTCAAACCGGTGCTGGGGCACTCCAGCTCCAGCTCTGGCACGAAACTGGAAAAAGGGAAAGGGGTGTAACCACCCCCTTCCTGGGTCCCACCCATAGGAGGGACCTAGCAGGTAATCCAGCCCCTTGATTTGGAATAAAGGTAGGAGCTGTGTCCATAGACTTTAGATAATCCTGACTGAAACTTTGAAACACAACTGTGGAGCCTTCAACATCCCACTCGATGTGGAAGACTGAAGAATCTCCCTTGTGGTCAAGGAGTGACCACCCTGTACAAGCAGACACCATCAAGCGCTCTACGGTTTGCTTATGCACCGAAGGTCACCCCCCACACTCACCGAGTGCTGTGTGGGGCCCTTTTGCATTTTCCTGCTCGATGCATCTGTCCGGTCACTTGCCCGTTGGCTAGTGGCCTCTAGGACGACAAACCTTTGAATCTACTCTACTGGCTGGTTGCTCCAGTCTGGCCCTCGCTCCCCTGAAAACGAGCTTTCTCTCTGACCTTGCTAGTCCGAGTAAGAAGCGATCTTCAAATCCTGCGTGGGTTGCATTTGCCAAGGTCTTTGTGCGACAGTCCGTGATCCGCTCCTGGTCCATCGTCGATGCCCCCGAGTCTGGTTCGCCATTGCGAACACGAGCAGCGTTCATCGCTTGATCGAATCAGCTTACGGTACCACGGAGAGAACTTAATGATACCCGCGGACCTGACGATTATCATAAATAACTTCCACTCTGGATACCGCTCAACGACCGTTCTGTGTAATTAATAAGACTATTGGACCTTGAGCCCATGCAATCTCCACTCTGGACACCGTGGAGTGATCCTTTGTGCTAACAATACTTTCAGACCCTGTGCAAATCCGACTGACGCCTCATATTCTGCCATATCCACCGCCCCCGGGCCACTTTGAAGCTCCTCCCGCTCGACATAACAACTCCATTGTTGCCTGCCCCGCACTCCGTCCTGATGAAGACCCCACAGCAAGGTCACCATTAATTCCTGCGAATGTCCGAGGGTCGAAACGTCGACAACAGTCCTTTTTTATTGTCAACTTCACGCCAATATTTTGACATTTAATGTGTTTAGTGAAGTATGATATGTGTGTATTTATGCATTGAACCATCGGTCTTATATTTTTGTGTATAATAATTAATTCACCAATGCATTTTTGATAATTGGTCGATTTTACTGTCACAAAATTCCCTCCATCACACCATCCTCACCTAATCACTTCCTCCTTCCCCCTGGGGCACTGCACAACCGATTATGATATTTAGTCATTGTATAGTATATCTAATATACCGAGTCCCAGTGTGAATAAAACAATGTGGACACATTCAGTGTTTCTTTAATAAGTTTTTTTGAATTACTTATACTTTGCTACACTTAAGCTTGGACCCCTTCCTCTCAGTACCCGAGTCCACGTGGCAGCGGAGACAAGCTTCTTGACAACCACCTGATTGTACCCGATATCGCCTGGTTCCTTCCTGGTTCCATCCTGGTCACTGGCTAGTGACCCAGACTCTGTCCCCTCTGCTTACAGGTACTCTACATCTTCGATCCACCCTTGGATCCAACCGGACTCTTCTCTCCTGGCCGCCTGCAGCATCTTCATCTCCAGGCTCCATAGAACTCCACAACGAAACCCGACGCACTTTGACACCTATGCACCGCTTCCTGTGGGTGAGGTAACGAGAGTACTCCGGTGCTCCTCTAGTGGTTTATATCTCTAGTGTCCTAGTTTTAAGTGGCTAAGTTCTAGTCCTGTTGGAAAACTTCTAAAACAGTAACTTTGTAACTTTTACGCACCATTGACTTTGCATTGGGGCATGCGTGTGCTTTAGGCACTGCACCCGAATCCAGTGGGCCTCTCCCGTCCTAACTACTGTTAGTCCAGTGTAGCCCCAGCAATTCCCAAGGCCCTAGGCCTTACCATTGTTTGTGACGTGGTTCTTATACCACTATTTTAGTATATGGTTTAAGTGGCCACCGGGCCTATCCATAACTGGGCAACTTTTGTATGTTTAACTGTGCTTTTGTTTAAACGCTTGTGCCTCTGCCCTCATAAAGAGTACAGAGGATTATTCTAGTAATAAATACATATATTTCTATAATATATAACTTGTGTGGTGTCCTTTCATTTGATATTACAGGATTGCATATGGTAAAACATCTGGCTTCGCATGCCCTCTTGTGTTAAGCCTAAGACTGCTTAGGCCTATGCTACCCCTAGGATAGCTTGTCTATAAGGTTGACTTACAACCACTCACCATAAGGGTTGCTTGGACTGATACAAGCTGCTCACTAGAATAGTGAACATCATACATCAGGCCAACTTCTCACATTGGTGTGCAGCGGTTGGGATTTGAGCTTGCTGTTGTTTTACCAATTGTAATCTTGATATCATTTGAAAGATCACATTAAGTACCATAGGTACATATAAACAAAGCTTACATACTTAAGTTCTACTGAACTTAGTAGTTGTAGACCAAAGGGCTTAGCACACCCTGACTGCAACTCACTAGCAAGGTTCTAGTAGGTAAACACATAGTGTAGGTAGGTGCATACACCCACACCTCACTAGTCATGTCTGGCACAGGTGAACAAGCCAGTTCTCTATCTGTGACAGGTGACCTTGCCAAGGCACCTTCCAGCTAAGAAAAACTCAGCTTCAGAGACTAGAGTGCCTTGTGCACTACAAGGGGGCTGACAAAGGGTCACAACCCTACTATCCCAATTCTGATACATGTCCTGGAGACAGATGATCTTGAGAAGTCTACTGCAGTCCCCTCAGGTAATACAGGAGAAGGAATAACACCCCTAGATGATGATACCATCACCCCAGAAGTAGAGGAGGAAGAAAATGATGATTCAGATGATCAAGGGGATAGCCAGGTTCAAGTCAGGAGGCTTAGCCAAGCTAACATAAGTTTACATGGGGATGGAGAGGTGTTCCACCTTCCCAGACCTAATAGTAGACTACTCCCTGGCAATAGAAGAGAGAGATCCCTTTCCAGGGAATCTAACCTTTCTAATGCCTCAAGGGCTTCTCAAAGGGGAATGACTTCCTCCTCAGAGAAAATAGCATATGGCCAGGATGAAGGCTGTCCAACTCCAGATAGAGAGGTAAGAGATAGCCCTGGCCCAAGCTAAACTTGCTTTAGCAAGGGAACAAAAATTGAGTGGATTAGATTCCACTGGTGGCAGCAATATCCCTAGAGATAAAGACAGGTCCTATGAACATAGAAACCTGAGTAAGATTGTGCCCCCCTACAAAGATAGGGATGACATTCACAAATGGATGACTGCTCTGGAGAGGGCCTGCATGGTACAGCAGGTTCCCCAAGATCAGTGACCAGCAATCTTGTGGTACTCCTTTTCTCAGAAAGGGAGAGATAAGCTCCTCACAGTTAGTCCTGGGGATGCTAAAAACTACACTGTCCTGAAGAGTGCTCTTATTGATGGGTTTGGCCTAATCACTGAGCAATACAGGTTGTTGTTCAGAGATACCCAAAAAGCTCAGACTCAGGACTGGACTGTTTTTGTTGATTGTGCCACTAAGGCTCTGGAGGGTTGGTTGCGGGGAAGTAAAGTCACAGACTATACAGGATTGTACAATCTAATAATGAGAGAACAGATCCTTAATAATTGCCAGAACCAGCTGTTGCATCAACACCTGATTGACTCAGATCTGACCTCTCCCCAAGAATTGGGAAAGAAGGCAGACAAATGGGCCAGAACCAGGGTTAAGCAGAAACCCCAGAACCATGGAGGTGATCAGAAAAAGGCAGACCAGAAGGGTGGAGATCCAAAACAAAAAGACCAGAAGTCTTCTTCAGGCCCCCCAAATACTTCTAATGAGGGGGAGGGGTCCCAAACTGGAAAGAAAAGGAAGAAGAGTGGTGGGCCAAAGAAACCTTGGTGCAATACCTGTAAATCAGTTTCTCACTGGGGTAGTGAATGCACTCAGAAAGTTACAGCCCCTACCACTGCAGCCCCTAAGGCACCTGCACCTCCTAGTACAGTTAGCAGTGGTAGTGCACAACCCAAGGCTATAGTGGGGTTAACCATGGGTACTGAGATGGATTCTGGCCTAGTCAGGATTCCTACTCAGGCTGTTCTGATCTGTGATGTGGACATGGCTATGTCCACTACTATGAGTCCCAATACTTTGGGAAAGTACAGGCAGACGCCTTTGATAAATGATAAAGTGGCTCAGGCCTACAGGGACACATGTGCCAGTCTCACCATGGTGACACCTAACTTTGTGGACCCTGGACAACTTATACTAGGTGATACTTACCTAGTGACCAATGCTAGCAATGTAACTACCCATCACATGGTGGCAGTTGTTAATTTCTCCTGGGGAGGGGTAACTGGCCTCAAAAGAGTTGTGGTGAGTGCAGACCTCCCAGTTGAATGTCTTTTGGGCAATGATCTAGAGGACTCAGTATGGTCAGACGTGGAGTATAGCACTCATGCAGAGATGCTAGGTATATCAGCACATGTCCTTGCTGTAACCAGGTCCAAGGCCAAGAAGTGCCTACCTGAACCTGTGCTGGATCTTGAAACTATAGACCAGACACAACCCAAGAGGAAGAGCAAGAGGGATAAGGCAGTGCCTTCCACCTTGCCCCAGGTTGAGGATCAGCCCTCTCAGGAGGATGATTCTGTGATCCAAGAGGAGACTGTCCTGGAAGAGCTTGAACCTGATCAGGTTGAGTTTCTGGGGACAGGGGGACGCTCAAGGGCAGATCTGGGGCAGGCTCAGTTAACTTGTCCTTCTCTTGAACCCCTCAGACAGCAGGCTGCTGCTGAGGCTGCTGGGAATGCTCAAGGTACACATAAAGTGTATTGGGATGATGGGCTCCTTTATTCAGAGGCTGAAGACCCCAAGCCTGGTGATACCAGAAGGTTGGTCATACCTCTGCAATTTAGGGGCTTCCTTCTAACCTTGGCCCACGAAATTCCCCTAGCAGGACACTTAGGCCAGAACAAGACTGAGGACAGGCTTGTCCCTCGCTTTTACTGGCCTCACATGTCAGAAGATACCAAGGAGTTTTGTCGCTCCTGTGACACCTGCCAAGCCAGTGGCAAGTGAGGTGGAACCACAAAGGCCCCCCTAATACCACTACCTGTGGTGGGGGTACCCTTTGAGAGAGCTGGGGTAGACATTGTTGGACCAATGGATTCCCAAACAGCATCTGGGCACAGATTTATACTGGTGGTAGTGGATAATGCCACCAGGTATCCAGAGGCAATTCCCCTGAGGACCACAACAGCTCCTGTTGTGGCAAGGGCCCTACTTGGAGTTTTCTCCAGAGTGGGCTTTCCAAAGGAGGTACTTTCAGACAGAGGTACCAACTTCATGTCTGGATATTTGAAAGCAATGTGGAAAGAGTGTGGTGTTAACTATAAGTTCACCACACCCTACCATGCACAGTGCAATGGGCTTGTTAAAAGGTTTAACAAGACCCTAAAGGGAATGAAAAAAGGGTTACCTGAAAAGCTTAGGCGAAGATGGGACATCCTTTTACTCTGCCTACTCTTTGCTTACATAGAGGTCCCACAAAAGGGGGTTGGCTACAGCCCTTTTGAGCTTTTGTTTGGACACCCTGTAAGGGGTCCCCTGTGTCTTGTGAAGGAAGGATGGGAGTTACCTCTCAAAAAGCCCAAACTTTACATAGTGGACTATGTACTTGGTCTCCGCTCCTGGATGGCTGAATACATGGAGAAGGTTACCGAAAACCTTGAGGCCAGTCAAGAATTACAGAAAGCTTGGCATGACCAAAAGGCTGTGCTGACTGAGTACCAGCCAGGACACAGAAGGTGTGGGTGTTGGAGCCAGTGGCCCCAGCAGCTCTCCAAGACAAATGGTCTGGACCCCACACCATACTTGAGAAAAAGGGAGAGGTCACCTACTTGGTGGACCTTGGCACCCCTAGGAGCCCCCACAGGGTGCTCCATGTCAATAGATTGAAGGCATATGGGACAGGGCAGACATGGGCTTGTTCATGGCTATAAATGGGGACCAGGAGGAAGAGAGTGACCCTCTCCCAGACCTGTTATCCCACAACCCTGATGATGGGTCAGTGGATGGAGCAGCCTTGTCAGGCAGCCTCTCTGACCAGCAGCAATGCGAATGCAGACAAGTTCTGCAAGCTCACAGACATATGTTTACACTAACACCCAGTCAAACTAACTGGTGCACCCATGAGGTGGACACTGGTGACAGTCTGCCTGTGAAGAATAAAATCTACAGGCAACCTGACCATGTCAGGGATTGTATAAAGACTGAGGTACAAAAAATGCTTGAACTTGGAGTGATTGAGCCATCAGAGAGCCCCTGGGCCAGCCCAGTAGTCCTTGTGCCAAAACCTCATACCCAAGATGGAAAGAGAGAAATGAGGTTCTGTGTGGACTACAGAGGTCTCAATGCTGTCACTAGGACAGATGATCACCCCATTCCAAGAGCAGATGAGCTCATTGATAGATTGGCTTCTGCCAAATTTCTGAGCACATTTGATCTGACAGCTGGTTATTGGCAAATCAGGTTAGCTGAGGAGTCCAAGGCCAAAACAACTTTCTCAACCCCTAGTGGTCATTATCAGTTTGTGGTAATGCCCTTTGGTTTGAAGAATGCACCTGTCACTTTCCAAAGGATGGTGAACCAAGTCCTTGCTTGGTTGGATGACTTTTGTGCAGCTTATTTAGATGATATTGCTGTCTTCAGCTCCACCTGGGAGGATCACCTGATCCACCTGAAGAAGGTTTTAGAGGCCCTGGAAAAGGCAGGCCTGAGTATCAAGGCCACAAAGTGCCAGATAGGGCAGAGTAAGGTTGTGTACCTGGGCCACCTTGTAGGTGGGGGTCAGGTTAAACTATTGGAGAGCAGGATCCAGGCCATACAGGACTGGGCTCCTCCAACCACCCAGACACAGGTCAGAGCTTTATTGGGCCTGTCTGGGTACTACAGAAAATTTGTAAAGAACTATGGGTCCATTGTGACACCATTAAATGATCTGACATCCAAGAAGATGCCAAAAAAGGTTCAGTGGACAGTTAGCTGTCAAAAGGCATTTGAGACCTGAAGAAGGCCATGTGCTCTGCACCTATCCTAAAGAGTCCTGACTACTCCAAAGAGTTCATTGTCCTAACAGATGCTTCTGAGTTGGGGGTGGGAGCTGTGCTTTCACAACTTAATGTAGATGGTCACGACCAGCCCATTTCTTTTGTTAGCAGAAGGCTGACCCCTAGAGAGAAACGTTGGTCAGCCATTGAGAGGGAGGCCTTTGCTGTTGTTTGGGCCCTGAAGAAGTTGAGACCATACTTGTTTGGCACTCACTTCAAGATTCAGACCGACCATACGCCCCTCTTGTGGCTAAATCAGATGAAGGGTGAAAATCCCAAACTGCTCTGGGGGTCCATTTCCCTACAGGGGATGGACTTTACAGAGGAGCACAGACCAGGGACTGACCATGGCAATGCAGATGGTCTCTCCAGGTATTTCCACTTAGAACATGAAAACTTATGAAGGGTTATGTAGGAGAGTAGGGTCTGCTTTCCTATGGTCACCCCGTTTTTTGCTTTTTGCTTCACTGGTTTTCGACTTAATGTGGCTGTGGGCCTGCTAATCAGGCCCACAGCCTGCTGTTCTCTCTCTAAATTCACACACATGTACTTTAGGTACATCACCAATTGGGATTGGATAACCTTATGAGCGTCTGTACAGTGTACTATAGGTACCCAGGGCATAGGTGCATCCAAGGCCTACTAGGGGCTACAGCATAGCTTTTGCCACCCCTGGCTGGCCATCCAAACTGACACAACTGGCTGATCACTCAGCTGGGGCAAGGTCATGTAATCACCCATTGCTTAGATATAGTATACCTATGTCTAAAACCTATATCTGGACAGATATGCACCTCTAAGTCACTCCTATGGCAGGACTTAACAATCCTGGAGGCAGAGTGCTTTGTTTTATGTGAGATGGTGCTCTAGCATGAGCTGAGCCTGTCTGCAGCTTTCGGAACCATTTCCTTATAGCTGTTCCAGGGTATTGCCATACCATATACTCTTAAGTGCATTATAATACTCGCGGTTATTGCTAACTTTGGTTTGCCTTTATCAAAACATGTCGTGTAAGGTGTCATACACTTTGGAATACTACCCCCTCGCCAGTTCTGGCGACGGGGGTAGCATTCCACCCTTCTAGAGGGAGAAGACATGTTACTTTATTTAAACGCGGTTAAAACTAACCAGAGCCTCAGCATCACAAAATGGATGCTGCTGCCACAGACACAAGTCTGGCCTCCTGCTGCTGACCGAAACTCCGGCAGGGGAGGCCTGGACAAAAGGTTTCCTGTCACAGGGAGGTGTTACACCACCCCAGACAGGAGATAGTGGATTGAGGCAGGCAGGGCGAGTGAAACTAGACACTGCCTGGGGCGCACAAGGCACCCCATGCATAGCCCAGTTCAAACCGGTGCTGGGGCACTCCAGCTCCAGCTCTGGCGCGAAACTGGAAAAAGGGAAAGGGATGTAACCACCCCCTTCCTGGGTCCCACCCATAGGAGGGACCTAGCAGGTAATCCAGCCCCTTGATTTGGAATAAAGGTAGGAGCTGTGTCCATAGACTTTAGATAATCCTGACTGAAACTTTGAAACAAAACTGTGGACCCTTCAACATTCCACTCGACGTGGAAGACTGAAGAATCTCCCTGTGGTCAAGGAGTGACCACCCTGTGCAAGCAGACACCATCAAGCGCTCTACAGTTTGCTTTGTTGCAGCTCCCGCCGGAGCTCGAGCGACAGAGATCGACAAGAACTAGATTCCCTGACATCCAATAGCTGGATCCACAGCCACAGCAAAGCTGAGACCCGTGGAGGCGACATGAGACGTGGGATCGGCCATCTTGAAAAAACTGCAAAGTGCTTCCTGGGCAGCTCCCGAGGAACCCTCTAAGCTCTGCATTGGGGATTGAGAAGCCCCATCCCCGAGCAGCTTTTGCACTGAAGATCACCCCTCCACACTCACCGAGTGCTGCGTGGGGCCCTTTTGCATTTTCCTGCTTGACGCGTCTGTCCGGTCACTTTCCCATTGGCTAGTGGCCTTTATGATGAAGAACCTTTGAATCTACTCTGCTGGTCTGGTTGCTCTAGACTGGTCCTCGCTCCCCTGAAAAGGAGTAGTCTCTCTGACCTTGCTGGTCTGAGTAAGAAGCAATCTTCAAATCCTGCATGGGTTGCATTTGCCAAGGTCTGTTGACTCCGACCAGGAAGCTGACACCGCCGACAGCGATAGCCTTAGTAGGACAGTCCGTGATCCACTCCTGGTCATCGTCGATGCCCCCGAGTCCACGTGGCAGCGGAGACAAGCTTCTCGACAACCACCTGATTGCGCCCGACATCGCCTGGTTCCTTCCTGGTTCCATCCTGGTCACTGGCTAGTAACCCAGACTCTGTCCCCTCTGCTTTCAGGTACTCTACATCTTCGATCCACCCTTGTATCCAACCAGACTCTTCTCTCCTGGCCGCCTGCAGCATCTTCATATCCAGGCTCCAAAGAACTCCATGACGAAACCCGACGCACTTTGACACCTATGCACCGGCTTCCTGTGGGTGAGGTAACGAGAGTACTCCGGTGCTCCTGTAGTGGTTTACACCTCTAGTGTCTTAGTTTTAGGTGGCTAAGTTCTAGTCCAGTCAGAAGACTTCTAAAACAGTAACTTTGTAACTTTTACGCACCATTGACTTTGCATTGGGGCATGCGTGTGCTTTAGGCACTGCACCCGAATCCCGTGGGCCTCTCGCGTCCTAACTACTGTTAGTCCAGTGTAGCCCCAGCAATTCCCAAGGCCCTAGGCCTTACCATTGTTCGTGACGTGGTTCTTATACCACTATTTTAGTATATGGTTTAAGTGGCCGCCGGGCCTATCCATAACTGTGCAACTTTTGTATGTTTAACTGTGCTTTTGTTTAAACGCTTGTGCCTCTGCCCTCATGAAGAGTACAGAGGATTATTCTAGTAATAAATACATATATTTTTACAATATATAACTTGTGTGGTGTCCTTTCATTTGATATTACAGGATTGCATATGGTAAAACAGCTGGCTTCACATGTCCTCTTGAGTTAAGCCTAAGACTGCTTAGGCCTATGCTACCCCTAGGATAGCTTGGCTATAAGGTTGACTTACAACCACTCACCATAATGGTTGCCTGGACTGATACAAGGTGCTCACTAGAATAGTGAACATCATACATCAGTCCAACTTCTCAAATTCCCCTTTCCCCCCTGCTGGTGAACTGCCTTGAAGTGTAATAGTCCTTCGGGTGCTGCACTGGTGGGTGGGCGTTGGGTACAGCATCGACTCCGGTGGTCTGGTCTTGGTTGTGACACCACAAGGTAAATCAGTGATCAAGTCAACACTTACTGTAGGCCATGGAGTAGATGATAGGGGCAGGAGTTGTAGGAGACCAAATGGTGCCTGGTACAGGGTCTTATTTCTAGCACATACCGGGCATTCTGCTACGTCATGATGCATGGTGTAATACCAGAAGTTCTTCTTAGAATTAGCTAGGGGTTTTTGTATCCAGGGTGACCAGCTAAAGGGAGATCATAATTGTAAAGAAGTGTTTTTCCCCTCATGAGTGTGGTGGGTAGGCACAACTGATTACCATGGTATAGTAAACCATTCCTGATTAAGTTTGTGGGGTTGGTGAGTGTCCTGTTTTCGTATTGCTAGTCACAACTGTGTCATAATGAATTTATATGTTGTCTAGGTTGCCACTATTTTGTTTAATTGGAATTATGCTGGGTGGATCGGGTTCCTGAGTAGCAGCGGAAGTGAGTCCCAATCTAAACAGGATATCTGATTGCAGTTATTTTGGTCCCGAGCAGTATGTGATGATGGAATTAAAGCTGCTGAAGGAATGTAGCCAAAGCATCTGGCGTGGTGTAAAGCTATGATGGAGCCAAAGAACTGGAGGTTCTTATGTCAGTAAAAATGGCAAATGTGTGTTTTGCCCCCATTAAATGGTGTCTCCACTTCCTGAAAACCAGCTTTATAGCCAGCAGTTCTCTCTTGGGTACTGTGCAATTCGGTTCAGCCGTGAGTAGCTTCTTGGAGTAGAAAGCTATTGGTCATAGATGTCCTGTTTTGGGATTTTTTTTAAAAAGTACTCCGCCTATAGTAACCCTGAAAGCATCTGCTTCCACGCAAAAAACAGTTGGTTTGGGTCCGGGTGTCATAACACTGGTGCAGAGGTAACATTTTCCTTTAGGGTGTGAAATGCTTGGCAGTTGTCTTGGAACAATGAAAGGATTGTACCTTGCATAGGGTATTTGGCTCTACAGTGTCAACGGAGTTAGGGATAAACCATTGGCAGAAATTTCCAAAACCAAGCACCCACTGTACCTCCTTGACATTGCCTGGTTCTGGCCAGTTTAGGACAGCTTCAATCTTTTTGGGGTCCAAGGTAATACCGGCTAAAGAGAGGCAATACCCAAGGAACTCAACCGATTGGGCGTGGAAAGTACATTTTTCCAATTTGATAAATAGGAAGTGTTCTCTGAGGCAATGAAGAATGGCACAGACATGTTGAATGTGCTCTGCCTTGCTACTGGAATAAATAAGGATTTTGTCTATGTAGACAACAGCACAGATATCCAAGAAATCCCATAATACTTCATTAATAAAGTACTGGAATGCCGCTGGGGCATTGCACAGGCCAAAGGATATGACAGTGTACTCAAAAAGATTACATTTTGTTCGGAATGCTGTTTTCCACTTGTCGCTCTCCTTGACCCGTACAAGATGGAATGCCCTGCGGAGATCTAATGTGTAAATGTTTGAATGTCATACTTGGCCCAGCAGGACTGGAATTAAAGGGAGCGGGAATCTATTTCTTACTGTGACATTGTTGACCACTCTATAATCAATAAAGGCCCTCAATTCCCCATTCTTTCTGAGAACAAAGAAGAGTGGTTAGGAAACACACGAGGTGGAATGTCATATGAAAACGAGTTGCAACAGTTTGTCCAAATAGTATTTAAACTATTGAGTCTCAGGTTTAGTGAACACATAGACCCTACTACAGGGCCAAGTAGCACCCAGTAGTAGGTGAAATGATGGTCAAAGGACTTGTATGGTGAGAGCTTGGTTGCCTTTACAGGATAAAACACATCCTGAAAATGGCTATAGACCTCTGGTAAGATGGTTGTTGTGGATCCTGTAGTGACTGCACAATATAAAGGCACTACCAAGTCTGGAGTAGCCTCTTGGTAGCAAGTTGTCCGACAATAAGGGGAGTCTAATGTGACTCTCCATAGCACTCAATATACTTTGGGTTGTGTCATTCCAACCAAGGAACTCCAAGAATAACACCAAATGTGGGAGTGTCAAAGAGATAAATACTAGCCATTCAGTGTGACCATTCTCACATAGAAATGTCATGGGGTTAGTCTGGACTACTATAAGACCTGATGAGAGTTCTGATCCATCAACAGCACAGACCGATTATGGTTTCTCTTTTGAAACCTTTGGGATACCCAACTTTTTGGCCAGTACTAAGACAAAGAAGTTCCCAGTAGTGTCAGAACCAATTAACATGGGGAACATCTACCTCTGTTGTGTACTTAAAATGGGAGTTACATGAATAGTGTGGTGTTGTGTAACTCTAGCTATTGTGCTAGCTAAATACAGGGAGATTAGATTTACAACATTTCTTCACAAGGCAATCTGCTTATCTGTTGAGAGCTCTAGTTTTCCTGTACATTTGGAATGTCTTAACAGGCTACCATCTTACTTGTTTTTTTAGGTTTCGCAGTACACTCACAAGCAAAGTGTCCAGCGTTACTGCAGTAAAGACACAGGTTCTGTCTGTGCTGACTTTCTTTTTCTTCAGCAAATAACAGGCCCTGTGCCGCCTATTTGCATGGGTTTAAAGTCTACAGATTTTGTCAGGTTATTTTCACTCAGACTTAACCACAATGAGCGTTGTGTCTCCTCTAGGTCTTTCTCCCTTATGTTCTCCCAGAAGGTGGTGAAACGACCACCAGATCAATCAATTCTGAACAGTCATCAGGCAATTCTACAAGGTGGGATAGTGCGTTTATTTTATGTCATCTCACAGTCCCCAATAGAACAGGGACGCTCTTTTCACCTTGGACCACCGGGTCTCAGCAATTAGCCAGTTAAATGTGGTAATGTAGGTCAAAAGATCTTGTGTACCCTGCTGCAAGTTGAGCAACTCATTATCGATGGACTAGATAAACATGTGCTTAGCAAACAATCTGGTCATAGCCGCCTTAAAGGCAGGCCAATTATATACAATGGGGTATTGGTTTCAATCAATCGTATAGACAAATTGGCTACTACCCCACCCAAGTATGAGATGGTGAAAAACAACTTTAGCTGCCTCACTGGGAAAAGCCAGAGGTTTACACAGGAAGTGTAATTGGCATTGGTTGATGAATACCGCATATTTTGCACTATTTCAAAAGAAAAGCTCAGGTGTCTCCAAGGGGACAAGGGTAGGAACAGCGAGGGTCACCTGAACTGGAACTGTTGTATCTGGTGTGGAACATGGTGGTAAGGTATTTTTTTTTATAGTCCCCGACTGTAGATGGGTTAAGAAGGGGGAGGGTATCCTTTGCTGACTGATCCCTACATTTAGTTGACTCTTGGTTTGTATCATAGTAATTCACTTTGTAACTCATAGCTCTCCTGCCTAAGCTTGTGCATCTCTAACTGTAATATATGAAGGACCCGAGTTAGATCCCCGGCTCCAGCCTCATCCGCCTCTAGATTCTCAGCCAAGTCATGTGTGTGTATTTGGGCTTGGTCATCCATATACCCCAAAGGGAACTGTATTTTTAGTGACTTTGCCATTTGTCACAAGTCACTCACCTGAACTACAGACAGTTCCGATGAGGTGATGACTGGACCCTATGAGATCTAATCTCAGTAGCAGTGAGTAGCAAACTGTAAGTTGCCAAGTGGAAGGAGGGTTGGGATAGAGAAACAAGACAAACCACATTGGACTGGATACGTCTTCTTGTTAGGTGTGGCGGGACGCTTAATCTCAGAATGATGCAGGGGTCAAAACGGGTACTCTGTACTCGAAACGGGTACAAGGCTTAGTTAAATCCCTGTGGGAACAGGTAACGTTAGTGCAATCTGACATAGGCCCAAGGAGACACTTTGATTACACAGTTAACAGTGTAAACATACCCCAGGTATACAAGAAAAAGCCATAAATAACACCTGCATTTAGGCCTTTCTTCTCCAGTATTCGATGCTGCAAATAAGTGTCTCTGGACAATTTGTTAAACACTTGTAGTCTCTAGTTAGTTTGTTATATCTACTATGCCATTGCACACAGTGTTTTTAACCCCCTGCATAAGGTTGCAGAACTGTACAAAGGTCAATATGGCATGTCTTTGCGCTAAACAGTACTAATAGCAAGATCATAAAACTTTACACGCAAGACAATTGCAATGGCTCAATATTAATAGCGCGCAGAGGAAATTGCCATATGTCACATGTCCACTCAGGCACCTTATCGTCCTTCAAATCGGTGTCTCTGATGTGGGTAACAAAGAGTAAACATCACTAGGATTTGCATGACATGCTGTCGCTGGCGCCTGGCGCTGGTAAAACAGGAAATAAGGGCCAGATGTAGGTCGGTCGGTAACGGCCGAAAATCGGTATTTTCGGCCGTTACCGACCGGTATTGAGCGATCGGCATGTAGGTGACAGAAATTTGGCAGAATCGGTAAATTTACCGAATCGGTAAAATACCGACTCGGAATGTTTACCCAATCGGAAAATTTACAGAATCGGAAAATTTACCGAATCGGTAAAATACCGGCTCGGAATATTTACCGATTCGGAAGATTTACCGAATCTGTAAAATACCGACTCGGTAAATTACCAATTTGGTAATTAAGAATAGGTAAAATTGAAGATTGAGATGTAGGGAGGCTCTGAAATACCGAATTTGCTTCAAATTCGGTATTTAAGAGTCGGTATTTACCATGGATTCAAATCAGGTGGTAACCAGGTGCAGCCTATAAAAATGGACCCAAAATGCAATGCTGTTTGCACAATGGCGGCATTTTATGTCATCGCAAGACGGCTACGGCTACAGGAGGAAGGAGAGAGGGAATGGCTGAGACAGGAGCAGGTCTACAAGCAGAGGGTGACCCTGTTCATGCTCACTGAGGAAGAGATACTGCAGAGGTACAGGTTGGCTCCAGACACCATCTTGGTGCTCATCAGGGACCTACAACCACTGTTGCAGCACCCCACCCCAGGGGCACATGCAATTCCACCCCATGTACAGGTGCTGTGCAGCCTCCACCTGCTGGCGTCAGGGAGCTACCAGAGCGTGGTTGCTGCGGTGGGAGGGGTGACCCAGAGCACCCTCTCAAGGTTTTTTCACAAATTTCTTGACGCCATGTTGCAAATGATGGAGCATTACATTTCTTTCCCATCCACCCATGCTGAACTGGTTCAAACCAAATCTGAGTTCTACCAGATGGCAAGATTTCCCCATATCATCGGCTGCATTGATGGCACGCACATCCCCATTTGTCCCCCTGCTGACACAGAATACATCTACCGGAATAGGAAGTCAACCCACACCATCAACGTCCAGGTGATTTGCAATGCAAAGTTCGTCAGCACAGACCTTGTTGCGAAATTCCCTGGAAGTACCCACGACTCCTATATTTTTCAGAACAGCGGCATCTATGCACGGCTGTCAGCAGGGGAATTTGGCGAAGGATACCTCCTAGGTAAGACAGAGTGTCCGACCCCTTCAACACCTATTGCAGTGAGAATAACAAGTGTACATGTGAGTAATGTATTCCCATTTCCCTTTTAGGAGACAGTGCATATGCCCTACGTTCATTTATCCTCACTCCCTACCTCAACCCCTCCACACCCAGCCAAAGGAGGTATAACCGGGCCCACAAAAGTACACTCAATGTGGTAGAACGGACCTTTGGCATCTGGAAGAGCAGATTTAGATGCCTTAACAAGAGTGGAGGTGCAAGGCAGTATACCCCCATCACCTGCTGCAAGATAATTGCTGTCTGTGCCATGTTGCACAACTTGGCTGTGAGGAAGGGTACTGAGGTGGAGTTGTCTGACTACGAGGATCATGACGACGACAATGCTGTGCCTGACAGACAACCTGCTGGAGTCACAACACCAAGTGATGGCAGATACAGACGTGAGGAAATAACAAGCAACTATTTCTGAGTAAGTAATGAGACACAGACAGGTTGTGTATGGGACAAAAGTATTTTTATGTGGCCACAAAGTTAAAGCACGTAAGTGCAACTAATTAAATTAAAGAAAGGTGGGGACAACATGTCCTGGGTTACATCACCCACACTGGCAAAGTCATTTGCGCCCGCGCTTCCCAGAGCCACTGGGATGTTGCTCACTGCCTTCCTCATGGCCTGCAGGCTCAGCTGGGCGCCTGCTGCTCCTACGAGGCTGAACCACAGCGCTAGCCAAGCTGCTGCGGCTACTGCTGTCGTCTCCCTCAGCCACATCCAGGGCAGGATCCTGTGCAGTTTGAGATATTATCATTGCCTCAAGGGCACTGGTGATCCTGGCCATGCCCCTGGTGACCTCGGCCGTGTTCTGAGTGAGGCTTTCCTGCATGGTATTGCCTCTACGGCATAGCTGTGCTGTGGCTATGGCCAGGTGATTCATGGACCTATTGGTTACACGGGCGTCCCTGCGCCTTGTGTGCTCCATGCTGTCCAGTTTTGTGCACAGCTGCGTGATTGCAGTAGTTATTCCTGCAGCTAGGTCAGCATTGGATTTTGCTATCTCCCTGTTGCTTTGTACCATGTCACTGATGCCCTTCCCCATTTCTCCAATTTGTTGGTTTAGGGCACGGACTTGGCGGTGGCAGGCCTGTATTGCTTTCCCCTGCATGCGTTGGATGCGCACCATGCTTCCCTCCAGCCCACGGAACAGACTGCCATCTCCAGAGCCACCTGCACTGCTGGGCCTGCGTCGACGTTTGCGCATGGTGACAGATTCTGTGGTGGGCTGCAGTGCAGCAGGACGCATAGGTTCAGTGTCTTGAGCCTCAGCCTCTGCTGCCTCCATCACTGGCAGTGGGGCTACGACTCGCCTCCTGGCTGGTGAGGTTGCAGGTGCAGGCAGTAACATTGATGGGGAGGTCTCAGGAGAGAATAGCAATGAAGGGGATTGGGAAAGGTGTGGGGAGTGGGGAAACTCGGGGGTCAGGACTGTCTCCTCTTCCTGGGTGATGGCAGTTGTGTCCTCCTCATCCTGCGAGGCATGGATATGGCTTGGCCCTGCCTCGTCACTGTCCTCCCTCGCTGCTGCAGTCCCTGCTGTTGGTGTGGCTTGACTGGCTGATGTTGCCCCTAGGTGTAAATAAGCGTATATCAACTGAGTGCAACTGTGTCACGGTGACTAAAATAAAATCTTTACACATTTTACTTTCATTAATCTGCATTACTTTCACTGCCTTGCTGATGTCTGTTCCGTTATACATGGTCTAATATTAGCAGACTACATTTTCCATAATGCATTGCTCCTATATAGTGCTAGCAGTACTGGACTGGGGTTGGCCTGTGCACAAAGGGTTAAGGGATGCTGGTTGGCATGGGGTGTCATGCTGCGCATGCGTCTTACCTTTTGCTTTGGCTCTGGCTGAGCTGTCCACATCTCCCAGTCCCACAACACTGTCTGCCTCGATGGTTGACGCCACCAACTCCTCCAGGTCAGTCAGGGGGGGTGCTGGGTTCCTGCCTCCACCGGTGAGACCAGCCTGTTTGTGTAGCTCTGCCATCTTTCTTTTTGTGAGGCTCCTAATGTCGTAGAACCTTTTTTTCAGGTCATCAATGCTCCTGCTGGTGACTCCCACAGCATTCACCCTTTCACCAATGTTTAGCCAGAGCTTGCGTTTAGCTGACTCAGCTACAGTGAGGGATAGCTTGCCAAAAAGTTGTTTGTGGACTCTAACCACCTCCTCCACTAGAACCTGCAGCTCCATGCTGCCGAACTTAACTTTCCTTTTCCTGTCTGCCTTCTGACTCTCACTGCTGCCAGCCATTTTCACTGTGAAACACTCCCAGAAATCACTCCCTGCTGCTCTGTGTCTCTGCTCAGCTCTGACTGCCTCTCCAGAACCTTCTAATGAGTTGCAACTGCCTGGGTAGCTACTTCCTGGTTGGGAGGCGGAGGGTGGTAGCACCTGATTGGCTGTTTTCATTAGTTTCACTTTTGCTTGCTTCCCGATTCGGATTTTACTGATTCGGTATTTACCGATTCGGTATTTACCGAATCGGTATTTCCAATGCATTCCTATGGGCCTTTGGGCCCATAGGGATGAATGGGAAATACCGATTCGGAAAATACCGATTCGGTAAATACCAATTCGGTAAATACCGATTCGGGAAATACCGATTCGGTAAAATCCGAAAGTCCGATACCGACTTTTAAGGAATCAGTAAAAAATTCTGATTTTTTTACCTACATCCCATTTACCGATTTTTGAATACCGAATCGGTAAAATTCGGTATTTAAGAATCGGTAAATCTGGATTACCTACATCTGGCCCTAAGTATCTTAATTTTAAGCCGTAAAGAGCGGCACCCAAGAAATGCACTGAAGTACTTGGCAATTAACCTTGTGTTGTGTCGTTAGGCTGCGCTGTGTCCAGGAGGAACAGAAGTCATTAAAGGACTGAAGGAGGTGGGGCTGCTGCTGGAAGTCTGCCAGTGTTGAGCTATAGGCCAGAAAGCAGGTGAGCGAATTCCTACAAGGCCAAGTGCCTTAGGCAATGTGGGCACAATTTAGATAGCCACATCTGCCTGCCGTTGCTGCACACGCAGATCCAGGTGGTCTATGCTCACATGGAGGGCGTGGCAGCACGTGGAGGGTGCAGCGGCTCTTAATCAAGCCTGGCCATTGAGAGCTTGCTGATTTAACTAGAAACGTGTCCTATGATAGTCCTACCACTTCTACGAGTGACATATGTAGTGCTGGTTTCTTTTTACAGTACTTCTCACATAGCACTAAAGCAGTCGTGGCCGGCATGGTTTGCGGGTGGAGGGGGGACTGGGTCAGCAGAGGAGTTTAATTAAAAAAAAAATTACAAAAAAATTAATTTACCTTTTGGCTGGCAGGGTCCCACATCTTCACTGCTCCTGCTCGCCTGCCTCCGGCAGGAACAGGATACAGGAAGACAGGCTCCCTTCCCTAGGCCAATCACATTGCTGGGGACACTGCCAAGCCGGCGGCTTATGGGGAGGCCATGTTCTCCATGCATGCTGCATTGCAGCCTGCATGGAGAAGGGCAGAGTGCGCATGACAGGTGTGGGCAGCCCCAGAGGGCCAACTAAACAGTCTTTGCACACTCAGTAGTGGACACACCACTCCTCCCCTGCCCTGGTTACAGAGCAGCCCCACCCACCCTCCCACCCGCAAGCAAACATAAAATGGTAATAACTGGAAGTTATTACCATTTTTTATTTCTGCTTCTCGCACTGTGGGAAAGCTGTGGGCGAAGCTCCTCCACCCTAGTGGAGGAGCCGCCCCTGCACTAAAGCATGTGAAGATTGATACACATATGAAGTAGACTCAAGTGCAAACGTAAACACCAACTATACAGGGGACGGGGGGCACCTGATAAGCCTTTAAAGTATAGTTCTGTCGCACGTGGGGTCATGACAAGAAGCTTGTGATACTGCTGACTTTTATATGTTCGATAAAAAAAGCTGTAAGGTGTCATTTTGTCTGGGGAAAAAGGTGGTCAGGAGGATGCATAGGCAGTTCCACAATGATAAGCAAGTGGCAAAACAAAAATAAACATGGTTGGTGAATGACTGTATGCGTTATGGGGCAGGTCACTGAATGGTAGAACGACTGAAGACCAGCTGGTCCATATAACACTCTTCTTTTGTCAGACGAAATGCCAGTTAGATTGCACAGTTAGTTTCTCTTTGGATTTTGAAATTGTTCCACTGCTAATAAGCGACCATACTCCACAAGTAAAGTAAATAATAAAGATCTACCTATAACACTGATCATTGTGCAGTCTATAGGATCCTTATTAGCTATAATCCTTTTTTTTAAATCATTGGATGAATAAAGAAGCATCTGCAGTCCTTAAATAAATGGAGTGAATTAAAGGATGCCATGGTGGACATTGGAGAAGACCTGAACTGTATGAAACGTTGAAGAATTTATGTAGACAGGTATACATAATATGTGCATTTGTAAATCGTACGTTCACCCCTGGGCAACTTGGCACTAAGTAACAAATGATTATTGTTACCCAACGTTACTCATTTTATTGACCTCAGAAGGATGAAAGGCTGAGTGGACCCACCGGGATTTGAACCTGTGACCATAAGGTCAAACACAGTACCCTACAGTGGACGCAATAGTCCACAAAGCCACCAGACCCAGTATAAATTATTTTTGTGTCTCCTTTCATACACACTGACAAAGTAGTTGAGGCACAAATTAAGACTGTGGACGATTATCATGTAATTACTCTTGTAATCTATTAAGAAAAAAATATCAATATGATATGAGAAAAATTAACAGAGATCCTGAAACGTGGACTATCATTGATAGTTTTAACACTCTAGGAGGGCTAGTAAGTAATTATTATGAACGTCAAAACCAGGTTTTTAAGTGTCTGAACGGTGAAAACTGCCCATCATATGCAAAAATAAAAATACTAAGAAATTCTGGGCTATCATGGCAGAAACTGATGGCAGAACAAAACAAGTGGCTGAAAAACATAAGTGATGTACAGTGGAAAAAACATAGTGAGAAACTTTGGGTGGAACTAACCTTGTGGGCACCTTCATTATTCAAGCTAAATACCTGGTCTGGTGATTGGGAGTATAATTACACACAACTGAAATGGATAGGCTAACTATGACCTTAAATTCTTTGAGGGCCCGGGTCATAATGGTGCATCACTGAGGTTCTTAAAACGTCCTGGTCTTTTGGGCCACGAACCTCCAGACCCCGGAGCACTGACAAGGAAGCCTTTTCATCTTGTTCCATCAGGAAGGTGATCAGTGTGAAAGAAGTAATTATCAAACTATCAACTCACTTGGTATGAAAGCAAGGTATTTGTTACGTCTTTTATAACCCACTTTGTATATTGTCTTTAAGGAAACCATGCTTTACACTTTTCTCAAACTGGCTTTAGAAGAGGCTATGGACCACAGGATAATATCAACGATTTAACTTTCCCAGCAGGGGCGTAGCTAGAGCTTGTGGCGCCCGGGGCTACCCCTCAGATTGCTGCCCCTTGGGGGGGGGGGTGCTGGGGAAAAAGGACGGTGGGCACTTGAAAGATGTCTGAGTCTCCGAGGAGAGACACGTAGTATTGCTGCTAACAGTTACCTCGATCATGAAAGTTACATTTAGTTATTTATAAAGTTTTATATAGCGCAAACTTGAACCTGAAGGATATCAGAGCGTTTTACAATTTGAGGCAAAGGTAACAAATCAGAACATTAGTCTAACATGGCGAATCTAATGGGCATTGAGATGTTTACTCCTCTCAAAATCGGAATGGTTGTTTGTTAGAAATGGGGGTCTCTAGTTGGCAATGGCTGGCCACTGTCCAAGTGGGGACCCTTCCTTCTAAGTCAGAGTAAGGGGGCTACACCCTTTGATAACCCCTGCTCAACCCTGTGGTAACGTAGCACGAGCAGCGAGGCTTATCTCAGAGGCAGTGTGTAACGCATTTATGATCATACACAGCAACACAGTGAAGAACACTAAAATCAGGGGTGTAGCTAGATCTTGTGGCGCCCAGAGGCTACCCCTCAGATTGGCGCCCCTAGGGGGGGGGGGTGCTGGGGAAAAAGGACGGTGAGCACTTGAAAGATGTCCGAGTCTCCAAGGAGAGACACGTAGTATTGCTGCTAACAGTTACCTCGATCATGAAAGTTACATTTAGTTATTTATTAAGATTTATATAGCGCAAACTTGAATCCGAAGGATATCAGAGCGCTTTACAATTTGAGGCAAAGGTAACAAATCAAAACATTAGTCTAACATGGGGAATCTAATGGGCATTGAGATGTTTACTCGTCTCAAAATCGGAATGGTTGTTTGTTAGAAATGGGGGTCTCTAGTTGGCAATGGCTGGCCACTGTCCAAGTGGGGACCCTTCTTCCTAAGTCAGAGTAAGGGGGCTACACCCTTTGATAACCCCTGTTCAACCCTGTGGTAACGTAGCATGAGCAGCGAGGCTTATCTCAGAGGCAGTGTGTAAAGCATTTATGATCATACACAGCAACACAGTGAAGAACACTACAAAGGGACACCACACAAATAGTTATAAAAAATACGTATCTTTATGCATAGACTTAACACAAGACCAATAACGATAAAAAGCCACAATACTGTAAACTAGGGATACTCTTGAGATGATGGAAAAATAGTTCAAAGTGTGCAAAAATGCACATACATGACACGGTCAAAGGCTAGACAGTTGAATACACCGGTGACTGGCAATACAAAAGAGAACACACAGACTGCATGATCTATCTGGGGACTCAGAAAAACCACATGTGACATCCATCAGAGAGCTGTGTGAACAATTACCCCTCAGCACAAAGCAAACATGCACATACATGACACTGTTCAGGGATCCATCATCTACAGCTGACCATTAAATAACCATACATCATAGTCCCCCCATTAAAGCAGTGGGGACCTGCACAAACGTGATGTGCTCTGGGGACCCAAAACCAACTTAACAGTGTCGAAGCCTGTGTTTCTTTACCTTTCAAAAACAGCAAATTAATTATTATCACAGGGACTGACTCACTGTGTGCGCCCTTAGAACTAAACACAGCACAAAGGGGTCAGTCAGCTCCACCATCCCAACACAGACTGGATACACAGCCCACTCTTTGTTTATCTTTGCTGTGCCTGCCACTGACAGAGCAGACAAGGGGCACCGCCACCAATCTCGTTCATGCCAGATCCCTCAGTGCTGCTTGACCTGGTCTAATATCTGTGAAGCCACTTGCCTGATGCGATGGGGAGAGGGGGTGTCCCACAGTCCTGCTCGACCGAGCACACCTGAATACAATAAAGTCAATATGAGAGCGTGGAGGGAGATGGGGAGGGTTGAGGAAAGACATGTCTGAAAAAGTTGCTCTTTCACATTCAGCTAACTGCATGTAAACTAACGCCGCTTGCATATTATAATGAAAGATAAACGCAAGTATAGTAATCAATGGGAAATGCGCTATAACATTATGAAGCCTCATAGGTTAATGCTATCACTGCAGATGTCCGAGTGTGTGCCACAAAGAGAAACAGGGTAATACTGACTTGTGTATTTGTATTGCCTTCAAAGACTTATTGTTTAATATCATGGGGCCCCAATTGTTTCACAGGTCTGTCATTCTTGAAAGGGGCAGTACGTTAGTGACTTTACATTTCTGCATTTTTGAAGCGGTTTCAAAATGTTTTTAGAGCTTCTCATTGCTCAACGGGATATCATTTATGTTATTTATCTAACTTATCATTGCTTGGGTTTACATGAGAAAAAGTGCTACTCTAAGTGTCACCACATATTTGGTTGTTTAATTTCACTCACAAGTCCACTGAAACACATATGCAGTCTGAAAACTTGGCAGCACTGTGAGTCGGCTATCATGACTAAGTAACTATCATAATTTATTAGCATGCAGCTGAGATTATCCGCACTGGGGCTCTCACATCCCATTTGGTACAGTCGGGTCCTACCGCACCATTCCATTTCTGGTGCTCTGCAGCAGTTTTAAGATCTTCCTAGAGCTTCTCGTTGCTCAAATGGATGTAATTGATATTTATATGTTTCCCTCGTCATCATTGCTAGATTTTACTCGTGAAAAAGTGTCACTCATAGTCGTTGAATGTCACTCATAATTACACTGAAATTATAATAATGTCACACATAAGCAATCTGAAACCTTGGCAGCTATGCATACTTCCTATCGACACTTATGAAATATATAAGCATGGTCTTCAAAGCTTTCTCATGTGAAGTGATGCCCACCCTCTTTCATAGCTGCCAAGGTTTCAGATTGCTAGGTGTGACATGATTTTGATAATTTAGTTCGTAATTGTGAGTCAGCCATCTCGGGCATTTGCAGCAGTTTTAAGATCTTCTCAGAGTTTCTATCAAGTGAGTCTAATTTCAAATATTTATAAGTTTCCCTCGCTCGTCTTCATTTATGATATTCTGCTTGCAAGACACTGTCACTTATAGTAGTTGAAATGTCAATCATCAATTACACTGAAATTAGGAAGATGTCGTCACACATAGGGATTTGAAACCTTGTCAGCTATGCATCATAGCCCCACCACCCTGGTATGTCTGCCCCCGGCCCCCATCTGACTGGACTCGACGACTCCGACCCAACTCTCTCTCACCTCAATCAATTATTTTATATGTCTGTCATCGCACAGAGTGCCGGCCGCCCGCAGCCACAGCCCACAGAGAGACAGTACTGAGTACTGTAAAGCTGAGCAACAGGGCAGCTGCAGCAGGGCCTGGGCCAAGCAAAAAGAATGGTGGTGGTCCGTAGTCTCCACACTCCTCGACACGACGGGAGGGGCCGCAGGCGGTGAGGTGAGCGTGGTGCGCAGCGCGTAACGCGTCACACTGGCTGGCTGGCTTACGCGGCGGCGAGAGGGCTGGCCCAAAATGTTACAAGGCCGTCATTGGTTGCGGCTGTGCGCACCACGCACGCTACCGCTGTTGACGGCCCTGTGAGCGAGGCTGGGAGGTGGGGGGCCCCCCAACACAGCTATGACGTGATCCGACATGATTTATTCAATTGTGCTGGCTGCTGCTATTTACTTCAGATACATCAGGGAGCTGGATGGCTGTCACGGAGTGTAACCGACGGCAGGGTGTCACGGTGACGCTGGGTTAAACTCAAAGTGTCACCAGTGAGTCCTACACAGTCACAGGCCTCCGCGGCCGCAACGGGCCTCAGCCGGGGCCTGCTCAGTCAGTCAGTGAGTGTGAGTGCCGGCCCTCCCGCGCAGCCGCAGCCGCCACAGCCGCCTCAAAAAAGGTGCCGTCTGGGGCGGACCGCCCACCCCCCCCTAGCTACGCGGCTGTTTCCCAGCCTCTCCAAGGAAGGGGGTTTGTTTGGTTTCTTCACTGACTACAGTGTAGTGTTCTTGAGCCTGTAGATCAACATTCTGTGGTTATAGCTGTCTAATTTACAAATTCCTTCCAGCCTCCTTCAATTGTTGGTATTTGCTCACAGTAAAACCTCGGTAAAAGTCAAGCTAATCAGGGAGGGAAAATGTATTAGGAAAATTTCAACCTTCAATGGCCCACACCAGAGATGCATTTTGGCCCCATGCCAATTTAACCTATATTTATCCGAGCTTCATAAAGCATTGGTAGGTACTCAGTGCTTCCTGCTGAAGCTCGATTCTCATTTTAGTGTTATGAGTGTGCATGCCAATAACCTTTTCTTATGGATCAAAATCAATTTTTTTACAGATACTTTTTGACAAATTAAAAAGGTTTAAGGATTACAGTTCTATTAATCTCAATGTGTCAAAGACCAAGGATATGGTTTTTGACAAAAGGTATAGATCCTTCAATGTCATATTGATTGGAGAAAAGTTGATCAGATTACATTATGATTATCTTGGAATATCAATAGGTAATAGTTTTATATAAATGCCAAAATAGACAAAATTATATTGAAATGTCCATCGTGAGTGGCCGAATAAGACGATTTTCATAACACCTACAGAACAATTTGAATTTCCGTATTGAGTGTTCAGAGGAAAGGTTTAATTCTGTTTGGGGCTACGGTTTGATACCACATGCTGGGAAGAGCAACACAATCTTAAATAAGTTGGAGATTAATTTATTAGGATTCATCTTTAGACTGAAAACTTGCACGCCTCATCTGGCCACTCACTTCGAATTAGGTGTAATTACTGCAGAGGGTAGACGGGCAGGTACTGAATATATTTTTTCTTTAAGATACAAAAGTAATAAAGTCTGAAGAGAGGAGACACTAACGCAACTAAGAAAGCTTTAAAAAGTTTTAAAAGTCAATGGCTACACAATCTACGCTTTGTGGCTGATAGAATAGCGACATTGGATACAATGATCAGGAGATCACCGGATTCCAGTTTTTATTTTTTTCACCCGAGAACCAAATGCTACTTCGCATGTTTTATGAAGCCGCACATTGTGAACAAATGTATTCTACATTAATTTTGCATTTCAGTTTATTTAAGAAAAACCGATGAATGCCAATTACATGAATTAGCTCCTAAAAACATATGCGTATTTCAGGCCATTGCCTGGTGTTAGAAGGCTATTGTAGTGTGTTACTAAAGAGTATTTTTTAGAACGGGTGGAGCCATGGGCAAGACAGTGACAGGCGGTGGCTCCTAGTCAGGCATAAAGCACTCTACTGACCCAGACTGGTCTAGCTCCTGGCAGCAACCCTGACTAGTGAACTCCGGAGAGGCCAAGGCTACACTGAATGACTGACCAGGGATGGCGTGGAACAATGCCTACAACTGCTAGCGTGTCAGCGGCTGACCTCACTTGGGCTGCCTAGATTGAAGAGGCTAGAGAGGGTCTGTGGGTTAGTTTTACAGGGGCCCCAGCTGGCATTTGGGACAGTTGAGAGGTCATAGCAGCCACATATTCTACTGGCACCTTATGACATGCCTGTAGAGGGCGGCCATTTCCGCCGGTAGCTGAGGGCAAGTGGAAATGCCCACACACCATCGCAGAGAACCCAAACTGAAGGTAGGTTCCTTAAGGCATCCTCCCACTAGTGAATACCTGTGCAACTGTTGGGAAGAGATCACATTTTGCAGGCTCACCCCACCCATTAGTGAAGAGGGTGGGTAGGAAAATAGTCACTTTCACAGCATTGGACACTGCTTGTCACAGCAATGAGGCCATATAAATTAAACCAAAAAATAGGTCGCTATAGAAGACACCAAAGATCTGGGCATCAAAAGGTTCAGATGAGCTCATCTGGTTTATTTGGACAAAACCTAAAAATACATACAAAGAGATGTGAACCAGAGCCTCCAAGAATGCTTAATGATGTGGGGCCCACCCCTGGATCTATATGAGTACTTGCTGTGCAGTTAAATCCCAAGGCTGAACTTCAAAAGTAGTATGGCAGGGGTAGTGGGTGGCCCCCGATCACAGACTGAGCCCTTTGCTTCCAGACAGTGGGTCACCCTGTATGCTTTGTAGGGTTCCACAGACAAAAGAAGGTTGGTGGAGCAAGGCGATTGGCTGCCCACTCCAGTAATATGGAGACAGAGGTAACACCCCTAAATACTTGAGAGCGAAGTGCAGGTTTACAGACAACTTCCCTTTCACAGAGTAACAGCTTCCTTAGGCTACTGCAGATACTTCAGCGGGACGTTTTGTGGGGGCACAATAGCAGGGACAAAGGCCAAGAAGGAGAAGGATTCTAGTAAAAAGGACCGTCTTGAAAAAAGCAGCAACAGGAAATAAGACACACCTTTGAAGCAAAGGAAGCAGGAAGAGGAGGAGGTGAAAATCAGTCTGAGGGTTCCCATTGAGTGGATGACAACAGGGTCACCGGAAGATGTATTCAATAATTTTTCCTTGAAAGCAAGCATAACATTAGCTCGATAGGGATAAACTGAAGCAAATTTTGAGAGAGCTGAATAAAAATATTGCTGACTTGGAGAGCGGAGTAAATGCTCTCCAGCCAAATCTAGATGGGAGAACATTGGAGCAGTAGGCATGTATGGTCCATCTAATGCTGCATGAGGAACAAATGTTCCTGTTGGAAGAGTAACAAGAAGATTTTGAAAATCGCTTGAGGTGGAACAATGTTTTTGTCAGCGATCACCCCCAGGAATTGAGGGTAAGAATGTACAACTTTATGTATGTAACTTACTGGTCGCATTACAAGAACAGGCTGGATGAAAGACCATATATATATATATATATATATATATATATATATATATATGTATATATATATATATATATATATATATATATATATATATATATATCGCTCCAATTTCCTCCCCGTCACAGAAAGGATGGTCGCACTCACAGGGCAGGATTAAAATTATTTATTGCACAGAACGCATTTCGGCGCAACCTACTTCCTCTTGCTGTAAACGCTACAAAACACAAAGAGCGCCATTTTATTTACAGAGCGCTTCATCCTTACTCGCCACCAGTCATAAAAATAGGACTGCATTTTCAAACTATCACACATAGTAGTAGCGGCGCCATGATGGAGCTTGCAATAATTTCACAGATTTGTCAATTTGAATTAAACTAAATGAAACATTCGACATAATTCATGTTCATTGTGTCCAATGGAATTACATTGTTTATAAACTTAAATATATTCAAAAAGTTCATTTGGTACATCTCATGTCCAAACATCACTATTATATAATTTATCTAAATTGACAATTTATTAAGTTAACAATTTACGCATTATTTTGCCGTGTATCGGCTATGTTCCTATGTATTATATCTCATTAATTAGTTCATTTGTATTGCACCTGAATACCCTAATTTATTTACTCGTAATCAAATGCACTCTGCCCAAAGAACAGATGGTCTGCTTTTTACTTGGACTCACTCTTACAGCACAATTCAGAGTTGCACTACCCTAAATGTATGGAAAGTTCCTCTTCAGTATTAAGCCCTAAAGGTATAAGGGTCTGTAGATCGATGATATACCGAGATTCTAATCTCCTCAGCTTTAATTCTCGGTTGCCCCCTCTTTTATCATTTGAAATGTGATCAATACAAAAGAACTTTAGTTGGCTTCTATCACTGTTGTGATATTGGCTGAAGTGTCGTGCTACTTGATATGAGCTAGCTACATTCTCAATAGCCCTAGCATGTTCCAAGATTCTTCGTTTGGTCTGGTGAATTGTGCTGCCTATGTACCATTTCATATACGGGCACACCAAAAAGTAAACACAATACGGGGTGTTACATGTGAGGAATTTGTTAATTTTCCTTTCTTCGTTAGTATTGGGTATTTTAAAAGTTAGAACCTTGGAGCTATTCTTACACGCTTTGCATTTAGTGCATGGAAAGAATCCAGTAGTAGTACTGATTCTTTGTATGAAGGGTATCGCTGTGTAGTGGCTTTTGGTCAGAGAGTCTTTCAGGGATCTACTCCGTCTAAACGTGATCTGTGGGTAATCTGATATAGTCTTCCCTATCACTGAATCGGTCTTCAAAATATGCCAATTACGGCACAAGATGTTACGTAGTAGCCCTGCTTCTCCTGAGAAGTTAGTTATGAATCTACAAGTTGTATCATCTTGTTCTTTCTTTTTCTCCTTCTCTTTTAGTAAACATCTCCTGGGAATCTTCTCTACTTTGGCCAGGGTTTTCTCTAAAAGCTCTAAATTGTAGCCTCTTTTTGTGAATCTATCAATTGATTCTATGGCAGCTTTCCTAAAGTCTTCCTCGGTAGTGCTGTTTCTCTTAATGCGTAATAGCTCACCATAAGGTATGCTATTTCTTACGTTTTTTGGATGGCTACTGCTGGCTTCTAGAATAGAATTCCCTGCCATCTCCTTTCTAAAGATTGCTATACAAATGTTTCCATCTTTTATAAACACTCTCAAATCTAGGAAGGAGACCTCTTGTTTACTCATGTGTCCACTAAATCTGAGATTTAGGGAGTTTCTGTTTAGCTCACTGATGTAAAGTTCTGCTTCCTGTTGAGTCCCTTTCCATAAAATGAACAGATCATCGATGTATCTGTGCCATGATACAATACTGTTAACCCAATGGCCATATGTGTCCGCCCAGGCCACCTGCTTCTCCCACCAGCCTACGAATAAATTTGCGTAGCTGGGGGCGAAGCAGGTGTCCATTGCTGTCCCCCGTATTTGGCGGTAGTACTGCTTATCAAAAAGGAAAATATTATTTGTCAGGCAAAAATTAGCAAATTCTAAAAGCATTTCATTATATTCTAGGTATTGCAACGCTCGCTCTTTCAGAAAGTGCCTAACAGCTTGTAATCCTTTTTCATGTTCTATCACTGTATATAAGCTTGTAATGTCCAGTACGATCATCAGCATATCCTCCTCCCATGAAATGTCCATTATATTCCGAATAAAATGGGTAGTGTCTTTAGTGTAGGATTGCAGGGTTTTCACAAAGTCAGATAAGAAGTGGTCCTCGAACTGAGACATTGCTTCGGTTAGACAACCTATATATACAACATATATATATATATATATATATATATATATATATATATATATATATATATATATATATATATATATATATATATATATATATATATATATATATATATATATATATATATTACCTACTGGCGGTCGCCAGTAGGTATATATAGTTAGGATTTTTTCTCTATGGGTTTTTTGAAAATTCTATGTCTAATAACTTTGGCGTTTGTGGACGGAATCGGCTGAAATTTTCAGGAAAATGGCACATTTTGTTTCTGAGCAGCCCTTGAAAATTCGGGGGGGGTTCGTCCAGTGGGGGCCGAGAAAAAAGGGGGGTCCCAAAACGTGTTTTTAACATTGAGTTTTCCATAGGGCGGTTGGCCTCACTTTTAGCCCGAACGGCTGAATGGATTTGCACGAAACTTGGCAAAATTGTAGGGACTGGTAGCCCGATGTGCCTTTTGTAGGTCTCAATATATGTGCTCCAGTGGATTTTGAGAAATTAACGTTTAAAAAAAGATATATATCTGTAACAGCGGACCGGTTAGCGCTCTGGTTCGCGGACTTTTCGCGCAACGGAGCTTTGTGAAGCGAAGCTGATTGGTTCTCCGGCGTCTGTCAACATTCCAAACAGTCCGTAGCGGCCGCCATCTTGTCTCTCGGTAGGATCGAGAGACAAGAGGAGGTCAAAACAAAGGGGGAAATAACTATAAGGGGGCATAGTAGATCCTCGCTGACCCCCTAGGTTTGATGTGGAGGTTTTAAAAGGGCCCCGCGGGGCAAAAAAAAATAATAAAAATAATAATCGAACGGCTGAATGGATTTGCACGAAACTTGGCAAAATATTAGGGACTGGTAGCCCGATGTGCCTTTGCTAGGTCTCAATATATGTGCTCCAGTGGATTTTGAGAAATTAACGTTCAAAAAAAGATATATATCTGTAACAGCGCTCCGCTTCGCGTAACGGAGGTTTGCGAAGCTGATTGGTCATTCTGTCACTGGGCTATAGTTGGGCTACATCTGGCTGATATTTGGGCTACATTTGTTTTTTTGTGTGTCTGGCGGCCATCTTTGGGCTACATTGGGCTACATTGGGCTTCATTGGGCTACATTCGGCTAATTAGCAAATAGCTCATCGCAAACTAGGAATGGTAAAGAATCGCTATTTATTCCTTAAAGTTCGCTATTTAGGAAATGCAAATAACTTTGATGATACATATGGCGGTTCATCTCTAACAAGATAAGAAGCATAGGGATAGATTTATGATGACTGGCGCATCACCAGGGATGTGTTAGTCATTCTGTGCCGCTGTTCCGTCACCTATGGTGTGCTGCATTTACAATGCGGCGCATCACGGGGCAAAAACAGCACAGATGCGTGATGTATCTGTGCCGTAAAGGTGGCGCATTGCTGGAGTTGTATCGCAAGTGTGATGAAGCTCCAGCAAGGGTCGGGGGTGCCCCTGTCGCAGGGTTTCTGTTCTCACACAGAACTGTGGACAGAGGATTGGAACCTCGGCGAATTAGGGTGTCCCAAAACTCACGTTAGTAATCAAAAACTATTTAGCAAGCTAGGTACAGTGTCACATTGGATATAACAAACTCTCAATGTTTAGACAATCCAGAATATGAACTTATAGTACCTCAGGATACGTGGAACTCATGAACAGTCGGTCGTTATATATTTCTTAGAAACCAGAACATGGAGTTAAGAAGAACACATGTGTATTTGAAATGTTTATTTACTAATGCCGTCTTCTCAGGCGTAGTACCTTAGATAATAAAAGTACACATATTATCAGTAGCAAATTTACCAGCATAGTTACTAGTACATAAAAAGTGAATGGTGATAGTATGTTAACATGCTGTAAATGAATAAGAGTTAGCAACACTTATAAGCAGCCGCGGGCCGTGGAGGGAGTTACGGTGAGGCAGGGAGGCGGGGAGGGGGAGAAGCAGGGTGGAGAATACAAGTACACATATTATCAGTAGCAAAATTACCAGCATAGTTACTAGTACATAAAAAGCGAATGGTGACAGTATGTTAACATGCTGTAAATGAATAAGAGTTAGCAACACTTATAAGCAGCCGCGGGCCGTGGAGGGAGTTACGGTGGGGCAGGGAGGCGGGGAGGGGGAGGGGCAAGGTAGAGAGGGCTCCACCCTGCTTCTCCCCCTCCCCGCCTCCCTGCCTCACCGTAACTCCCTCCACGGCCCGCGGCTGCTTATATCTCACCCTCCCTAATACACATATTATATTATTTGCTAAGAAGGTCTCTTTGTGTTGGTTTAGGGCGTGCCCATACTTTAGTGTCTTAGATTTGAAGGAATCACATCAGCATACACCAGCTCTCTCTTCATGTGAACCGCATCAACTGTTGTGTATGTGTGTTCGGCAAAGCAATATAAAACCCGCCTCATGCCCAGAATTGGCAGAAGTTGCACTTATGTTATGAGTATGAAGTCGTGGAGATCAGACCTCATAACAATTCTGTATCGTGTTGTTCTTGAAACTTTAGCACTCGCTGTACAGATATAGTTTAACAAGTAAAGCAGATAGTAGACCAATAACATATTATTCTCATGTAAACCACGATGAACTACTAGGTGGAAAGCTAAAGCAACAACTAAATGTCGTGTGCAGAAGTTGCAAAAAAGGAAAAATGGCGTTTAAACCGGTAATGAGCCCATGCTAACTTAACACGGTGTAAAGATATCCAGGACCTAGATGACACCTCCCCATGATCCGGAAACGAACTGAATAAGATAATAGAAGTGCCATCTCATGAGAGCAGATTGCAAGTTTATATGTGGACGGTCCGCAAGGTAAAGCATTAAAAACTAGGAAAATTCAATGCTAAAGAAAAATAAAACAGCCAAGTACTTTATCGAGTCTTAAGCCAATAGGCAAGGTAAATAATAAAAACTTGACAATTAAGTCAATGAATTGTCAATGAAATGCTAGTACTCAGCATATGAAACATGAAAAAGGTCTATGACATAAGTGTGTATGCAAAATAAGCTGCAACAGCCTCCAACAGGAAGTCACCGTCTTCATCCGAAAACAGTTCAGCCATCCAATTTAAAAGCGGAAAAGAACATACGTGCTCTCCCAGCACCGGATCCTCTATCACCATCAGAGGACAGCTCGGTGGGTTTTCAAGAAAGCTGTGTTCCAAGAAAGACTGTGCTGCCGCCAGTAAATTCCAGGGACCAAGTAGTCCATGCATCAATGCCACAGCCATAATCCTTTCGCCAGGACAAACCAACTCGTGAGTAATGATAGGAGTCATCAGCTGATTAAAGTCGACGTCAGGAGAAACCGGTCCGCAGAGACACAAATCAATGGCCCAATCGAAATCACAGGTCAGGCAGTGAAATACAGGCTGGACACAGGTGAAGTAGGAGAACCGAAAAGATAATCCATATGCCGTGCTTAATATCGCCAACGGCATTGTGCCATAATATTCTAGCATGCGATTGCGGAACAGTGTCAGCAGCTGCAGGGTCGGAGGTTGCATAGGAGGGACATCCATATTTAAAAATGTAAAAAAGCACAAGAGCGTCCGCTGGTAATGCAAGTAAAAATGCAATCCACGAACCAGAGTGGAGAAAATGGAATGAAAGGGAGCAGGGATGACTCCAAAGATTTTCTCAAATGAAGTCACGAGACCACTGGTAACAACTTTAAAAAAGTGTGCCAGGGATTTTGTGGAGGATGCGTTAAAGATAGTCGGAAACATGTTGCTGAAATTGAAAGGCAAAGCTGTGTACGGGTGTTCGCTATGTGAAGTACGAAAGTTTCACGGGCCGAACTCAAGGCCACCTCTCTCTGAGACAAAAGAGCTCTTATTCTTGTCATGCCGTTGAAACGTGTCCCAAGGTTGGTATTTGTGGCCAGATTGAAAACTCCCTATGTTCATGTGTGGGAGGAAATAGAACATTTCTGCAGCAAATAACCCGTTCACTTACTGTTACGATAAAAGGAATACTTTTAATTAACTCAGAACAATCTTCATTATTGAGCATCAAATAACTACCATTTTCCAACAACTTGAACGTGGGGATGATAGCAGGAACTGGCGTGCCTTGCAACACGCAAGCCATATTTGGTCGGTGTTTGTTGCATGAATCGTGTAACTGTATGTGCCTACACATTAGTGAATGATCTGGCGTCTCAGTGCATTCCTCTCCATTCAGATAAACTTCTTGATCATCTTTGAAACATCTGTATGTGTATGGAAGCGACCAGACCTCATGAACAAAAGCACTACCTAAAGGTTCATAAAGACCTATTGGTATATATTTCATACAATTTGAAAACTTATATAAAGCAAAAGGCAGCGTTATTAAACCGTGGATAAGGCATGTTGCCAAAAAACCCGCAATCCTCTGCTGATGATGTCACTGAGCATGTCATGAATGATGTAATATGTGACATCATCAGTAGTGGATTATGGGTAATAGTATCTCTAGTTTACTCCCCTATAGCTGTCTTTCTTTTAACATAAGTGTGTGTTTCCTTCCCTTATACTTACTGTTTTTGGTTCGCTTCCAGTTCGCGTACCAGCGAGCGAACTAGGAAGCGAACTAAGAGAAATAGAGGTTGGCACAGTTCCAAATATTGTACCAATTTTTTAATAACGGGGAGGTAGTTCTGAAAAGAACTTTTTTTTTTATTTTTCTGAACATTTTTTTAATGTTTTTGAATTTTTCGGAACAGTTTTATATTTTTTTGGGTTTTTCTTGGAGGGGGCAATGAAAACGATTCATTGTAAAGGGCTCAACAGGAGCAACAAAACAAAAAAAAGAAGTATTTATTATTTTGGGCGTTTCGGACAAACTTGCATATGATAGTCAATAGCTCTGTTGATCAGAGTGATGCTTCTTTCTCCGTAGGAAATGAATCCATCGCAAAATACGCAGGTGTGTTTTACTTCACCAAATCTCATTTGTATATTTGGCACCATCTCCCTGCCCTCTGGTCCCGTTACTTCCGGTACAACAGATCTTCTGGCCATAATAGGGAGATTATCTAGGTCGTTCCGAAACTGTGCAGCACTGTAGTTGTTAGGATGCCACCTAGTCATATGGCGATGCATTGTGTAGTTTCCGAAACTGTATTTTTTGTCGGTCCCTCTGGACAGTCTATCTTGACATATAAGGCAAGTTACGTATCTTGCATTTACTTTTTTCTGACCTTTGGGAATTTTAAAAAATTGCCAAATGAAGTTTTCTTTCCGGTGAGACGTCTTGGGCTGCTCAGGCAAAAACTGCCTCTCTTCGTGCTCGTCCTCCTGTTCCTCTTCTTCTTCTTCTTGTTGAATTACAACTTGAGCAGGTGGTCCTCTCTTCCTTGGAGGTGGTGGAGGTGGTGGGGAAGCACCAGCTGAAGCTACTAAAGAAGCCATTGCTCAGTGATCACAAAGGGTCTTTCTCTCACAATGATGAAAGTCAGAGTGAGGAAAGAAGGAGGGATTTTCATCATTTGGGAAAAACAAGAGTTCTCAACCAATCAAAAGTGTTCATTTTAGATTATATGACCTAGTCTTACATCATTAGGAAACCAAAAGTGAAATGAACCAATGAAAAGTGTTATTACCAAGTCACATGACTTGCTGTGTTTACGTTAAGCGCTTTGCAGGGCCTCCCGGTTTGCTTCCAGAAACCTGCGCTTTGGCACTCGCTTCGCGTACCAGTTCGCTAACGTAGCACGTCATATGACGTATCACGCGACAACGTGGAACGTCATGCGGACGGGAGGCGTCACGATGTTGTTTTCTAACGCGGCACTTGCGGTAAAGAAACGTTTACCGGCTCGCGGTCTATTTCGCGGCATCAAGGTCAGCTAACGGGAAGCTTCCCGATTCGCGAAGCGGGAACGAAGAAAAAAAAATATTTAAAAAAAAAATTATTCATAAACATATAAAATATATTTTTGGATTTAAAGAAGAATACATTTTACAGCTACAGATATTAGCTGTTAAAAAACCAATGAAATTCACAGAAAAAACCATAGGTTATAGACCATATATAGTTAGGAATTAGCATTTACAAAACCTTGAAAATTCACTGAAAAAACCATAGGTTATAGACCATATATAGTTAGGAATTAGCATTTAGAAAACCTTATTTTACTCACACAAAACCATTGAAATTCCATATATAGTTAGTTGCACTAACTATATATCGCGCACCCGCAATCCACTGCTGATGATGTCACATATTACATCATTCATGACATGGTCAGTGACATCACTGATGACATCACTGATGACATCTCAAATGACATCACTGATGACAACATCCAGTGACTGTATGTTTCTGTAAAGTTAAAATATGTCTTAGATATTGAAGAATGAGTGGATGTATAAGTGTCTGGATGAAGGATTTAGTAGGTGCGTGACTGACTGTATGAGTGAGTGATTAAATGTGTCTCACTGAATGCATGGGTTAGTGACTAAACTGTCTTAATTTGTGCATCATTATGTCTGTTGTGATGTAAACTGCTGCATGTGTTGATCATTAGCTATACGAGAGGCTATATGTGTTATTAATTGGTTGCCCAAGTATTTCTATGGGAGATTGAGTTTGTGTGGGGGTGGCTGGGAGGTGTGTGACTCTGTGCATAGATGTGTGAGCAGTTGATTCACTAGGTGTATGAGTTCAAGAGTGCATGTGGAAAAAGCTACATGGGCGGTTGACTGTGTGCATGAGTGTATTGATGAGTGAATGGATATCTCAATGCTACATGTCATAGTAAGTACATATGTAAAACACAGTACATGTGAGAGTTGGCATATATAAATAACTGTGCATGAGAGCCACTGAATGTGTGAGTGGCTGTATGGATCATTGTGAACTTGTATCAGGGATTGTATAAGAGAGTAAATATGTGTTAGTATATGTTTGAATAAGTAAGGTGTGTATAACTGTATAGTTGAGGAAATGGAGGTGAGATTGTTTCTTTGCATGACTGACTAGGTGTGTGAGTAACTCCATGGATGAGTGACAGTGTGTGAGTGTCTGTATACACTGAGTGTATCTAAGGTTATATTAGAGTCTGAAGAGGTTTATCGTATTAGCACAAGAATGATGTCAAATGAGATGTCATCAGTGATGTCATCAGTGATGTCATTTGAGATGTCATCAGTGATGTCATCAGTGATGTCACTGACCATGTCATGAATGATGTAATATGTGACATCATCAGCAGTGGATTGCGGGTGCGCGATATATAGTTAGTGCAACTAACTATATATGGAATTTCAATGGTTTTGTGTGAGTAAAATAAGGTTTTCTAAATGCTAATTCCTAACTATATATGGTCTATAACCTATGGTTTTTTCAGTGAATATATATATATATATATATATATATATATATATATATATCCTCACAGAAGACTCTGTGTAAATGATTGTCCACCGCTGTGGACAATCATTTACACGGAGTCTTCTGTCTTCCAAGAGCAAGCTTACGAGTAACTTTGTTAGAGGATTGACATGCTGGTATACTCCGCCGGCGTGCGAGCCACTCTTCATGGTCCCAAGTTGACCGGAAGGAGTGCATACGAGTTTGATTTATATTTATATATATATATATTCTAAACAAGAGGTTGCAGCTCTGGTGTATCGCACTCGCCGGAGGTCAAGCCAAAGACGGGGCTGCTCACTCATGACATCTCCCCACATGTGCGCCGCCTATGCGTTTCGAGATACCTCCCTTCCTCTGGACAGCATTTGCACAAAATGAACGGCACCAGCAAGTTGTAAGGAAGTCCCATCTTTATTTTGCATGGTAAACTCCGATGTGAATCAGGTGAGTAAGACAGTGGCATGATGGGACTTGGAGTCCTGTTTTACATATCTGAGTGGGCTCCGGCCGTTCGCACTGGCGAGTGCAAACCACCGGAGCGGCAACCTCTTGTTTAGTATATATATATATATATATATATATATATATATATATATATATATCAAAACAAAACCCTTTCAGGCATAGAGTGACGCATAAATTATGCAAAAAAGAAGGAGAGAACTCTGGGTAGGTCTCAGTTTAGGTGGAAAACAGCTCCTGTTAGAGCACTCTCAACACCAGCGACACTCTAGATCTGCTCACCTCAAATGTCTGTTTTTCTATCAAAGTTTTTAAGCATAGGATTAGACAGTGCTATCCATGCCGAGATAGAAAATGACAAAGTCTTTCGCCATTTAAACAGCAAAGTCTTTAAGCATAGGACTAGTACAGTGCAGTCCTTGCCGAGCTGTCAAATAACAAAAGCCATTTATCACTCCAGGCACAATATTACAGCTTTGAATTGGTAAAATACCAACTCAAGCCAACCTGAAATGATTAAAAGCAACCCCTGACACAGTGTTTCACTCTAATTAGAGCTCTTCAGAGAGGTATAGCTTTGTCCAGACACAAGGGAGCACCCAGTATTAAGTCAAAACAAAACCCTTTCAGGCATAGAGTGACGCATAAATTATGCAAAAAAGAAGGAGAGAACTCTGGGTAGGTCTCAGTTTAGGTGGAAAACAGCTCCTGTTAGAGCACTCTCAACACCAGCGACACTCTAGATCTGCTCACCTCAAATGTCTGCACTGTACTAGTCCTATGCTTAAACTTTGATAGAAAAACAGACATTTGAGGTGAGCAGATCTAGAGTGTCGCTGGTGTTGAGAGTGCTCTAACAGGAGCTGTTTTCCACCTAAACTGAGACCTACCCAGAGTTCTCTCCTTCTTTTTTGCATAATTTATGCATCACTCTATGCCTGAAAGGGTTTTGTTTTGACTTAATACTGGGTGCTCCCTTGTGTCTGGACAAAGCTATACCTCTCTGAAGAGCTCTAATTAGAGCGAAACACTGTGTCAGGGGTTGCTTTTAATCATTTCAGGTTGGCTTGAGTTGGTATTTTACCAATTCAAAGCTGTAATATTGTGCCTGGAGTGATAAATGGCTTTTGTTATTTGACAGCTCGGCAAGGACTGCACTGTACTAGTCCTATGCTTAAAGACTTTGCTGTTTAAATGGCGAAAGACTTTGTCATTTTCTATCTCGGCATGGATAGCACTGTCTAATCCTATGCTTAAAAACTTTGATAGAAAAACAGACATTTGAGGTGAGCAGATCTAGAGTGTCGCTGGTGTTGAGAGTGCTCTAACAGGAGCTGTTTTCCACCTAAACTGAGACCTAGCCAGAGTTCTCTCCTTCTTTTTTGCATAATTTATGCGTCACTCTATGCCTGAAAGGGTTTTGTTTTGACTTAATACTGGGTGCTCCCTTGTGTCTGGACAAAGCTATACCTCTCTGAAGAGCTCTAATTAGAGCGAAACACTGTGTCAGGGGTTGCTTTTAATCATTTCAGGTTGGCTTGAGTTGGTATTTTACCAATTCAAAGCTGTAATATTGTGCCTGGAGTGATGAATGGCTTTTGTTATTTGACAGCTCGGCAAGGACTGCACTGTACTAGTCCTATGCTTAAAGACTTTGCTGTTTAAATGGCGAAAGACTTTGTCATTTTCTATCTCGGCATGGATAGCACTGTCTAATCCTATGCTTAAAAACTTTGATAGAAAAACAGACTTTTGAGGTGAGCAGATCTAGAGTGTCGCTGGTGTTGAGAGTGCTCTAACAGGAGCTGTTTTCCACCTAAACTGAGACCTACCCAGAGTTCTCTCCTTCTTTTTTGCATAATTTTTGCGTCACTCTATGCCTGAAAGGGTTTTGTTTTGACTTAATACTGGGTGCTCCCTTGTGTCTGGACAAAGCTATACCTCTCTGAAGAGCTCTAATTAGAGCGAAACATTGTGTCAGGGGTTGCTTTTAATCATTTCAGGTTGGCTTGAGTTGGTATTTTACCAATTCAAAGCTGTAATATTGTGCCTGGAGTGATAAATGGCTTTTGTTATTTGACAGCTCGGCAAGGACTGCACTGTACTAGTCCTATGCTTAAAGACTTTGCTGTTTAAATGGCGAAAGACTTTGTCATTTTCTATCTCGGCATGGATAGCACTGTCTAATCCTATGCTTAAAAACTTTGATAGAAAAACAGACATTTGAGGTGAGCAGATCTAGAGTGTCGCTGGTGTTGAGAGTGCTCTAACAGGAGCTGTTTTCCACCTAAACTGAGACCTACCCAGAGTTCTCTCCTTCTTTTTTGCATATATATATATATATATATATACACACACACACACACACACACACACACACACACACACAGAGGGCGCATCAGGTGATAACCTGTCCCTTTGCAAAATCAGCCCCACCAGACATACTTGACTATATTCCCATCTATGAAGACAAGAGGCACCTGCTTTACTGCAGATTTTTCAGGACCTGCCCTTTTGCAGCAGTGTAGTGCCTTCTGCCTGGTCACCAACCTCCTTAAAGAGCAAGGTTGTGAAATACAGATGGTGTAATCGATTTTACATTATCTTAACATGGTTCACAAAGTCCATAACAGAGGCTCGAAAGTATCTGGACTAGCAACAGGAGAACATTTCATCAGCTGGTACAAACTAGACCCTGGTCCTCCAGTCAGGGCCTTTCTACAGGAGACCTATCTCTTAAGCACAAACAAGTTTTGCCTCCTAGACTTCTCTGTACTTCTCATTGCCCTCCAAGAAAGTAGCTGGGATGGCCTTTTTCTTGCCGCGTGGGTTTAGTGGTAGAGGATCACAAAAGAGACAAGGAAGGTGCTGGATAGCACTACAGAGGCATGCTACTAGGGCAATCCAAAGCCCCATTCTCTCACTACATCTCTAATCAGGGCCAAGAGGCCTTACTGCAGAATGCATTGGAAACGATTACATCTCAGGGCAGTTTCCTCACTTAATAGTTGGTATGATCTGAGCTAAGTTATAAATGAGGCTTCTGACTAGACCCTGATTCGGCAAGCGGCTACCACCATCAGGTCAGTCTTTAGGAAGACATAGCTAGACGATATAGGCATGCTGGACAGCTGGCATGTCAGGCCCTGGCTGAAAATTAATTTTTCCCACTTCTCTGCAGTACACAAGTCAAACCAGAATAGGCCGAATCCTCATGGATAAACTGCTGATGAGGAGACAGGCCGTTTCAGCCAGAGGTAAAAAGCTGCAAGATATAGTGTCGGTACAAGGTTATCCTCTTAGTCCCAGTTGTGAAGACTAGTATGACATGTAAGTAAAGAATGCCTAACTAATAATGATACAGATGAAGCCAACACATCCAAAGTATAGGGCACTATGAAGGCAGCAATGAAAGGCAAGCTCATATGAAGCCCACTTCAAGAAAATGAGGGAGATCTACATGCAAAAATCAAGGGAAGTGCTGAGCACAACAGAAAAGGAACACAACTGCATATAATTATAAAATATATGGCAATTGATTTGGAATTTCATTTATATAGCGTTTATTAACGCAGACGAAGTAAATATGGTAAGAATGGTAACTATAAAACAGCAACTTAAAGCAACTGAGATCGATAAAGCGATTTACCTGATTGTCCAGCTGGAGAATAGTTTTATAGGAGAGAAAATAATGCATTTAAGCTGCTGGTCAATTTGTTAGGAGTGCGACAGGTACAGAAGTACATCTCAGAAATAAAAGTTCCCGGCTGGACACTTCATACTGGGGAAAGAGAAGTACGTGACGTTCAAGGTTTTTTGAGTGAGTTCGGGGGAAGATAGATGGAAATCTCTTAATAGAGTAGAGAGGCTCTCCTGTACTCCAGAGGCACAACCAACACATCGCGAAGCACCAATAACTAACCAGGAGGTTTTCAAGGCAATGAAGGACCTAAAATATTCAACAGACCCGACCTGGATGGCTTCTTGGCCTGTTTTTTCAAGACCTCCCGCACACAATTATTACTAATATTGCCAAAGTTGTTGAGTGAAGTTGTGTATGCACCCCTCTGAATGCACATCATGTGGACCCATCTCTTTATTGAAGACTAACTCATTTTATAAGATGAGTTGCAAATATTAAACTGCTTATGATGGATTTTTGAGAGATGATATAGGTCATCCAACTACTGTATTGGACTGTTTAATTAATTTAGTATGATCTATTACCAGAAAGCATTCTTGCAAATAAAAAAATTGGGAAAGGTACAGGTACCTGGAATGATCCTTTTACTCATACAAATTCATGAATTGCTATGTTGTAGATCCCCTTATTTTCACTATCAACACAAACGTAGCTTGCATAACCTTACTTATGTGAGGGAGCAATACCTCACTCTCGTTTATTGCACTGCCCTACGAAAAAGTAGCCCTTTGAGTTAGCATTTATTGAGCGAGGTGAGCCATGAGAAAGTGGCAAATGAAACACTTAGGGCCTGATTATCGGCTGTCCTGAAACTGCCATTATAATGTGACTGTACATGGTGCAGTCTCATACTCCCATTTTGCTATGGCAGCTTGTGCTATGGCTGTAAACCAGCCGCAGCACACGCTCTCATGGAGAAATGGGAGCCTGTGTAAATCCCTGCACCATGTGACAGGCACCTTACGGTGCCTGGCATACGATGAAGGGATTTACATGGGGGCACCGTAGGTGGCCCTCACCCGGAGCCTGCGGAGACATGGGGCCCTGCTAGGGGCCCCCTAAGAAGCTTTTTGACAGGCCTTTCATGTTGGAAAGCCCAACATGAAAAGTCTATCTGAAACCTACATTGTAATACCCATGGCATAAACGCCGTACATAGGGGCTTATGAGCGGACTCCGACTGGCTGACGGGACACCTTGAGCCTGTCGGAAGCCAGTCGGTCGGACCGGCCGGTTTCAAATCCAACAGCCTTTATCATAATAAGGCTGTCGGATTTGAAACCTACAATGTGAGTCGGAAAGCCTCCGACCTGTGGTCGGAGGCTTTCCGACTCGCATCGTAATAGGCCCCATAATGTTTTGGGTTCTGCGGATTATGCTGCTACTCATGAGCTCATCTAACACTAGCATTGCAGTAGATATGCGGCTATGATGCAGGACCAGATGTGGCAAAGAAATAGACACAATGATACAATGATGATGGGGCACTATATCTAAAGCCTTCTCTCATAATAATAAAGCAGGAGAGGTCGAGGCTTTGAGACACAAGCCAGTACCTGTAAAGGGAGAGCAGGGCTTCTGCCTCTACTTTTGGCAGAATGACTATAAGGTTATTATAACATACCACAGGTCCCGGCAGCAGCCTGCACATAGAAAGGGCAAAGTGTGCATGACTGGTGTGGGCGTCCCAAGAGGGCCGCCCAAACAGTCATTGCACCCTCAAGTGTGGGCACACCACTCCTCCCCTGTGCAGCCCTGCTTGCAGAGCAGCCCTGCCCACCCTCAACCAAACCCTTCTGCTTTCTCACAGTGCGAGAAACAGAAACATTAAATGGTAGTTATTACCATTTTATTTTTCTGCTTGTTGTACTGCGAGAAAGCGGTGTGGCGACGCTCCTCCGCCCTAGTGGAGGAGCCGTCCCTGCCCACCCACTTACGGTAGAATGTTTCTTATTAAAAAGGGAGAAGTAGGGGCATGGCTTAGGCGCCGAACGGGATGACTGCCTGAAGCGGGACCTCCGCTGCACCGGGACGACCTTCATTGTGCTCCAGAGTGCTCCTGCCTTCTTCGTCGATGTCGGACGACGGAACCTGTTGTCGGAATGCCTGCTGCTCCTTTTGAGACCTTCTTGAAGTGCCGGTGAGCGCGTAGTGCTATTTTCTACACGCGACTCGTTTCTCCTCAGGAAACGTAACGCCGCCATTTTGCGCACCTTTCCCGGCCGTGCTGCCTGCTGCTTTGCCCCGTAGGAGCCGATGCCTGGAACTCCACCTGATACTGGTGAGCCTTTCTTTATGGCGGTTCAGGCTTACTGATAAGGCTTACTGATAAGGCTTTTGCCAACAGCCTGCCTTGTTGTATGGCTGTTCTTTGACTTTCTGCAGCGTGTTATTGCAACGCTTTCTGTTCCAGTCTCTTCATGCCTCCTTGTGGATTTCGAGGATGACAATGACTTGCTTTACCTACCTGTTGGCTGTTCCTTCTGGCATTTAATTCCATGAACTTCTTTTTACCACAGCTTATTTTTCCTCACAGCTGGGTTTAGCGCCATTTTGTGTCATCGCTTCAACATGTTTCCTGTGGTCTCCTCATGCTGCCTCTGGATTATTGCACAAGCTGGTCTTACCCTGCTGCACCCTGCTGACTACCTTGCATCTCTCTTCTGGTGGTGTCTCCGTTCAAACTTTCCTGTTCCTATTTTTGCTGCCAATTGAGTCTTCATGCTCCTGGATGTCTTCTTTTGGCTATTCTCTTCACCCATTTCTCGCTCCTCACTCCGGGAGTCTGCCTCAAATGGTGTTCAGCAGATGAACTACTTCCTCTCATGATCAACACTTGGATTACTTCAACTTAGCTGATCCTCTTATTGTCGTTCAGTCACCTGGTTTTTGGTGGTGTCCGACTTAAGTCTTTCCTGTATCCTGCTTCTTCACCTCTTTGAAGCTTTGCATGCATATGGTCAACCTTCGTTCTCCAAAGTTTATTTTTGTGCCCTCCAAATGCAACCAAGGCTCTTCTGCTGTGACTGTGCGCGCACCCGTCTCCTCCCCAACTATGGCTGCCTCAGTCCCTCATCGTTCAACGAAGAATCCAGCTTCTTCTGGCAAAGCCTCGCCTCCAGCGTCTTCCTCCAAGCACCTGAAGCATGATTCTTCTCCGGAAAAACCTGCTTCTTCTATTTCTATGGAACTCATTCTGGAGGAGATACATGCTTTGCGCCCCTTCATTGAGGAGACTAATAAAGACATGCAGCTCTTGAAGGAGAAGTGGGTGGTCTTGGACACCCGTATCACTTCTGTGGAACAGCAACTTCCTGACATTCAATCTCATTCGCAGCGGATCTCTTCATTAGAAAAGTCTGTCCTCTCTCTCCAACAACACACGGAGGATTTAGAAAATAGAAGCAGAAGGAATAACCTCCGTATTTATGGCTTGCCAGAATCCCTTGAAGGGGACGACCCGGTGACCTTCTTCACCTCCTTCCTTCCTAAGCTCTTGGACATGCCGCCATCTACTTCCATCAGCATTCAGAGAGCCCACAGACTTGGTCCTCGCCTGACATCCTCTACGAAGCCGCGTGGAGTCATCATTCTCTTTTTGAAATTCACTGATCTCCTTTCAGTTCTCTCTGCGGCTAGAGCTAAACGCCAAATTTCATGGTTGGGCCAACGTGTATTTCTTGCTCAAGATGTCTCTAATGCCACAGCTTCACAACGGAAAGAGTTCCTCTCTCTTCGTCCTGCTCTGCGCTCCATGGGTGCTCGTTATGGTCTGTTCCACCCATGCACCTTTAGAGTCATTCATCAAAATAAGACTTGGACCTTTCAAGATCCTGGTGAACTTAAGAACTTCATTCTCCTTCAGAATATTAGTGGCATGGATACCTCGCCATCTCCATCCAGCTAAACTATTTTTTGAATGTTTTTTTTTGGTGCTTTTTCTTGAATACTTTTTGATGTTTTTTGCATGCGTATTGAATGCTTCTGGTTAGTCTTCTGTTGCTCCTCCTTGTTACTTCACTCATTTACTTATCTGTTATTATCCATTCTGGTGTTCTCCTGCACCTATGTATTCCGTCTGTGCTCTTAACTTATACCTTACTTGTTCCTTTTTTAATCCTTTCTAACTCTCTGTCCTATTGCTTCTTTCATATTGTGTTTTATTTTTCTCAATGTAACTCTGACATTTCCTTCACTCCCACAGATTTATACCCCCTGTTTCAGATCTTTTATGACTCCCATCCTGTGGTCCTATGATGTCCCGGTGTGGTCGTGTCCCTGCTCTTTGGTTGGTTCATCTTGTTATGCGTCGCCATTTCCCCACCCTCCTTTTGTACTCTTCCCTCAGGTATGTTTTTTGCAGTCATCCTTCTGGATTTGTACTGTCTCTTCTCTCTATCTTTCCCCTTGTTCTTTTCCTCTTTCCTTTCTTCATCTTTTCCTTTCTTGTGCCTTGGCTTTCTTTCCATTTTCAATTTTCCCTTCTCGTATCTGATACCTTTTTCTTTTTTATCCTTCTTTGGTTCTGCTTTTTCTTATCTCGATGCGTTGATTTCCTCTTTACTATTTTCCCTTGCTTCTTCTTTTTACGATCCTTTGATCATCCATTTTTTGGACCTATCTGTTGTATCTGTAATGTTGCTGTTTGTTATATTACATTTACCATTTTCTCCTGTTTGATAATTCCGAATTGTTTCCTGGAATGTTAAAGGTTTTAATAACCCCATCAAAAGACAGAGGATTCTTTCCCATTTAGCTTCCTGACATTGTTCTTTTACAAGAAACTCACCTCAATGATGTAGAATCCCTCAAATTGAAGAGGAGTTGGGTGGGTACTATTTTGTTTTCGCCAACTGATAATAAGAAAAACGGGGTTGCCATTTTGATTCATAAAAAGATTAAGTGTAAAGTTTTGCTTGAAGAGAGGGATACGGAGGGTCGATGGGTTTTAGCTAAATTGTTACTTGATTCTATTCCCTTGACTGTCTTCAATGTTTATGGCCCTACCCAACCTGATTGTGTGTTCTGGCCGATTATCACAAGTAAATGTATTCAGTACAATGATGACTTTTTCCTTCTAGGTGGTGATTGTAACCAAATTGTTGATAACTTTCTGGACCGCAAATCTACAGTTCGTTTTTCACCTCATAAATCACATAAGCAATTTATAGACACTATTTTCCAAGGTAACCTTTCCGACTCCTGGCGCCTCACACATCCTGATACCCTTGACTATTCTTTTTTCTCACATCCTCATGCCTCCTTTTCTAGACTGGATTACCTTTTTCTCTCTCATTCTCTTGCTCAAAATCTTCTCTCTGCTTCTATTGAACCTATTGTAATTTCTGATCATGCTCCTATCATTACAAATGTTGATCTCCTTCCTCCTCGTCCTAAATCCTCCCGCTGGTGCTTCAACTCTTCACTTCTTTCTGACCCTGTCTTTTCCTCCTCCTTCCGTACTTTTACTGATGATTTTTTTCTTACAAATTCCACTCCTGATGTCTCCCCTCACACTCTCTGGGATTCCTTCAAGGCGACGGCTAGGGGATTTATTATTGATTTTGTTTCCCAGAAAAAAGAAGAAGTTCCTTCAGAAGCGGAAAACCTGTCTTGCTCATATTAAACACCTAGAGCATCAATTTTATACCTCCTCTGCTAAGTGTATGTCGCCAGATCTTTTGCGTGCTAAAATCTCTTTTAATAAATTGTCTACGGACAATGCCTCGTCTATACTCCTACGTAGTAGTGCTCGATATTATGGAGGCCGCAATAAATCTGGTAAAATTTTTGCGAATTATCTTAAATCCCGGAAGGAACGTACTTGTATTGAATCTATTTTCTCATCTGAAAATTCCCTCCTTCATGATACGAACAAAATTCTTGAACAGTTCCAACTCTTCTACAAACAGCTCTATACTCCTGAATCTCCGCCTTCCCCCTCCACGCTTTATTCTTATTTTGAGAACCTTCCTAGACCTTCTGCCCCTGACCTTAACTTTGCCTCTCTGGATCTTGATCTTACTCTCCAAGAACTTTCTAGAGCACTTTCTTCTCTTACTAAAGGTAAAACCCCCGGTCCTGATGGATTCCCAGTGAATTCTATTTACACTTCTCCGATCTCCTCCTCCCCAGACTATTGTCACTGTTTCAGTCTTTTATATCTTCAGGCACTGCTGCAGGTACTTTTCAAGATGCCACTATTTGCTTGATCCCGAAGGAAGGTAGAGATCCAAAATTCTGCAAGAACTATCGCCCTATATCGTTGGTTAATGTTGATTATAAACTCTTTGCTAAACTTCTTGCCCTGCGATTAGACTCTTTTATGCCACATTTGGTTGGAAAGGAACAGTGCGGATTTATCAAGGGCAGGCTCACATCAGATAATTCTCGTCTTTTTCTTACTATCCTGAATAATGCTTCCTCCCTGTCCCTTCCTTTAGCTGCTATCTCAGTTGACGCTGAAAAAGCTTTTGACCGGGTGGACTGGTCTTTCTTATTTGCTTCTCTCTCTTGGCATGGTTTTGGTCCTAAATTGATTTCTCTTGTTTCCTTATTATATTCTTCCCCAAAGGCTTCTGTTCTGGTAAATGGCCAGCTCTCCTCTTCTTTCACCCTCCAAAGAGCTGTTCGGCAAGGCTGCCCTCTCTCTCCGCTTCTTTTTGTTTTGGCCCTTGAACCCTTTTTAACTTCCATCCGCCAGAATGATTCCATCTCTGGCTTCCCTTATGGATCTGACCAATTAAAACTTTCTGCTTATGCAGATGATATTCTTCTGTTTGTATCAAACCCGTTATCCTCCGTCCCCCCGCTGTTAGCGGAATTTGATAAGTTTTCCCATGCTTCCGGTTACAAGATTAATTCTGACAACACAGAGATCCTTCCCTTGACGAAGTTCTGTCTTCCTCATTTCTTTTCCTCTACTTGCTTCGCTTGGAATTCTACCAAGATCAAATATCTTGGAGTCTGGTTCTCCAATTCTATTGCATCTTCTGTCAAACTGAACATGTCTGCTGTGATCTCCCGAATTGATCAGTTGTTCTCCTCTTGGAATCCGCTCTTTCTTTCGTGGTGGGGTAGATTGGACTCTGTCAAGATGATGATTGCTCCCATCCTTATTTATACACTTTCTATTCTCAGTGTCCATATTCCCTATCTTTACTTTAAGCGTCTTGATTCCTCTATTTCGAAATTTCTTTGGAAAGGCAAAAGATCTAGGATTTCCCTACTTTCACTTTGTCGCTCCAAATCCAATGGTGGCGTCAACTTCCCTGACTTCCGTGTTTATCATAAATCCTTCTCCCTCCGTCAAGCTTCACGGTGGCTTTCTCAGGTAGAATCCCCTTTCTCTCCTCTTTGGCTTTCTATCGAACGCGCTCTTTTATTACCTTTTTCTTTCGATGATCTACTCCACTTTTCATCCAAATCCCCTTATGACTCTTTACCGCTGTTTAAACATACCTCTTCTCTTTTACGCCCTCTCCTCCCCCTTTCTCCTATTTCACGTGAGTCCTTTTTACAGCAACCTATTTGGTATAATAAACATGTTCTTATCAATTACAGACCCGTTTCCTGGAATTCTTGGAGACGGCTAGGTATTATTTGGATTCATCATCTTTTTGATGGCACCACTCCGTGTTCGTTTCCTCTTTTTCAACTTCGGTTCTCCTGCCCGCGTTCATTCTTGCATAACTATTCTCTTCTTATGGAAGTGATCCTGGAGCGTTACTACTCCCTTTCTCCTTCATCAACACTTGTTCCCTCTTCTTCTCTTCTGACATTACTTTCTACTTTTCCCGAAGCGTCCTTCATTTATAAATTCTTTTCTTCTGCCAATCCGGATCGACCTAAGTCCAAACTTGAACTTGCATGGGAGTCTGCTCTCGGTTGTGTTTGGTCCATTTCCCTTTGGGATAAACTCTGGCTCAAATCCTTGAGGGTTTCCCGTTCTGCCTCTCTCACTCAGTCTCTCTTTTTTCTCTACCACAGACTCTATCTTTCCCCTCTCTCTCTTTCTCGTTTTTCCCCCTCTTCTGATTCTGCTTGCTGGACTTGCCACTCTCCTTCCGCTGATCTTCTTCACATGTTCTTCTTCTGTCCTAGTGTTTCTGCTCTCTGGAAACGAGTTTGGCATTGTATTTCCCAAATCTTTTCTTTCTCCATTTCATATTCGCCCTCTATCCTTCTTCTTGGAAGTCTTTCAGACACACTTGATTTACCGTCACACTCCTCTGGTCTTTTTGACCTTATGCTTGCACTTGTCTTTCAACATATTTCCTCCAATTGGAAGACTCTTATGAATGTTTCTATGCATCATTGGTGGAATTCCCTTTGCCATTTTCACAGACTAGATGTTTCCTTTGCCTCCTCTTGCAAACCTTCTCGTAATGTAGACCTTTTTTGGCTTCCTCTCACTACTTATCTAGATCGTTTGGCTATGAACAACACGCCTCTACCTACTTCCTCTGAGAATTGTAAACCTCCTTAGATGTTTTATCCTCTGTTATGCTTGCATTTCTATTCTTACAATTATTGTTTTTCATTTTTTGATGTTGTTTATTTCTCCATTGAATTTTCCCGAAGTCTTTTGATATGTTATACAGTTTTTTACAGGTTACCCTTATGATCTTTGCCTCTCTTTGCATTGTCTTGGCTCTTTCTCTACTCTCTTCTTACTTTCCCCCCTTTTTTCCTTCTTTCTTTATCTTTCTTCATCCTCTCCCCTTTTATCCCCACCCAAAAAATTATAAAATGCTTTGAATTATTTGTTATTGACATTTGGACTGTTATAACTTTTTATTTATGCATTTTGTATCTCCTGCCTTCTGTCAATCCTCTTGTTTTACTCATTGTACTAATAAAGCTTGCAAACATAAAAAATAAAGGGAGAAGTAAAGACAAACAATGGGATGTTAGATCAGGTGGGCTGTAACATCCATTTTGGCCCTGCACAGTTTAATTGTCTTTATTGCAGCTCTCAACATACCATTGTTCTAATTAATGTTATGTTAATGAGGATAAACTGAAGGAAGGGGGTGATTAATCACAGTGTGTGACTCTGCATTTAAGTTTCTTCTACTAAGAGACGACCAAGTTCATTTAGAACACACAAATTGAGAGGTGATCTGCAGTGCCCCAATAATGACCTCTCAGACTCACAATAATGCTTTACTGTTGTCGCAGCACAACAGCAGGGGCCGGACTTCAGGCACTGCTTCAGAGCCTGCTGCTGTTTTCCACCTGTCATCGTTTATGACAATGTGTCCTCGCTGAGCACTTAACTCCTTCATAAAGCAAACTGAAAGCTCCACGTTTCGCAGATTGTTAATTGAATGAGTGTGTTATAGCTCTGCTTTGGCAGAAGTACTAAAAGAGAGGAGCTCGTAGAAAACAGACAGATGCAGGGAGGTGAGAAAGAAACTGATAATACTAGAACCGTGAAGACAATGTTTGGCATTCAAGTTAAAGGCACAGCTCACAAAAAAGCTTACTTGCCACTGTGTTACGCTGGCTTCCTAAACGGTAGAAAGTTTTATTTTCAAAGCCAATGCAGCCCAGCACCTCATCCAAGAAGTACCTATCCTCTGAAGGCTTTTCGGTGTTTAGCCTGACTTGAATTATTAAGCTAAGGGCAGTCTGGGAGCTAAAGCCTCACTTAGTCCTTCGTTGTCTGCTGTTATGCAATTTCTTCCAGTCAAACTCAAAAAAAGGCAGGTGTTACAATAGCTTGGCCCTTACACAAACCGGTTTGAGACATGGACACGTCCCTCTGTCGTATTTAATCATTGACGGCCAGTTCCCCGCCGTGCTGCGGGGAGGAAACCTCAGATCAAGGCGGGGAGAACTATGCACTACCTACAAAGGGACATTAGAGGACAGGGCAGGGCGGCCATTGTAAAGCACTAATCTGCTGCCGCTGTGCACTCTCTGTTCTTCCAGGTACCAGTTTATGAACGGCTCAACTCCAGGGTTGGATTGGGATTGAAAATCGGCCTGGGCACGCAAAAATCGGCCCACATTTGCATAATCACTCCCCAGTCAAGTCAAGTCAAGAAATACTTTATTCGGTTCAATATTCAAAAACCATAAAAGTACAAGACATGCATAAAAAATGGTCCAAAGAACACAATACAATATTAAAAAGAATAACATTCTACAGTTAAAAAAGAGATATGCAACAGTTAAATTATTGCAGAATAAAAAACTTGATTCAGGTTCACTCCCCAGTCAAATCACTGCTTTGGCGTAATCTTATCAAAACAACTTTAGGATAGGGGGTCTAAGAAAAATGCACGCGTTAGTTTACAATGGTGAAACAAGTGAGGCCACTCCTACTCAGGCCCTCTGCCCCCGCTCAGTATGTGCACACACTAATGTTATGCATGGGCCAAAAATCCGTTACGCTCGTGAAATTTGTGGATTTTCTGCAATTGCCAAAAATTAGCAAATTCGCAAGCGGGCAGATTCTGATTTTTTTTATGTCCAGCTCTCTCTAGGGACCCCTGCGCCCTTCGGCGCAATGGTATAGTAACACACACATGGTCACTGGAGACAACTCTTCTGGCACTTTACGCAGCTGTAGTGTAGGGAAAGCACTATACATTTACCTAATGAGGTAGCACTTACTGGATATGCCAGTAGAAAGTACTCCAGCAATAGGTTATGCAAAGCGCAAACAAATCTGCGAGTTCCCGCGAAAATCCGCGAACTCGCGGATTTTTTTGCGATTTCACGTGAATTCGCAGACCACAGATCCGCAAAATTCGCCCATACTTAATTATTGGGCTGGCCAGCGAGACAAAGGCTGTTGCAACACCGAGGTAACGAGCGCCCATCTGCCTCTAGAAAGGCCAGTCAGACACCCACTGTGCAGCTGGCTGTGTTCGAACAATAGAGACAGCGCCCAAATGCCCCCCCAGACTACTCAAAAAAGCCGCCCACATCAGAACTCAGACACCAGACCGAATGCCCAATCCGACGCTGCCCAACACTGTCTGATTTTTCAGTAACGCAGACTAGTCAGGTGACCCAGGGATGTAGCACGTCCCCTTTAAATACACAGCAGTCCCAATGAGAAATACTGTGCAGGCCAATTACAAGTTATGCTAGCCTGCTGAGATGTTCTGGTTAAAAGTAAAGCATCTAAGTGCCCACAGGTGCAAATGCTCTAGCTAAGAAAACTGAGAAAAAAAATTAATGTGACATGCTATCATACTGCAAACGTTATAAAGCTGCCACCGTTCCGTTGTCAGTATAGCAGCACTAGTGGAAGATTCACTGTACAATTAAAAACATCTAACAATATTTATGGACCCTTAGGGCCCCATTAGGATCGGGGGTACCGTGGCTGCCATAAGGATGCGCCGCCACAGTGGGGGGCGCATCCTGCATTCCTAACATTGTGGGGGGCGGTGCACTCAGCACCGCCCGCCACAATGCCAGGAAGGCATGTTGTGCACTTCCATGCACGCGGTGCCTGCCATGTTGTGCATGGAACTGCTGGGGGGTACCATGGGCACCCCCCATTTGCTCTCCCCACCCCCCAGAGTCCCTGGGGGCCCGTAACAGGCCCCTGCAGTCTATTCCCGCATGCCATCTTTCCGCACCCATGGTAATATGGCTGGCGGTGTCTAACAGACACCGCCACCGTATTAAACCCTTTTCCGCCTAGTCAACTCATTGACCGGGCGGAAAAGCGGCGGATGGTCTCTCTGTCCGCCGCGGTCCCCCGCCATAGTAATATGGCAGGGGGAAATGGGTGGCGGGCGGGGAAGGATCTCGTGCGGATCTTCACCGCCATGCGGGCGGTGGCGATCGGCCCGAGATACTAATGGGCCTCTTAGTATTAGTTCCATCTCTTGACAGCGCATTTTTCAAACTGTCTTCACATTATAACTTTTAATTTGGCAAAGCGAGCATTATTTCAATAAAGTCTGTTCCATGCTCCCTTATCCAATTTTAGACACATTTTCTTCTAATTTTTTCACATTAACTTTGGTCTGCACTGCACACCCTCAGCCACACCACGCCTTAACCACTTACCAGTCTTAGGAAGTGATAAACCATACCTGTACTATTCAGCGGGGGAGTACTATTTATCATCTAGTCTCCTCACGTTTGTACACTACCTACTTATATGGATGGTTTCAGAAAATCCCAAATGATGAAGGGCGGTCTCGAGTGGTGACTGATGGGTACTTTCGAGCATCCACTGTATTCTTGATTATCCACTAGGTTGTCATTGTGAACCGCCTCAGTAGTCGGTTTGGGGTCATCAAGTTTCTGATTGTTCTCTGCTCACTGTAGATTCACACTCTGTCCTTGACCCTCTGGAACTCTTTTGTTGTCATGCCTCTTAGTATTGTGCCAGCATGCCACAAGGGAGGTTCATGGTGGAGGACGTTTTGCTAAGAGTATGCTGACATCAGGGCAGTTAGTGGCTGATATGCCTCCCTGTACTGCATGTGATTCTACACCAGAAACAATGGCCTCATGCCACGCTAATCTGTACTGAAGCTGAGAGAGTCAATGATTATTGTGGATTATTCTGTCATCTTTATCCCTCAAACAATGCAGTGTGGTAGCATTGTGGATACTGCCAAGCCAGGGTGCACAAAGGATTCATGCACAGCCATTAACACTGGTTGCAACACTAATTTGCCCTCTTTGCTGGTATGCATATCTATTGTGTTAAAAATGGGGTCTCTAGTTGGCAGTGTTAGGTATGTTTGTCCAAATAGGGACCCTTGCTTCTAGTCAGGGTAAGGGGGATACACACTTTAAATAACCTCTGCTCACCCCCTGGGTAGCTTGGCACGAGCAGACAGGCTTATCCCAAATGAAATGTGTAAAGTATTTGTACTCAAAACACACCGTAATACAGTGATAACACCATAAAATGGACCCCGCGCCAGTTTAGAAAAAGAAAGTATCTCTATCTAAACGAAACAAGACCAAAACGATAAAAGTCCAACATACAAGTAATAAGATATGACTTTAGAACAGTATTTCAAAAATAAAGCTTGTAGAAAACAAGTAGCTCCACCTGGGGCTATTGCGATGTTGTGACAGCAATAAATCCAAAGTAATGTGCTGACTGCAAAGAGTGTCGAAAAGGAAAAACAAGGGAACCCTACTCACGCCAAAACCAGGGTGATTGAGTATTTTAAGAAAACAGTGGTTCCAGTGGAACAATACTTAATATGTAATAGTTATATAAACTGCGAAAATCGCATGTATATACAGGGATTAGGTGAGATGTCAGATAGAGAGGGACTCAAATACACCGTTTTAGGTTTTACAATGATTGTATTGAAGACAGAAATTATTCCAAACAATTTTTACAACAAATATTTACATTTGTGTGTTGTGTTCCAAGTGAAATTATGAACCCAGGCATATGAAAACATTTGTGAAACAATATGTGCAAGGATTCAAAATAGACGTTATATATAAAAAAAACGACCAGTTTCTTTTTCCACATATATAACATCTATGAAATGATAGAATGTCAGTTATATTGGTTCGCTTTTCTTAATTGTCGACGGCGTTTCGACCCTAACATGGGTAGAGGGTCTCTTCAGGACTTTACGGTGTGAGGGACATCTGGTGTTGGAATTGCTCAGTGTAGGTGAAGTGCGTGAAAACCGTGTGTTGGTGAAAATAAAATTGTAGATACTCACTAAGAAACCCAGCCGGGTTCCCTAGTAAGTAAGTGAACTTTACAATTCCGGTACCTTGCACTATGGCTGCCCTATTGGCTTCAGGGTGTTACTTTCAATGAAGTTGTTTCTACTTGTTCTTGCGGGCTCTGTTTAGCAGTCACCGCAGCCTGTTGTGGAATTCTTATATTATTCCTTCAAGACTCCGTGTGGAGGAGCTGCTTCGGTCCGTCCTTCGTGGTAGAATGACCGGTGTATTTGAGTCCCTTTCGATCTGACGTCTCACCTAATCCCTGTATATACATGCGATTTTCGCAGTTTATATGACCGCAAAGAGTGTGGCAGCGGGTACAGAGTCACATGGATCCCTAAAAAAACAGTACCTTGAAAATGAAGTCTATGACAATGCATTGCGTCGTGGGGATGAGGCTTCGGTGCCGCGGGCGAGGCTGGCTCCCTGGCTGTCACGGGGGAGGTGAGGCAAAAGCGATGTAGCTGACAGCATCTGAGACAGGTTTTCTTACTTCTAGGTTTCTTCCAGCTCCCAACAGCAGGAATTACCTTCAGAGGCCCATAACTGGAATAGGCACCACCTGGCAGATCAGAACGCTCAGCAATAGAGTTCAGGGGAATTGGGGGTGAAGTCTTTGTGTCCCTGAGACTTCAAACCAGGAGGCCAGCACACTCAGGCCCTTGGAGATCCTTCTTCAAGCAGGTTCACAGCAAAGTTCCAGTCTTTGTCCTTTCCTTGGCAGAAACAGCAATAGCAGGCCAACCCCACACAGCAAAGGGGAAGTACTCCTCCACACAGCTATCCAGCTCTTTTCCTTGTCAAAGATTCATCTTGAGCCCAGAAGTGATCTAAAGTTCTGGGGTTTAAGGTCTACTACTTAGACCCTACTTTGTCTTTGCTCTCTTTGTGCAAGGGTCTCTGAGCGCAGTCCAAACCAGTTCTGTTCTCACTGGTGCAGTATGACCACAGGAGGTAGAGACAACATTGTGCAAAGGAGACAGGCCCTATTCAGGTGCAAGAAAACCTCCTCCAACTACTCTAAATGCAGCCAAGCCCCATTCAGAGCTCAGCTCGGAGCCATCCAGGAAGGGCCAGGCACACCTCAACCCCCTCCAGTGGCTGTCTATAGTGAATGCCCATCCCCTGCTCCTGTAACTTCAAAACCCGACAGTCAATCCACAAACAGGCAGAGGCACACAAGATGGTTAAACAAGAAAATGCATACTTTCTAAAAGTGGCATTTTCAAACACACAATTTAAAAACCATCTTAACTTAACAATATGTTATTAAATTATTTAGGTCCAAATAACCTAAACTGTATTTCTTTATGTTGTCCTAATGGGAAGTTATACTTGTAAGATGTTATGAAGTGAAGAACTGTAATCTTCATTCTCAGGGAATACTTACTAATAAAAAGAACTTGGCACAGAAGCTGAAAATATGAAAAGACATATTTATTAAATTTAATAAGTGAGGCCACGTCACACAGAAGCCGTAGCAACCGAATGAGGTAGTCTGAGGAATACAGAGAACAGAGGCCTTTTATATGCTCTCAGGGTTACAAACTTCGGCATACAAGTAAGGGGCAGTCCTAGCTTTTGCAAGCATGCAAAATACCTAACATTCCTTCTTACACAAGCCGGACAAACCCATAATAAAAGGACCACAACCCATATCATAAACAGACCATAAAAGAAGGAACAGAAAACACATAAGGGGTGTGTGTGTGCATACCAAACTCTACAATGTCCTGTGCTTTGATCCTCAATCTTGATCAGCTAAAGGGCAGGAACTGGTTTAACGAGGTCAGCTTCAGGCAACAGGGTCAGTTCACTCAGGTCAAACAGGAGTCAGCACAAACTCAAGCTAAGGTCTACATGTCCTTAAAAGACTTGTTTCAGCCACAATCATGGCCTATGTGAGGGCAACCACAAAATGGCTGCCATACACAAAATGGAACCCACGGGTTCAGAATTCATAGAACCTCAGACCCTCCTTTTGCCCTTACATAGGCAATCACTCAGTCTGTATCTGAATCGATGTCAATATTATCCGTTATTCCCTTCACTAAGGCAATATTACTCGAATTATCTTTCATGGAACGCAAGGGATAGACTTCGTTGTCATAAATAAACATCTTCTGATATGCCCATACAGACCCATTGTAACTAAATGACAGAACCAAATAGGGAATACCTCTATCTGTAGTATGTGGCATAAAACCACACACCCAACAATTTGTGGTGTTCATTACTAACTGGTGTTAATGCAGAAGCTGTACAAAGGAATTATTCACAATTTCCGACCTTTTAATCTGCTCGTGTTCAGGTAAGATATGAAAAGAATGCAAAGAAGTAGTGGTAGGAAAAGACATAGGTTGGGAGGTGGGTGCAGAAGTCAATTGGGTAGTGAAAACAATCCCACCCATCAGAGACAACATCATGCTTAAAAACACTAGAAAACACGTTTTTAAGAACATATAGACAACAGGAGAAAGTAATGACCACTATTACAAACAAAATTTATCATTTTCACAACCCTAAGCAGAAATCAAATCCTAAAATTATCTAGTAACATTTTTATGGCTCTATGGCTCCTATGCATTTCAGTAACTTATTATATGTTCAGGTGAAACAGTGGCGAGAGGTGAAAAGGGAATACTCTTCCACAGAGAATGGACTTTATTCTGCTTTTACTAAACAGAATACTACTTTAAAACAATGCCAGCAAAACAGCAAAAAATTTGTCTCCTAACACCCATTATATGCAATCGCACGGAAACCACTTGTGAAACCAACTATGCCCAGAGTCCGTTCAAAAGCCTCTCTGGCAGGCTTCTATTGTCCATCAAATCTTCTTTTGTTGTTTTCTTCCGCATGGGCTTCTTCATTCAGGCCTTTCATGTAAATGGTGCTTCTCAGTATGCGTTGGAGTGCCCTCCTGGCAAACACTCATAGCTCATTTGAAAGTCTCAATGTCTCAAGGCAGTGCACCAGTATCTCTCCTCTGCGGCAGACACTACAGATAGCATGATCTTCATTGATCATGAGCACAAATCATCTCGTGCAGACCCGGGACCATTCTCAGACTTCAACACTCATCATTCAGTGTCAGAGGACGCTCAGGCTGCTCTTTCATGGGCACCAGAATGGAGTGCCTTTTGCCAATCTTGGATCCTCCGGTGCACTTCACTTCCGTTGGAGCAAAGGAAAAGGGGGGTGTGTGGCCAAAACTCAGGCCAAGGGACTCAAGGGACTGCACACTGTCAGGGGTTACCAGTACATGACAGGCGCTCTTTTGCACTGAAATTCTGGTTCTGTGATGTCCAATGCCGTCTGATGGAGCAAGTGCGATGCTTTAAACAGTTCATTGTATAACAAGGGGACTGAAAACAGGTGGCCTGCAATCGTCAAAGGAGTGGCCATACGCCATGGGACAATTCTGCGTTGAAATACACTGTCATTCTTAAAGGCAATACAAAAACAAAGGCAGTAGGCAAAACAGTGCCTCTAGGCTCTTCAATTGGGTTTCCGTGTGAGAGCATATCCTTCACCATCTAAGGGTAGATAGCGACATGGGAATTCTATCTGAATGGATGTCCTCACACATAGTGGCATCGTCTAATGGGGTAAACACATTTTATCTCAATGATTACATATAGGTGTTCCTAAATTCCTTATCTAGAACATCTCAAAAGAAAAATTGCATAATACAGATTATCAGGGAAAACAGTCTGGTTATACAAAAGGGAATTATACATAAAATGGGGGTCCATGGTACATTACTGCAATCTGAAAGTGTGAACCTGAATAATTCACCAACAATAAAGAAATGGGCTAACTGGTGAAAAGAATATGGAAAAGGGAAATGGAACTAGGACACAGCTAAAATCCCAATAACTAGGCACAATGCACTTGGGTGATAGTCAGGCATGTGACACAATACCAAGAGTATGGGTGATACACAAAAGGTCAAAATAATACACAAATTTAAACTCTACCACTGGCCGCTACACCATATACGGTAATCTCAGCTAATGTTCCAGTTCCTTCTTCAGGGAAAATGAAACCTGGTTTCCTTTATGGTACAAGGCCATACACTACTTAGGAAGCAGAACAAAGCTGACTAATGTAATATAAAAATTAGGTCACCATGCACAAAAGTCACAGATCTATAATTTATCCTTACGTCCAATTCAGGATACATAATTTTGGGGCTGCCTGTTCCTTAAGGGGAGGGGTAGTACGTGACTAACAGCATGTGACACACTTTGGTTCTGTATATCTCTTTTTTATTTTCCTTCAAATACCATTAAAGCCAAATTTGACATACACTGATGAAGTGATGTCTGTTTTTCTGTGAAATTTAGTGTCAAAGCAAATCTCCCCAACTGTTTGCAGGATACACATCGTCATGTATATCCCTTCACAACACAGGTAAACTTGTAATAGTATTATAAGCAGCAACATAAAACAAAAACATGCAAAAAAACACACAAAACGGACATGTCAAGCCATCAGATATACTCACTGTATATCAAGCACAAAAAGCATAGACAAAACAATAGCATATATAAATGAGCGGTGACACGCAATACCAGGTCAAGTACTAACAATATTCGGGCCTGCTTAATTTGTCAGGTTTAAAATCCTCACCCTCCTTTTGACAGCAAATCACGAGGTAGTGGAGATTTGGCTGTCAAATGCAACTTACTGTGTGTCACTACTGACACACAGGACCAGCAGGAACAATTCATAAAAGGATAAAATGCAAGAATATGTAAAATGCACAAACATTTCTTTTCAAAGAAATTACGCAAAAACACATCTCTTTTCAACCAACCAAACTCAAGTGTCTTGTCAGCCTTAAAATCATCCAGAACAATTCATGAATGATCTGTGAGCAGAAGCAAAAAGAAAAAATACACAACACACAAAGGAGAGGCATTTCTCCTGACAAACAGACATCAATTATAACTTTTAATCAGAAGACAAAACATGATACACATTAACAGACACAAAAAATGTTTTCCATTACTTAACTGTTACCATCTTGTCAGTCAGCTTGCAACATGAAGCCCTTTTAACTTTCCAAAATTAAAATTCTTTCACTGACACTCTGCGTGTCCCGTGCGCCAACACCCTTTGAGGCCCTGCTTTTCCAAGCAATCATTTCTCCATCTGTTTACACTTACTCCTAACTCCCACCTTACTGACCTTAAGGTCAAAATCTGCCTTGCGGGCTCCTCAGCCCTCTATCTCTTCCTCACTCTTAAGGCTGAAAAAAGACAAAAAAAACTTCCCAACTCTTTCTAACCTGCAATAACCAACCCTATTTAAAACACATGATATATATATTACTCCTGTTAGGGGCTACAATTTATTTCTATACTTAGATTATTAAAACAGTTACTGTGACTAATTCGCAAAACATAATAACATAACATACCATCTTTAGAACAGATGTTTGCTATTACCCTATGCAATGGTACTCATTTCAGCAACATTAAATGAATCTCACTGGGCCATTTAAAAGCAAACCCCAAATGGGGACAGTCTGCAAATTTGTATTACACCTAAATGGTCTATTTTACCCAAATTCGACTTTGATGTTTGGGGCACTTAAAAATAAATATCCTATACTTGTGATACATATTAATCATCCTCAGAATGTTCTTTACAAATTACAGAGATTTTTAATCAGACATATCCCATGTAAATCTTTAGAAAAATGAGTTTTGTACGCCTGCGCTAAGTGAAATTCCATATGCTAATGTTCTCATTATGCGGTATAGCACAACTTAAATTAAATTTTAATGCTAGGATGTCATAGTATGAGCATTAAGCTTCATGAATAGCAAAAAACGAATTTTGTAGCACTTATTTTTAATAATAATTTTTCATAATTAATAAAAAAAAAAAAAAAACAATTATTTTTGATAATTCCACATGTAAGAGCAAGCTGCATCCCTTGCCTATCATTTTCAGATGCATTCATTTATAAGCCCAAGCACAGACGCCTAACTTGAAACATGACAAAATGTTTGCGCCATTTTTTTCTTTCTAAAAAGGACAATTTTATTTAGCAATAGACCCAAGAATATGCTTACAAAATGTTGCTTAATAGACTGAAAACATCAAGAAAAACCACGAACAGACATTGAGCTCATTTCAGACATAAACAGAAAGGGGTCAAAACACTCAGGACACACAATACAGCGCACTTTAGCCATGCAGCTCGTGAATAGCGCCATCGCTATGTACTTACAGAAGTTGCACTAATGGGAAACCCACATAGACATTTAAACACACATTTAACCCACAAATCAATACTCAGGACAGAAACCAAGGACAGCCCACAGACTGTACTTAAACCAAACCATTTGTAAATACTAGTAGTAAGTCATATTTACAAGAAACACTTCTCAATTGTGTTTCAAAAAGACTGCAAAAACAGCCCAACAGACTGATGTATGTCCAAGAAGCGAAAATACACTCAATTCACTAGCTTTGGCTAGCAGAACACCAAACAAAATCGTTCTGCATATCTTCATAGATAAAACTGCGCAGAACAAAGGATCCTTGTTTTGTATTATGTCATATTTTAATTCCCTGAGGATACAAAATGACCAAGGAAGAAATATTTTTGTAAATCTAAACCTATTTAGATATTCCCTTCAGGGGGGCCGGCTAATTTATTTCACATCACACTATGGTACCTTCCAAAAAAGCAACACATTTTTCCATGTGAGCTTACAAACAGGCATGCCAAAAATACTGCGGAATACGCAAGTATTATAATCAAAGTGTTGCTTAAGGTACTTTTCGTACGTGCACCGTTCAACTAAACCAAATGGAGAAATATCTCCTCATTACCTGCCTACACAAATTGCAATTTGCATATCCAAACCTATACAAATCCAAAGTTGGCGAACACAAATTCCAAAGTTCCAAAGCTACAGTACTAAATTTGCTAAGACCAGGCATCTTATAGCTCACTAATCTAGCTTCAAACTTCAAGGGGTTATCTCTACCAATACACTCGCAAATATAAGAGCCCCTCGGCTTTGGTAATTTGCAATAACCAAATCAAAAACCAAGAAACCAAACCCCTCGGCTTTGGTAATTGCAATAACCAAATCAAAACCAAGAAACCAAACAAAGTCGTGGGAGCGACCCACTTGTACTTCTTATTCTTACTAATCAAAAGGTTGTCCAAATTCTAACTGTCAAGTTCTACATGACCTAACGGTCTTTTTTAGAATACTCACGCCAAAAAGGTTCTCAGTCAGGGGTGACATCATTTGGAGGATCAAAATCAGGAAGATCAGAAATATACTGGGCTGCAGAATCTAAGAATCTCCAGAATCCCTGTGCACAGAGTACCTCCTTAGTAGAATCCTGTTCTGTCCTCCTCAGTAGATTTCAGTCCTCTGACCAGATCACTCCCACAGAAAGTCACTTCTCTGATGAAGCCCACGTTGGCCGCGCCATTTGAAGAACTGTAATCTTCATTCTCAGGGAATACTTACTAATAAAAAAAACTTGGCACAGAAGCTGAAAATATGAAAAGACATCTTTATTAAATTTAATAAGTGAGGCCATGTCACACAGAAGCCGTAGCAACTGAATGAGGTAGTCTGAGGAATACAGAGAACAGAGGCATTTTATATGCTCTCAGGGTTACAAACTTCAGCATACAAGTAAGGGGCAGTCCTAGCTTTTGCAAGCATGCAAAATACCTAACATTCCTTCTTACACAAGCCGGACAAACCCATAATAAAAGGACCACAACCCATATCATAAACAGACCATAAAAGAAGGAACAGAAAACAGATAAGGGGTGTGTGTGTGCATACCAAACTCTACAATGTCCTGTGCTTTGATCCTCAATCTTGATCAGCTAAAGGGCAGGAACTGGTTTAACAAGGTCAGCTTCAGGCAACAGGGTCAGTTCACTTAGGTCAAAAAGGAGTCAGCACAAACTCAAGCTAAGGTCTACATGTCCTTAAAAGACCTGTTTCAGCCACAAGCATGGCCTATGTGAGGGCAACCACAAAATGGCTGCCATACACAAAATGGAACCCACGGGTTCAGAATTCACAGAACCTCAGAAGTACCTCCCATTCTAACCTATGGGGCAGACAGCCTTTCAATAAACTAGCGGAAAACTATTGCCTTAATTAGATTGACCGTTGCTCTTTCTTTAGTGGTTAATCTCCAGTTCCGCTTTCACCCTTTCTACCTGCCCGCGCACCTCAAGAGATCTTCACTACGCTTTGAGCTTCTAAAATGAGCCAGATGCATGTACTTACTCTCACCATCACAGACAGTCTCGTAACTTTCGTGCCCATTTGTTTCCGCACCAGGAGAGGTTCATTACCTAGCCAGCTGTGTGTCAAGTCTCAAAACGTATGCATTCACCTGACATGTTTTGTGATAAATACCACCATGCGTTTCAGCAACTTGTGCGGCTGTCAACCTATTTTCACCTGATTTCATTCTGCATCAATTTAGGTTTCACAGCTGCATGTGTGACTTTGAGCCTTGCGTCAGGGGTCAAATCAACCATATAGCATATTCACCACCTTTAGAGTCATAGACTTTGCCACGCCTGGTCCTAACAGCACAGTCTCTTTGGAAACTGCTGTTTCACCCGCACATCTGTCTCATTTCACTATGTCTGTCCACTCTCATAGGCATACGCGTGTTTGTGCGCACGCCCACCAAGTTATATAAATAAATGTTCTCATAGTCACCACTCGCATGATCACTCTTTCAACATAGAGCCACGTTGGCCTTGATCTCTATTCCTACGCAATGCCTCCATGCTTGACCACCACAGTAATATACCTGGCAATCCTTGCGCACTCTATAATTAAATGTACCAAAGACCTCTTATATGTCACCACCAATTTTCAGCATGTTAGACACCCCCAACTATCGTGGTCACACAATATCACCAATCTGGGTGCATGCATGGGTGCAACTGCTCTGGGCAACCTTTGGGGACGATTTTGCCGCACTGTGGGATTTTTATCTTAGCTGATGTTCAGCCATTTTCACCCCAGTTTTCAACCATGCCACCCCTTGATGTGATTCTTCACCGTCTTGGCCATCACTCCTTTAGATCAGGACCTCGCATGACTCATACCTTCTACGAATTCAACTTACGGTGGACTATACCTTGAAGACAGTCAAGGTTCCCATTATGATATTTCGGGTAGGTCCATGTTCACCCACCACATTGGTCCTTTTCTAACTGTCCATCACACCAATCTAATACTTCCCTTTAATTGTGCAGGCTGTCCCTGTGTTCCTTTCATCCTGAGGAAGACCCTCGATGACTACTAGCAATTTGCACACTTTTGGATCGAAACGTTGACACGCTTGCCATAATCCTGACCCTATTCTCTGTGCTCCACGACAAAAGGAAACTCAAATCCCCAAGCAGTTCAAATATTTATGTACCTAGGGACGGATGTTATCTGAAAGATCATTTTTAACCAGCAATGTATCACTGTATATATCTTGTTCACAACCAGCACTTTTTCACACCTTGTCACTCTAGCTCTTACACCGTTTTGTTTATTACTTGTGGCAGCCTCGTAGTGTCATCTATCCATACTAATATTATAAAAAGAGAGCCCAAACCTTTGAGGCGGGTAATCTCAGTAACCACAGCACCAATCACAACACCCAATACAGCGTTGGAAAGGGCAGTTGCAGCAGAAGGACATAGGCTATGCAGACGGCCACCATATACATTTAAAAGGTAAAAGAACCGTGCCAGCAAAGTAGTCCCTTGTGGGCGTGCCTGCGTTCTGCTGTGATTCAGAAAAGGGGGTGGTGATGAACAGAGTGTCTGAATTAAGCAGACCACTCTTACCCAGTCCAAAGATCAGGGCTTGATCCATCACCGTTATTTAGCTCACTGCCCCATCCCAGCTCAGAACCTGGCTATATGCAAATTAGTCTGTCCCTGGCCCAGTGCATCATGGGAACAGGGCAGACCAAACTACCAAGCCAATTCTTCACCAGAAAGGAGACAAGCTTCCGGGGACCGGTTTCTGCCATTTCAGGCGTCGTCGGCCCGGCTTGCTTGAATCCTGATGGAGCAGTGAGCAAGGGACTCATGTCTGAGTATACCCTTCCACGCTTATGGTGGACAAAATGATTCAGAAAAGGGGGTGGTGATGAACAGAGTGTCTGAATTAAGCAGACCACTCTTACCCAGTCCAAAGATCAGGGCTTGATTCATCACCGTTATTTAGCTCACTGCCCCATCCCAGCTCAGAACCTGGCTATATGCAAATTAGTCTGTCCCTGGCCCAGTGCATCATGGGAACAGGGCAGACCAAACTACCAAGCCAATTCTTCACCAGAAAGGAGACAAGCTTCCGGGGACCGGTTTCTGCCATTTCAGGCGTCGTCGGCCCGGCTTGCTTGAATCCTGATGGAGCAGTGAGCAAGGGACTCATGTCTGAGTATACCCTTCCACGCTTATGGTGGACAAAATGATTCAGAAAAGGGGGTGGTGATGAACAGAGTGTCTGAATTAAGCAGACCACTCTTACCCAGTCCAAAGATCAGGGCTTGATCCATCACCGTTATTTAGCTCACTGCCCCATCCCAGCTCAGAACCTGGCTATATGCAAATTAGTCTGTCCCTGGCCCAGTGCATCATGGGAACAGGGCAGACCAAACTACCAAGCCAATTCTTCACCAGAAAGGAGACAAGCTTCCGGGGACCGGTTTCTGCCATTTCAGGCGTCGTCGGCCCGGCTTGCTTGAATCCTGATGGAGCAGTGAGCAAGGGACTCATGTCTGAGTATACCCTTCCACGCCTATGGTGGACAAAATGATTCAGAAAAGGGAGTGGTGATGAACAGAGTGTCTGAATTAAGCAGACCACTCTTACCCAGTCCAAAGATCAGGGCTTGATCCATCACCGTTATTTAGCTCACTGCCCCATCCCAGCTCAGAACCTGGCTATATGCAAATTAGTCTGTCCCTGGCCCAGTGCATCATGGGAACAGGGCAGACCAAACTACCAAGCCAATTCTTCACCAGAAAGGAGACAAGCTTCCGGGGACCGGTTTCTGCCATTTCAGGCGTCGTCGGCCCGGCTTGCTTGAATCCTGATGGAGCAGTGAGCAAGGGACTCATGTCTGCCAGAAACCGGTCCCCGGAAGCTTGTTTCCTTCCCAGTGTAAGAATTGGCTTTTGTAGTCTGGTCTGCCCTGTTCCCATGATGCACTGGGCCAGGGACAGACTAATTTGCATACAGCCAGGTTCTGAAACTGGGATGGTGCAATGAGCTAAAAAACGGTGTTGGATCTAGCCCTGATCTCTTGACTGGGTGAGAGTATTCTGCTTAATTCAGAGACTCTGTCCATCACCACCCCTTGTTGTAAATATTTTTGTCCACCCTAAGCGTGGAAGGGTATACTCAGATGTGAGTCCCTTGCTCATTGCACCATCAGGATTCAAGCAAGCCGGGCCGAAGACGGCTGAAATGCCAGAAACCGGTCCCCGGAAGCTTGTTTCCTTCCCAGTGTAAGAATTGGCTTTTGTAGTCTGGTCTGCCCTGTTCCCATGATGCACTGGGCCAGGGACAGACTAATTTGCATACAGCCAGGTTCTGAAACTGGGATGGTGCAATGAGCTAAAAAACGTGTTGGATCTAGCCCTGATCTCTTGACTGGGTGAGAGTATTCTGCTTAATTCAGAGACTCTGTCCATCACCACCCCTTGTTGTAAATATTTTTGTCCACCCTAAGCGTGGAAGGGTATACTCAGATGTGAGTCCCTTGCTCATTGCACCATCAGGATTCAAGCAAGCCGGGCCGAAGACGGCTGAAATGCCAGAAACCGGTCCCCGGAAGCTTGTTTCCTTCCCAGTGTAAGAATTGGCTTTTGTAGTCTGGTCTGCCCTGTTCCCATGATGCACTGGGCCAGGGACAGACTAATTTGCATACAGCCAGGTTCTGAAACTGGGATGGTGCAATGAGCTAAAAAACGGTGTTGGATATAGCCCTGATCTCTTGACTGGGTGAGAGTATTCTGCTTAATTCAGAGACTCTGTCCATCACCACCCCTTGTTGTAAATATTTTTGTCCACCCTAAGCGTGGAAGGGTATACTCAGATGTGAGTCCCTTGCTCATTGCACCATCAGGATTCAAGCAAGCCGGGCCGAAGACGGCTGAAATGCCAGAAACCGGTCCCCGGAAGCTTGTTTCCTTCCCAGTGTAAGAATTGGCTTTTGTAGTCTGGTCTGCCCTGTTCCCATGATGCACTGGGCCAGGGACAGACTAATTTGCATACAGCCAGGTTCTGAAACTGGGATGGTGCAATGAGCTAAAAAACGGTGTTGGATCTAGCCCTGATCTCTTGACTGGGTGAGAGTATTCTGCTTAATTCAGAGACTCTGTCCATCACCACCCCTTGTTGTAAATATTTTTGTCCACCCTAAGCGTGGAAGGGTATACTCAGATGTGAGTCCCTTGCTCATTGCACCATCAGGATTCAAGCAAGCCCGGCCGAAGACGGCTGAAATGCCAGAAACCGGTCCCCGGAAGCTTGTTTCCTTCCCAGTGTAAGAATTGGCTTTTGTAGTCTGGTCTGCCCTGTTCCCATGATGCACTGGGCCAGGGACAGACTAATTTGCATACAGCCAGGTTCTGAAACTGGGATGGTGCAATGAGCTAAAAAACGGTGTTGGATCTAGCCCTGATCTCTTGACTGGGTGAGAGTGTTCTGCTTAATTCAGAGACTCTGTCCATCACCACCCCTTGTTGTAAATATTTTTGTCCACCCTAAGCGTGGAAGGGTATACTCAGATGTGAGTCCCTTGCTCATTGCACCATCAGGATTCAAGCAAGCCGGGCCGAAGACGGCTGAAATGCCAGAAACCGGTCCCCGGAAGCTTGTTTCCTTCCCAGTGTAAGAATTGGCTTTTGTAGTCTGGTCTGCCCTGTTCCCATGATGCACTGGGCCAGGGAAAGACTAATTTGCATACAGCCAGGTTCTGAAACTGGGATGGTGCAATGAGCTAAAAAACGGTGTTGGATCTAGCCCTGATCTCTTGACTGGGTGAGAGTATTCTGCTTAATTCAGAGACTCTGTCCATCACCACCCCTTGTTGTAAATATTTTTGTCCACCCTAAGCGTGGAAGGGTATACTCAGATGTGAGTCCCTTGCTCATTGCACCCTCAGGATTCAAGCAAGCCGGGCCGAAGACGGCTGAAATGCCAGAAACCGGTCCCCGGAAGCTTGTTTCCTTCCCAGTGTAAGAATTGGCTTTTGTAGTCTGGTCTGCCCTGTTCCCATGATGCACTGGGCCAGGGACAGACTAATTTGCATACAGCCAGGTTCTGAAACTGGGATGGTGCAATGAGTAAAAAAACGGTGTTGGATCTAGCCCTGATCTCTTGACTGGGTGAGAGTATTCTGCTTAATTCAGAGACTCTGTCCATCACCACCCCTTGTTGTAAATATTTTTGTCCACCCTAAGCGTGGAAGGGTATACTCAGATGTGAGTCCCTTGCTCATTGCACCATCAGGATTCAAGCAAGCCGGGCCGAAGACGGCTGAAATGCCAGAAACCGGTCCCCGGAAGCTTGTTTCCTTCCCAGTGTAAGAATTGGCTTTTGTAGTCTGGTCTTCCCTGTTCCATTGATGCACTGGGCCAGGGACAGACTAATTTGCATACAGCCAGGTTCTGAAACTGGGATGGTGCAATGAGCTAAAAAACGGTGTTGGATCTAGCCCTGATCTCTTGACTGGGTGAGAGTATTCTGCTTAATTCAGAGACTCTGTCCATCACCACCCCTTGTTGTAAATATTTTTGTCCACCCTAAGCGTGGAAGGGTATACTCAGATGTGAGTCCCTTGCTCATTGCACCATCAGGATTCAAGCAAGCCGGGCCGAAGACGGCTGAAATGCCAGAAACCGGTCCCCGGAAGCTTGTTTCCTTCCCAGTGTAAGAATTGGCTTTTGTTGTCTGGTCTGCCCTGTTCCCATGATGCACTGGGCCAGGGACAGACTAATTTGCATACAGCCAGGTTCTGAAACTGGGATGGTGCAATGAGCTAAAAAACGGTGTTGGATCTAGCCCTGATCTCTTGACTGGGTGAGAGTATTCTGCTTAATTCAGAGATTCTGTCCATCACCACGCCTTGTTGTAAATGCGTTCTGTTGTGGGCGTGTGGTACGTTCCGCCCTTCATGCCATATGAGTCGTAATTGCGCCGCATCAAGGGGCACGCTGGGGGCGTGACACGCTGGGGCCATGACAAACGCTGTGGGCATGTGTCCGCGCTGTGGGCGTGTGTCTGGCCTTCATGCCATGTGAAGCGCCAATTACGCAATTGCACTGCATCAAGGGGCACGCTGGGGGCGTGACAAATGCTGGGGGCATGTGCTACGTTCCGCACATCATGCCATCTGGGTCGTACATTAATCAGATCGTCTGCTGTGGCCATGTGCTGGGGGCGTCACAAAGGCGTTCACCTCGAAGTGTGGTAAGTAACCATTCGCAAGACTCCCTTGGGGGACGGCCTGTTGTCTCACACATACTGGGGGTGTCGAATGCAGTGTGTGCCTTGGCCTGGGTGTGTCTGAAAGGGCCGAACGCAGTGTGTGGCTTGGCCTGGGTGCGTCTTAAAAGCACTGGGGCCGAAGAGCGTCGGTGTGGGTCATAAAAAAATAAGAACAGCGGGAAACAATCATTCAAGACTCACACAATTCTAATTGCTAGACGGTCGCCGCTGGCCCTCAAGCGGGGGCACACACGACTGAGCGTGTCTGCGGGGACAATCACTGCAGCCTCTCATGCGTGCTGTTACTGAACTATCACATTGAACCAAATTACACGCGCCTGGTAACCTCAGCCAGGGCTGTAGGCGGGCTCAGGCGGTGGATCACTACACTAATTACATGCGCCTGCTAACATGAACCAGGGCTGCAGCTGGGCCTCAAGCGGGGGGACACACGCCTGCTAACATCAACTAGGGCTGCAGCTGGGTCTCAAGCGGGGGAACACGCGAATGACCGTATCTGAATACACACATTCCATTTCATACCCGGACAACGTCGGGACAGGCTGCTAGTATACTATAAAATGTAAAAAAAAAGTGAATTTTTTGCTTCAATATATTCCTTTGATTTACTCAAGATTAGTGTGTTCCTTTGTTTTCCTTGTTTTGCCATTTAACTGCAATTACACAAATGTTTGAAGAACTGTTCATCTTTTCTAATGTTGTTTATTCATTAAGTGAGAAAAGCAATTTTGTACCAGATAGAACCAACATTACGCCATATCTTCACACCCAGATTCTGGGAGGCACTGTGTTACCCCATTATAGTAGATATACGTGCCTATAGCAGGGCATAAGAAATCCAAAAGGTGTTAGAAGACACTTAGTGGAGACCTGCAGGGGAGCACTGGCGAAATTATCCAAGACCCCCCTTAGGAAAGCTGAGACCATCATGCTACCACCTGGATCACACCCACACCTGTGCAACACCCTAATAACCCATTACCCCAGTGTTTCCACTGTGGGGTGTATGGACACATTGCCTGAATGTGTCCTCAGAAAGAAGAACCTATGGACATCTGACTCACCAAATGATTTTTCTGTACTCCAACAGAACCCAGAGGTCCACCATACCACTGGCGAGTGGAACTCGCTTATTGTAATCATTCCCAAACATGATGGAACCATTATGTTCTGTCCTGACTTTGGGAAGGTCAACAAGATATCTCAATTCGATGCCTACCCCCTGCCCCGGGTAGATGAGATGATTGAGAGATTTTGGAACGCTCAATATATCAGCACACATGATCTTTGTAAAGGACACTGGCAAGTGCCCCGAAGAGAACAGGACAAAGAAAAGACTGCTGTTTCCACACCTGGAGGACTGTATGACTTCAAAGTACTCCCATTTGGCGTACACAAAGCCCCTGCCACCTTCCAATGGCTTATGAACCTCATTCTCAAACTCATCAAGCCTTTGCAGCAGCTTATATCAACGATATAGTCATTTACAGCTACTCATGGGACCAGCAGTTAATGCATTTGGAAGCTGTAATTAGAGCATTAAAGGAAGGCGGTCTTACTATAAATCTGTCAAAAAGTCATTTAGCTACCCGATCAATGAAATACCTGAGATACCTCCTAGGGAAAGGCTTTATTAAGCCTCAAAAGGAAAAGGTAGCAGCAATATCCAAGTTACCCTTCCCTCGGAACAGAAAAGAACTTTGTGCCTTCCTAGGTATCCCCGGGTATTATAGACGATTCATCCCTTCCTTCACAGAGACAGCAATCTCACAAACCAATCTCCTGAAGAACAAAGCAAAAACAGAAAAAGAACTCGACCACACATCCCCTGACGTCCTACAAGCCTTTAACTGGTTAAAACACACTCTCATCACTCAACCTGCTAGTCAATTTCACTCCTGAGGCGAAAAGCCGGGAGACGCTTTCTGCACACACCTAATTTTAAACTTTGAGTGTCACCTTTATTCTGTGCTGTGTTCTTACCTTTTACTGTGTGTAACTTTGGAAACACGCTCAGCGGATTGTAGCGCTGACGCGCTGACCTACAGAACCGCCATTCCCGGCCACGAGACAGGCCACGCCCCTTTTTAGGCCACGCCCACTCGCCGCCCTTAAAAGCACCCGCTGACTACGAGCGTGGTTGCTAGTCAATTTCACTCCTGAGGCGAAAAGCCGGGAGACGCTTTCTGCACACACCTAATTTTAAACTTTGAGTGTCACCTTTATTCTGTGCTGTGTTCTTACCTTTTACTGTGTGTAACTTTGGAAACACGCTCAGCGGATTGTAGCGCTGACGCGCTGACCTACAGAACCGCCATTCCCGGCCACGAGACAGGCCACGCCCCTTTTTAGGCCACGCCCACTCGCCGCCCTTAAAAGCACCCGCTGACTACGAGCGTGGTTGCTAGTCAATTTCACTCCTGAGGCGAAAAGCCGGGAGACGCTTTCTGCACACACCTAATTTTAAACTTTGAGTGTCACCTTTATTCTGTGCTGTGTTCTTACCTTTTACTGTGTGTAACTTTGGAAACACGCTCAGCGGATTGTAGCGCTGACGCGCTGACCTACAGAACCGCCATTCCCGGCCACGAGACAGGCCACGCCCCTTTTTAGGCCACGCCCACTCGCCGCCCTTAAAAGCACCCGCTGACTACGAGCGTGGTTGCTAGTCAATTTCACTCCTGAGGCGAAAAGCCGGGAGACGCTTTCTGCACACACCTAATTTTAAACTTTGAGTGTCACCTTTATTCTGTGCTGTGTTCTTACCTTTTACTGTGTGTAACTTTGGAAACACGCTCAGCGGATTGTAGCGCTGACGCGCTGACCTACAGAACCGCCATTCCCGGCCACGAGACAGGCCACGCCCCTTTTTAGGCCACGCCCATAGAACTCTCCAATATAAAAATGTGCACACACCGGAAGCGCAGCGGACGAGCGCAGCGGGAGCGCCGTTTGCGCGCCGAAGGCGCGCTTAAGGCAAGCCCGCCTGCGCCCGTCCGCGCCAGACCGGGCCATGGGACATGGCACTCTGTTCCTTCCACTACCTACTCAGCCCATGCCCTCAGGGATCTTCAATATCCCGCATTCTCTGTTTCTCCTACCGCCATTCGCCGCACCACCGCCCTCGGCATCTCGCGCTATAAACAGTCTTGTTCAGACAGATCTCTACCTTCAAACACGCCTAGCAAACGTTCCACTTCGATCAGGGTACTTTATTTAAACACTCGCTCGTTAGTAAAACACTCTGAGGACATTTTTGTCCTCCTTTCTAACTCCAACCCCGATTTGCTCCTGCTTACGGAGACCTGGCTGACATCCGAGTCTCTCCCTGATATTCTGGCCGCCCTCCCCCCTGACTATTACATTCTCCATACCAACCGCCCTGACGACCGGCCCGGTGGTGGGGTGGCAGCCATTGTATCAAAACGCCTGACTACTGTTCTCTCTAACCCCCTTCCTTTATCAGGGGTTGAGAATTTACTCTTCAGTGTACAAACTAACACCGGCCTCCTCACCTTTCTCCTGCTATATCGGCCTCCTCACTCCATGCCTCACTTCTCTTCCATCCTGAGTGAACAGCTTTCCGCGCTATTAACTACACACTCTGACTTCGCCATTGTCGGCGACCTAAATTATTGGTTTAACGACCCCAACGCTGGCCCTCACGCCATCGAGCTATTCGAGACTCTTGAGAATCTGAATCTCACCCAGCATGTCTCTCACCCCACTCACATTAAGGGCCATATTTTAGACCAGATCTGGTCCTGCAATCTGGCCCTGTCTCCATCAGTCACTCTTCCTTGTACCTGGTCCGACCACTACCTGGTGGATACTACTATTACAGTTAGTGGCCAAACCTTTACCCCTTTAATGGCCGGGGGACAATCACGGAAATGGAACACCTACGATGCCCAGGGCTTTCTTTCTGCCCTCGCCATGTCCTGCCCCGACCCTCTTCCGTCCAGTAATATCGATCACCTGGAACAAGAAATCGGCTCCTGGCTGGAGTCGGCCAGCGACCAGTTTGCCCCCTTGGTTACCTTCCCTCGTACTAGGCACCGGTACGCTCACAGGTGGTTTTCCGACGATCTCAAGACCTTGAAATTAAAAACACGTCAATCAGAACGTACTTGGCGGCATGACTACTCTGAGTCTGCCAGACAGATCTACCTGATCACTCGTAATAATTACAAATCCGCTATCAGGTCAGCAAAAACGGAACATTTCTCCAGCAGGATTGTGTCAGCCACTAATAAACCCAAGGAAGTGTTTAGAGTTCTAAACGAGCTAACCACGGATGACAGATCACTCCCAGCTCAGACTCCTACCCAGGACACTTGTGATACTCTGAACTCCTTTTTCCTGGAAAAAGTCATCAAAATTAAAAACTCCATCCCTCCCCCCACCCAGCTCCCCTCTCTTGATCCCTCCCTCGTTAATTCGTTGACTTTCACTACCTTCCCTGTTATAGACACGACTTCCTTAGTGGAACTTGCCACCCGTGTGAAATCAGGCTCTCCCAATGACCGCTGCCCTCCCTCTGTGCTGCGCAGTGTCTGCCTCAATCTACCAGATAACATCTTACGCTTGCTCAATAGTTCACTTACTAGTGGTAGTGTCCCCACCTCTTTTAAGGAGGCCATTCTGGTGCCCCTTCTTAAGAAGCCTGATGCAGACCCCATTGAGCCATCAAACTACCGTCCTATTTCCCTCCTCCCCTATTTCTCTAAAATCCTGGAGGCTCACGTCACCCGCAGCTTATCAAACTTTGTCGAATCCTCCCAGTATCTTGAGCCCAATCAGGCGGGTTTCCGACCCGCCCACTCGACTGAGGCGGTTATCTTGGCAGTTCTCGATGTACTTAGGCACAACGCTGATATCGGGAACCCCCAAGCCCTTGTCCTCTTGGATCTGTCTGCGGCGTTCGACACGGTGGATCATAACATCCTTCTCCACCGTGTCGAACAGGCCGGCATCCGAGGCGTGGCACTTGATTGGGTCAGGTCCTTTCTTACTGGTAGAACACAGGCAGTCCGCTTGGGTCCTTTTACGGCAAAAAAATCTCCTACGGTCTGCGGAGTCCCCCAGGGCTCCTCTCTCTCCCCGCTCCTATTTAATTTGTATCTCCGGCCACTGATTCAATCCCTCCTCAAATGGGACATCACAACTTTTAATTATGCTGATGATTTGCAGCTTGTTTTCTCACTCAATTCCCCTCTGGCCATTAACACGTTCCATGCTGTAATGATTCACATACAACTCTGGATGGACCAGAACCAATTAAAACTCAACCCAGGAAAAACTGAGCTTCTCCTTCCCGGCCTCAGCCATATTCACTGGGGCCCTCAGTTCTGGCCGTCGGAGCTTGGTTCCCCCCCCACCCCAGCTAAAACAATAAAAAGTCTGGGTGTAATTATTGACACCGAACTTACCCTCAAAGCCCAAGTCGGAGCGGTAATCTCATCATGTATGTTTCAGCTTCGAAGGATTCGCAAAGTTCGTCACTTCCTTCCCCCTGCGGCACTCACCCAATCTGTTACTTCACTGGTACTTTCACGTCTTGATTTTTCAAACTCTATTTACCACGGCCTTCCACTTTATCTGCTAAATCGCCTCCAGGTCGTCCAAAACCAGGCAGCTCGCCTGATCCTTGGACTACCTCGCTGGCAATCCGCTAAACCTCTGCTTTATAGCCTTCACTGGCTCCCTGTGAATCAAAGGGTCGCCTTTAAGGTGGCTTGCCTCTCTTTCAAATGTCTTCACTGCCCTAGTCCTGGGTTTCTCAAGTCCCTCATCTGCCCCTATCGCCCTACACTTAATCTACGTTCTGCCCGTAATGACCTACTAATCACCCCAAAAAATAAAACCAAGAAATTCGGTGGCCGCCGTTTCTCTTATTTAGCCCCTACTCTCTGGAATTCCCTCCCCCTGTCCATTAAATCCTCCCTCTCTCTTCTCTCCTTCAGGAAACTCTTAAAGACCCATTTGTTCCCACCCTTGTGTTAGGTTCTGTGTATTTCCGTCTCCTTCACCTGTCTAGCAGCGCCAGGAAGCTTCGGCGTCAGTGCGCTTTATAAATAGCACTTAATTAAAAAAAAAAACAAAAAAAAACCTGTTCTCCTAAGTCCAGACTCTAATAAACCTTTCATACTACAAACAGAAGCCTCCGATCATGGCTTAGGAGTGGTATTATCCCAAATATATTCACATTGACAGGAGGGGCCCATAATTTATATCAGTCGAAAACAATTTCCCAGAGAAAGCAAATATGCTGTAATAGAGAAGGAAGCTCTAGCTATAAAATGGGCAATTGAATCACTATGGTACCATCTCGATGGCAGGGAAATCACCTTGTTCATGGACCATGCCCCTTTGGAATGACTCTCTAAAAACAAAGGACATAATGATTGAGTCCTGCGTTGGTCCTTAGCCCTTCAACCTTTTCAGTTTACCACCCACCATAGAAAAGGTTGAGATCAAACTAATGCTGATTATTTGTCTAGTGATCCTATAGGCTCTCGTCTTGCAAGCAAGAAAGTTAGGGAAGGGGGATGTGAGGGAAGGTCGAGCCTCAAACCTAAGCACCTACCTGATGTCGCCCTCCCCGGCACACAGGCCGAGCGATGGCGTGAGAGGGAAGAGAGAGGCAACCAAAGATTAAACCTTTGAACTCTCCTGTGCAGGCCAACAGCGAGCTCGCCCAACAGGAGAACCAATCAGCTGTCTAGGATGGCCCAGAAAAGAAGGGCCCACACGAAGAAGGGGGGCCAAACAAAGACAAGGGAGGAAGTTGTGGAGACCCGGAAGACGCCATACGTGGAGACCCAGAAGATGCCATAACAAGACCCCAAGAAGGAACCCGAATGCCGAAAGCGGAAGAAGAAAAGGAGTTTGCATACAGCCGAAGAAAAACCAAAGGTGGTGATGGACGGAGCGTTGACAATACAAACACTCACCCCCAGTCAACTGATCTGGGTTTACTCCATCACCGTTCTTTAGCTCACTCTGCCACCCCAGTTCAGACACAGTTGATGGACAGAATGTAGAACAATGTCATACATTCACCCCAGTACAAGGATCTGGGTCTAATCCATCGTTTTTTTTGCACTCCACACCACCCTGGGTTAGACACTGGCTATATGCAAATCAGCTCTGACCCTGTGCCTCATGGGAGCAGTCCAGCCCGAACTGCCAAGCCATGTCTTCCCTGGACCGGAATCAAGCTTCCCAGGACCGGTTTCTGGCATTACAGCCGTCTTCAGCCGGGCTTGCTTGACTCCAGTGGCAAAGTGAGCAAGGGACTCACGTCTGAGCATACCCTGCCAACTTAGGGCGAACAAAGAAAAACCAAAGGTGGTGATGGACGTCCATCATTTCCTTTGGTTTTTGTTTGCATACAGCCCTCAGACTGGAGACGGTGACACTGAGGGCGACACTCCAGGAGACTGTAGCGAAGAATGGTGGACGCCGCCAGGAGAATCCTGTGTGCCGCCGCAACTCTGGTGAGTTGTGGGCTCTGCAGTGAGTGACCGGGGGGGGGAGGAGGGAGCGGGACTCTGTTTGATAGAGAAGAGGGGAAGGGATAGAAAGGAAACGCACAGAAGACACTATTACCTTTCCCAGGCACAAGTGCCAGAAAATGTAGCCTTGTACTGGGACACCATACTACCTTATCTCCACTGTACCCTTTTTGGGTTATTTTTCTCTTTTAACTCTTCCTCTGACTCTTGTGTGCTGGGCTGATCTGAATGTTATTGCCGGATTGGCAATACGTATAGAATGTGAATCAAATACCAAGAAATTGCAACCTATGCCAAACACATAGGAGTGCCAACTTGAACCCTCAGTGTATTATATGTTCCATATATTTGGGCTTAAGAAGGAACTGATTTTTTCTTTTTTTCTTCTTATCATTTTTTTGTCTTCTTTTTATGAGGGCTAGGTATTCTCCCATGAAAAGGTATAAAGTAAGGAAAATCCTAGGATAACACCTCCTTTAGTCTTTCCACTCTCTTTTCTACCTCACTCACAACAAAATCAGTCCTGGCTCACCTCTTCTCTTGGTGTGGTTGAGGTCTTTCCCAATAAACAGAGAAGGAAGTCCAAAATACTTACAGCCCTCTCTCCTTTCTTTTGTGCCTCCTGGGGATATGTCCTTCTCATCTGTGGTACATCCTGTGAAAGAAGAAGAAGAAATAAGTCATCACCGCAATAAAGCATCACTGCAACAAAGAAGAAAAAAACAGTTCAAAGATGATACAATCCTGTCCTATTATTATACTGTTCAATAAACAAGTCAAAATTGAGAATCTCATCAGTACTCCTAGATTCTGCTTCTGCCCATTTCTCTGACAAAAAGCGACAATATATGGTAAAGTTAAACAGTTGAGTAAAAATTGCTCTCTCTTAAAAAATATTTCCTAAGAATAGTCTATTTGATATGGGTCTTTAGTTTGTTGGGTAAGATTGGTCGAGCTTTTTGAGAAGAAATCTAATGTAGGAGGTTTTTAGCTCAGGTAGGAATAAACCTAGGGGCATTTTTGCGAGGAACTTTTCCCGCCAATTTGTCATTTTTTTTCCGCATCGGCAGCTTTTTCTTTGCTCCATATTTGAAAAGTTACACATCTAGGCAAATGTATCACTTTTCATCGGGATGCGTATTTTCTTTTTTTTCATTGGAATTGGCTGCGCCGCATTGGAATTAAAATATGCAAGTTAGGCATTCCTTCGTAAAATACTCAGTCAAACTGATGCAGTGGCCTTTATGACTTTTTCCAAGAGTCGCACATCATTGGGAAGCAGGCTGCTGTGCTTGGGATGCGTCAACATTTCTACACCTCTAGAACCCAGGCCTAGGAATGACACATTGGCTATTGTAGAGGAAGTTGACAAGCTGAAGTGACTTGAACAGTGTAATCGGCATCAAGTAACATCTCGTCAACAGGTAAGTACACACACAAGGTAGGTAACACAATAAATCACACATTACACACTATTAATGAATTATGTCACACAAACATATGCATAGTGGTACACATAAGTATACTATGTCCACTTTTATGCGTGACATCCCAGACCAATGTAATAGATTGCAAGGTGAGTTTTTCACCTTTTGACACTCTATTACATTGGTCCCCGTACCGCAGGCAACTTGAGTCAGTGAAAACTAATGCATAACCTCTTTTTTGATGCATTGCTGTAGTTTTCTGACCAACTACAGCAATGCACCACTTTTGGGCCAGATGTCTTCTGGCGTACTTCCCATGGATACATCAGAATTTCTAACGCATCCTTGGGACTTTGCACCATGTAGCTCCATATTGTAAATACAGCGCATTCCTGCATCATAAGGATTTTTCACGCAGGTGCGAGAAATTTTGATGCATCGCTGCCTTAGCGCAGCGATACATAATTTCTTGTTAATATGCCCCCTGGTTCCAGGGACTCCTTGAGCAGGCATATGGCTACCTCCCCTGCACAGGCTGAGGAGGTATATCTTTAAGGACTTTGATGGTGCTGGGTCTGAAGGTAATCCTGATGGTCTGGCTGCAATGACAATATTAAAGAAATCTTTTTGTGACAGAGTATTGAAAATATGCATTGATGGATGACTATTGTTATTTCTTTCTATTGTGGTCAGGTCATGTGTTGTTGTGATGTTTTCCACGTTCTCCTTAAGGTATTTTTAAGTCTTTTTAATGTTTTAGATCAGTGCAGTGGAGATTTTGTCACAGATGTTTCATGATTGTGGCGTTTCTGTGTATTGGCACTCTGGATGGATTGCGGAATTCTGTTGCAATGTTATGGAGTTCTTTAGATGGCCCCTCCTATGCACTTGGAGTAATGGTGTCTTTTGGTGGATCTGATGTTTTTTTCTAGTCTCTGTTATAGTTTCACAGTGTGCTTTTGTCTGTGTCCTCACCTGATGTTGTCCATTTACTTTGTAGTATGTTGAGTTGCGTTTTCATTCTTTTGATACCATTAACCCATGTAATGTTTGTTTTGTGGTCAACCCTGGATGTAGTTTTTCTTATTATTTGTCCAGTGCCAAGGAGATCCTGTTGTGGAAGGTGTGTATATCTATCGGACACATGTTTACTGGGGTTCTTTCAAGGTGTGTGCTGAGTTGCTGGATGTCTAGTTTTTTTTCATTGATGTATGAGGGTATGTTGCTATTGGTTTTTGTTGTCTTCGAAGTGTTGTTATTCACAGGTGAAATGATCCTGAAAGTGATAATTTGTGGTTGCTCCAGGTCTTGGGAGGGATGTCTGTAACTGTTGCATGTCCTAAGGGTTCACATATGACACCTAGAGTGTGTCCTGTGCAGTGAGTTGGGCAGAAATGATCTGTTGGATTTAAAAGGCTTCAAGGTCGGTTGAGATAGTAATGTTGTGGTTAGATTCTTCCTGTCAAATCATATGTTAAGGTCTCCTAGAATGTATAGTTTGGTGTGGTCCAGAGGGATGTTACTTACTGTATCAACTGTGTTTGTCATAACTCATGCGTTTACAATGCATTCCTTTACAATGGAAGGTACATATATATTTAAGGCAAGTGAAACTCCTAATATATATATATATATTCACAGAAAAAACCATAGGTTATAGACCATATATAGTTAGGAATTAGCATTTACAAAACCTTGAAAATTCACTGAAAAAACCATAGGTTATAGACCATATATAGTTAGGAATTAGCATTTAGAAAACCTTATTTTACTCACACAAAACCATTGAAATTCCATATATAGTTAGTTGCACTAACTATATATCGCGCACCCGCAATCCACTGCTGATGATGTCACATATTACATCATTCATGACATGGTCAGTGACATCACTGATGACATCACTGATGACATCTCAAATGACATCACTGATGACAACATCCAGTGACTGTATGTTTCTGTAAAGTTAAAATATGTCTTAGATATTGAAGAATGAGTGGATGTATAAGTGTCTGGATGAAGGATTTAGTAGGTGCGTGACTGACTGTATGAGTGAGTGATTAAATGTGTCTCACTGAATGCATGGGTTAGTGACTAAACTGTCTTAATTTGTGCATCATTATGTCTGTTGTGATGTAAACTGCTGCATGTGTTGATCATTAGCTATACGAGAGGCTATATGTGTTATTAATTGGTTGCCCAAGTATTTCTATGGGAGATTGAGTTTGTGTGGGGGTGGCTGGAAGGTGTGTGACTCTGTGCATAGATGTGTGAGCAGTTTATTCACTAGGTGTATGAGTTCAAGAGTGCATGTGGAAACAGCTACATGGGCAGTTGACTGTGTGCATGAGTGTATTGATGAGTGAATGGATATCTCAATGCTACATGTCATAGTAAGTACATATGTAAAACACAGTACATGTGAGAGTTGGCATATATAAATAACTGTGCATGAGAGCCACTGAGTGAGTGGTTGTATCGATCATTGTGAACTTGTATCAGGGATTGTATAAGAGAGTAAATATGTGTTAGTATATGTTTCAATAAGTAAGGTGTGTATAACTGTATAGTTGAAGAAATGGAGGTGAGATTGTTTCTTTGCATGACTGACTGGGTGTGTGAGTAACTCCATGGATGAGTGGCAGTGTGTGAGTGTCTGTATACACTGAGTGTATCTAAGGTTATATTAGAGTCTGAAGAGGTTTATCGTATTAGCACAAGAATGATGCCAAATGAGACGTCATCAGTGATGTCATCAGTGATGTCATTTGAGATGTCATCAGTGATGTCATCAGTGATGTCACTGACCATGTCAGGAATGATGTAATATGTGACATCATCAGCAGTGGATTGCGGGTGCGCGATATATAGTTAGTGCAACTAACTATATATGGAATTTCAATGGTTTTGTGTGAGTAAAATAAGGTTTTCTAAATGCTAATTCCTAACTATATATGGTCTATAACCTATGGTTTTTTCAGTGAATTTTCAAGGTTTTGTAAATGCTAATTCCTAACTATAAATGGTCTATAACCTATGGTTTTTTCTGTGAATTTCATTGGTTTTTTAACAGCTAATATCTGTAGCTGTAAAATGTATTCTTCTTTAAATCCAAAAATATATTTTATATGTTTATGAATAATTTTTTTTTTAAATATTTTTTTTTCTTCGTTCCCGCTTCGCGAATCGGGAAGCTTCCCGTTAGCTGACCTTGATGCCGCGAAATAGACCGCGAGCCGGTAAACGTTTCTTTACCGCAAGTGCCGCGTTAGAAAACAACATCGTGACGCCTCCCGTCCGCATGACGTTTCACATTGTCGCGTGATACGTCATATGACGTGCTACGTTAGCGAACTGGTACGCGAAGCGAGTCGCAAAGCGCAGGTTTCTGGAAGCAAACCGGGAGGCCCTGCAAAGCGCTTAACGTAAACACAGCAAGTCATGTGACTTGGTAATAACACTTTTCATTGGTTCATTTCACTTTTGGTTTCCTAATGATGTAAGACTAGGTCATATAATCTAAAATGAACACTTTTGATTGGTTGAGAACTTTTGTTTTTCCCAAATGATGAAAATCCCTCCTTCTTTCCTCACTCTGACTTTCATCATTGTGAGAGAAAGACCCTTTGTGATCACTGAGCAATGGCTTCTTTAGTAGCTTCAGCTGGTGCTTCCCCACCACCTCCACCACATCCAAGGAAGAGTGGACCACCTGCTCAAGTTGTAATTCAACAAGAAGAAGAAGAAGAGGAACAGGAGGACGAGCACGAAGAGAGGCAGTTTTTGCCTGAGCAGCCCAGGACGTCTCACCGGAAAGAAAACTTCATTTGGCAATTTTTTAAAATTCCCAAAGGTCAGAAAAAAGTAAATGCAAGATACGTAACTTGCCTTATATGTCAAGATAGACTGTCCAGAGGGACCGACAAAAAATACAGTTTCGGAAACTACACAATGCATCGCCATATGACTAGGTGGCATCCTAACAACTACAGTGCTGCACAGTTTCGGAACGACCTAGATAATCTCCCTATTATGGCCAGAAGATCTGTTGTACCGGAAGTAACGGGACCAGAGGGCAGGGAGATGGTGCCAAATATACAAATGAGATTTGGTGATGTAAAACACATCTGCGCATTTTGCGATGGATTCATTTCCTACGGAGAAAAAAGCATCACTCTGATCAACAGAGCTATTGACTATCATATGCAAGTTTGTCCGAAACTCCCAAAATAATAAATACTTCTTTTTTTTGTTTTGTTGCTCCTGTTGAGCCCTTTACAATGAATCGTTTTCATTGCCCCCTCCAAGAAAAACCCAAAAAAATATAAAACTGTTCCGAAAAATTCAAAAACAGTAAAAAAATGTTCAGAAAAATAAAAAAAAAAGTTCTTTTCAGAACTACCTCCCCGTTATTAAAAAATTGGTACAATATTTGGAACTGTGCCAACCTCTATTTCTCTTAGTTCGCTTCCTAGTTCGCTCGCTGGTACGCGAACCGGAAGCGAACCAAAAACAGTAAGTATAAGGGAAGGAAACAGACACTTATGTTAAAAGAAACACAGCTATAAGGGAGTAAACTAGAGATACCATTACCCGTAATCCACTGCTGATGATGTCACATATTACATCATTCATGACATGCTCAGTGACATCATCAGCAGAGGATTGCGGGTTTTTTGGCAACATGCCTTATCCACGGTTTAATAACGCTGCCTTTTGCTTTATATAAGTTTTCAAATTGTATGAAATATATACCAATAGGTCGTTATGAACCTTTAGGTAGTGCTTTTCTTCATGAGGTCTGGTCGCTTCCATACACATACAGATGTTTCAAAGATGATCAAGAAGTTTATCTGAATGGAGAGGAATGCACTGAGACGCCAGATCATTCACTAATGTGTAGGCACATACAGTTACACGGTTCATGCAACAAACACCGACCAAATATGGCTTGCGTGTTGCAAGGCACGCCAGTTCCTGCTATCATCCCCACGTTCAAGTTGTTGGAAAATGGTAGTTATTTGATGCTCAATAATGAAGATTGTTCTGAGTTAATTAAAAGTATTCCTTTTATCGTAACAGTAAGTGAACGGGTTATTTGCTGCAGAAATGTTCTATTTCCTCCCACACATGAACATAGGGAGTTTTCAATCTGGCCACAAATACCAACCTTGGGACACGTTTCAACGGCATGGCAAGAATAAGAGCTCTTTTGTCTCAGAGAGAGGTGGCCTTGAGTTCGGCCCGTGAAACTTTCGTACTTCACATAGCGAACACCCATACAGAGGTGCACACCCTTTTCAATTAAGATTTGCCTTTCAATTTCAGCAACATGTTTCCGACTATCTTTAACGCATCCTCCACAAAGTCCCTGGCACACTTTTTTAAAGTTGTTACCAGTGGTCTCGTGACTTCATTTGAGAAAATCTTTGGAGTCATCCCTGCTTCCTTTCATTGTATTTTCTGCACTCTGGTTCGTAAATTGGCATTTTTACTTGCATTACCAGCGGACGCTCTTGTGCTTTTTTACATTTTTAAATATGGATGTCCCTCCTATGCAACCTCCGACCCTGCAGCTGCTGACACTGTTCCGCAATCGCATGCTAGAATATTATGGCACAATGCCGTTGGCGATATTAAGCACGGCATATGGATTATCTTTTCGGTTCTCCTACTTCACCTGTGTCCAGCCTGTATTTCACTGCCTGACCTGTGATTTCGATTGGGCCATTGATTTGTGTCTCTGCGGACCAGTTTCTCCTGACGTCGACTTTAATCAGCTGATGACTCCTATCATTACTCACGAGTTGGTTTGTCCTGGCGAAAGGATTATGGCTGTGGCATTGATGCATGGACTACTTGGTCCCTGGAATTTACTGGCGGCAGCACAGTCTTTCTTGGAACAGAGCTTTCTTGAAAACCCACCGAGCTGTCCTCTGATGGTGATAGAGGATCCGGTGCTGGGAGAGCACGTATGTTCTTTTCCGCTTTTAAATTGGATGGCTGAACTGTTTTCGGATGAAGACGGTGACTTCCTATTGGAGGCTGTTGCAGCTTATTTTGCATACACAGTTATGTCATAGACCTTTTTCATGTTTGATATGCTGAGTACTAGCATTTCATTGACAATTCATTGACTTATTTGTCAAGTTTTTATTATTTACCTTGCCTATTGGCTTAAGACTCGATAAAGTACTTGGCTGTTTTATTTTTCTTTAGCATTAAATTTTCCTAGTTTTTAATGCTTTACCTTGCGGACCGTCCACATATAAACTTGCAATCTGCTCTCATGAGATGGCACTTCTATTATCTTATTCAGTTCGTTTCCGGATCATGAGGAGGTGTCATCTAGGTCCTGGATATCTTTACACCGTGTTAAGTTAGCATGGGCTCATTACCGGTTTAAACGCCATTTTTCCTTTTTTGCAACTTCTGCACACGACACTTAGTTGTTGCTTTAGCTTTCCACCTAGTAGTTCATCGTGGTTTACATGAGAATAATATGTTATTGGTCTACTATCTGCTTTACTTGTTAAACTATATCTGTACAGCGAGTGCTAAAGTTTCAAGAACAACACGATACAGAATTGTTATGAGGTCTGATCTCCACGACTTCATACTCATAACATAAGTGCAACTTCTGCCAATTCTGGGCATGAGGCGGGTTTTATATTGCTTTGCCGAACACACATACACAACAGTTGATGCGGTTCACATGAAGAGAGAGCTGGTGTATGCTGATGTGATTCCTTCAAATCTAAGACACTAAAGTATGGGCACGCCCTAAACCAACACAAAGAGACCTTCTTAGCAAATAATATAATATGTGTATTAGGGAGGGTGAGATATAAGCAGCCGCGGGCCGTGCAGGGAGTTACGATGGGGCAGGGAGGCGGGGAGGGGGAGAAGCAGGGTGGAGCCCTCTCTACCTTGCCCCTCCCCCTCCCCGCCTCCCTGCCCCACCGTAACTCCCTCCACGGCCCGCGGCTGCTTATAAGTGTTGCTAACTCTTATTCATTTACAGCATGTTAACATACTGTCACCATTCGCTTTTTATGTACTAGTAACTATGCTGGTAATTTTGCTACTGATAATATGTGTACTTGTATTCTCCACCCTGCTTCTCCCCCTCCCCGCCTCCCTGCCTCACCGTAACTCCCTCCACGGCCCGCGGCTGCTTATAAGTGTTGCTAACTCTTATTCATTTACAGCATGTTAACATACTATCACCATTCACTTTTTATGTACTAGTAACTATGCTGGTAATTTTGCTACTGATAATATGTGTACTTTTATTATCTAAGGTACTACGCCTGAGAAGACGGCATTAGTAAATAAACATTTCAAATACACATCTGTTCTTCTTAACTCCATGTTCTGGTTTCTAAGAAATCTATAACGACCGACTGTTCATGAGTTCCACGTATCCTGAGGTACTATAAGTTCATATTCTGGATTGTCTAAACATTGAGAGTTTGTTATATCCAATGTGACACTGTACCTAGCTTGCTAAGGAGTTTTTGATTACTAACGTGAGTTTTGGGACACCCTAATTCGCCGAGGTTCCAATCCTCTGTCCACAGTTCTGTGTGAGAACAGAAACCCTGCGACAGGGGCACCCCCGACCCTTGCTGGAGCTTCATCACACTTGCGATACAACTCCAGCAATGCGCCACCTTTACGGCACAGATACATCACGCATCTGTGCTGTTTTTGCCCCATGATGCGCCGCATTGTAAATGCAGCACACCATAGGTGACGGAACAGCGGCACAAAATGACTAACACATCCCTGGAGATGCGCCAGTCATCATAAATGTATCCCTATGCTTCTTATCTTGTTAGAGATGAACCGCCATATGTATCATCAAAGTTATTTGCATTTCCTAAATAGCGAACTTTAAGGAATAAATAGCGATTCTTTACCATTCCTAGTTTGCGATGAGCTATTTGCTAATTAGCCGAATGTAGCCCAATGAAGCCCAATGTAGCCCAATGTAGCCCAAAGATGGCCGCCAGACACACAAAAAAACAAATGTAGCCCAAATATCAGCCAGATGTAGCCCAACTATAGCCCAGTGACAGAATGACCAATCAGCTTCGCAAACCTCCGTTACGCGAAGCGGAGCGCTGTTACAGATATATATCTTTTTTTGAACGTTAATTTCTCAAAATCCACTGGAGCACATATATTGAGACCTAGCAAAGGCACATCGGGCTACCAGTCCCTAATATTTTGCCAAGTTTCGTGCAAATCCATTCAGCCGTTCAATTATTATTATTATTTTTTTTTTTTGCCCCGCGGGGCCCTTTTAAAACCTCCACATCAAACCTAGGGGGTCAGCGAGGATCTACTATGCCCCCTTATAGTTATTTCCCCCTTTGTTTTGACCTCCTCTTGTCTCTCGATCCTACCGAGAGACAAGATGGCGGCCGCTACGGACTGTTTGGAATGTTGACAGACGCCGGAGAACCAATCAGCTTCGCTTCACAAAGCTCCGTTGCGCGAAAAGTCCGCGAACCAGTGCGCTGCCCGGTCCGCTGTTACAGATATATATCTTTTTTTAAACGTTAATTTCTCAAAATCCACTGGAGCACATATATTGAGACCTACAAAAGGCACATCGGGCTACCAGTCCCTACAATTTTGCCAAGTTTCGTGCAAATCCATTCAGCCGTTCGGGCTAAAAGTGAGGCCAACCGCCCTATGGAAAACTCAATGTTAAAAACACGTTTTGGGACCCCCCTTTTTTCTCAGCCCCCACTGGACGAACCCCCCTTAAATTTTCAAGGGCTGCTCAGAAACAAAATGTGCCATTTTCCTGAAAATTTCAGCCAATTCCGTCCACAAACGCCAAAGTTATTAGACATAGAATTTTCAAAAAACCCATAGAGAAAAAATCCTAACTATATATACCTACTGGCGACCGCCAGTAGGTAATATACATATATATATATATATATATATATATATATATATATGAACCCAATCCTGTGTTCACAATCCTTTCGAAAAACAGGCACCGACTCCGTGGGATTCAAATCAAGGCTCTTTATTTGCAAGAAAAAACGATCAGACGCGTTTCGGCGGACAGGTCCACCTTGCTCACTACATCTGAGTTCACCAAGTGCATGTACAACATTTATAGTGCCTACTGATAACCCATTGGGTCATTCTGAAACGACAAAACTGACTTGTGACACAGTGATAGACATGGAAGATAATTTCGTTTTTTTGCAGAGTCATGTATTAACAAAATAAAGCAAAAAGTATATAGTGCACTTATTTACGTTTTAAATCATTTTCGGTTTCAAAGATACTCTATTGAAATAAATTAAAACAGTTTGTGCATGTTTTCACATTAAACAGAGAACAGACAGAGTGAAGAGTCACTGGGCTATGTGGCAGTGGACATGAAAGAAAGATTGCGCTCTCTATATAGGCTGTCAGCGCATGACCACTCTGTAATTTTCCACCCGCATTGATGGTTGTGCTTCGCGTTTAGACAGGAAGGTAAGAGAGTCTGTGTATCTGTTTGACAACTGCGAGGATTTAGCTGAGAGCATGTTTTGAAAACAATATCACACAAATCTTTTGTCGAACACAAATGCACTGAGTCCATGTATACTTTAATCAGTTTTTTTAGTTTTTTTACTTTCCACGGGGGAGACGGAGAGGCGGGAAGATTGGGGCTGGTTGTTTAAACCGGGTTGCCACAATCGTAAACCAAGGTGAATAAGGGTTCAGGGTTTATGTGTTTATCTGCAGGGATTGCTTGAATGCTAGATAAAATTAGCCAAGTAAACACAAATCCGTGTTATTGTTATGCTTAAAGCAGGTGTTTGCTAGCTTCTAGTGCCATAAAAGCATTGCTCGTTGTCCGTGACATTCCGAGACACATGTTTATCTTGTAAGTGACAAGTTCAAAAACAAACAGCATGGTACGCCAAAGAGACATTAGTGTGTGATGGCAAAATACCGTACATAAGTCTTATTCATGATTGGTACATAATGTGAACAGTGACAAGCATAAGATGCCGTTTTTTTTCCCCATAGTGTGTAGGCACATGAGATACAATCTTATAGCATTCATGAGAAATGATTTCAATAAATGGTTATTAAACCGAAAACAATTCTGCCCAAGTGGGCAAGATAACCATCGGGAAATAGCGTCATAAGTATCACCTGAGCCGGAGTGAGACATAGCATCTTGTGCCTTTGGGTATTTTACTGCTTACCCTCTCCCATTGTTAAGTAATATGAAAGAAATAAACAAACTGGTCCCATTAGTTTCTGCGGGGAAGGGGTTCTGTGATTTAACCTATGAGAAACCAATGACATGTGATCTCAATCAAGCACAATCTGTGTCATAGTTAAAGTCCTATCTGTTGGATTTAAAAGGCTTCAAGGTCGGTTGAGATAGTAATGTTGTGGCTAGATTCTTCCTGTCAAATCATATGTTAAGGTCTCCTAGAATGTATAGCTTGGTGTGGTCCAGAGGGATGTTACTTACTGTATCAACTGTGTTTGTCATAACTCATGCGTTTACAATGCATTCCTTTACAATGGAAGGTACATATATATTTAAGGCAAGTGAAACTCCTAATATATATATATATATATATATATATTACCTACTGGCGGTCGCCAGTAGGTATATATAGTTAGGATTTTTTCCCTATGGGATTTTTGAAAATTCTATGTCTAATAACTTTGGCGTTTGTGGACGGAATTGGCTGAAATTTTCTGGAAAATGGAACATTTTGTTTCTGAGCAGCCACTGGAAATTTGGGGGGAGTTGGTCCAGGGGGGGCCGAGAAAAAAGGGGGGTCCCAAAACGTGTTTTTAACATTGAGTTTTCCATAGGGCGGTTAGCCTCACTTTTAGCCCGAACGGCTGAATGGATTTGCACGAAACTTGGCAAAATTGTAGGGACTGGTAGCCCGATGTGCCTTTTGTAGGTCTTAATATATGTGCTGCAGTGGATTTTGAGAAAATAACGTTCAAAAAAAGATATATATCTGTAAGCGCGGACCAGGCAGCGCCCCGGTACGCGTACTTGACGCGTAACGGAACTTCGCGTAGCGAAGTTGATTGGCTCTGTGGTGTCTGTCAACATTCTAAACAGTCCGGAGCGGCCGCCATCTTGTCTCTCGGTAGGATCGAGAGACAAGAGGAGGTCAAAAGCGAAGGGGCAAATGACCGTAAGGGGGCATAGTAGATACTCCCTGACCCCCTAGGTTTGATGTGGAGGCTTTAAAGGGGCCCCGCTAAGCAAAAAAAAAAAAAAATTTTTTTTGTTTTTTTTCGTGGTTAGCGCCCGGTACGCGAACCGGGAAGCGTACTGGGGAGCGTATCACAATAAAAAATGAATGATAGACTTTTCAAATGCTGTATGTTAATTGATTGTTGGTTTTGTTGATTATTTTTTTTTTTTTTAATTTTTTTTATTGTGTTTCATAATTTATTAAACTTTCTAACATTTCATTGTCAGAAATTTCATAATCATGGAATATAGATTGTAGTCTCTGAGGTTGTAAAATGTCCTCATTTGCAAGGAGGTTATCTACTGCTTGCACACATTGCAGTAGTTCTTGGTCCCATGTTTCATCCATAAATTCAATCTCATTTGGATCAATGATTTCTGTGTTGGACTCTGGAAGGACAATTTCAAATGAAATGTTTTGTTCACTTTCCATTTTTCCTGAAATTTGCATAAAAAAAATATATATTAGTAGAGGTAGGGCACTGTTGGGATTAATTTTAGATAGGCAGTTTTTATCAGAGAATTTATCTTTGGGCAGTGTATAGTATCAGAGTGGAAGTAGGAATATAAAAAAGTGTATCTAAATTTATAAGTACTACAGAGGGATAGTATATAACTAACAGAAAAAGTTTGCCATATTAACTTAAAGTGCTTTAATATGTTTTTTTATATATAAGGAGTAAACTAACGATACTGTTACCTACAATCCACTGCTGTTGATGTTACTGACCATGTCATGAATGATGTAATATGTGAAATCATCAACAGTGGATTGTAGGTAACAGTATCCTTAGTTTACTCCCTAGAGCTGTCTTTCTTTTAACATAACTGTGTATTTCCTTCCCTTATAGTTACTGTTCTTTTTTAAAAAATATTTTTTTGGTTAGCTTCCGGTACGCGTACCGGGTAGCGCTCCGGGAGCGAACTAAGAGAAATACAGGTTGGCAGAGTTCCAAATATTCTACCAATTTTTTTATAATGGGGAGTTAGTTCTGAAAAGAACTTTTTTTTTTATGTTTTTGTTGTTTTATATTTTTTTTAGTATTTTTTGAACATTTTTTTACTTTTTTTGTATTTTCTGAACGTTTTTAAAATTTTTTTGGTTTTTTTGGGGGGGGGGGGAAACAAAAACGATCCATTATAAAGGGCTCAACAGGAGCAAAAAAAAAAAAAGAATTTATTTTTTGGTGCGTTTTGTGCAAACATTAATATGATTTTGAATTGCTCGCAAAATCAAAGTGATGCTACTTTCTCTGTAGCAGATGAAAGCGCCACATTCCACGCACACTTGTTTTACGTGCCCAAACAACATTTGGATGTTTGCAATCACCTCCCTCGCCTCTGGTCCCGACACCTCTGGAACCACCGATCTTCTTGCCATTTGGAGGGGATTTTGTTGTTGGTCACGTAGCTGGGCAGCACTATAGTTATTTGGGTGCCACCTACTCATATGCCGATGCATAGTATGATTGCCATAACTATATTTTTTATCAGTGCCCCTTGACAATCTGTCACCGCATATGCGGCAAAACACGTAACGAGCATTCACTTTCTTTTGCCCCTCAGGAATTCTGTAGAATTGCCAGATATAATTCTCCTGTCGATTGTACCTCCTGGGCTCCTCTGGCAAAAACTCATGCTCTTCCTCCTCTTCCTCCTCTTCCTGTTCTTCCTCTTCTTGCAGAATTACTTCTGCAGGTGGTCCTCTCTTTCTTGGATTTGGTGGAGGTGGTGGGCTAGCACCAGCTGAAGCTACTAATGAAGCCATCACAAAGTCTCAATAAAGGGTCTTTCTCTCACCAAGATGAAAGTCAGAGTGATGAAAGAAGGAGGGGTTTTCATCATTTGGGAAAAACAAAAGTTCTAAACCAATGAAAAGTGTCCATTTTAGATCACATGACCTTGTATTACATCATTAGGAAACCAAAAGTGAAATGAACCAATGAAAAGTGTTATTATCGAGTCACATGACCTGCTATGTTTACATTACGCGGTCGGCGCCGCGCCGCGGATCGCTTCCGGTTCGCGTACCGCTGCGCTTCCGGGTACGCGAACGTAGCACGTAATATGACGTATTACGCGAGAACGCGAAACGTCATGCTGACGCGAAGCGTCGCGATGTTGTTTTGTAACGCGAGAGGTGCGCTAAAGGAACGTTTACCAGTTCGCGTACCGGGTCGCGCCTCCGGATTGAGCTAACGGGAAGCTAACCGGTACGCGTACTGGGAGCGAAACAAAAAAAAATAAAAAAAAATTTGTATAAAAAACATGTAAAAAATATTTTTCTTTTTAAAGAATAATACATTGTAAAGGTTTTGATATTAGCTATTAAAAAACCAATGAAATTCACTGAAAAAACCATAGGTTATAGACCATATATAGTTAGGAATTAGCATTTACAAAACCTTAAAAATTCACTGAAAAAACCATAGGTTATAGACCATATATAGTTAGGGATTAGCATTTAAAAAACCTTATTTTACTCACACAAAACCATTGAAATTCCATATATAGTTAGTTGTACTAACTATATATCACGCACCCGCAATCCACTGCTGATGATGTCACATATTACATCATTCATGACATGGTCAGTGACATCACTGATGACATCACTGATGACATCTCAAATGACATCACTGATGACATCACTGATGACATCTCAAATGACATCACTGATGACATCACTGATGACATCTCAAATGACATTACTGATGACATCACTGTTGTGATAATACGATGAACCTCTTCAGACTCTAATATAACCTTAGATACACTCAGTGTAAACACAGACTCACAGATTGTCACTCATCCATGAAGTTACACACACACCTAGACAGTCATGCAAACAATCAATCACACCTCCATTTCCTTAACTATACAGTTAAACACACCTTACTTACTTATTCAAACAAATACTAAAACATATTTACTCACTTATACAATCCTGGATACAAGTTCACAATGATCCATACAGCCACTCACACATTCACTGGCTCTTATGCACAGTTATTTATATATGTCAACTCTCACATGTACTGTATTTTACATATGTACTTAATTTGACATGTAGCACTGAGATATCTATTCACTCACCAATACAGTCATGCACACAGTCAACTGCCCATACAGCTGTTTCCAACATGCACTTTTGAACCCATACATCTATGCACAGAGTCATACACTTCCCAGCCACTCACACACACACTCAGTCTCCTATACAAATGCTTGGGCAACCAATCAATAACCTATATAGTTACTCATATAGCTACTGATCAACACATGCAGCAGTTTACAGAACAACAGACATAATGATGCACAAATTAAGACAGTTTAGTCACTAACCCATGCACTCAGTGAGACACATTTAATCACTCACTCATACAGTCAGTCACGCACCTACTAAATCCTTCATCCAGACACTTCTACATCTACTCATTCTTCAATATGTAAAACATATTTAAACTTTACAGAAACACACAGTCACTGGATGATGTCATCAGTGATGTCATCAGTGATGTCATTTGAGATGTCATCAGTGATGTCATCAGTGATGTCACTGACCATGTCATGAATGATGTAATATGTGACATCATCAGCAGTGGATTGCGGGTGCGTGATATATAGTTAGTACAACTAACTATATATGGAATTTCAATGGTTTTGTGTGAGTAAAATAAGGTTTTTTAAATGCTAATCCCTAACTATATATGGTCTATAACCTATGGTTTTTTCAGTGAATATATATATATATATATATATTACCTACTGGCGGTCGCCAGTAGGTATATATAGTTAGGATTTTTTCTCTATGGGATTTTTGAAAATTCTATGTCTAATAACTTTGGCGTTTGTGGACGTAATTGGCTGAAATTTTCAGGAAAATGGCACATTTTGTTTCTGAGCAGCCCCTGAAAATTTTGGGGGGGTTCGTCAAGGGGGGGCCGAGAAAAAAGGGGGGTCCCAAAACGCGTTTTTCCCATGTTAATTTCCATAGGGCGGTTGGCCTCACTTTTAGCCCGAACGGCTGAATGGATTTGCACGAAACTTGGCAAAATTGTAGGGACTGGTAGCCCGATGTGCCTTTTGTAGGTCTCAATATATGTGCTCCAGTGGATTTTGAGAAATTAACGTTTAAAAAAAGATATATATCTGTAACAGCGGACCGGGCAGCGCTCCAGGACGCGTACTTTTCGCGCAACGGAGCTTTGTGAAGCGAAGCTGATTGGTTCTCCGGCGTCTGTCAACATTCCAAACAGTCCGTAGCGGCCGCCATCTTGTCTCTCGGTAGGATCGAGAGACAAGAGGAGGCCAAAGCGAAGGGGCAAATGACCATAAGGGGGCATAGTACATTGTCGCTGACCCCCTAGGTTTGATGTGGAGGTTTTAAAAGGGCCCCGCGGGGCAAAAAAAAATAAAATAATAATAATCGAACGGCTGAATGGATTTGCACGAAACTTGGCAAAATTGTAGGGACTGGTAGCCCGATGTGCCTTTGCTAGGTCTCAATATATGTGCTCCAGTGGATTTTGAGAAATTAACGTTCAAAAAAAGATATATATCTGTAACAGCGCTCCGCTTCGCGTACTTTTCGCGTTACGGAGGTTTGCGAAGCTGATTGGTTTTTCGGCGTCTGTAAACATTCCAAACAGTCCGTAGCGGCCGCCATTTTGTCTCTCGGTAGGATCGAGAGACAAGAGGAGGCCAAAGCGAAGGGGCAAATGACCATAAGGGGGCATAGTAGATCGTCCCTGACCCCCTAGGTTTGATGTGGAGGCTTTGAAAGGGTCTCGCAGGGCAAAAAAATATATACCGTTTTTTTAGTTTTTTTGCGTGGAGTGCGCCCGATTCGCGAACCGGGAAGCGTTCTGGGGAGCGTACTTTCTTGAAAATTAGTGAAAAAACTTAGAGTAAAATAATAATTGTGAGTGATCAGATGTAGGGTAGCTCTGAGAAGAGCTTTTGGGTTTATGGTACATTTAGGTACTTATAAGTAGGTACCAATGCACAGTCTTAAATTCAGAGTGAAAAATCTGTTGCCCTCATCTGAGAAGTGAACTCCATCTCCTCTGTAGATATCTTGCATGTAGTAACGCAAGTTATTGTTGTACAGGGAGCCCATTCCATGGTCTCTCATGTAAGCTGAAACAGATTTGTTTACATGCTTCCTCGATTTCTCAATTTGTGGACAAAATTGGTTCGACCACCTCCATTTCTGTCTTTGGCATATATTTGAATATACCAAGGCAGTCTGAGGAAAAAGTGCCATCAATTGCTCAAAGGTGTCCTTTAAAAGCATTTCCAGACCTACCCCAGTCAAAGTGCCCAAATCATTACCTCCACAGTGCACAATTAACAGGTCAGGTTTTGGCAAATGCATAAAGGTTTTCACCAATGGTATCAATTGGTGACATTTTAATCCTCTGTGGCCAAACCACTTAATTTCCACATCTTGTAAATTGAGGTTAGGTAAATTCCTGTTTTCAGCGTACCTTTGAGCCCAATAGATGTAACTATGTCCAACAATCCAGACAGAAAACATGGTGATAGAAGGTTCTGCTGCAGTCAGATGAAGTGTGGCAATGAAATGGCAGTTGAAAAAATGAGAGTGTAAAATGAAAAAAACTGAGGAGTTTCTGTGTTAATGAAGCAGTAAGAGTGATTGGTGGATTTTGATTGCTGAAAACAGAAAGTTAGTGTGCATGGATGAGTTCGTTGAAAGATGTATTTTGAGTGGCGAAGAAAAAATCATTAAATGAAAGAATGCTCTGGATATGCAGGTGCACTGAGAGTTCAGAGTTCAATTGCAACATTGTTGTGTGAGAGGTCTTGCAAGAGGTGGTTGCTATGCAGAAAAAGCAGAGAGGGGGCAGAGGGTGGAAGGGTTTTGCTTTGAAAAAAAGTGAGGGAAGAGTTTTGATTGGGTGACATGAGAGATATGTGTGAGGAATTACAGCATTTCTGTGCTTTTGATAGCTGCAGACTCTGGAGTGCATACCTTTTGCTCTGCTGAAGACAAATTGGTGTGTTTCTGAGACTGTTTTGAAACTCAAAGTATTTGCTAAGGTGAGAAAAGATTTCTTTAATTTAGATAGAAAATAGTGTGCTTTAAGGAGAAAATTATGAAGAAAGTTGTGTTTTTCAAATGTTGCTTTGTCTCAAGTGTTTCACAAATAGATTTTGTTTCTTTGAGAAATTGTAATTGGAGAAAATGTGAAGTATTAGTACTGACAGGGCTTTTATGTGCATAGGAGCTGTGGAGTGTTTTCAAATTATGACTTGTAAATCGTTTTTGAGAAAAAGCAATGGTTTTAATATTGATGAGAAGGACATAATGGTGTCTGCTTCTTTATAAGGTAATTGAGAGTCTCTGATGTTATTTTTCCCATTTCAATGTAAGAAGTTTGTCTGTGGAGCAAATTGCTTGTAAATATGCTCCCACCTGTGCATGGCAAATTTAGATTTTGAATGTTTCCGTTACATAGGCATGTTAAAGGTGACTGAAACATGCTGCAAAGGCAATCAAAAAATGCTTTTATGTGTCTTAAGGACATTTTAAGTCATTTCCCCATGTGCAGTGTTTTCAAATTATGAGTTGAAAATCGTTTTTGAGGTAAAGGAATGTTTTCAAAATTTATGTGCGCCATATGACCCCAAATTTCTTTTTCAGGGGTGCAGCAGGGTGTTCTTGAGACACCCCTGCACCGTCGGAAAAATTCGTAATTTGCGATGAGGTAATTGCTAATCGCAAATTGCACCTTCATTCCTATGGGCCTCCTGCTGCATGGAAATGAATGGGTAATTTGTAATTAGCAAATAGGTCATCGCAAACTAGGAATGGTAAAGAATCGCTATTTATTCCTTAAAGTTCGCTATTTAGGAAATGCAAAAAACTTTGATGATACATATGGCGGTTCATCTCTAACAAGATAAGAAGCATAGGGATAGATTTATGTTGACTGGCGCATCACCAGGGATGTGTTAGTCATTCTGTGCCGCTGTTCCGTCACCTATGGTGTGCTGCATTTACAATGCGGCGCATCATGGGGCAAAAACAGCACAGATGCGTGACGTATTTGTGCCGTAAAGTTGGCGCATTGCTGGAGTTGTATCGCAAGTGTGATGAAGCTCCAGTAAGGCTGAGGGGTGCCCCTGTCGCAGGGTTTCTGTTCTCACACAGAACTGTGGACAGAGGATTGGAACCTCGGCGAATTAGGGTGTCCCAAAACTCACCTTAGTAATCAAAACCCCTTAGCAAGCTAGGTACAGTGTCACATTGGATATAACAAACTCTCAATGTTTAGACAATCCAGAATATGAACTTATAGTACCTCAGGATACGTGGAACTCATGAACAGTCGGTCGTTATATATTTCTTAGAAACCAGAACATGGAGTTAAGAAGAACACATGTGTATTTGAAATGTTTATTTACTAATGCCGTCTTCTCAGGCGTAGTATCTTAGATTATACAAGTACACATATTATCAGTAGCAAAATTACCAGCATAGTTACTAGTACATAAAAAGCGAATGGTGACAGTATGTTAACATGCTGTAAATGAATAAGAGTTAGCAACACTTATAAGCAGCCGCGGGCCGTGGAGGGAGTTACGGTGGGGCAGGGAGGCGGGGAGGGGGAGGGGCAGGGTGGAGAGGGCTTCACCCTGCCCCTCCCCCTCCCCGCCTCCCTGCCCCACCGTAACTCCCTCCACGGCCCGCGGCTGCTTATATCTCACCCTCCCTAATACACATAATATATTATTTGCTAAGAAGGTCTCTTTGTGTTGGTTTAGGACGTGCCGATACTTTAGTGTCTTAGATTTGAAGGAATCACATCAGCATACACCAGCTCTCTCTTCATGTGAACCGCATCAAGTGTTGTGTATGTGTGTTCGGCAAAGCAATATAAAACCCGCCTCATGCCCAGAATTGGGAGAAGCTGCACTTATGTTATGAGTATGAAGTCGTGGAGATCAGACCTCATAACAATTCTGTATCGTGTTGTTCTTGAAACTTCAGCACTCGCTGTACAGATATAGTTTAAGAAGTAAAGCAGATAGTAGAGCAATAACATATTATTCTCATGTAAATCACGATGAACTATTAGGTTGAAAGCTAAAGCAACAACTAAGTGTCGTGTGCAGAAGTTGCAAAAAAGGAAAAAATGGCGTTTAAACCGGTAATGAGTCCATGCTAACTTAACACGGTGTAAAGATATCCAGGACCTAGATGACACCTCCCCATGATCCGGAAACGAACTGAATAAGATAATAGAAGTGCCATCTCATGAGAGCAGATTGCAACTTTATATGTGGACGGTCCGCAAGGTAAAACATTAAAAACTAGGAAAATTTAATGCTAAAGAAAAATAAAACAGCCAAGTACTTTATCGAGTCTTAAGCCAATAGGCAAGCTAAATAATAAAAACTTGACAAATAAGTCAATGAATTGTCAATGAAATGCTAGTACTCAGCATATCAAACATGAAAAAGGTCTATGACATAACTGTGTATGCAAAATAAGCTGCAACAGCCTCCAATAGGAAGTCACCGTCTTCATCCGAAAAGAGTTCAGCCATCCAATTTAAAAGCGGAAAAGAACATAAGTGCTCTCCCAGCACCGGATCCTCTATCAACATCAGAGGACAGCTCGGTGGGTTTTCAAGAAAGCTCTGTTCCAAGAAAGACTGTGTTGCCGCCAGTAAATTCCAGGGACCAATTAGTCCATGCATCAATGCCACAGCCATAATCCTTTCGCCAAGACAAACCAACTCGTGAGTAATGATAGGAGTCATCAGCTGATTAAAGTCGACGTCAGGAGAAACCGGTCCGCAGAGACACAAATCAATGGCCCAATCGAAATCACAGGTCAGGCAGTGAAATACAGGCTGGACACAGGTGAAGTAGGAGAATCGAAAAGATAATCCATATGCCGTGCTTAATATCGCCAACGGCATTGTGCCATAATATTCTAGCATGCGATTGCGGAACAGTGTCAGCAGCTGCAGGGCGGGAGCTTGCACAGGAGGGACATCCATATTTAAAAATGTAAAAAAGCACAAGAGCGTGCGCTGGTAATGCAAGTAAAAATGGGAATCCACGAAGCAGAGTGGAAAAAATAGAATGAAAGAAAGCAGGGATGACTCCAAAGATTTTCTCAAATGAAGTCACGAGACCACTGGTAACAACTTTAAAAAAGTGCGCCAGGCCCTTTGTGGAGGACGCGTTAGAGATAGTCCGAACCATCTTGCTGAAATGGAAAGGCGAATCTGTATTTAAAAGGGTCTGCACCTCTGTACGGGTGTTCGCTATGTGAAGCACGAAAGTTTCACGGGCCGAACTCAAGGCCACCTCTCTCTGAGACAAAAGAGCTCTTATTCTTGCCATGCCGTTGAAATGTGCTCCCAAGGTTGGTATTTGTGGCCAGATTGAAAACTCCCTATGTTCCTGTGTGGGAGGAAATAGAACATTTCTGCAGCAAATAACCCGTTCATTTACTGTTACGATAAAATGAATACTTTTAATTAACCCAGAACAATCTTCATTATTGAGCATCAAATAACTACCATTTTCCAAGAACTTGAACGTGGGGATGATAGCAGGAACTGGTGTGCCTTGCAACACGCAAGCCATATTTGGTCGGTGTTTGTTGCATGAACCGTGTAACTGTATGTGCCTACACATTAGTGAATGATCTGGCGTCTCAGTGCATTCCTCTCCATTCAGATAAACTTCTTGATCATCTTTGAAACATCTGTATGTGTATGGAAGCGACCAGACCTCATGAAGAAAAGCACTACCTAAAGGTTCATAACGACCTATTGGTATATATTTCATACAATTTGAAAACTTATATAAAGCAAAAGGCAGCGTTATTAAACCGTGGATAAGGCACGTTGCCAAAAAACCCGCAATCCTCTGCTGATGATGTCACTGAGCATGTCATGAATGATGTAATAAGTGACATCATCAGCAGTGGATTACGGGTAATAGTATCTCTAGTTTACTCCCCTATAGCTGTCTTTCTTTTAACATAAGTGTCTGTTTCCTTCCCTTATACTTACTGGTTTTTTTTTTTTTTTTATGTTTTGGTTCACTTCCGGTTCGCGTACCGGCGAGCGAACTGGGAAGCGAACTACGAGAAATAGAGGTTGGCACAGTTCCAAATATTGTACCAATTTTTTAATAACGGGGAGGTAGTTCTGAAAAGAACTTTTTTTTTATTGTTTTTGTTGTTTTATATTTTTTTTATTATTTTTCTGAACATTTTTTTACTTTTTTTGAATTTTTCTGAACAGTTTTATATTTTTTTGGGTTTTTCTTGCAGGGGGCAATGAAAACGATTCATTGTAAAGGGCTCAACAGGAGCAACAAAACAAAAAAAAAGTATTTATTATTTGGGGCGTTTCGTACAAACTTGCATATGATAGTCAATAGCTCTGTTGATCAGAGGGATGCTTCTTTCTCCGGAGCAAATGAATCCATTGCAATGTACGCAGACGTGTTTTACTTCATGAAATCTCGTTTGAATATTTGGCACCATCTCCCTGCCCTCTGGTCCCGTTACTTCCGGTACAACAGATCTTCTGGCCATAATAGGGAGATTATCTAGGTCGTTACGAAACTGTGCAGCACTGTAGTTGTTAGGATGCCACCTAGTCATATGGCGATGCATTGTGTAGTTTCCGAAACTGTATTTTTTGTCGGTCCCTCTGGACAGTCTATCTTGACATATAAGGCAAGTTACGTATCTTGCATTTACTTTTTTCTGACCTTTGGGAATTTTAAAAAATTGCCAAATGAAGTTTTCTTTCCGGTGAGACGTCCTGGGCTCCTCGGGCAAAAAGTGCCTCTCTTCGTGCTCGTCGTCCTGTTCCTCTTCTTCCTCTTCTTGCTGAATTATAACTTGAGCAGGTGGTCCACTCTTCCTTGGATGTGGTGGAGGTGGTGGGGAAGCACCAGCTGAAGCTACTAAAGAAGCCATTCCTCACTGGTAACAAAGGGTCTTTCTCTCACAATGATGAAAGTCAGAGTGAGGAAAGAAGGAGGGATTTTCATCATTTGGGAAAAAAAATAGTTCTCAACCAATGAAAAGTGTTCATTTTAGATTATATGACCTGGTCTTACATCATTAGGAAACCAAAAGTGAAATGAACCAATGAAAAGTGTTATTACCAAGTCACATGACCTGCTGTGTTTACGTTAAGCGCTTTGCAGGGCCTCCCGGTTTGCTTCCAGAAACCTGTGCTTTGCGACTCGGTAAGCGTACCAGTTCGCTAACGTAGCACGTCATATGACGTATCACGCGACAACGCGAAACGTCATGCGGACGGGAGGCGTCACGATGTTGTTTTCTAACGCGGCAGTTGCGGTAAAGAAACGTTTACCGGCTCGCGGTCTATTTCGCGGCATCAAGGTCAGCTAACGGGAAGCTTCCCGATTCGCGAAGCGGGAACGAAGAAAAAAATATATTTTAAAAAAAAATTATTAATAAACATATAAAATATATTTTTGGATTTAAAGAAGAATACATTTTACAGCTACAGATATTTGCTGTTAAAAAACCAATGAAATTCACTGAAAAAACCATAGGTTATAGACCATATATAGTTAGGAATTAGCATTTACAAAACCTTGAAAATTCACTGAAAAAACCATAGGTTATAGACCATATATAGTTAGGAATTAGCATTTAAAAAACCTTATTTTACTCACACAAAACCATTGAAATTCCATATATAGTTAGTTGCACTAACTATATATCGCGCACCCGCAATCCACTGCTGATCATGTCACATATTACATCATTCATGACATGGTCAGTGACATCACTGATGACATCACTGATGACATCTCAAATGACATCACTGATGAGATCACTGATGACATCTCATTTGACATCAATGACCACATCACTGATGATATCATTCATGTGACAATACAATGCATCTCCTCACATTTTAATATAACCTCTGTTTCACCCAGTGTTAAATACAGAGTATAATTTTTGAAACCATTGACACACCAATACTAGTTACTACATACGTACTCACTGATTCCTACGTCTACACACACATTCACTCATTCACCCATACAATCATTCATACATACAATCACTCATCTTTACAACACTATCATATGCACTCATACACCTATACAGACACTCACACTCTGCAACTCATCCATGGAGTTACTCACACACCTAGTCAGTCCTGTAAAGAATCAATCACACTTCCATTTTCTTGTCTATACAGTTAAACATAGAGCACCTTACATTTTCAAACATATACTAACACATACTTACTTTCTTATACAATCATTGATACAAGTACACATTGATCTGCACAGAGTCACACACCTCCCAGCCAGCCACACACACACTCAGTCTCCCATACAAATACTTGGACAATCAATCAATAACCCATATAGTTAATCATATAGCTACTGATCAACACATGCAGCAGTTTACAGAACAACAGACATAATGATGCACAAATTAAGACAGTTTAGTCACTAACCCATGCACTCAGTGAGACACATTTAATCACTCACTCATACATTCAGTCATGCACCTACTAAATCCTTCGTCCAGACACTTATACATCTACTCATTCTTCAATATGTAAAACATATTTAAACTTTACAGAAACACACAGTCACTGGATGATGTCATCAGTGATCTCATCAGTGATGTCATTTGAGATGTCATCAGTGATGTCATCAGTGATGTCACTGACCATGTCATGAATGATGTAATATGTGACATGATCAGCAGTGGATTGCGGGTGCGCGATATATAGTTAGTGCAACTAACTATATATGGAATTTCAATGGCTTTGTGTGAGTAAAATAAGGTTTTTTAAATGCTAATTCCTAACTATATATGGTCTATAACCTATGGTTTTTTCAGTGAATTTTCAAGGTTTTGTAAATGCTAATTCCTAACTATATATGGTCTATAACCTATGGTTTTTTCAGTGAATATATATATATATATATATATAAAAAATATATATACAAGCAGTGATAACGACATAACAGCGTGCTCTCAGGTTGTAGTTTACAATCAGCAGGTCTTTATTCTAATGTTACGCGTTTCGAGAGACAGAACTCTCTTGCTCACACATTGGGCGCTTGTGACAAGGTGCAATACATAGTCGCCATTACTCTGCATAGAAAGAGGACTACACAGGTTACTTTTCGTCGCCATATTTGAATGTGTCTTTTTGTTGTATTAGTGTCATACAGCAAATGTGTTCCAAAGGTTACATATATAGATATTTCGTTTGTTTCCCCAAAACCCCTTCCCTTTTTTCTTTTCATCCTATTCTCTCATCCACCCTTAAATTCTAAAAACATTCTTATCACCCTATACCCTTATCCAATCATAAACCCTATAATCACCCTGACTATCCAATACCATTCTCCACCCATAAACCCTAAAACATCCTTACCGCCCTATACCCTCCCTTAAACCTTAAAAAAGACCTTACCACACTATACCCTATCCACCCCAAAACTCTAAATAAATACCCTTAACACGTAATACCCTTACCCACCCATAAGCCCTGAAATAATATTCCCAACCTTAAACCCTAAAAACACTCTTAACACCCTATACCCTTAGCCAACCCTAATACCTAAAACCACCATACTACCCAATACCCTTACCCACCCCTAAACCCTAAAACACCCTTCACACCCTATACCCACCCCATAATCCTAAAAACATCCTTACCACCCTATAACCTTATCCACCGCTAAACCCTAAAAATACATTTACCAACGCCTAAACCCCGAAAAAACCCTTCACACCCAATACCCTTAACTGCCCCTAAATCCTAAAAACACCTTTATGATCCAATACCCTTATTCACCTCAAAATTAAATTATAAATATGAACACACACCTTATGTATACTTACCTTTCATTGAAAAGGCATTGCATCGTAAAAGATGTGTGGTAAATGCATGTTGTCGTAAAGGCACCATTGTGAAGGCTGTCTCCCCTATCAAGGTGGACATGTTTTAAGTTGGCATTGCTGTGTGATGGTCTACAGTCAATGCAGAGGATCAATGACTGCCTTTCTACATATGGTCTGGATGTGCCCATTCATCTCTGTAAACTGGGACACAGTAGTAGAATGACTCCATCAGACAGTGGGATCACTGCCAAATAAAACTATAAAATAATGTCTAATAGGAGTCAAGCCTGTGAAAAAAGGCAAAAAAGGAAATATTGATACGTGACCCTAGGTAACATTCTAGCAAAAAGACAGAATGGTATCCATTGGGTTAGACTTAGAACCGAAATATGACCAGCATAAAAGAGACATGATAACGTGTCCCCTACTAGATGAACAGCATTCGAAACTCACTAGGAAATATGACAATTATATGAGGCCCTATGGGCAGAAATGTTGACTTGATAAAGTAGAGTTATATGTAGGTCTTTTAATATATAAATATGAATAATAAAAATCTAGTTTTAAACTTAACAAAACACTGAAATTCACCCGTCATACATAATTCACATAAGTATAACTTGCACTACTGTAATGCAACGCTCATCACTTCACATATTACGTCCCTGATGACATGGGAAATCTATGAAGGTTCAAGTTAAATCCAGTTATACTTTCTGACATCTGTCGGGTTCTTGTCTCCCTCTAGATTAGCACCATTCAGATTACCTTAAATTTCAGAGTTTTTGACTGCATTTGAAAGTTTAAAACCTGTCACCAGATTCTCCTTTATTTCTTATGTGACATATGTATGTTTTGAAAGTCTCATTTTGAGGGTTGTGAATGAACCTCTCAATGTACCTTACCTTTTTTTTCTTACATTCATCTAAATATATTCACTTTTTCTCTTCAAATTCATCACTGCCACTCTTCATTTTCTTCTCACACTGCTGTGCAGTCACCTTTTCCCACTGGTGAATTTGTATTGCTAACCTGCTTGTGGGGTGAGGTACCGAATGAGTGCCCACACCCACCTCTGCTCTGAGACCGAGAGAGGAATATCAGAGGAGAACTGATCATGTACAGCAGCACCAGAGACGTTTTAAGGCAGCGCCAAAATGGTCAATTACGGATGTATGACGGTACAACGCGTGGTATTACCACGCGTACCGTTTCAACGCGTCTTTTACAACGCAAGTCGTTACCACGACTTGCGCTGTAGGGGTGCTGGACTTAGGAATAGGTCAATGTACTATTCCAACACCAGCCTACGTACAGTAGGGAAGGTGTTGTAATAGTAAATCTACTTACTATTCCTTTTCTTAGAGCGCCCTCCAGCGCAAGTCGTGGTTACGACTTGCGTTGTAAAAGACGCGTCGTAACAGTACTGCGGGGTAACATCCGCTTTGTAAAGGATGTTCCCCGTCAATTACCAAGAGTCCCCGACTTCCAGAGGGGACCTGGAAAAGCTAACTTTTCCTACTGTTTTACCTCTGTCAATTTCTCTATTTCAGCCTTTACCGTAAAATTCTATATTGTTTGGCTTCACAGGTCTTAACTTAGCAGAAAATGGGTAATACAAATGAAAGTTGTTCAGAACAGTGGCTCCAAAATATTCTTCCATCAAACCAAAATCCTTCAGAGGACACTGAGCAGCACCTGAGAAGTTAGAGGCTTGTCATATTTCTCTGTGCAGCCTGCATACCACCTTCCTTTCGGCATTGCCCACAATCTATTGATCCCTGCAGATTAGGTCTCAGTGGGCAGCCACAGCAGTACCATTGGTGAGAGACACTGCGGGCCTGCTCCTCATTGCCAGTGTTGTGATGGGGATGGGCCTGCTTAAGTAACCATCACTATTTGCTTGAGATGCAGTGTCAGGATGTGGCTCATGTGCTTAGATCCCTTTTATTTAACCGCACGCCAGGCGGGCAACTAGAGCCAAATTTCGGGGGGGGGGGGGTGAGGGGTGAGGGGGGCTGCTGAAAAATATTTAGGGGGGGCTAATGCTTCCAACCAGTGACTGTAAGAAGGGGTGAAAACACAACAAACGCCTAATTTACAAGTAAATGGTCTTTTAGAGACCTTTTAAGTACTCAGTGCGGCTGCAATTAGATGGTCGCCAGCCCGCAAAGCTGTCTCAGCCCGGGCTGACACACACGACGGGGGGGGGGGGGGGGCAGAAGCCCCGTGAGCCCAATGGGTGTTGTGCGCCTGCTGCACGCCACATCACTCGTGGGTGACTGCTTCCATTTTACAAGTTTAGTGCTACTAAGGGAACAGGCTGAGGGAATATAAAATGACTAATAGATAAAGATCAACTGGAGGGAGGGTTTTGCTATGGACTGGCGGGGTCTGCGGTGACCAAACGTGGATGCTGCTTGGCAGTTACTGTAGAGCATGGGTACTCGCAAACATTTTCCCAAGGACCATAAAGTGTGGTCTGTGATGTGCCCGAGGGCCGCATTGATGCCAGAATGGTGGCGTTTGAGGGGGGAGGGCAGTTGGCAGTAAGGCGGATGTAAGGGAAACAAAGTATATACATCTAGTGGCTGAATTGCACAATGGGAAACCAGAAATCTTGAGATTAATCCTGGCTTCCCACTTAACCAAATTCTGTGATCCTCGGCAATTGTTTTGACTTTAAAATGCATGACTTCAGGATGTGCACTGTACAAAACCATCTCTTGTATTTGTTTTAATAAACTATAATATTGTTCATGTATAATAGGAACTCAGTTCACACAAAGAGTGCACATAACAACTGACACGACTGTTAGTTCACTGTCGGCGTTGTTATTAGGGTGTAGGGAAGAATGAATCGTTTCTACATTTATTTTTTTTAAAACATCTTTTTAAAAAAATAATTCTCAATGTGCTGATATATTCTGATGTACTAAGGTGAAACGGTTCTCCATGTTAATGAAATACACTTGTACATTTTGAAGAGACATTACCGCAATTTTACACTTTTGCTGGAGGATTGCTTTAAAAATGAAGGTGTTCCTATAGTTACGAGATGCAGGACAGCTTAGTGACTTATTCTCATTAACTTCAATTAACCAGTGAATAGATATATGCCGGTTTATTTAACTTCTTTTATTTTTAGTGCTGAGTCCATTAAACAGCAGCCCAGTGCTGTTGTTGACCAGGGGGGCGCGTTTAAAGGTCAGGGGGCCACGTGTAAAGGTTAGGGGGCCGCATGCTGAGTATTTAGAGGCAGTTGATTGGAGTTAGATGGCTGGGATTGCTGAGGGGGAGGGCCAAAGAAGCGAGGGTGCTTGAAGAAGGGCCAGGTGAGGGCTTCAGAAGGGCGATTAACAGTAGGGTCTTCTGAAACTGTAGAGGTCAAAAGTCTTAGTGAAAGAAATTGCTACGGCATACTGAAGAGGCAACAGACAGTGCAAAAGGTGAAGACATTTTGAAACAGGGGATTAACAGGTCTCTGCAACGCCTAATTTTTTAGGGTCCCCCATCCAGAAAAATGCATAGGAATATTCATGAAAGTTTCATGGACCCTTTACCATATTGTGCCGACGGGCGCCATCATTCTGCACTTTACACCACAGAATCGTGGGCCAATGTTTGTTTTTGTGACAGATACAAAAATCTAGCTGTGAATTAGAAAAGAGCCGAGAAACAGGGAAAAAAAGCAAACGAGAGGTTTAAAGTAACGTTGCCTACACAGCCTCATTAAGGGGATTCATTTTGCTGCTCACGGTTCTGTTGCTAATGAGCCACTTTGCATTAAGGAAGAGATCAAGGCTTGGCCTCCTCCAGCACGCGCTCGTTGCTGTGTGGAAAGTTTTCTCCTACAGTTCAGGGCACGCGGCTGCTGCACCATCTGCCGTGTGCCATTAATTAGGCGCCAGCGCCATTACGGGCTGTGCGGGGCGAGTGAGGTAAAGGAAGTGGCTCTGTGAATCTCGGGCCCAGGGGGAGAGACACTGGTGTATTTCCAAGTACGGCACTGCATCGAAGCCGTACATTGAATGGCAGTTTTCAATGTGGCTTTTTCTACCATATGTATTAAAACACTACTAACAATACAATTACAAAAATAAACCTTTTAAATGGTTTTACACTTTGCAGTGCCGGGTAGTGTATTAAATGGACAGTGGTCCTCTCCTCTTGCAGCAGGCCTCAAAATATTGAGTGGACAATTAGTCCTTGACCGTGTTACCATATTCCTTTTTTTCCAATAATGTATGGCTGCTACTTGCTAGTAGATTTTAATCGGGGCTACTCTAGCTTCCTCTGACTCGCCCCTTTGATACCCCTGACTAGGCGGGTGCGAACACCCTACGCTAGCAGCATCTAGTTAGCGGGAGGTTGTCACTGCACCAGTTGGGCTGGCAAACTGGGGAGCACGAAAACGCCGGTTTGTTTTTTTAAATGTTTATTTATGTGCGTCATTTGCCTGCAGACAAATCCAAAAACACTTCCGTGAGGGAATACCACAAGAGAGCTGATGGCAAAAGTAGCAGAGTATAGTGAAGGAGACAAATGGGAATTAATGTAATGGGGAAAGGACAGAGAGGCAGGCAGAGAGCGAGCAGGATAAAGGAAGGTAAAAGGGAATACTACAGAGGCGAAAAGAGAGAATGACAAGTGTGTATATGGACATGAAGGGGAAAAGGGATGAATAGATAGGGTGAAGAGAAGGAAGAAAAAAAGAAGGTAACACGAAAGAACTAACGGTAGAATAGCTGGTAGTAATGAAGGGGATATACAGAAAAGAGTAAAGGGACATAGAATGACTGATTGAATAGAGAAAGGATGAATGCATAGTTCAAGGAAAGAGTAAAAAGATGCAATGAAGGGAGAATGGTATCACGAATGTGTGGATGGATGGAAGGGTGAATGGAAGCATGTTTAAACATGACTGATAAGAAATAGATGGACTTATGGGTGGGTCGGGAATCGATGAATACAATGCAAATGAATAGATGGACGAAACGGTGAAAGAATAGAATTTAGAAAGATGGATGAGAGAATGTGAAAAGTTGAATAGGCAAAAGATTGAATGGAATAGTGAAACAATAGATAAAATGAAAAAAATAGTTAACAGTATGGTGGATGGTTAGAAAGATAGACGCACAAAAGGATGGACGTAAGGACCTCCTCAAACAATGGCTGTGCTCACGCCATTAGCTCGGTGCCATTCGACTTATGGTTCGACATTTTAACAATTAAAATTTTCTAGCTACTCCCAATCTCTTGCATTGCCTTTGCTACCGCCAGTATCAGGAATCACGAGGGCAGCTGAGGAAACAGTAAATAACTGGGATCAAAAAGTCTGATCTTTCTGTACTTTACACTATTGATCCATCAGCATCAAGTAGGGGGGCGTTGAGCATTGAATGAAGTGACAACAAGTCAACTTTGGGATGTAGCATGTGTCAAAACAGTGCCCCATATCCCTTCTGCTCCCCCGGGCATTGTGGGAAATTGACATTTGTGCACACGCCTAAATTTAGACAAATGAGTAAACAGTTAAAAAAAAGAGAGAGAAGGGCCTCAGCACTCAGCAAATCATCATATTTGTTTCGGACATTGAGTAAATCATTTTTGTCATTTTATTTTGGTTTAATGAAATTGACGTCTCTGTTCCCAGTGCGCATAGACAACAGAGAACTACTGGATGATGGCAGAGCCTTCTACACACAGTGCCTAATTTACCAAGAACAATAGGAACAGATATCCAAGCATCACTGAAGAAAATAATGCACATACATCTAAATAGAAGATACAACCAAACAAAATAGAGCGCCTGCAGAGGCTCACCTGCCTAGTGGATGCTGTAGCTATGGAGGTGACGCCAGGGCCTGGACCAGGGGTTGTGGCGGGCAGTGTAAGGTGCAGGATTGGTTGGCTTGGGCGTGGCACCCAGAAGTATTAGAATGCTTTTGGGGTCGTTCTAGGCAATGTGGCCAGCTCCTATAAAAGATGACACAAGGTGGCAGGCAGGTCTCCCTCCCGCTCGCTGCCTGGGACACAACAGGACCTCGCAGCTCCTCCATATGACTACAGGAATGGCACACTCCGCTGCAGTGACTCTGCAGCCACAGCCCTCTTTTTGGTCGGTGCCCCCTGGAGCTACACAGCTTAGAGAGCTTTTTTTCCCCGCTTACTACCCCAAGACGAAAGGGCACCTTGGTGGGGGGGACTGCTCGGTTCTGTGACTTATAAGGTGGGAAAATGTTAGAATTTGTAACCCTTGCTTGGTGAAGACAGCCGGGCTTCATGGAAAGGCGGATTAATGGCTTGTATTATGTCTTCACAAGTCTACACAAATGTCCCCTAAGGAATTGTTCATCAATTATTTCTTATTTGTAAATAGTCACAATAAGTGAACATATGTTTAACAATACATGGGATTCTTCTCAAATATTATTATTTATTCTGATCAAGATTCAGTATGGCAACAACAATACTACTAACATTTCAAATATCATTGTAAGTAGTATAAAACATCTTTTGCTTCATTGGGATGGACAAACAAAATACCATACATCACAGAATTTTTCAAAAAACATAAGACCGTTTAGAAATGACACATAAGTTCATTTGTAAGCAAATGGATGTTTAAGCGTCGACGTTTCGGTCCACTATCGGTTTAAGCAATCCCCAGGACCATCTTCAGGACGAAAACGTTGCACATCCTTAATACTTCCAGCCGGAAGTTTCAAATAGCCAAGTGGACCTCAATGTCCAGAAATTCTAATTCAGAGCTGGTGATCTTAGTCGTCGACCAAACTCAATTCGTAATTTTCGATTATCACGGTCTGTGTATTCTAAGTTGTACACTAGAGAAAGGTAGATCACGCCGTCAAA